>NC_088606.1:52482771-53148771 GCF_036013475.1 Columba livia
AAAGCTGCATGCTCTGTGTTGAAGTATTTCTTATGAGTAAGCTTTATCCACTTTGGCAATGGGAATAAAAAGCATGATTATTCTGGTCTCGGTGTAGTCTAAACTGAATAATAATTTCGAAGCAGTTATTATGGTAAATTACTAAGTGCAGTGGAATGAGATATTTTGAATGAGTGGCTTATGGTATTCACACTGTCAACAGGGCTTTCCACTTCTGTTTCCAAAGAAAGCTGTCACGGAGGCACCCCGTAGGTTAATTTAAGGGACAACAAGGTCCAAAACCAACTTTTATTAAACCGGTGAGAAACAGGGTTTTAGTACTCCAAAGGTGACTTAAATAAAGGTTCGGATATCAGTTGAGGAAAATTATTGAGGCAGCAACTAACACAACAGGCGGTCCACAATGTGCATGCACGTGGCTTCACCCAAAACAATGCCGGAGCCGTCCCTGAGTCCCGGAGGAATACACACACTTGCCTAAACACGGTGCGGGATTATTTTTTTAAAGAGGTACATGAACTCGTAGTGAGTACGGGAAGCGTACACTCGCAATTGTGCGAGGGTAAATTTATATTACACCCGCAATCCTGCGAGAGTTATTTTACTTACACGTGCAAATGTGCACGGAATCCTACACGTGCTTATGTGGAAGCACGGGAGGAAAATACACTCGCGATTGTGCGAGGGGCTCTCGGCAGCCACTCGCGATTGTGCGAGGAAATAATTTAAAGTACACGTGCTCGTATTGGGCACGGAAAGTTACGCGTGCAAGTGTGCACAGGAGGAAAATACACTCGCGATTGTGCGAGGGGCTCTCGGTGGCCACTCGCGGTTCTGCGAGGATTAATTTTACACGCGCTCATATGGAGCGCGGAAAGTTATACGTGCATATGTGCACGAAAAGTATAAATATACTCGCAATCCTGCGAGAAGTTTTACTTACACACGTGGTGGCAAGGCAAGCGGGGTCCCCATCCCGGGGAGGGGGGCTCTCGGCGGCAGCATCTTGCTCGTGCTCCGAGAGACCCGCGGCAATGGGCGGAGTCTCGACGAGAATCCCATTTTTATCTGATCAGATCTGACTGTAGGCACTCTAGAAGCTTCTCTGCACCCCCCACACTGAGTGTGGGTGCCCCTGAAGCCTCCAAACATCCCCCACACTGGGCGCGGCTCAGTGTGCCTTGGCACTCCCTTCTTCTAATGTCCCAGGAGCCAGGGTGCTCTGGGCCAAACAAAAGAAGCTGTTAGCCTCAAGTAGCAGAGAAAGGGGGAGATGTGCCATACTGAAGGAGGGAGGGGGGGTTGCATTCTGCCACAAAAGCTCTCAAGATAGGTCAAGGTCTGTGCATTTATTGGGTTAAACCTTCATCCCTTCTTGCAGAGATCGGCACCAGGCTTGTAACAGGCCACCCTGCACAGGCAAAGCAAGTGCCAAATATCTTCAGTGATGACTGATGGGACCATAATGGTTCAGTGGACATGGCTGGGGTGAGGATGGAGAGGACCTCCCCAGATGAAGGAAGGAAGACCACTGGGACAGTTGGGTGGGGTTTAACTTTCCCACTTCATCTGGCTCAGGGGTGACAAGTGGCATGTCCCCAAGGGGCACTTCCATGCAGCAACGTCACAACCCATCTTCCTCCTGCCTGGGATGGAGGGGACCTACGAAGCCTAGAGACACCTGCAAACTCAGGGGAGTAGTGACGGACGTGGGGACACCAAAGGCCATGTCCCCCTCACCTGGGCCAGCAAGGAGGAGCAGTCAGGAGGGCCAGTGGTTGAGGGGGCCAGACGAATAACACACACAGTCTCTTCAGTCTGACTCTCGTTTCCTGGAAGAAGTTTTATTGCCACTGAAATGCTTCAAGCTCTGTGAAGCCTTTGCCAGCTGGAATCGTCTCTTTGCACCTGTCTTTTTGTTTACACAAATCCCTTCTCTAATAGAGCTAATCACTCCGCTTTGATAAATCTGCCAGGCCCCCGATATGAGCTCCCTCAGCATTAAACAAACAGACCATTGTCTCGGCAGGGCCAGCCAGCCTGTTAATGGTTAAACTGGGAGCGGGCGGGATGGGGGGAAGGAGGCATTGATGGCAGGCGTCCCTTTCCCCCAACTTCCAAAAAGGCAGGTTTCCCCATCCTTTGCAGGGGCTTGCAGCTGTGTGTGGGTCCCTGCTGTTGGCTGGGAGACCTGAGTGGGGTCTCTGATGCCTTGGAGACATGCACTTCATTGGGGAACACCTAGCACCAGGGCATGGAGTAGGACAGCCATCCCTGAAAGAGGAGTGATGGGGTAGGGAGAGGTACTTTTAGAACTTACAGAGGCGGACATTAGGCAGGAGAGAAAAAAATTAAGGCAGAATGAAGAGCAGGTCATGAAAGTGAGGTCTAAGAGCGTCCCAAGTAAGGGAAGGTGAATATCAAGAGGAGAAAGTTAGAGACAGAAAACTGAAAGCTTGGGCTTAAAATAACAAAACCCAATTTTGAAGCAAGAGACAGGAGACATTTGACTTCAGCAGTGCTTTCCTCCAGCAGCTCTCCTCCAGGGCTTTGGAGATCTGACCAATGCTGAAACCTCAGAATAATGCAGCACCAACAGAGCACTGTGTTGTTCCCTGAAGTCTGCTGCACCCACATAACCCTAGTTTAAAGTGGGTGATGCCACCACAAAGACAATTTCGTTGCAGATTTCCCTCCCATGAGGAAGCACTACAAGAACTGCTCCACATCACAAGGTCTTAGCTAGTTGTTTTTCAGCTTGTGTTGCCAAATGAGACTTTTTGGACAGTTAGCCACCTCCACTGACACAGGCTACCCAAATCCTCCTGTATGCTTAAGATGAGCAAATGCAGAGGTTTTGATGTGCTGAGCAATGCCTGCAAAATTTGGTCATGCAGTCAAGCTCCAAGGTACGACAGCAAACAAGCATAAGCCACCAACCCTTCACTGGTATTAGCTGCATCTGTAGGAAGATTTTTGAATGTAATAGCCAGGGAAACTCTTTAGTAAGTTGTAATCAGCCCCACGGTGTTCAGATGAAACCAGTATACCGTTTACACAAGCTAGCAAATCTATCAGCGCATGATTTCGTGATTGCTTTGCTTGGACCTGTGGTGTGCCCCAGGCAATCGTTATTTGTGTAAGCAGGAGACAGGAGGTGCCCTGGAGGCAGCTCTGGTAGCCTCAGTTACACTCCAAGCACCAGACAAGGATTCAGCCTGCATTTGCATCCTGTCCAGCCCACCCAAACCACCACCACCACCACATAACTCTACATGCTTTGATGTCCTTTATGGCTAAAAGAGAAGCAGCAGCTCCCAGATTACTTTTGCTTGGAGATGCTGTGCATAACTTAGGGTCTCAATCTAAAATGTGCACACGGACATGTCAATGCTTTAGGTTCCTGAAGCTCATGAGAGGCAGAGAGCTCTTCAGCTGAGGTTGGCACAGGTTTGGGGCTGGAACAGGGGGAGGGAAATGGCATCAGAGCTGCCACAGCATCATCCACCCCTGAGCCCCCACAAGCACTGGTGCTCTGCACCCGAGGTGCCATGCACTTGAGGCCTGCAGAGTAACTCCCTGCCAGGAGGGGTGAGGTGGCTCACCAGGAGATTGCCAAACCGGATGATTAGCGACTTGTTCATGCATGGTCTAATCCTTGTCTATTGCTTGTGTGGGTGCAGGATCCTTCCAGATCCTTTATACCCAGCCCCAGAACAGGACACAACTTGTGCCTGAGGAACTCAGTGGTGCAGGAGATCTGTGAGGTCAGGAGCCTGACAGCTCCCAGCGAGGGATTACACATGGTACACAGAGAGA
Organism: Columba livia; assembly: GCF_036013475.1. NCBI lineage: Eukaryota > Metazoa > Chordata > Aves > Columbiformes > Columbidae > Columba > Columba livia. The sequence continues at coordinate 52,486,591 of NC_088606.1, forward strand.
AAACAATAGCGGGAACCAAGAGTGATACAAGACACTGATGTTTAAACAGCCAAGAGCTTTAGAAAGCATGCAGGTCCTCATCCATCACCTGGGAATTAAGCTGCAGGGGCAAGGAAAAGCGGATGTGGGGCTGGCACCACCAGGTTTGGGTGCAAGGGCGGGTTTTGACACAGCACCCATCGACTCCCTCGCACACCCTGCACCCAGCATCACATCCCCTCCAGCCCAGCAGCACCCACAGTGGCACAGCGCTGCGCCGCTCGCCTCCCTGGTGCTTGGCACACAGGCACATGGGCACACGGGCACACGGGCACATGGGCACACGGGCACACGGGCACATGGCCGCACATGCGGCAAGAGGAATTTTTATTTATTTTCTCCTTCCCCAAACAATTAATGTCAATGCAAGAGGCAGGTGCTCCTGGCATGATGCCCTCCATTTTGTTTACAGAACTCTCCTTGAAGATTATTTGTGTTGAAATCTTTTGGCTTTTCTCTCTCTCCTTCTTTTTCTTCCCCTCCCGCTTCCCTCCCCCCATCTTGTTAGCATTCTTTCAGCCAGTTTTCATGGCCCGCAGGCCCTGGGGGACCAGCCCATTGCAGCCTGCGAAACGGCAGGGAGCCCCAGAGGGGCTTGGCCCCTCGCTCTGCCCCAGGCCAGGGGAGAGCAGAGAGGGGCTCCTCCGGCAGTGTCCCCCCCATTTCTTTGTGGCTGTGGGGAGGGAAGTGAAGGCGGCTATTGTCCAAGGGCTGCTGCTGACCCTGCCATTTCCATCTGAAAAGCAGCTTTCATGAGAAAGGGGCTGCTCCCCATCCTTTCCACTTTGCCTCGCCTGCCGGACCCCTTCCAGCCTTCTCTTCTCCCTCACTATGTACTGAGGCTGCCTGCCCCCTCCTTGTTCCTCCTGCTCTTCCTCCTGTCTTCTTCCTCCAGCCCCACTCTGCACCAGCATCCTCCTCCTCTCCCCATCTCCTCCAGCTTGAAGAGTACCAGCGCGGGTTGTCCCAGGTGAAAGAGAAGGGAAGGAGGTGAGAGCAAGTGAAGCAGCTCCAACCAAAGCCCTCAGGGGGATGTGGGCTGCTCATCTCTCTATGGAGCATGAAAAATCCCAGCTGTGGCTCTGCAGAGGCTTTCACTTGCCTTTGTTACCCACCTCAGCCATAGAAATCTTTCATCAATGTTTATAAAGAGATAGCACAGGGTCAATGGAATAAGCACAACCTCTTTTCTTCAAACCCTCTTACAAGTGTGCCCTTTAAATGGTAAAATGCATGAAAAATTATATTGCTGGCTGTATAACCTTCCTGAGAGGCAAGTATAGCAGAATAAGGGATTTGCAAAAAGAAATCACCAAGGTCCTGCATAGTGCCTTTCAAATCTGTTCATTTGGGTGCACATTTCTACCCATTGCTCCCACCAGGCACTGGGCAGATGGGGGTAAGGTTTCCAGAGCACCCTTGTTCCCGCCTGCCCCTGCCTGGTCGTCATGCTGAGTCCCCCTCAGGGATCACAGAGCCACCGCCGCGGGGCCTGTGGCATTTCAGAGTGAGTCACCCAGGTGAGACAGATTATAGAGAGCTTTATGGTTGTCTTCTCGCCGTTTCAAAACAGAAAGCAGCTGAAACAGGTTTGAGGCAGTGTTTGGAGGTTGCAAAAGACTGAGACAAAAGGCAACAGTGCACTCATTTTTTTAAAAAAAAGGAAACAAGATGTTGGTGGTGCTGAAATCTGTTGTAAAAATTCCCCCTGACTCCATGCCCAACAAAATGTCACCCCACATGCTGGGGATAGCTCTGCTCAGCAGGAGCCCATGCTCCTCCTTGCAATGCAGAGGGGGGCTTCCAGCAGCTCCCCATCTGAAGGAGTCCATCGCAAAATGCCAAGTGAGTATCCCTAACACCCACTCAAAGGGAGGAGGCAACCTTGAATGATATCTGCATCCACTCATCTCCTCCTTCAGGCTCCCAAGCAGTGGTCATCAGGCTGAATTCTTGTTCCACCCAGATGCTGAGTTCTGGCAAACAATGAAGGATGCTCTGGATAAACCGTTGCAGCAGTATAGCTCAGCCAAATATTTATCTGCCTGTAAAATAAACAAACAAAAACTGTTTAAATCCATCATAGGAAAAAATGGTACATCGTGGTATAAACTCCTGATGCATTAAGAAACTACATGGAGAAACTGCCCAACACAAAATGAGGCATACAAGCCTTCATGCTTTGCAACATATAGCTACCACATGAGCGGGACAGCTGTGTGTAGTGGTGGTGGTGCAGAAGAGATTTACACAGACTGGTACAATAATTCCAGCTGTGTTTTCAGCATGGGAGATGTTCAAATCTTCCTCTCAAAATGACAGGCCCAATGACTTTCTGTCACTTCATTATGGTCATGTCATTGCTTTTGCGGCTGCTGCTGTTGGTCCTAGCCCAGGAGCCAGCATTTCTGACAGTGAAATAGGACTGGCTGTGTTGATTTTGTAGTGCTTTGTCCCATTAACCCTGTTGAACTGAGTTCAATATCTCCAACAGGTTTATCATGGCAGAAGTATCCCAGCCAGCTAGGCAGTGATGGCCATTGTGCAGCCAGTAGCTCAGGCAGCCGGCAGAGAGCTGCCCAGCAAGCTGCAAGCAGCTGCTCCACTCAGCCAAGGCTCTCAGCCAGGCATGCAGGCAGGGAAACAGCTCTGGAGCCACCAGCAGCTCCCTGGAGCTATGGTTCCTCTCTGCCAGGCAGCACCTAAACATGCAGTTTCATGGGTCATACAGTTTTCTATTTTTTTCAGCCCTAAGTTCCATTTCCTACTCATCCTGGAGCACCAGGGGCTATGCCTTTGTGGAGGATTACTGCACGGCTCAGGTGCTCAAAGTCACACCCTTCAGCCTGGTGCCTCCTACAAGGCCCGCAGCAGAGCAAAGCCCCAGGCGGCAGCCCTACTGCTTGTCAGGTCGCGTTGCTCATGCAAAGCACACGGAGCTTGCCCTGCCACCACTGCATTTCCCCCAGCAAGAGCAGTGCTGCTCCAACACACTGCAAATGGGTGCAGCATCCCTGCTCATGCTGGAGCCAGCAGTGCCTGCCTGTCATTTATGTAGCTTTATTCTTGCAACCCTCAGCCTCTTTTTGCAGAGAGCTGGGGTTTGGAACAGGCCAGTTGCAATGCAGAAATATTTCTTGCTGAGCATATAGGTTCATTTTCAGACCACAATGTTGGTCCTCATTGAGGAAGGTGGGTTTAATACCTGGAAGAGAGACCAATAAGGCAGGCAGCTGCCATGTTGCAGCTCCCACCCCTTCAGCTGGTCACAGCAGGGGAGAGGAGCAGCTGTGCCAACCCTGATAGTGGTCCCCATGCAAGCACAGAGAGGGAAACATCGAGATGCAGCCCACTCCTTAGCCCTGTGTGACAGTGCAACAGGGACAGGACCCATGGCCACAACACAGGGTCTGCTTCTCTGCCCACCAATGCCAGGGGAAGTGCACTACTTATATTTAGTGTGTGCATCCCTCTGTTTGCATATTTGCATGGGTCTCAGGTGTAGGTGTTTTCTGGGAGGACAAGCTGTCAATGTTGTAAGGTTTTTCAGGGAGCTCCCTCCAGACTTGACAGCAGCACAAGGCTCCTCCAGGCTGCACCCCACAGCAGGAGGATTTAGTCCTGGGGTTGGACAGTTGGGCAAGCCAGATCTATGCTTTTGAGCAGCCATCTTGCATCTTCTTCAGGCATCTCCATGCCAGAAGCAGGATGGGGCAAGAGAGGTGCCCAATACAAGGCTTTCTACAACCAGCCCAGCAAGAGAAGTGTTTCAATAGCAGCTTCCTTTTGAAACCAGGAGAAAAGCAAGTGAGCAGTTTCACCTAATCCTTCTCTCAGCACGTATGTTGTTTGTGTACATGCACAGCTGGCTGGCTCTCCACATGCGCATGGGGGAAGGTTAAAAACCCCGAGAGAATAAAGCAGAGTAGAAAACCAGTCCCCCAAGGAGCAACAAAAATGAGTGGATGGATTTTAGTGACACATTTTTTTAACCAAGAAAGGCAGCCCTGCAAAGGACTTTCTAACTCATTGTCTGGGCACAAGACTTCCTTGTAAAAGGCTGCTGGGCTTGTTGCAACATATTCCAGGTGTGTAAGTGATGCCCTGCCTTGCGCCTTTCACAGTGTAGAGCCTGGGGCCTTGAAGTGAGCAGGGAGGAGGAGGCAAGGAGAGGTGTGTGTGTGTGTGTGTGTTCAAATTAAATGAAGCAGAAAGGGAAAGCTGGAACCCGCAGTGCCTGGGGCACCACTAATTGAACAGGTTGGACCTGATAGCAGCACAAGAGACGTGGCAGGAGTGATCTTCCAGCTCCCAGCTGGTGGCAAGGAGCTGGGCATGGGTTAAGAAATACAGTTTGAAAAGCTCGGGTGGTGGGAGAGGGGGGACAAGGTGAAGAGGCAGCTTATTTGGTGCTAGAGGAAGGAAACTTCAAAAGAAAAATCTAATTAATCATTAGCATGACAAAGGGAAGCAAATGAGAGAGAGGGCATGTATGCTCTTATTCTCCTTGCTCATGAGGTCCCTAGCTACTGCCTGGGACTTCGTGGGTGCCCCGCTTGCTGGGATTGGCTCTGTTCCACTGGAGGACATGGAGATGCAGAGATGTGGGATGCATGAGCACAGAGCGCTGGGGGCTTCTCCCTGGCTTCATCCTCCACAGATCCCAGCTGCCACCACACACAGAGCTCCCCTTCCTTCCCCAGCAGTGTCCCAAGTGCAAGGATGTTGTCCAAAAGCCAGGGCATGGGGAGAGCTGTCATCTCCTTCCTCGTCTTAAATGGAATAAAAACGACTAAAAATCAGGAAAGTTCCTGTTTTCAGGCTTTTTTTTAAGGTGACCTCACTAGACAGTTGCCTGAGGATTGCCAGCTATTTATTCTTCAGGGACTCAAGCTACCGGCTGATAACATTTTCCTTCTGGCTCTTATTTGAAGAACCAGCCAAAGGAGGCGGCAGGACCCAGTGGGACAGAGAGGTCCCTGGGAGAGAGGAGGAGGGTGAGGAGCATCCAGGGCAGCAGCAGTAGGACTTGCAGGTGCCTGCACAGCCCCAGTGCTGAGAGTGTCCAGTGCTCCCCAGGTCCCTCCGCTGTCCTGGGCACACCATGAAGCCTGTCACCTGTTTTTTAAACAGCAGCATTGGGAGGCTGGGAGACAAAGGAAGAGGTAGTCAGAAATGCAGGAGATTTGCAATTCAACAGCAATTCTCCAACTCTGCTCAAGGGTGCCAAGCAAGGGCTTGCCTTCCTTTGCAGCAACGATAGATGGCAGCTGGAGGAAACACCCCTATTTAATTAGTGATGTCCAGAAAATCGGAGAGCCTCTGCCATCTCCCAGGCTCTGGGATTGCTGTTATATTTCAACCCACAAAGGCTGCAGGAGCTGTCACCACTGCCCAGGGCTGCAAGCCATGGATTTGGGGCTTCATTCACTCATCCTCTGGCTGCCTCCTGTCCTCCAAGAGAGCCACATCTCCACCCTCTCACCTGCAAGGTGCTCCCTGTCGCCCTGTCCTGCATGGGAACTGGTGGTGATGGGGTGCTGCAGAGAACAGTGCCAGCACTGCTTTGATGCCCTCACATCCACTCCCACTTTCTGCTCCTGTCTGAGCCCTGCTTGGAAAGAGAAAAGGCTCCCTTGGTGGGCTCACAAACAACTGTTGACAGGGTCTAGAAGGTCATGCCTCTTTGGTTTTTCCTTTTACATTTTTGGGTTTTGGTGGGGTGTTTTGTTTGTTTTGGTTTTGTGGTTTGTTTTTTGTTGGGTTGTTTGTTTTTTTTTGGGGGGGGGGTGGTTGTTTTTCTTGTTGTTTGCGTTTTGTTGGTTTTTTGGTTTTGTTTTTTTCTCCATCTCCCTCTCTGTCCATCTCCATCTCCCTCTGCACCACAGCCCAGTGAAATAGCCTGAAGGGGAGAAAACATTACATTGAGGAGAGGAGCCCCTTGCCACTAATGACTCTGCCAAAAATAGGTGACATGGTAAATCAGTGTCCTTTCTGGACTTGGTTCCTTGCCGCTTGGTGAGTTCTGCAGGTCTCCCCAAACTGGGGTCCCCACTGGTGGCCCCATGGCAGAAATGCTCCAGTGTGGTCCTCAGGACAAGATCCATGAACACATCTCTGTCCCTTGCTGCTTAAAACAGAGCAGTCTGGGTGTGCTTTTGTAGGTAAGCTCTTCAGGGCAGGTCCTCTGCCCGTGTAGGTGCTTGCTCACCGGACAGTACAGTGACTCCGTGCTACTAATTCAGACCTGTAGGCATTACTGCAATATAAACTGTGAATAGTCATCATAATAATTAATAAACATGCCGAAACAAAAATGTTCTCCTTGTTTAATTAATGTCAGTCTTCAGTGGCTTTATCTTGGGATGAGTGGCTACTTTGTTGGTGCCCTGCCTTCACACTGTGCCTTGCCCTCCGTGGCTGGGCGGGTGAGTCTTTGCAGTGCGAATTGGAAAGTCTCTTTTTTGCTCAAGTTCCTACTCAATGACTTTGAATCAGCATCTTGCAGCCTGCCTCTCACCTGAGGGAAAGGTTACAGCAAGAGAAACAGCAGCCAGAGAAGCCTAGTAGCTATCTTTACCTTGCTGAGAATAGAAGCTGAGTACATCCAGGGACAAGCATTAGAGCCAAAGGAATACTAGAAATGGAAAGCTTTTGGGCAAGCAGGCTGAGAAATAGGATCATAAAATTACATATGGCTGGAGGTGAGAAGCTGGCAGGCCCCTGAAGCAAGTGACGTGTCTGTATGTGTACATGGTTCCCCTGAGGAGCACAGTGCTGCAGGGGGGCATTGCAGGTTCAGGTGTGGGGGCCTACCTGCAGGCTGCAGAGCCTCCCCAGCATAAACCAGGCACTGGCTGGCAACATCCAAAAAAACTCCAAGTATAGCTGGGGAGTCACAAGCATTAGGTGCCTAGTCCTCACCCTGGTGTCACAGCTGGCTTCTGAGGGGCTCTGAGCAGCATTTGGGTAAAGTCTCTGGAGCAGGAGACCTGCCAACCAGGTGCCCCATCCAAATGTATTCCCAGATAGGGATGTTGTGCTGGCCGCACTGAACACCAGGCTGAGATGACTGGAAGCACACATAGAGCTCCAGCCTTGCTTGTGTCTCCCTCCCACCCCACTTATCGGGGCAGCTGAAGGCTCAGCCCTTGACCCCTGGCAAGCAGATGGGGTGGAAAGGTATCCCCACAGGCTCGTGTGGCCCCGGCAGGAGCAGGGTGGCTGTTTGCCTGCCCCACACTCCAAACTCTGCTGCTTTGAAGAAGCACATCTGTAATCTTTATGAGGCCTTGGAGATAGGAGTACTCTGGGTACATGCTCAACCACGCCAGCCATCTGGTCCCCTCTCCCTCTGCTTTCCCCCCAGTCCTACTGCACTGACCTAGTCTGAGCCATAGACGCTGCCACCGCACTGAAGGGCTGTACATGCTGACAGAGAGCCAGGTAAATTCAAGTTCCTGGCCTCTTCCTAAGGCAATTAGAAAGGAGGTAATGAAAGGGAGGAGAGCAGAGGGAGAGCCACGCCAAGAGACCAGGCAACATCTGCAGCTGAAAAGGTGGCAGAAAAAATGGACAGGCAAGGCTGGCGCTCAGCTATCTCCTGCTCGGCCTCATCCTGCCATCACCCTAATGCTTTATGCCTCCAGGAATAGCCCTGCTCTGCTGCAGGGCTTATTGGGGAAATACGGACCAGAGGGGCCATCAGAGCTGGCACCAGGGTCCGGGCAAGTGTGTAATTCCTACAGTCTTGTTGCTGCCTGTTCAAAAAGGGATGTAAACATACACACCATGCATTGCAGAGCACAAAATGGAGTGCTCTTGACACCTGAGCTGCCTGGCCACACTGGGCTCTTAGTCCAAGATGGGCACCACAGTGGCCACAGAGGCATTTTCCAGAAGAGCTCACCCTGAGGAGCACGAAGGGCTTGGGCTTGCCAAAATGGGGCCAAGACGGGGGTACTGGGGACCAACGTGGTGCATGCAGGCTCCACTGGTCCACCAGCCATGCCTTCTCCTTCCGTTGAGATTTGGGAGATAGGGCTGTGGCTCTCCCGGCCACCTGGGTATGCTGAGGATGCAAACGTACATGCAGGCTCTTGCAGGCTCAGGCTTTCTGATGGGGATCTGCTGTCCTCCTGGATTTTTAATGAGAACTTCTTGTAATCGCCCCTGTAAAAGTCAGGGTGGGGAGCTGTTACTTATTAACATCTGTTGTCTCCTGGGAAGGTGGAACAGGGGATCCGCTGGCAAAATCAGCGTCAGATGGGCTGCAGCTCACCATAGTATGGCAGAAAGGTACAAACACCCACATGTGCATGTACCCACACGTGCACCCACGCTCATCCTCTGGCTGTCTGGTCTGAGATGACCTCACCAGCCCACCTCTGCCACCACGTCCTTGGGTCTCTGCTGGTTCTAGAAGTTCTTTGCAGCAGACCTGCAAAGCAGGAATGATAGCAGAGGTGCAGAAGTCCTTTCTGGTGATTAATACATCATGTGGACAAAGAAAGTCTATGGTGAACAGAGGCTGGAGCCGGGATTAATTGCATACCTTGAAGTGGAGAGATTTATGTAAGGAAACAGACTTGGCCGGCTGCCCTGCTCCAGGCTGTGTTTACCTGCCTGCTCCTCCACACCTGTCGTGCTGCAGAAGCAAAATATTATTTAATAACATTTGAAGGGAGATCTTAATAGCTGTACACCCTCCCCACCTCACCCCACCTCGCCCCACCTTCCCAGGTGCCGTGGTGAAGCCTGACCTCACTTTTCCAGCCTCTTTTCTGGGCTCCATGGGCAGCGAGTCAGCCTGCTCACCCCCAGCACTGATGCTAACCCAAGTGGCTCCCCAAAATCCATGAGCAATGCAAGCCCTCCTCCTCCTGAGCATGACTGAATGCACAAACATTTGCATGCATGCAGGACTGCATGTATACAACTATATGTATGAATAACACAGTTCAAAATGTTCTCAATGTAAATTCAAATAAGAGACAAATATTTGGTAAAACCCTGTTCAGAGGTATGAGGCTGTTTCTTTAAAGGGATTTGGCTATTAATTGCCATTCATTTGTTAATTTGCATACTTATCTGCAAAGGACAAGGCCAAAAAGGGCCCCTTGAGCCTCTACTGAGAGCATGTGCAGCTTTACTTCTTACCAACAAAGCCTCTTGATGATTATAAGCAAATGAGGGAGTGCTAAGGACTGTTGGAGGACGGAAAGGAGAAGTGCATCCCACCTGCCAGAGTATGACCTCTCCCACCAGAGCTTTTCTCCTGGAATTACAAGGCCTGGGTTGGTCCCTACCAAAGGTACTGGCTGTTTCACACACACCCTTGTGTGTGGCCCATTGGACGCTCATCCCGAACCAACAGCATTGCCTGTCCGAGAAATGCAAACCCCAGCCATGAGCCACCACCACGCAGGCAGGCAAGCAAACTCTCTGACCCAGAGGTGTAAACTTTGGCCTTAAACACCTTCAATTAGAAATACCCTGCATTGACACAGAGCACAGCAGCAAAACGCCGGGTGTTTAGTGCAGGTGTGGTTAAAATGGTCTTGTTGGCTTTTCCTCCTCAGCCTGCCACAGAGTGCCAAGCCAAAGTGCCAGGGAGTTCCACGCACACTGCTGAGGCTGGGCCGAGCTCAGGGCAACAGCTCCATTTTCACCAGGAACACGAAAAAAAATCACTGGAGACTTCCCTTCATATAGACATGCCACCTCTGTCCCAACAGCATGCGGGGTGCACTGTGCCACATCAGGGCAAACCATGGTGATGTTTGCAAGGACATCAGCCTGGGTTCAACTGAGCAACCCGATATACAAGCACTCAGCACAGGCAGAAACAGGAGCACCCTTCCCTTTCCACCCCTCTCCAGTGGCAGGGATGAACAAGCCCAGATTAAGCCATTAAATGATGTTGTAACAAACTAAGACGTCATTACCATCATTTCTTGAAAGCAAGGACTGTATTTCATCCTGTGTTGCTACAGCACTAGCAGAGCCAGGGTCTCCTGATACTATCCAAACAGGAGAGAAAACAGGGTGAGGTCAAGTGGAACTCTGTCCCTTATGGTAATTCCCCACGGTTTTACACTTTTTCTTCTCCAAATGAATGTCACATACTGCACGAGACAGGTGAGCTAACTTATTTCAGCACAGTCATTGCCACTAACCCTGACTGTCCCAACTCTGGGGAAACACTGGGGTTTGTTGTTTTTTTTTTTTTTTACCCCTGCAGAACAAACTTCAAAGGATCGATTGAGACCTCACCATTTCAATATGAAAAGACCAGAAGATCTGTTCTCCAGGGCCCCGTACATACGCATGCCGCCTCATTTCACCCGATAATCTCAGCGGGGGGCTCCAGAGGGGAATGGATGGCCAGGGGGAGCAGGGGGACAAGGTTTCCCAAGGTTAATCGCAAACTGCCTGCCGCATTCATTGCAGCGGTGCCTGATTGATGGGCACCATTAATCACTGCCCAGAGAGGCTGGAGGTAAGGCAGGAGCACTGGGGAGGCTGTGGGGACAGGGAGAGGGTCCCAGGACAGGAGCAGTGACACCCAGCCAGCGTGGGCTGGGAGACACACAGCTGCCACATCTGCTTGCTTATAGCAAATATATATGATGGGTCTTCTTTAAAGGCAGAGAAGTGCATCTGTCCTCTCACTCACTGTCTAGTATATACATGCCCTCCTGCAATGCAAAGGACAGAAGTGGAGGCAGAGAGAAGTTCTCTCTGGCCCTTTGAAATTCCCCATGGCTTTCAGTGAGGGATGAGGATCTGAGATTCTAGCAAGGAGGAGGGCTCAGGGCAAGGTAGGGTTGGGCTTTTCTCAGAGCCACACAGCAATTAATAGAGTTTCCACCGTCTTCATGGATTGAAATTTATCTGTGGCTTTTATAGGAAGAATGAAGGCAGTAAAAGCCACCCAGATGAGGTCAGATGAGGAGTTCATGTCAGAGAGTGACTGATTCCATTTAAGAAAAAGGAGACCAGCATGTAAATTTTCTGTCATTCCTGACAATTTAATATACTTTTTCTTTCATTCAGGTTCTAGCTAATGCTCACATTTTTAGGCAGGCTGAGGCTCCTCCTGTAGTAGAAAAATTCCGCATCAGCATTAACTACCCGGCTGCAAGTGACAGCTAGGGCTTGCAGCAGGGCTTGACATGCTGCAATGTAACCTGCCGCATTATGGAAGCAAGCATGATTTCCACTGCAGAGGTATGGGCTCTGCTCAGGCAGCTGTGCCAAGAGGCTTGGGATGATTTGCTTGTCCCACTGCAATTGCTTCTGACATGGGCTGCAAGACAATTAATGTTGCTAAATGATCTGATGTTCTCAGCTGTCTTCTTCATCCCACCTCCTGATGTCCTTGGCCTTGGCCACAGGAGTTAGTGCCTCAAGAGCATGTGCGGTCCTTCTCCTAAGGCTCTTGTCTAAAACAACGAGAAAGAAAGTGTGTTTTCTAGCAGAAGTATCCTGCAAGTTCACTTTTTTAATTGTTTCACATAAGACAGCTGTCTGACATTTTCAGGTTTTGCACTTGCAATGTCAAAAGCAGTAGCATTTGAATCCCATATGACATGAAAAATATGTTGCTCAGCTTTTGCTGGATGCATTTAGTGCCATTTAAAAATGAAGACTTGATGGTCAGTGAATGAGGTTGCAGGCTTTTTCAGTCTGATCCATGTTTTAGGTCAGGTACCGTGACCGCCAGCAATAAAGCAGGGTCCATTTCCAATACTGCCTCAGGTGCATTGCTATAGACAAAATGCAAAGGCTACTGCTACAGCAACCTGGACTTCAGTGAACTTTGGGCTGAATACTTGCCATTTCAGATATGACCTCTTGGATGGGGGGAAGTGCTTCAGCCTCCATGAGCACTCAGATATATAGGGCAGGAGGCAACCCATCTACCTGTGACCACCTAAAGCTGGCTACAACTGACGCATCAACTCACCACCAACCCACCTGTAGCCATCAGGAGGGAACAGCATCACCCAGGGGCGGTTGATCCTATGTCAAATAGTCATCCCACAGCAAGCAGAATGAATTGCTCTCAGAAAATGCTTCTGTCTTTGTGGGCTATTAAAGTAGATGACTAGTCAAATGACTAACTTAAGGAAGACGCCACACTCCTAGATGGCCAAAAGGAGATATTTGGGCTGGATTTTTAACCTCTCCAGTTGCACCCACAAACGCCTCTTTCACCAGAGGCTATTGACTTTCAAATAGAGTTTCTGCAACATCTACTGACAGAGAAAAAAATTAATCAGAAATGTGGTTTTCTTTTATTTTATTATATTCCTTCCAAAACTAAGGCTGTCAGGATTGTGACAGGGTCATTTTTAAAGTATGGCCATATCTGATCCCCAGATAGGGCACTCTAATTCAGGAATTATGCTGAATTAATTTGCTCAATGTCAATTATCTCCTCACGGCAACACTTCTTTCTTTCTCTTTGCTCCTGTCCAGAGCTGCATTTAGCCCTTTCACAATGAGGACGTTTTAACATAAGAGTTTTCTCCCAGCGAGTTAATTATCAATAGCTACCTACTTCAACTCCCTATTTTAATCTGAATTACATTCCCTGTGTAGACCAGCATTAAAAAAAAAATACATATATATATAAGTCCCTGTGAAAATGAGTGCCATCATCACCCAGTTGCAGTGTTTCTGGACACTTCCAGCCTGGTCCATGGCTTATGGGGGTCTATGGAAAAATTCAGCTCCATCAGGAACCTGTGCTCAGGCTTCCTCACCATCTCGGGCAGCCTGGGTGAATCGGCACCTTTTACCATCACTGCCACCCTTTTATTTCTGGGCCTTGCTTCTGCCTTACAAAATCTGCCTGTTGAACTGCATCAACACGGATGAGGGTGGGCTGGACATCTCAGAGTGAGCAGCTTCTTTATGTGAAGGGAGACATGGTCCTTGAGCCTGAAAACATTTCTAAGTCAGGGTTGTTTTGCCATCCTGGGTGCATGTTTCAACGGCAACATTATTGTAAAACAGCTTTGTGTTTACTTTGTGTACAGAAAAGATAAAATCAGCATTTATATGCAAACATGAACCAACAAGGAATTTCAAAATCCTGCCATTTCACTCCTCTGAGGAGGAGAGCCAGGGTTATTGTGTAACCAGAAACATCTGAAAGCAGGGGATTTTCTGGTTCTAAATTCAATTTAGATTATAAGAGGCTAATTTAGGATCTGACTGTATCACCTTGGGCAGCCAAAATAGGATCTGAAACACATGAAGACAAGGACTTTGGGGTGGAGAGTTCTCCGTTTTGAACAACCTGGGGCACCACGTGGATCTGAGCTCTCCCTTTACAAATAAAAACAGTGAAGAAACACGAGCCAGATGCTCAGCTGGGGCAAATCACCCAAGCCTGGTCTGATGTCCCCATCTGCCTTGAGGGACAGGAGGTGTTCATGCACCCATCCCAGCCCTGCCTCTCCAGGGCAGCCAGCATGCACGGCTGGAGCAGAGCTCAGCAGAGACGCAGCCGCTTGAATGTCAAAGCCTGAGAGCATCAAACATGCAAAATAAGGACTTTTACTGGGATTTCATAGCTGGAACGCTGTATTGTGCCTCTGTGTGTTTGTTGTTGCTCAGGGACGCATGTGGGGCTGGGAGGGGTTCAAACCGACAGTCACTCATGGTTTTCTAAAAGAGAATAGCAACAGTAAAAACTTCAGGACACAGGTGTTATCTCTCTCTTGGAGATCTTGATGCCTGTTAAGTACCCTGGAGAAAAAGGCTGACTCCATTTAATGCAGAGCTTCAGCCTTGGGCATGTAGTCTCAGCAGCAGGGAGTGTGACTCTGCCTCTGGCTGATCAGACCCCATGTGCCTCTTGTTCACCCAGTGGAGCTGCACTTCTAAATACTTTCACCAACTTTAACAATTATATGCCAGGAGACCTTAGTGCAATGGATGCTTAAAACCTGTTCTAGGAGAAAAATAACCCTGTGGGAAACTTGCGAACAAGACCACCTTCTTCACCACATCTAGTGCTCTGCCATCACTCCTAACGGTGGGTTCAGCTCCCCATGGGCAGACATCCCTGCCTGGGAATTGAGAAAGTGGGATGCCCTGCACCACCTCGCTGCCTGCCTGCCTGCAGGGAAGCAAGTGGCTGGCAGGACAGGATGTGTTTCTCCGGTGACCTGAGAACAAAAAAGAAGAGTGGTGCTGGCTGAAGGGACCCCACTGCAGCGCCATCCCTTGCAGCCAGCAAAGGTGAAGCCTTCGTCCAGGGCCACAGCCCCAGAAAATGACTGAGCTCCACCAAAGCAAGTGGAGACTAATAAGGATTGATAAAACAGCAGTAACCAAAGGGAAACAAATGCAGTGAAAGGCCAGGAGGGAAGCGAGCAGCCCACAGGCACAGCAGGACAAGCTACAGGCAGGCTCTTGCTGTGCCTGGACTAGCAAATGTGACTGGTTTTCCCCAGCAAACATCCCCAGTGTATGTTGTGGGTGGATATTTGTTCCTCAAAAGCACACGTGCCCAAGCCTTGAAGGCCTCTGCCACCCCAACCCTAACCTGGTTCTACCCCCTCCCACAGGGCCAGTTCCCATGGGCATTTATATAAGGTGGGAAAGAGGATGCACTCTCTTCTGGTGCCAAATCTTCAAAAGCTTTCTGCACCCCCAGCTCGCTGCAGGATGCTGAGCAGGTTGATCCACACCCAGACACAGGCCAACCCCTCATACCATCCCCATGCTGGTGCCCCCAGTGCCACCCCTGCCTCGGCGGGGCTCGTAGACATGCAAAAGGGAGTATCTGCCCCAGGGCTGCCCCCTCCCCACAAGCATTCTCCCTTCCAGCTTCCACTCTCCTCTCACCCCAGGGGTTTATTTAGCTGGAGATATGAGGATAAATGAGGATAAGGAGGTAGAAAACATCGGCTGGGTGATGGCCACAGAAGGGGATATTGTGCGTCCGGGGAGAGGACAGAAAGGCCTGGGGAGACAGGGGCACTTTGATGCAGTGTGGATGAAAAGGGAGGTGGGAGAAGAGAGGAGGAGGAGCAAACAGGGGAGGGTACGACAACAAAACCTGAAAGACAACAAAACCTCTCCCAGCTGGGACACAAGTCAGGACAGTCCCTTTATTTAGATGGATAGAGCTGGGCACAATGCAGGGTGCCTGGGGCCATCCTGTTCCTGTGCCCCCTCAGCCCTTTCAAGCCCTTCCTACCCCTTCCCCCCTCAGCATCTCACTTTCTTCCATTTTTTCCATTTTCTTTCTTTCTTCACTACTCTGCTCCACCTCTCACTTCCAGCTTTCTCCCATAATAAAAGCACCGAGAAAGAAAATGAGGTGATATATGATGCAAAGTTAATTTTAAGTAGTGGTGAGGAGAAGAAGATCGAAGGCAGCTGTAGAGGAAAATAGACACAGGGAGCCTGTGAGGAGACCCCCTTCCCTACAAGTCATGGGGCTGTGTTTCAGCATGGTACCATGCTCCCATGCACTGCAAACCCTACGGCAGGGCTGAATCCTGAGCAGACAGTGCCTGGAGCTGTCACACCATACAGACCCCTGCCCTCTGAGGTGCTTCAGGAGCATAAAGCTGGGGTATCGAGGCTACCCTCATGGCTTGAGGATTTTGGAGACAAGCTGTCCTATGTATCCACACCTCTATAGAAACCCCCAGCTGTTCATATGGGGTTTGCTGGGGGTAATTTCAAGTCGCAGTGGTGGCTGTAGCCTGGGGCATTGCCCCTCCTGGCTTGAATCTCCTTGACATTTCTAGCCCCTCACTAAGGAAGGAGGTCCAGAGTCCTACTGCCTCAAGTCAAAACATGAGGTGAGCAAACAAAACCAAAACCCCACCACACATGTTATTTCTTCCAACCTGCCTGGCCAACTGACTTTTTCCAACACGGACTTGCTAGCACTTTGTTACAATAGAGGCAGATCCCAGCATTTTTATGGTAGCCCAGATTTCACCACTATACTTATAAGGTGCTCCAAAACTTCCAGAAAATTGAAATTCTAAAATACATTGCCCCAAAGTGGAGTCTTTGCTTCAGCAAACAATCTGTTGTGTGTTTCGACCATGAAAAACATTGGAGATTTCAATAAAATGTCTAACATTTTGGAATTAAAAGTCTTGCCATCAAATAGCTCATGAAATGGATCATTTTGTAACCCAAATACTGTACTTCTAAAATGTTTCTTATTCACTGCATCTGCTTTTTTACTGAAGAAAAAAGCTACACGGAAAAAAATCTCAATTCAAACAATAAATTTTCAGGGGAAAGAGAACAGCAATAAATTCTCCACTTAGTTTCTTTTCAATAAATATCTTAATCCGCTCTGGAAACTAATCGTTTCCATAATGCTCAGCTCAGAACTTAGTTGGAAGTTCATTACTTGCTTTGCCACACACTAACAAGCAATGCTTTAAGTGAATCATTTTAACTCTCCTACATAAGCCTCAACTCACTACTCTTATTAAAACAGAACAAAACAAATCCAAATGGGCACGAATAAAATAACACAATAAACTTACTTTGCACTTATCTTAATTCTTCTGGCTTATAATAATTTGCTAGAAAAGAGCTATACAGATGTTTAGGTTGCTTCTATCAAGCAGGTGTGCATCGCGACCCACTGCCTGACTATGCAGTAGCTCTCTCTGGAGCCAGAGCTGCTCCAGCCATGCAATGTGTCTTTCTAGCAGGTTGAAGTAGCCCATGCTGAGCTTCTTCAGGGATGCTCCTTGCTGTCTCTGTACCGAGCTTCCTCCCCAGTGGCTGAATACAGCAGCCACAAGACCTGATTATCGTATCCTGTGCAAGGATGCACTGATGCAATGGCACACCGACATGATGATGCTACTTCATTGTGTCAAGGCTGATGGTGGTAAGAAGTTGGGATGGGAAGGTGGCAGCACAGTGCAGCTGGCTGTTTGGTTCACTCACAAGGAACAGTCCCCAATCCTGTGCCCCCAAACATGGCAGAAGCAAACAACTTGCAGGCAGCCTGCCTCACCTCCCACCCCAGCCTGTGCCCTCAGCAGCCTCAGAAGTCCTCATACTGCTCCTCGTCCAGCTCTGAGTAATTTCTGCCTCATTCACACCAAGTGCAGCCACTGTCCTAAATCCCAGACCCCAGGGTTCCTGTCCACGTAGCTCAGGCCTGACCAGCCATAGGACGTGCAAAACATGGACATTGTGCTTGCATTCTCCAGTGGGTTTTGCTGCACAGAGAGGGTTGGTTATGATTTCTGCTGGGCCTGAAAGACTGCTCAGAGGTCCCTTTAACAATTTGTGTGCTTCTCTTTAATGGCAAGACTTGCCTGCCAGCAGCCATTAGTTCTCTTCAGCGTCATAAACAGTGTCGAATTCAGCTTACACCACGTCTGAATTTGGCATAGGCACTAGTTTTTCTGCAAGTACATGGCTGTTTTCAACTCCAGTCAGCACTGGTTTGAAGTTATTACTGTCTGGTGGTTGGGGTTTTTTTGGTGGTGTATGCATCCTAAATGAGCTTTGTGGTCTCCCCACTTCAAAAGCCTCTCTGCTCTCAACCCTTTTTACTGGCTGTCCTCTAGCAAGACCAAAGTCTGAAGGGTATAAACTATCTCAGTAGCTTCCCAGGTCTGTGCAGCATGCAGGGAAGCAGCCTGAGGGACAGTCATCAGCTGCTGGAGAGGAGGTTTAGGGAAGTCAGGCAAAGAGACAATGCAGGGCCATACCAAGGCACATTGCAACCCAGTCCCCAACCTCTCCTCCATTCAAATCAGACCCAAATACAGTGCACACTGCAAATTCAAGCTGCTTAAAGCAGGTTTCACCCTCTCCGTTTTCCAGTTTGCTCTGGTGCCAGGCATCTCCCAGGTAAGGAGAAGCAGCACTGGCAGCCAGTTGGCCATCACAGAGACCCCTCAGCAGGGAATCAAGCACAGGTGCTTCACCAAAGGGAGTAGCCACTTCCACCAAGACCAGTTGGCTTCCCCTCAATATAAGCAAGCCCATGCTGAAGGCAGGCTGGTGCTGGGATTGTGGAGCTTTGTAGGTACTGCACTGGGAAGAGGGTGGTTGTATTTATTAATTCTTCTGAACTAGATTTTTATTCACCTGGTGGCTTTCAGCTGTTCTTTCTGTGTATAGTTTTGCTAAAGGGACTGTGGGTCCTTTGACGAGCCTTGAAGGAATTTTGTGTGTGAAAGTGGGAAGCAGAGAGAAAGGAAAAATATGTTATAGTATTGTAACACTTCCTTCTAGTATTTAATATCCTGACAAAATTAATCTTTCTAAAAAAATAATCTTGAAGTGCTTCACTCAAGGGGGAGATATTTGCTGTGTTATAAAAGTGTCAACATTTCACTTACAAATTGGTCATTCTTTTGGCAGTGACTTTTAACAGAAAATTCCCCTTGGGGCTATCATGCCTCTCTGTTGGTTTTTCTTCCCCTTTAAAAAAAACAAAAACAAGCAACTTAAAAAGCAAGCACAATTTACTGGGTCTGGTGACTGGATAACTATTGTACTTCAGGCTTTAAGTGGTGGGGCTGAGGCCAGGAGATGAAAGGAGATCAAGAAGGGAGAGAACTGAGTCTTCTCCAGAAGCAAGGTGGATGCTCGTAGGTCAAAGCTTGAAGTGCTGCCATGGTCCCTGCAGCCAAACAATCATCTTACCAGAAGTTTCTGCTTTTCTGCTGTTTATAACTCTGATCTTACTAAGATGTACTCATAAACAGGAGCATTTATACAGTTGGGGGGAAATGTCACAGCCTAATGCTTGAAGTCATTTCTCTGTGCTTCTTGCTCTGATTTAATGCACTATGCCTTCCGCTCCTGATCACTTTCTTTCACTTCTCTCTCCTTTTCATTTCCATGTCCCTCTACATGACCATTTATTTCTCCTCTGTTGTAAAACAGCCCTGATAACAGGTATTAAATGCCTGTCTTGTCTCGGTTTCTTCTCACTCGTTGTGTGCAGATGCTGGTGTTGGAGCCTACCAGCTGGCTGGGGTTTCTCTGGGGATCTCTCTCCTACCTCACCAGTATGTAGCACAGCTGTGCTAGGACTTGTCAGTCACTTCAGTTATTCTTTTGCAACCTTGTTGTGCCCTGGGACAAAAGAGTGGCGACAACAGGAGTAAGGGGGTGGGCAACACTCCACAGAAAATGAGAGTTTATTCATTCTGATCTGAACGATCTCTGGCTGATTGTAGGTTCTCAGGAAGAGGGGAGAATCTCCATTTAAAATGCAGTGGAAACCCCAATCTCTGTTTTTGCCACATGTTCCCTAAGCTAAGGATACTGATGTTCCTCTTCCTCTTCCCCAGTATATCTTTATTATGGGAAAATAATGGATGGAAAAAATTACTTGGACATAATAAGATGACTGATCACTGGCTTGTGTAAAACCTCTCCATGTCCTCAGACACTTTACCAAAGAGCAAGCACCAGGGACTGGCTTGAGAACCTGTGGTGGGATGCCAAGGGATGCTCTGAAAGCACCTGGCACAGCTCCTCTGTTCACGTGTGCCAGGGCATGCACAGAGCTCAAAAGGAGCCAGGGGCTCATGGTGTCCCCAGGATTTTAAGTTGTTATACTGCTCAATAACCACTTAAGGGTGCAACATTAACTTGCAATTACAGCTGGTGCTGCATTAATCGTGTTAGTCTCATTACTACTAGGTATACTTTTTGCTAATGCTTCGTTGACGGTAGTTTGTGGAAAGAAAAATGAACCCTTGTTAGCTGATGCCTAAACCGGGGTGCAGCCAGGCCAGCTCTGCCTTTCTCTCTCAGCTATGCGCACTCCCAGGTTCCTGGTCAGCATCCAATCCAGATAAGAAATTACTGAAAATTGTTACTGTTAGCTGGCTATTCTGTGACCTGCAGGAAAAGAGTGAAATGACCTCGGGACTAGTCTTAGCACACAGCCGTCTGCCCACAAACCATGGCAGGCGAAGAGCCTTGGTACACAGACAGGGGCTGGCAAGACAACTATTTTCCTGGCAGCTGCTCCCTGCAAATGGGAGGGGAGGCAAAAGCTGATCTGCAGCAGCTCACCTCACTGCCTGCTGTGCTTGGGCTGCAACAAGATCTTCATGAGGTGTTCATGTAGAAGTGCATTGTTATAAACTGAAACCAACTATTGGCTGTTCTCTGCGGGAGGATCTGTAGTAAAGCTGGTGTTTGCTGGTAATACCGTGTGGTGGTAGGAACAGGAGAAATCCCTCTTCCATTGGACTCTCACCTCTTAATGTGCTCTGAGGCAGGAATCTGCTGGAGACCGCTGAGGTGCTGGGGGGGCTCTGCCACAACCACCTGCCCTGCAAGAAGGTGCAGTAATGCCATCCTGCCATGGAGATGCTGCAGGGCACGCTCGTGCCTGTTTCCTAGAGCTTCTTGTGGTGCTTGAGTCTTCAAGTGAGATGCATACCCTTTTCCTCCAAAATTACTTTTTTGTAATAACATGAAGAAATTTGGAAGGAGCATAACCTTGGAGCTGGACATGATGCTGTCACCTCTCATGGGTTACCTTATTTAAACACTACAGTGCAATAATGCATGGTTCATTGCAAGGAAGTATTTTTACCATGTACTGGGCTTTATGTGCTTTGGGTAACAAGAAAAGCTTTAGCCTGAGCAACTCAAAATGCCAAAGAATGTGGTTGAAAATTGAAGGGTTCTTTCAGCCAAGGGAGAGAAGCATCTAATCCTGGCACTCTCCTGCAACTTGTTTCTGCTTCATTAGACGTGACTGTGATCTGTGAAATTCTGCTCAGAAAAATGGGAACCCCTTGGCAGATGTAGATAGATGTAGATTTACAGAAGTACAGTTGGTAGCTGCATAATCACAAGCCTGTGCCTCCTGGCGCCCTTGGCTTGCTGCAGCTTTTTCTTTTTTTTTTTCTTAATTCTCAGAATTCCTCAGTGTATTTCTTCTGCCTGAATCTGACTCTGGGACAGTCCTGTACTTAGGGCTGGGTTTGTGTCTTCCTGGGGAGCTGGTGTTTCCATGTGAAGTACTGAATTTCTAGTTATACATCTAAAGAGAAATTAGTTGCTCGCAGAGACATTGCCCATCCCTGCTGCAAGTGTTTCAGGTAGCATTTTAGGCAGTCATTCAGGCTCCCTGGAAGCTCCCACAGCAGCCCTTAGTGGACAGCAGCTAACTCAGACAATGAAAGTCCCTCTGTCATGTGGAGGTTGCTACTCCATGGAGGGGAATCACCTGGCTGAGAAAGCAGATCTAGTGTTACTCTTGCTGCTTAGAGCTGCCTCTCATGGTCAGAGGGCTTCCATCTCCACATTTTTGCTCTGGTACTGTTTCGTATAAATAGTGTCCTAGGTGTGAGCTTTTATAGTCAGAAATATTCTCAGCTTGGTCCAAGGAGTATTCAGGTGACTGGAGTTGAAGAGAACAGGAGCAAGTCAGGCTGGCTGAAGGTACCTGCTGTCTCTGCAACTGTCAAAGAAACTACTTTGCATCCTTCCTGATGCTTTCTTAAAAGGGCAGAATGATTCTGGTGTAGCCTCTTTAGCAGCTTGATATGAAAATCTGCAAGTGACTTGTGGTCACCATGGCTGGGGAAAGAAGTTCCACTGTCACAGAATCATGGAACAGTTTGGGTTGGAAGGGACCTTCAAAGGTCATCTAGTCCAACTCCCCTGCAATGAGCAGGGACATCTCCAACTAGATCAGGTTGCTCAGAGCCCTGTCCAGCCTGGCCTTGAATGTCTCCAGGGATGGGGCATCTAACACCTTTCTGGGAAACCCCTTCCAGTGTCTCACCACCCTCATTGTAAAACATTTCTCCCTCATGTCTAACTTGTCTCCCCTCTACTGGTTTAAAACCATTACCCCTTGTCCTGTCAAAACACGTCCTTCTACAAAGTCTGTCTCCATCTTTCTTATAAGCCACTTTTAAGTACTGAAAGGCTGCAATAAGGTGTCCCAGAGCCGCCTTTTCTCCAGGCTGAACAACCCCAACTCTCTCAGCCTGTCCTCATAGCAGCAGTGTTCCAGCTGTCTAATCATTTTCATGTCCCTCCTCTGGCCCCTCTCCAACAGGTCCATGTCTTTCCTGTACTGAGGGCTCCAGAGCTGGATGCATGACTCCAGGTGGGGTCTGACCAGAGCATAGTAAAGGGGCAGAATCACCTCCCTCGACCTGCTGGCCACACTCCTTTTGATGTAGCCCAAGATATGACTGGCCTTCTGGGCAGCAAGTGCATGTTGCTGGCTCATGTCCAATCTCTCATCCACCAGTATCCTCAAGTCCTTCTCCACAGAGCTGCTCTCAATCCCTTCATCCTCCAGCCTGTACTGATATTGGGGATTGCCCTGACCCATGTGCAGGACCTTGCACTTGGCCTTGTTGAACCTCATGAGGCTCACATCTTGTGTTTCTGAAACAGGCATACATCCTTTTCCCTGCACCCTCTCTCCTCTCAAGTGTTTGGAATGCTCTTGACTGCCTTGGTTTTTTTTCAAAGTAAATTGTACGTTCCTGCTCTCTCTGTATTCAGTTTCTACTGAAACACAAGCTGACAGCATTAAGGTAACTTGTGATGCTGACTAAGCTCTTTTTTTCCTCTAATATTAACGTTACTTAAGTGAAAACTGGTCGCAGCTGATTTCCTGCCAATATAGTTACAGTTGATGCCGCTTTAATGTTACTGTGATCTGATTAACCTAGAAACGATGCTGGGAGTCACTTGACTGAGAGTTAAATATTGCTTTTGCAAATATGAAAATTATCAGTGCTCCTGTGGAAGGAAAACAAACACCCTGCCAAGCAGTAGTAAAACTCTCTAAACAATTACACTCTGCCATAATGGAACACTTGTGCAGATAAATTCAGCAGTCTTGACTTTTCTAAATTGCTTGGAAAAAAATCGCATGCTGATATTTTAGAATCTGCTGTTATGTGAGAATCTGCACGGGTTTACGCCTGACTGAATTTTTGGAGGTCATCTGTGAGGATGAAGCCCCTAAACCCCCAGTGAGGAAGGGTACCATGTCACCCCCTACCCCACCAGCCTTGCTGCCAAGTGTAGCAGATCACTTAACACCCAGGTCATCTCACAGCTCCCACTCCTACCTGTGGGGCTGTTGAAGAGCCATACAGGGAAAAACCTTTGCAAGCAATTTATTAAGCACTTGAATTCCCAGAGCCTTACAAAGGGCATGTTTATTGAAGTAACTTTGATTAAGGAATGAATGTGAAGTACAGTAACCACTGCTCTTGCTTTCAGGTTCCTAAATTCTACTTGCTGTTAGAGCCTGCATTTTCCTTTTTTTTTTTTCTCTTCTCTCTTCAAATTGAACCATATATGTGGAATACTCTTGTAGATATGGATTACAGAGCACCCCCTGCAATTACTGAATTTGGGACTGCTGAGTGATCATTCTCCTGAAAACATCTACCTTCCCAGTACTAGTGCAGCAGAGAGATTACACATGCAGTCCCTGAAAAGTAGGTCAATTTTAACAACCCTTTCTGTTTTGTGTTCACTCAGCATATTCTATAGGCCAGCCCGTTTTGCTCCATTTGACTAGTAACATTCACTAGGGCTATTTAAGGGAAGTAACAGCCTCTGGTGTAGTTTTTCATGCCATCATCACTGTGTTTTGTTTCACAGAAATCTGTCTTGCCTCTGGCTCACCTCCACTGAAGCAGGTCTTCAGCATGAACCCAAAGTAATGGACAATGCTCAGGAGACTCTGACAGCAGTTTCTAAGGAGCAATTAATGTTTGCTTATTGCTTTTAGATAAAGTGCGTGTACATACAGCTGAAGTTAGAGTAGGTCAGAGTGGGACATTATTGCTTATGTGTGGATGTTAAGTGGCAACACTGTCCTCAGAAATGCAGCTCCACTGAATAAAGGCACCCCAAACTAACTTGAGAGGAGCTGTCAGGACAAACAGCCCCCTGATACCCACTCCTTCCTTGCTGCTCCTTATTTCCTTCTGTGCACAAAATCTGGTTCAGGAGAACTGCCTCTCTGCTGTATCACTCATTACTCCCCTTTCCCATCCCCTCAGGCAGAAGTTACCTTGGGCAGTTCCACCAAACACATGCATCTTACAGCCCTGAAGTAATTTATAAATAGATTTTTATTTATAAAGTCGATTTACATAAAATATGATACTCTTTTAAAAACTGCATATATACAACTTAAGAAATCCTAGCAAGTGCATACAAAAATGCCTTCAATACATTTAAAAAAAACCACAAAAACAAACTTCAGTTTTCAGGGAAGTGGACCTTCACACCAGGCAAACTCAGACACCACATTAAGACAATATAACTGTACAGTCTTTTACTAAAGTGTTTGGAGAGAAAAAAAACACAACACCTTTTTATCTAAACTGTGTATGTTCCCAAAACATTCTAGCTGGCAGTGTTCAAGAACAAGAGAATAGGACTTGCTAAAAATAGACCCATCTCCTCACCCCTTTTATCTAAGGTTTCTTGTACAAAAATAAGTCTTCATACACCAGTGTTCCCCTAGGCAGTTCAAGTTACACATAAAATAGAATCTGACATGATAAAAAATTCCCTCCTCCGCCAGAAACAAGGAAGCATCAAGTGGTTTTGTGTGGTTTTTTGTTTTGTTTTTTCACCCCTCCAAAGCAACATCAGAAAGCAGCCGTGAGGTGAAGCGGGGTCGCTCGGGCCTCCTGTCCGTCGCAGCAGCCGGAGGGCAGGTGGAGCCGCTGCCCCGGCGCAGGTAGCGCGGAGCCCCGCCAGCCACTGACACCATTGCACTTTCCACAGCCTGGAGACGAGACGCGAAAGCAGCCAGCGGGTCCCGCCGGGGTCGGGGGCGAGTGTTTTGGGGGATGCTGGCTGCTGCAGAGAGCGAGGGCGCTGAGGTACTGCGGGCTGAGCGCGGCTGCGGAGAGATTTGCAAAGAACCCCGATGGGTACGTGTCCCGCTCCCCCGAGTGCCGGGGGATGGGGGAAGCAGCACCCCCTCTCCTCCCCTCCGGCTCCCCCCTCACCTCCCGCCGGGTCAGTAGCTCCCGAGCCAGCTGGTGAAGTCCAGCAGCTCCCGCTCCTCGGGGCTGAGTGCCGCGTCGTAGCCGCTCTCCTCAGAGGAGCAAGGCGAGCCGGGCACGGAGGAGCCGAAGGAAGGCGAAGCGGAGGAGTAGCCGCCGCTGCCGCCTCCTTCAGCGACGGCCGCCCGCCCGCGGCCGTCGGGGAAAGCGGCGGCGGCGTCGTGCTCGTCGAGGAGCCGCTGCAAGGCGCGGATGTACTCGACGGCGGAGCGGAGCGTCTCCACTTTGCTCATCTTCTTGCTAGCGGCACCGTGGGGGACATGCTGGCGGAGGGCGGCAAAGCCCAGGTTGACCAGCCGCACGCGGTTGCGCTCCCGCTCGTTCCGACGGGCGACGGCGGCCGCCGCCGCCCCGGTGCCCGGGAGAGCGGCGAAGGCCAGGCGGCGCTTGCAGCGCAGCAGCTCGGGGGAGGCGGGCCGCCGGCGGCCGCGGGGGGCGGCGGAGGGTAGCGGCGGCAGGGCCCCGCCGTTCATCGCCGGTTGGCCACGGTGGCAGCTGGCGGAAAGCGCGCAAAAAAAAAATAATATTTAAACTTAAAAAACACCTCAAGCAAACAAAACCACTAAACTAAATGCAAAGGGAGTGGGAGGCAAATGGGGGTGGGCAGCGCGGGAATGTTTATTCCCGCCGCCGCTCCGCGCCTCTGCGGCCGCCTCCGCCGCACGGCCCTTATCAACACGCCGCCGCTCGCGAGCCCCCGCCGGCCGCACGCGCCGCGCACGCCGCGCCACGCGCGCCCGCCGCCGCCGCGCCCCCCGCCCGCCCTCCCCCGCGCGCGCCCCCGCCCCCGCGCGCGCCCGGCGCGTGGCGCCGCCAACCCCGGCAAACCCCCCCTCCCCTGCCCTCGGCCGCCCCGCCCGCGGGAGGGTGCGCTCCCCTCCCTTCTGCTGCAACTTCTTCCTTTGGTCACCGCTTCTTCTCTTAGATTTTTAATACTTTATTTTAATTTATTTTTTCATTATTATTCCCGGGAGGGCCTCCTCTCTCGCCCCGCCTCCCACCCCCCCGCAGAGCGGCGCGGGCACGCACAAGCAGCGGGGCCAGTCGTGACCCCGGTGCGATGCTAGTCCCGAATCGTGTTCCTCCGTATGTGCCATTTCTTCCCCCTCCAGCCCGGGCACCTCGCTGGTGGCAGTGCCGGGGAAGGCAGCGGTGGCCTCGGGAGTGCGGCTTCCCCCGTCGGACTTTCCCCGCGGAGAGGCGAGGGGAACCGGCCCTGCTATTAACCAGCGGCTTTGGAGCCGTGCGGGCAGTGGTCTGCCGGTTGGCGTTTGTTTTGCAACGTGAAGGGATATACCGGGACTCTGCTTTGTTACATGTACAAAAAAAAAAAATAAGACTAATAAAAATTTATAGCAATTGCATGAGTCATCTTACAAAGGCCATTCTTTGCAGGCCAGCTCTTCAAGCTTAAATGAGAGTTCCAAGGATAAAGGCATGGAGAGGAGAAGAAAAATGCAAAGCTTTTGTGGCCAGGGTTTGCACCAGAGCTTCCCTGTCCCATGGCAAGCACTCCCCCCTGGTTGCCTGTCACAGCTCCCGGCAGAGGAGCAGCAGGGTGAGGTGCTTCCAGGTAGCGGATTTTGATGGGGAAGACAGAGGAGCTGCTTCGTAATATCCTGGGACCTTGTGATGAGAAATAACTTGCATGGTGGTGTGCTCAATAAGCAGAGCAGATCGGGGGCTGCTACATGCACCCACTGCTGAGGTGTGGCTGTCCACTCTGGGCTTCAGCATGGCTTGCATGATGTGTTGTTCTGGGAGTTTTGCTCCTGCCCAGCATTTAAAGAAAGACTAACCCAAAACAGTGTGATGCTAAAACACCTCTGACAGACCCTTTCACTGTCTTTGGTGGGGTCAGCTTTCTGCCCTTTCTGCCTTGTCCCCTGTGTCAGCCACCAAGCTGGTGCTCATGTGGCCTATCGGTGTGACCATCTGCAGCAGCTGTTAATTAGAGAATGCTAATTGCCTTCTACAGGGTTTCCCTCTATCCAGAGGTGCGCAGAAAGGAAAATTCAAGGCAGTCACTTACAGGGCTTCGTTTTTTTTGGCAGAGAACATAACCCCATCCCAGAAGGATGCCCAAGGCTGGTGTCTCTGGCAGCAACTTGGTGGCAGGGACGTATGCATGCCCACGGCAGAGCCATCACCACACAGGTAGTTGCCAGCGAGGCTCTGCAGCATGATTCAGGTATCAAAGTAAGTATCTGTATCCCCCTGGCTGCCTTGAACTGCTCTTGTGCTGTTCCTAGGATGTAACTAAGCCTGTGCGGGGTATTTAGGGAGCAGCAAGGCTCCGTTCAGTTGGAAGATAAATATTTTTCCTGGGGATCAGTTGCAATGGCAGTGGGTTACAGGAGCTATACCCCCTGCAGCATCACAGGCAGCCTTGTTGAAATCCCTGAAAGCAACAGGAAGGAGCCTGCGAGTGCTTTGTGTGTTTGGAAGTCCCACCCAAGCACTCATCAGGCTTAGCACCCAAATTCAGTGCATTTTGAGATGTTCTTGGCCATGCCATAGACCTGGTGAGAAAACCATGAATAGCCATGTGGCTCCTCTGAAGAGTTTGATCCACGAGGAGCAGCCCATGGCACACAGCACAGGTGGGAACGTTTTACCTTGTGGGCTCCTGGGAAGTGCAGGGGAACTGCTTGCATGTGTAAATGTGCTTGTGTGTGTGAGCAGCCAGAGGATTGCTTGCTCAGCTCAAGCCACATAGCATTGGCACTTGTCTCCAGCATCTGCAAAGCTGGCTTGGCTAGTGCAGGGGGTTTACCTCGTGCTCTCTAGCAGTAGTGGCTTAGGCAGAAAGGGCGTTACTGCAGTGGAGCAAAATCAATATTCTTTTATTACCCTGTCTTTAATTTCTGATGCAAGGTTTTCTTGCTGGAAAGTGGAAGCTTCTGTCTTCAAAGCTGTTCAAGAGAAAACCTTCTGTATTGAAGAGCCACACTTCAGGGTAATAACTGGATTTTTTTCATATGAAAATAACTACAGGGATTTTTTCCATTAGTAATGCACCATTCAAACACCAGTAAATCCAGTCTCAGGGGAAGAGCATGAAGCCTCCAGTCCCAGTGTTTTCGTGCTCAGCTCAGGGACGAACTTGACTTGTCCAAATTTGCATCAGGGCTGCTGACGGCAATGTGTGTTTCCAGCCAGATGTGGCTTTTTGCTCTGGGCCTCTGCACAGCATAAAGCAACTGCTTTCTTCACAACACACATGCTTTTCCAGTAGTCTGAAGGTAGGTACATCTCATACCCTGAGAAATGTAATCTTACTTGAAATCTGTTTATAAAGTTAATGACTATGTAAGATCCAGTAGAACAAGACATCATTAAATGCTGTCTGTGTTCACAATCAACTTCCTGATTGTAATCTGGGGAGAGAGAGCATCCAGCTATGTGCTGCCCGACCCCAGAGGGTGGAGAGAAGGAATTCTTCTCTCCTGGCACAGGTAAGGCAAAAGTGAGAGTTGCATGGTTGGTGTGGACACCTTGCAGCCTTGCATGTCTTCGGCCAGCAAGGTGCAAAGTGGGCAAACTCTGCTTGGAAAGAGGGTAATTCTGTGGAGAAGGGCCTCCAAGCTCTGATGCTATGTGTTATTTCTTGCGTCTGCCAAAGGTGAGGGCAATATGCTGCCACCTGAGTTGGCACTTGTGTTGGTGGGAATGTGGCAGACAAGGTGCTGGGTCGGTCCCGCTGTGACCTGTGCATTACAGGCAGCTGACATGAGCTCCTGGGGTTTTTTGCCAAAACTTGGCTGGACCTCAGTGGGAAGTAGTAGAGGTCCCGTTGTGATAAGGCTCAAGAGAGCAAATACCAGAAATTAACGTCAAGCGTTGGTCAAGCAGTCCCATTCACTCTGGTGAGCAGGTGAATCCCTGCTTACCAGGATGGCTTCTGCTCACACTGGTTTTGCTGGGAGTGCCAGACTTGCGTCTCTAGGTCTACCACCAGCACAGCTGGCTCCTGGGCAGTTATGGTTTGCAATTAGATACCATGTGGGAAAGAAAAATTAATTTAGTTTAAGTAGGGAGGGTGTGCTTTACAGCTTTGAGTACAGTTGTTTCACTTTTGCGAGAGAAATACATTCGTTTGAGTTTATTCTTTGAAGGCAATTTCCTGTCTTTCTTGGGCTTGATGAACTTTTTATAGTAACTCTTCTGACTTTTTTTTTTGCTCATCTACAATGAATTTCAAAATGCTTGAGAATCACTGGAGGATTTCTGAGACATACTTCAGAAATAATAATAAATAAAAAAGTCCTTTGGAGATTTTATGATTTCTCTCTGGTTTTGTTTCTTCCAAGGCGGCCTCCAGCCAGCCTTGTTTCCATGCACAGTGCAGTTGTATGGTGCATCTGAAGCTTGGCAAAGCCCAGCACCTCCCCCTTTTCTCCTCTCCTTCCTTTCTTGAAAAGAGACAGGCCCGGGTTTAAAAGTTGATTTTTAGCTTTGATTGTGTGTATATGCTATATGAATACTAAGCAGCCCTTACAATGAATCCTTGTGATGCATCCGGGAAGGCAGACATCGGCTGTGAGGTCTCCCTGGCTTCCCGTCATTCATACAGCTTCAGTGCAGTTTGATACGGGTATATTTTATTTACGAGCAAGCTTTAGGGTGAATACAGCTGTGTCACGGGCAGTAGTAGAGGGACTAAATGGGCTGAGCCAGCGTCACTTGTAAATCTGCCACATTTTGAGCTATTTTCTACCATGGAGGAGAGGTATTTTCCCTAATGGTGGTATGGGCTGGCAAAGGAGGAGGCTCCTGAGAGGCAGCAGGGACCTGCCTGGACAATGGGTGCAGTTTTGCCTCCTGGGGCAAACTTCTCTCCCCAGCCTCCAGCCCATCCTTTCGTGGGAGCATGAGTAGCAGCACCCAAAGCCCACAGGGAGGTTTCTCATACCTGCTGCCCAGCTGGAGTTCAAGCATCTGGGGCTGGGGTGCTGCAGTTGCATCGTTGGTGGCTGCACCAATGGAGCAAGAACCAGAAAAGTGGACAGCAAGAAAGCACTAGTGTGAATTCAGCCTCTTCTCCTCCATTTATATTTGGTCTCCTAAGTTCACCCCGTGCAGCATTAAAACCTCAAATACCCCAGGTCTTCAAGGATGGCCATCTGACAGTGTCGGCAGCATTTCCCTCCAGCTCAGAAAAGGGTTGGAGGTTTTTAGCTCTGCAAAAAAATATGATCTGGCTTTGTTCCCTTTTTTAATTTAATCCTTTCCTTCTGGACAAGGTGGCAGGTCTTTCTGACACCCACGCAGCTGGGGCTAGAGGAAGAGGGCACCTGGGTTCCCTGGGGTGTTTTCAGCCTTGCTACCCGCTTTCTGTGCTCCAACTCATAACCAAAGATAAGGGAGGAAGCTGCAGATGGGAGCTGTGGTCACTTGTGGTTTTTGCACCACTTTTGGGAGTGATAAGTTGTGCTCTTGCAAAAGGGACCAACTGATAAAATCCAGCAGGGTGGGCAAGAGGCTGAGTCTTGCCAGAAAAGCCACGCTGCCATCCAGCCTACACACCAGCCACCAGGATGGTTCCTCCAGATGCCTCCAGCCCTGCCTCTTGTCCCACTGGCATGGGGCTGGGGTGACACCATGCTTCTCGACAGGGCTCCCTGGGCAGAGAGCTGCCAAGGCAGGCGTGTGCCAATGACAGGGCACCCAGAGGCAATTTAATCCTGGAGAAAGGGAAGTGTTGTAGAGACCCCCTTTTGATGGCCACAGGTGAGATGAGCACATGTGCTCCCCCAGCAGTCACTTCAGTGGTGCTTTTGCATGAGCCAAATGTGCCTCCTTCAGGCAGGCCCAGCCTTGTAATGCCCCAGGTCTACTAGTGCTCCTACTATTGACTTTCATTTGCAGGGAGGGAGGAACTAGTCTTGCTCTTTATTATTTTTTGATGATAGAAATTCACATATGTTCTGCTCCAAACAAAAATTTTTCAAGCTGTACCTCTATGGGATAAAGAATAAGATGAAGGAAAAAGAAACAGCTGAAAATGCCTCCACCCCCAAATCCAGCGCAGCACCAGAGCAGGTAGTTGAGGGAGTAGGCACAAAGGCAGAGCACCAGGCGCTGGAGATGGGAGAAGCATCTGAAGCATCAGAGGACATGGACAAACCACCCAAGAACAGGCATTCACAACCAAACCAGAGAAAACACTTGTTTAAACCCATGTGTTTAAAGTTACAGACCTGCTCTGAGAGCTTGGTGAGGCAGTGAAGGTGCCTGTTTTTATGGTTCAAGACAAAAGGAGGTAGAGCATCTTTTGTGGAGAGACTAGGGAGCACTTCCAAGGGATGTAGATGGTGATTTTTTTGACCTTTCAGGTGGTTCTGCACTGAGCTGCAAGGCTCCTGCAACAGTCAGAGGAGACCTTTGGGTAACGGAGAAGGGAACTGCCCATTTATTCTCTTCAGAAAGCCCACTTAAGACATCCAGGCCTTCGGGAAGGGTTTCTGTTGGTCTGTGGGGACCTCTAGTGTGAGATCTGGCTTTGCACAGGTCTCCGGTAGCGAGCGTTTAGGGTTGGGGAAGGAAACCGGGGTCTAGGGGAAAGTAAAACTGGGCTGCATGGTTTTTCCCATGTCCCTTCCAGTGGAACAAGCTCCAGGTGTGCCCACCGTGTGCACCATGCTGGGCCTTCACTTCCAGCTCGTCACTACTCTTGGTCGGGTTTCTGTAGCTGGTTTTATACACAAAGCTGTGCTTCATACCTTCTTGCCACCCAGATTTAACCTGTAACTCCACCTGTGGACCAAACCTGCTGCCTTTATACCCATGCACTCTTGGTGGTCATTCCCCTTGAAAATGCGAGTGACAACACAACTGTCTGTCCCCTAGTGCCAGAAGAAAGGACGGGTGCTAACATCTCTGTGTTTGGACATAGTCCTGACTCCACCACAGTGTTTTATAAGGCATTTTCCCCACCTGGCACATGGCAGTGACCACGTGGACATGGTCATCTTGCAGCTGTGCTCCTGTCCCCTGGGAGTCTGTGCTACTGCAGATGGTGTCTGGTTCCTGCTCCTGGACATGGATGGCTGGCTATCAGCTGCCTCCCCAGCCTGCTGGCCTCTCTCTGTAGTCCTCTCCTCACTGCTCCCCTTTCCTGCTGTCCATCTGCTGGTCTTTCTCAGGTTGTTCCCAGCTGGTGGCTGGAGTAGGAAGCTCTCTGTGTGCACATGGATACATCGGTGTCTCCTACTGGGCATCAGGGAGCACCACCAGGGCAGGAACCCGTAAGCTATGGGGAACACCTCTTTTTGGAAACAGCAGCTGTGGCAGCTCTCATTGGTGTCTCAAGAGGTTGCAAACAAGATGTTTTGCAAGAAAGCTTGCAAGAAGGCTAGTGATGTAGTCAGAAAATCATGACATACTTTTTCCTGTGCAACTCACTTTCTGTTGCTTCTATTTGCTCTACAAAATGCATGTTCCTTTTTTCACCCCACTCCTCTTTCTTCTCTGTTATTTTCCTGTAGCTACAGTTAATGATGTGGGATGATTCTCCCTTTTTACCCCCTTTCTTTGCCACCTGGGGGGAGTGCAGCTATTTTCCGTTATTCTGTTTCACCTCTTTTCCACCAGTCTAGCTCCAAAATTAGGGATGATGAAGGCACTCAATCATTCAATCTCCCTTTAGACAGATTGTTCTTGAGGCTTCTTTGCAATTTACTTTAGGGAAATATGTATCTGGCAGCTGGTTTTGAAAACCAGGAGTCACCTGAGTCTTCTGCAGCTGTGGGCTGATGGAGTCTTCACTGCTGGCATAGGGGAAAAGAAAGAGTCAAAATGTCCGTGGATAGCATGGACCTCCTGAGCAGGGGGTATGTTTACATATAGCCATTTTCCTGAATAAAATACTACCAAAGGGATTTTTTTCCCTCATCTGCAAATAAAAGTTTTAATAGAGTGTCCCCAAAGGTTATTGCCATGTAATAGTTTTTAAATGGGGAAGGAAGACTGTTATGCAGATCTGTTTGAGGGTTTTGATGTCTTCTTTAAACAACAGGTTCTTTTTTCTAAATAACTTTTTCCTAAACCTTTCCCCAATACACTATTTATGCAGATTTAAAAAAAAAATATAGCTAGTGACAATGGTCATTAAACAAAACTATATCCCAGTAAAAGCAAAAAACAAGGTATTTTGATACTGAACCTTGACTGAACAGTTTCAAAAGCATTTTTAAGGAGCTTTGCTCCAAACTCCATGAAAGGCTGTTTTTCTCTATGCCTCTCCTCCTTTCTCAGTTTTCTGCGTGTTGGAGCTGATGGCAGCTCACAGGGAGCGCAGGCAGAGGCAGCTGTTCTGAGGAGGATTTAACAATCAGGCAGGAGGAGGTGCATTGGCACGTGGTGGGGACTACACTTCCCGAGAGGCCCCGCTGTGGCCATGCCTCCCTTTGGTGGAAACCCAGGCTTTATCAAGAGCTGGAGGGACCAACTGACGGCTCTCACTGGGGACAAGCAGCCATGGGGCCGAGGTGTGGGATGAGGACCACCAAGTGCCAGCTGCTGGCAACCAGCCTCTGTGTCATGGTGAGCAGGTGGGTTTGGGGGGATCTCTGCAGAATTGGGGTGAACTGTTGTCTTTCCCACACCCTCTCGGAGAGGGCCAGTTTTTCCCACGTTCTGTTTTTTGCGGGTGGAGGGCGAGCAAAGCCAACTGCCTGAGTTATCGTTGCACCCTGGGTGGTTATCGCCGGCCGCCAGCATTGCCCCCCCTCCACTGATAGACTTCTGGTTTCTCAGGGCTGTCACGCCACTGCAGCTCTTTCACAACCCGGCAGCTGTCTCGAAGCAGAAAGGAAAGGTTGCTACTGGCAGAATGAGTGGTTTTCAGAAAAAAAAATGTTACTTGCTTCTGTCTCCTTGGAGCAAAAGAGGGAGGATGGAGCTGCTGCAGTCACACTTGTTGCTGGGAGAGTGGTCAACTGCAGGTGGAATCAGTGAGGATACTAAGTGTGTATGTTGATGGAAGTGTATTCGTGAGACCTGTGGATCCACACTGCAAAGTGAAAGTGATTCTAGGGATCCTTTTCAGCAGCTC
Source organism: Columba livia (assembly GCF_036013475.1). Taxonomy (NCBI): domain Eukaryota; kingdom Metazoa; phylum Chordata; class Aves; order Columbiformes; family Columbidae; genus Columba; species Columba livia. The sequence goes on from NC_088606.1 coordinate 52,520,755, forward strand.
TTGAAGCAAATTGAAGGGAAGCTTCTTGACATCTGCTGTCAGAGCTGATGGGAAGTGGTGGAATCCTGGGAATGCTCCTCCTGGACATTTTCAAGTTTTATGTGCTTGTTGCTTTTGCACTTCCTCAATACGTGAGAGCTTAAAGTAATAATAATAATAATCTGTATTTAGTTCAAAGATAAATGGTGGCTTGGAAAGAGTATCATTAAAAAGTAATGCCTTATTTTTGGCCACATGGAATTTATAGTTTGTCCAAATTTCAACATTTCAGGACCACTGGCTGTAGTGGTCTTCCAAATAGCAGAATATGTCATTTTGAGAAAATTAAAGCAGGATTGCTACCAAAGGTGTTCAGAGGAGATGCTAAGGCACAGCTGCTGTGGATGTCAAGAATCACATTTTTGCTGTTGGGAGGATTTTAGACTGGTGTTTCTTGGCTATCTGAGTTCACTGGTGTCGCACTTAGCGTTTTGCTGAGTGTGGATTGAGATACACAGTAATGCACAGAATGAGAGATCAGTAGGTGCCACAAATTATGTTATTTATAAACAGAAAATTCTATTGGTTTGGATGCATTTAGTCTCTGAAACTATAACTCTCCAGCAACAGCTGTTAGTCTGCTGTAGAAGAAAATGTGGGGGTTATGTTGACACTGGGCTGTCATATTTGATGCAGGGATAGCTGCCTTGTGTTTCCATATTGTAAAGGCACAAAATTATGAAACCTTATCTTAGGAGCTAGGAGCTAGCCTCACATCTTGTATTTTCCAGGTTCATTACAGTATAGTTGTAGCTATTTTTAACTGTCCTGCTGTTGGTGCCTCTGTCCCAGCTCTGCCACTGGTCATGCCACAGGGAGCCCTGCCCCAGAGCCAGGTGCCATCAGAAATGCTCCCTCTCCATCACCTGGACTTGCTCTTGGCAATATAGAGGGTAACGTGCTGCTAGTCACCCTGTGCCTTAGGCATACCAGTGCTCTCAGGGATGGGACAGAAACACGGACAGCCCAGTGCATGCTGCAGAGACAGAAATAAACACAGATTACTTAGAGTAGTGCAAGACTCAGCTCTTTGCACTCTACATTAGGAAATACAGCCAACAGCAGGCAATGGGACTAGCATTGCAAATATCAAAGCAGAGAACATCATCCCCGACTGAAACCACTGTTGAAGCTGTCGTCCCTCAGAACTGCACGTACATACTCTGTAGAGTGGGGTAGGACAGCACAGGTGTGGGTTTTCTTCATGTGGTTGGAATTTCATCCACAGACACTGGCCAAGAGACCATGGGCTGCATGGTGTCACATGCACACATTATGCAAGGGAGAAATAGAGCTTTAGTATGTTTAAGTGTCTGGGGTTTGTCCTTTTACGTAAATTTAGGGGTACATACAGTGGGCTTCAAATGATCAGGCTGTCCGCATCTGTGTGGGGCTTGGGAGTATCCATCTACACGTCAAAGCTTTGTGTGCGCTCAGCAGGAGCTGCTGCCTTGTCAATCCCTTCCCAATAACTGTATTTTCCAGCTGCTGGGGTTGTCCATTGCCACGCTGAGCACAGTCACCCACTACGGACTCCATTTCACCCTCATCAGCAATATCTCCCTGGAGAGCAACTCCTACAGGTTCATCCACTACGCAGGTACGTTGCAGTCACATCTCAGTGAGACCTTCAGCGAACCCAGGAGCTGCAAAGTTCCCCAGAGCAGTCAAAGGAAGTGCAAAAGCATCACAAAGGATGCGTCAGGGCTAACACAGTCCCACAGACACTTTTTCCTGTATCATACCTGCTCACCTGGCACTGAAGGATGCTGTGGGAGCACAGGGCATGCAGGTGCTTCTGTGTTCACTCCTGTCCCTCTGTTCACTGTCTCCCCATCTTTTCCTGGTGCTGCATTGAAGGCTCAGCAGAACCTCAAAGTTGAACCTAAAGGTGCGATAGGACTGGAAGGGCCCTGGGAGCACAGGGAGAGCGACTGTTATAGGAGTTGAAGCAGAGCATGGAAAATTGAGGCTGGGAGGAGAAAAGCACAGAAACACCTATTTTTGGAGGAAATGTGGGGGTTTTCCCCTACACAAGGGAGAAATATAAACTGAATCTTGGGTACAAGTTTAGAGCGAAGAGATAAGAACAACCCAGATGCTAAAATATTCTACTTGCCTCTGCTGCTTCTTCCAAGATATAGTCTGGGCTTAAACATGCTCATACCCTCTCTAGATCCTGGTTCTCAATTTCAGTTTAACAAGGCAGGTGTAAAGACTACATTAGCCCAAAGCTGAAGTGCAGCTCTTGTCCTTTCCTACGCACATCAGGGATTATATAGATTGGCACTTAACCCAGTCTTGCAAGCTCTCCCAGTCACCCGTCTCCAGCAATGCTTCCACTTGCTTTGCTTGCAAGTGTTAACTCTGCACGGTTAGCCCTGAGTGAGGGCTGCAAAGCCCTTTGCAGTGGCTGTGGCCCCTGAGCCCTGCCCTGGGGAACCGGCTCTGACCCTGCCTTAGCCAGAAGGAAACTGGAGGGCGAGTGTTGCACCAGATTAGGGGCACACAAAGTCCTGATAGGGGCCATGGGACAGCTGCTGCGTGTCAGCACCCCTCATTTGGGAGGATCCTTATCTGAGTGCCAAAACGATTGACAGCTTGTGGTCTGTTGGGTGGGCCGTCACCCTTTTAGGGTGCTCAGCTGGAGCTGTGTGAACCACTCAGAGGTTTACAGCCCTGCCAGACAAGAAAGTATATACATATGGGGGGTAAATTATATTATATTATTTTGAGTTCTGCAACCTGGTCCTCTTGGACCAGCTCCCCAAATTGCACTTTTTGGCCCCTCTCTGGGCGAAAGTATCAGACCAGGCCTCTGTTAGCCCTGAAGTCTTGGTTTCTGACCACAGCTCCCATGTCCAACTTCCTTCCAGCTTTCTACTTTGGCATCTGCCTCAGCATGACCTTGATCCTCGCAGCCCTGCTGAGCTCTGCTGCCACGGTGCGGGAATCACAATGCCTCACTGCCATGGTGCGTATCTGGAGGGACTGCCTGGGAGGGGCTTTTTGTAACCTTGGGCTGATACCCTTGAAATGTGGTGCTGGGGCCTGGTTTGCCTTCTGTCCAGGAGTATGCACGCCTGGGGAAGGACATCTTGTTGCTGAACGCTGTGCTGCAAAGGGGCATTTTTGTAACAGGCATGACTCTGCAGATCTGCTACAGCTGAGGATGGCATCCTTCTGTGCCTTGCTTCTTTCGCCAGGGAGCTGTGTATGCAGCTTTCGGAGTAGGGTCAAAGGGAGGTGCTTATCTGCCAAAGAGATAGCAGCGATGATGATTCCTAGCATATTTTTTCTCACCAAGCCAACACATGGTTTGTGTGGGGAAACCTTAGTGCAATTTTGAGTCCCACATTGTTCCTCTGACTTGTGACAGCAGAGTTAGCCCCCATCATCCCTCTTCAATGCAAACATCCACTGCAGTGGTGGTGCAGGACATACAAAGCACGGCAGCAGGCACTGGGGCTTGGAGCTGGACCCTCTGTTTCATCCCCAAAAAGAAGGTGGAAGGGTACCACAAGAGGTGCTACCTTTCTTCTCTCTGTCATCCACAGTTAAGTGTGCTTTTGGGCTTGCCAGCATTGGTAAAGAGGACTGTGAGCTCTGCTCCATTTAAAACCACAGCCTGCACATAAGGCTCAGTCTGAAGTGAGCAGCTTCCAGCCTCAGGACTGGAAGGATGAGTGGAAAATGCTGCTCACCGCATGTTTGCCTGTGTTGTGTGAAGGGCAGTAGTTAACAGGTAGGTTGCTGTGCATGAAGCTGTGCTTAATACGAAATCATTGCATTGCTGTCATACATAAACTAGCTTTCAAGAGATATACCTAATCTTTGTAATAGGGGAAAATGATACTGATGGTGGAACTGAGAAAGCAGACACCTTTAAAACTTAGTGTAAGCAGCTACTGAACTTAATGTTTCCACCTTCTCGATACACAGTCTTCCTTTCTGGGATGCTCAAAGCAGCCTTAGTGACATGTTTCCCATGCATACTGCTAGCAGAGTACGCATAGTTCCCCTCTCTTTTGCTGAAGTATTCTTTAATGTGTGCCTGCAATTATCACACCTGAAACAACAGATGGGTATGTACAGACTAGAGGAGATTGTCAAGGCTGCCTGAAAACAAGCTCCTCTGTGGTGTTTATTAGGTCGCCTTACTCTGTGTACAGCATGGTCAGTGAGATGCCACTAGGTAAAAGAGATTATTTAAATTATAGCTGTTTCCTGAAGGGATAGTTGAAGAAAAACATATCCTGTGCAGTCCAGCATTGCTGTCCTCCTCTGAGAGCCATCTGATGATGCTCTCCTTTCCTCTTGCTGTAGAAGCGAGGACAAGCAGGTCCTTTCCTTCAGCCCCCCCATAGACTCCCCCAGTAGGTCCTTTCCTTCAGCCTCCCATAGACTCCCCTAGCCTGGCTGGTTTGGTGTAGCAGCCAGGCTCTGGCTACCAAAGAAACCCTTCACTGGCAGAAACCCCGAACTAGCCATCTACTTTTCTCTGTGGCTCCTAGGGCATCCTGTTCACTTTGCTTTAACATTCACAGCTTGGGACCTCTGGGGGAGGTGGCCGTCTTCATTTTGCGTCTCTGGTGTTACCATTGCACTAAACACACGATACCATTTCCTTGTGGGAAGAGGAGGAAGGGTGCAAGGTGTTTACCGCGTGGTCGTGGCAATGAGACATCCAGGCCACTCCGCTCTCGGCAGGGGAAAACGGGATGCCGCTTGGTTGCCTTGAAGCTTCGTTTCCACCGCCTCCGGCAGCGCGGGAGGGCGTGTGGAGGTGCAGGGCAGGGTGCAAGGGGTTGCAGGATGCGAGGGGAGAGGGGCAGCTCGCACCCGAGCGAGGGGCCGCTTCCGCGGGACCGGCCGGCACGACTGATCCTCCGCCGCTGGAGGGAGATGTGCGCCCGCCGAGCTCCCCGCTCCCGTCCCGCCGAGCTCCCTGCTCCCGGGCCCGCCGGGCCGAAGCACACGGCACCGGGAGATGCAGGGCAAATGCCCTGGGTAAGGGAGCATCCAGCATCGCCATTGCAGGGGGTGCGGGGGTAGTATGTCCCCAAGCCTTCAGAAATTAACGGGGGGCCCTGGGAAATACCCAAGAGCTGGTCACCAGCAATCTTATTCTCTGGTCCTCCTTGTTCAAGCAGCTCATCAGCATCTTAAATCACCTAGGGAAGCTTTGCTTATTCCTCCAAATTGTCCCCCCTGTTCTAACTATCAGTACCTTACAGCAAGGGCCAGCCCGTTGCTTGTTTTCCCAACAGTTCCTTCCCGAAACTCTCATGTAATCTCTGATCTGCAAGCAAGCAAAGCAGGCAGGGAGACCCAGCCCCTGATGGCTGCGGTGAGGTGTCATCACAGGCCCCTGTGGGTCTCTGGAACTTGGTGTTGCGTCCTGTCCTGCTGATCCCCACTGGGCTGCAGCTGGCAGAAGTGTTCAGCCCCCCCAGCTTGTATGGGTTTTTTATGCCTGTTATTAGAGAGGATTTTTCACCTTCTTCTGCTATTGATTTTAAAGAACTTCTCCTCCCCTGCAGAGCATGTGTCTTGTTTAGAAGACCATTTAATTCACTCTTTAATCAAAGAGGAAAGACACCAGAGCATTGGTGCCTGACATCTGTGGCTGTATAGGAAACCAAGCCACGCTTGAGGGATGTAGCTAATCCACCACAATGCCACTTGGTAAACCAGCTGCCCTGGGGAAATGCTCGCGAGGATGCAGACAGGCTTAGAGGAGCATTGCCCTGATCAATGAGCTGTTGAGTGGATTCCACCTCCTTTTTGTGCCTCAGTTTCCCAACTAACTTTTTTTTTTCTTGTCTACGTAAATTACAAGCGTTCACCTTGCCTGTGTATCTGGAGGTTTGTGTGCATACAGAGGAGGGGCCCCAGTCTTGACAGGCCTTACTGATGCTGTTCTAATGATGGTGATGGGTGCACAGTGGTTAGAAACCAGAACAGGTCAAATTGGTTGAAGCATACATATCTCAGGAGTTCATATTGTAGCTGTGTTAGCAGCATCACCACACCAGATAGGTGCCACTGTGCATCCACTGACACTTGCTAGGAAGCTGTTTTCTAGAGACTAACTGAGAACTTAAGGATTAAAAAAAAAAAAAAGAAGTAGTTTTGAAATCTTGGACTATTATCCCCAAAGCTCCTCCTACACAGGGAGAGTAGTGGCAGGTTTATTGACTGTCCTTCAGTTCTGGCAAGCCCTGTTTTTGGTGATCCGTGGTCCATCCTGCATTCAGTCCTGAATGTAAACATCCTGCAGCTCTCATGGCCCCTGAAGGCCATGTTGCTACTGAAGGGGAGGAGAAGGAAAGAAAACTGCAGTTTTTCTAGTACTGCTTAAACAAAGGAAAGACGCTGGCTTCAGTGAGGTTTAAGGCATCCTGTGCTGATATCTGGTCAGATGGATTGAGGAGAGTGAAAAAAAAAAAACAACAAGGTCAACATGCCAACCAGAATATCCCAGCTGAAATTCTTACACCTGAACTTTCCAGCCTAAAAAACACTTGTCTAGAGGAAAATTTGTGTTCAGGATGGAGTAGCTGTTCCAAGCACTAGTTCCAAACAATTTCTGCTCTTAAAAAGCCTCAATGAGTGCCCAATATAGCCCAGTTTTTGATGGAGAGTGATGTGCCAGGAGGGCCAGCACACAGGCTGTTTGCTTTACTGTTTCCAGGTATATCATTGTAGGCAAACATGTAAAGGGTCCTTAATAACACAGTAGTGCACTTCAGCATCTTGCTTTTGCAATTTATGTTTCCTGTGCTCTCCCTTGTGGTGCAGCGTTCCCGTGCAAGGCATCTGTGCTCTCCGGGAAGCAGGCACAGGCAGAGCTGATGTACTCAGCTGGAGCCAAGCACTGATTCCTCCTTCTGACTGAGGTCTCTCACTCATGTTTGTTGTGTGGAAAAGCAAAAACATCATGTGCTTTCAGACGAACTGGGTCAGGGAGGGAGGGATGCAACCTGATGGATGCAATCTGAAATTAGCTCCCCCCTTCTCCACCCCTGGACTGTGAAGTAGGTAGGGAGCTGGCCCTTGTAGTGGCCACAGCAGCACCAAAAAGCAGCTGGAGCTGAGCAGGGAACAGATTGTTTCCCTCTCTGGGAGTGTAGGGGTTTGGCAGAGCTGCTGAGCTCAGTCTTAGCAAGAGGATCCCTCCCTCTTCCACGGCAGACCCCCGTAACCAAAGGGGAAGCACCAGAAAGGTGATTTAAAAGATACACCCGCCAACAGACAAGATGCTGCTTCTGCAAATTCTGCCAAGTCTCTCGAAGACAAATTGTCCCTTGCAGCAAGGATGGAAACAAGGTCATTCATAAAAGAGTAATTGGTGTCTGGCTGGTTACAGCACTCTGCATGGCTGATGTGGTTGCAAAGGGAGCAGGCAGAAGCTCACGGCCAGCTCCAAGGAGCTCCAGGGGTCTGGGAGATGGTGAACCAGCCTCGACCCTTCCACATTTCGTATGCAAACTATGCATTGCTTTTTTCTTTTTCTTCCAAATGTCTTATAATGTAATTAGAAAGTTGCTCTTGCAAAGGCCTTTTGGCTGGGAAGGGTAAAAGCAGTGTATAATTCATTTATAAGATGTTCTTGGAGCCACGTAGTTGCTCCACACCAGCACAATGGAGGGGGAGCTTTCCGAGGTCTTGGTATTCCCAGGGAAGCTACACAGAGAAAAAGGGGGACCTGATGCTGGAGATGAAGGACTGAGATGTGGGGTGGAGCTGAGGAAGGGAAGATGGGAGGAATTTTAATCTGCTGGGGTTGTAAGTGCTGGAGCTGGTGTGGGAGGGAATGGAGAGCACAAAGGGAGAAACGGAGGTGGTGCCACTGGCACACTGCTATTCTCACTCTCCAGGTTCATGGTGGATCCTCTCAATTAAAGCTTTGCTGTAATGATGTGCAGAAGAGCTTTTATACTGCTATCAGTGCTGTTGTTTTTTTTTTTTCATCTGCCATTATTTTCTTCTTATTGTCTTTAAGCTTGATTTTGGTGAAAATGTTGACTTTGTCTGGGGGGGAAGCTGTTGGAGGAGGTACAAAATGCAAGGTCTGGTCCTAGTGAGAAGCAATCTGAAATGCCTGTGTAACTTCACCTCTCCCCACTTCAGTTTATGCTCTACCTGCAGGGGCTGAACCACCCACCCCAGCTGGGTTTGGGCTTGGTCTTTCTATGCTTCGGTCCATAGCAACTCACTCTCCGTGCTCTTCCCCATCTTCGCTACTTGTATACTGCTTGTCACATCAGCATTTGATCGGACTTTCTTCTCCTTTAGAGTCCCAATTCTCCTGTTATCCTATTTCAGCTTCTGGCAAGGCAGCACTACCTGGCTAGGCAGCTGTCAAAAAAAATAAAAGGAGAGAGCAGACATATGTAATTTAAGGTTTTTCACAAGAGCCGTACCACGGTGTTCCTCAGTGTCTGATGCAGAGCCTGAAACAAGGCAGCCCTGAAAGAGTGGGGAAAGCAGGCAGCAGATGGACAAGAACCAGCAGAAGGCAGTTTGTTGGCATGTTCGTGTTCATTTCCAGCATTTAAAGTAACACATTTTCCTTTCTTGCTGCATATGGGGGTGTTTGGGGCTATTTTTTTGGTTTCAAACCATGCTTTTTTAAGCAGAATTTTTTTGGTGAAGCAGAATTGGTAGCAGCAATGCTATTCTTCCTCTCCTTAAGCTTAAATTTGGTAAACTTTCATGAAAGATTTAATCTTTTTTTTAAGTGATTTCGGTTATATCATATTATTAAAACACTCATAGAAAAAAGAATAGAAACAAAAATAAGCTTCAGTCAGTTGGGTAGTTTTCCCCTGCTACATAATTTTGTGTTGAAAGAGGGACAGTTGCATGGAAAAATTTGTAAGGGCATTAATTTTCCACTGGTGCTTATTCATCATCTTTTGCCATTCCGAGACTAAGCTGTGGATTCATATTTGATGAGCCCGTTTGGCTTTCAAACATTTTACAGGCGCTTTTTTTCTTCCTTTTTTAGTTTTGTTGGGGTTTTTCTAATGTGAACAAGATCCTTTGGTCCAGCTGTCACAACAGGCAAGCGCTGTTTACATCAGGGTTTTTTTTTGGATCAGGTTTGTTCAAATAAAGAGACAACACATCTAACTTCCAGCTTTGCAAGCATAGGGAAGAAGGCAAAAGTCAAGCCTCCTCTTGCATTGTTGCCATTATTGTTTAAACATTTCAGGGTCAGTTGCTGGCCTTAATTATATTTCTGTCGTCCTTTTGTCTAACTGGGTTGGTGCTGAATTAAGGAGGGCGGCTTCGTCATCCAGCTGCCACCTTGCTCTCAGGGTCCAGCTCCTTTTCCAGAGCAGATTGCTCTTCATCCCAGTTTTTCACTTCTTTATGGACTGTTCATGTGGATTTTCCCCTATTTGAAATGGATAGCTTAGTTTTAACATGGGGAATCGAACCCTGTGAGTAAGGAGGTGCTATTGTGGGGCACAGTCCTGCTACAGAAGAGGAGCGTACTGTAAATATAATGTTTTTCTCTCTTTTTTTTTTTTCCAAGTGGAACAGTCAAGTGTAATTAGAGGTCTCCTGTTGGTGAATCACATCATTATCTATCTTCTTTTAAGGAAGCAGCATTATGAGGGATACTAAAAGAAGGGGCTAATTAGCTTTAACTTTAACTAAACTTGCTCAAACAAGCATATTAAATGTGTCCCAACAGTGTTTTCCAATGGGTATTTTTCTCCCCATGCTGCAACTGATGGTACTTTTCCCCTTTATCCTCAGGGATTTTTCTGTTTTGCTCTGGCCTTCTGCGGATTGATCCCAGCTGCCTGCTGGAGATACATGCACAGCACGGAGGTAAGCATCGGCTGCTAGGAAATACCACCAGCATCTCGTCAGATGGAGATATTTTTGTAGCAATGATTTCTCCCATAAAAGGGACATCTGGTGGTAATAAAGCCATCCATGTCGAGGTCTATCAGATGCACGCTCTGTCACATCTATCCTTTGCAAGAACAGGGCCGCCTTCATCGGCTGCCTCTCCAATACGGTTGTCTGAAGGGAGAAGCCATGGAAACCCTCACGCAGGGCAAACACTTTGTCCTGAAGGCAAAAGAAAATGCAACTCTCATTTTAATTAGCTTTGGGATTTTATTTTGCAGAGGATGTTCATTTTACTTGAGATGCTTGACTTTTGAAAAGTCATTTCCACCCAGCTCTGGTTCCTGCTAACATCAATTATTTATTCTAAGGCTGTGGCAGGTTGTGACTGTTCACATCGTCTCTGGCAATGTCCAAGAGAAACACCCAGGAGGTATGTTCATTAACCAGCAGCAGTGGCACAGTAAAAACACTAGTGTGAAAATTGTGGTTTGGGTCACTGTCATGCTGGACCAGGAAGAGAAGTTTGTATGAGGTCAAATTTGCCAGAAAGCCAAGGTTTTAATTGTTAACCCATAGCTTTCTGGTAGTGTGGTAGATGGTGTTGGAGATGCAAAGTGCCTTGGAAACTGAGTCAAGGCACACAGAGCTCCTGAGGGACAGACAGCCCTGTGCATCACAGTGGGTACCCTTACCCTGGGGCTGGGGTGCCCCTGAGGCTATGGTACCAGGCTGCTGGGGAAAGCAGAAATTGAAATTAATTTTTAGCAGCCTAAAGAGGATTATAATTTTTTTTAACCCTTTCCTAGTCTGATATAATTTGCTTTTTGTATATTTATTCCTCTTCTCATTCAGAGGAATTTGTTGCTGCTTGGTCTCAATTTCCCTGCATTAAAAAAAAAAATATATAAACTTTTTAAAAAATTAAGAGACTCAGGCATTTTGAAAGCAGAACATAGATACTTTGGGCAAGTATCCAAATGATCTAACAGTAATTCAGATAAGCATTTAGGATTTTGATAGACATTTCATGCAGCACGTTGGTCCCTGTCTCCATTTCGTTCCTCCCCAGCCACAGGCATGTGCTGCAACCTGCAATGTTCTGGCCAGCGATAAGGACATGGGTGATATGAAACATCATGCCAGTGGATTAGGGTCATGTTGATGCTGCCAGCTCATCTCTTTAGGGCTACAGATGTTGTGGAGGACTGAAGAACAGTGTATCAGGAAAAGAGCATCAGAAGACATTTTGTTCTGTGCTGGAGGAGCACAACTGCATCAAAAACCTGGAGACTCTGCATGCTAGAACTGCAGGAATTGCACTTGTTGGGGACAAGAAGCCATGTCCCATAATGGTTCAGTGTCCTGTGCAAAAACTAAAATCCAGTCCTTCTGGAAGCAGAAGCCTGAAGGGCAATATCAAGGCTAAGGGGAGGGGTAAGGTTCCTGCTTCTTCAGAAAGTTTGCCCAGAGCTAACCAGTGGCCACAATAGTTAAAAATCCTGTGAAATATGCAGATAGCTATGCTGGATCACACCAAAGGTACCCACTCCCAGACAGGCACACCCGCTGTTTGCCAAGCTAGGAGCATAAACACCCAGCGAGCACAAAGCAATGCTTTTTCAGGTGCCAACAGCTGGAGGCGCAGGTGCCTGCTGGTGGTACCTGCTTGTGCCTTTGATGCCCTCAGTGGATTTTTCCTCCATGAATTTGTCCAGCTGCTTTGCAAACATCAGGGTGAGTGCTGATGGCACAGCAACATCTTTTATCTCTACACTTACTTGGCTGAAGTGGATTCAGAGCTGAGATACTCACGAAAAAGAGTCTTGCCACAGCCTCTGTATATAGTTTCCCTGGTTTCAAGCAAAACATACTAACAATTAAATACGGAAATATTTCTGTGACCAACACAGAAGGGAGACCCCAAGCACAGTTTCCTCCTTCTGCAGAAGTTTGTAATGAGAGATTGGAACAAAAGTTGTGTTACTGAAGGAGAAATAGCACCAGAAAATCTGTTGGTCTTGTGAAATTGCATTATCCAAAGAGACTATTTAGTTATTCTTTTTACTCCACAAAGGTGGAGTAAGGTATAAAAAGGTCACAAGAAAAAGTTGTATATTAAGTTAATAACAGGATGTGCCATTCAACAAATATTTTGCTGAAAATACTTAGAGGGGAATGACTTTATGTATGTCTTAATCACTACACCTGGTTTTACTTCAAATTATTATCCTGGTTTTTTGCTTTGAGTGCCCTACCCAGAAAGGTACCCACGTGTTGTTGTTAGCTTCAGTAGTTTGTTGGGTTTCTTTAAGCAAAACACTTTCCACTAGGCAAAATGAGGGGGTTTTGTAAAATGTCCACTTGTTGGGCAAAGAAAAATAGCAGCATTTCTGACAACAGAAAAATTAAAATACCATTAGAGATCCTCTTTGGTTCCTCTGCTTCCTAAAATGCAAACAGAAACAGGGGATAATAAATGAGGAAATGTTTAGTTAGGGTTAGGAGAGTCACTTACAAAACATATGGAAATTCAGTTTTGCTTGAAAGCTAACCTGTCTCACCAGTGAGAGAAATGCAGATGTGAGAGAGAGAAATGCAGATGAGGGAGAAATGCAGATGTTAATGCCCCTCCAGGACAGAGAGACAGTGCCATGGTACAGAAAACTGAGCGGAGCAGGGGGAAGACACCTGAAGTGCCCTTATAGAGCAGTTTGTTTGTCTGTCTTTCTCAAAATAAAGAGCAAAATTAAAGCAGGTATCCTCCTGAGCCTACTGCATGTTGGTTCTGCCAGAAAGAGTTAATTGTAGTAATACAGAGAAAAAAAGAAAACTCAGCTAAATTGACAGGTGTCCTGTAAGCCTGATGGGATGTACACAGTTACCAAGAAAGGAAGGGAACTTGAGGACATAAAACTCAATATGGATGAACATGCCCGTTGCAGGTGCCTCTGAGAGCACCAAGGGACTATTACCCTCGTGTTCATGGCTAAACCAAAAATTTGCGTTTCTCCCATGCAAAATAGGTTGACTTTCCCATGAAACACCAGGCAGAAGATCAGCCTGTTCCATTTGGAAATGCCAGGTGGGAGCTGGCATCAGTAGAGCCGTCCTCTCCCTCTCCACGGGTGAGGTGCCAAATGCCGTAGCGCACAGCAGAGCCCTCGCTCCCTCTGGACCCCAGGGGTGGGAGGTCCCTCCTGCACCCAACCACACCAGATGGCCAGATGCTCTCAGGGGTTTACTCCTCTTGATTAAATTTAAAAAAAAAATCAAAAATTTTTTTTTAAAAATCTAAATTTCTTTCATAAAGCAGACCACTCTTACAGAAAATCAGCTAAAACGGAAAAGCCCTATTTTCAGTTGAAAACTTGTTTTGATGGTTGTTTTCAAGAGGCAGTAGATAGAAATGTCATTTGAACATGATGAAAGCAAGTTGCTCGTTTTGCCTTTTTGATTCTTTCAGAGCCATGTTCACAGTACCTCTTAAAGAGAAGCTACACAGGGCAGGAGAAAAATAAGTTATTTGTAAATATTTGATATTTTCAGACCTGGGCACTGTAAACAAAATGTGAATCTTCTCATTTCCCATTCTTTTCTGTTTTTGAGACCTTCTGTAGTTCCTGAACCAATTCTTTCAGACAGATGCCATGTGTTTTAATTTCAAGTTACCTGCATCCCAAACAGACTCAGGGTCACCACAGTCTTTATTCTTAAAATAACATATACTGTGCATGCAAAAATCATGAATCTGAGATTTATCATGCTTTATCCTAAAAGGGTAGATTTATTATGTTTTACCTTCTGTTCAGCATCATAATCATTCTGCTCTATTGAATGGGTTTTGAGAGGTCCAGGCCTCCTTCATACTGCCTTCTGAGGCTGGTTTGCATCCATCTGCATTGAAATACTTTTAGCAAGGAACTAATAACCTACCTATTCCCAAAATGTGGTTGCTTTGTAGGTTCTGCAGAGAAAATGGTGTACAAAATGGGGAGGAACAAATAAACCAGAGTAACATCCCAGATCCTCTATCTGTCTTGCCAGCACGTGTAATGCAGCCTTTCTGTTAGGGTCTTCTCCTGGTTTACAAAAACTTTGCCTCTCAGCCAATGGCACCAATGGAAAAGGTGCTGCTGTGACCTGGAGAGGTGTCAAACTTTCCTGGGCAGGTCAGCTGCTCAGAGGAAAATCTGAAATTAAAATAATTGTAATCTGGAGGTTGTTGAAGTAACTTTTCTCCTGCTAGCTATAGTGCTGAGCCATTCATATGTCAGTATTTTCTATCTTGGCTTGTTGCTGAGCCCCACCATCACCTGCAGCACCCAACACTCCTCCTTCCCCTCTGTCCCATCACGCTCTTAAGGCCACGGCTCCAGAAACAGCCCAGCCCAGCCCCCAAAGCCCTGTGAAACTCCAGTGTGCTTTACTGCCTGGCACAAATCACTTGAGAGAATCAATCTCTTCCCACTTCCGACCCAGTGCAGACAAGGGTCTTCATGAGGATAAGGACCACATTTGGTTGCCCTCCTTATGGGCCATTGGGCCAAAATATGGTCTTGGTGGGAGATGTGGTCTTGGTAGGAAGGTGTCACAAACCCGTTTGAGGACCAACAGTGTTGATGCAATCAAAACAAATGAGAGATCGACATACAATGGAGGGCAGGGAGGATAACCTCTATGCAAGCACCTTTGATGGAACAGCTGTGGTAACCACAGAAATGTTGAGGTTTTCAGCTGGTTTTCAGCCACATTAGGAAGACTTGGTTCCTGAATCCAAAGAGCTGAGTCTTGTTTTGCAAAGTTATTTTTATGGCAGCTCCTTTCCCACAAACCACTGCCTGTTCAGGGGAGGTCTCTTAGTAATTTCCAGCACAGCCCAATGCAGCTGGGATCTGGGATGTGGAGAAGGATGTAGGAGAGACTTATGCCACATCTGGCACAGCTGGTGCAGGAGGCTGCTGCTTCTTCCTCCTGCACTCCAGCTTTCCTTCTCTCCTCACCCATTAACCACTGCTTTATAAACTTGGAGGAAAGGGTAGCTTTGCATTTGTGGTATAGAAGATTTTTGGTATCCTTGCTAGCCAACACAGAAATAGGTTTGGGGGTTCATTCTGGGCACTGCTGTGACAGAGGCCAGAGGAAATTCAGTGTCATGCCATCTTCTGCTGTTCCTCTGCAGCAGCTTAGAAGATCCTTCCTGCAGCCCTGCGATCTGGCCCTATAAGCTGGTCAGGATGGCAGGATGAAGTGACAAAAATAAAATTGCTGCAAAGTGGAAGGAATTTTGCAACAGAACGAGCTTTTTAATTACAGATATTCATTCGCAGGTAAATGTTACCTTAAAACCAATTAAATTGTGATTTCCCAACTTAGGAAAAGATTTGAAACTAAGCACTGGTGCAAATAGTTGCCTGTACTTCTGGTATAAAGGCCCAATTTCCCACATCCTGTAGATGAAGGTGTCACTTGGATTTGCACCGGCTGCAATGATGTGGCAATCTCTTAATCTTCAGATGGTCTGTGAAGTTGCTGGTTGATTTCAAATGCAGGTTCCACCAGGGGCTTTTGGCTCCACGTGCATAGAAAGGCATTAGCCTCTTCGTGTTACACTGCATAATACTCGGAGAATAAATGTGAGGATTTAGCTTTTTATGGGATGGGGAACACAAACAAGCCATGCACACTCTGTTCTCCTGCAGTCTTGCTCTGCTTGAAACTTTCTCCTTTGTAAATGAGCAAGGTGGCATCATTTGATGTGATGATTTGCTAGCAGAGCCTAGGGTGCAAAGCTGGGATTGACAGTTGCAGCTGTTAAATAACAAGCATGGCTACACCTGGAGCCTGATCCTGAAAAGAGCAGATTCTTTATTCTTCCCTGCATATGGGATCAGTGCTGGTTTTCTGTTTGTGGCTGTTCCTTCTAACCAGCACGTTTGCAAAGTCAGACACAGCATTGTCTGGATTGCCAGGAAAAAAGTCCTGGTTTTGTGTGCTCAAAGCCAGCATGTGCACTTGCATTACTTGTTTTTGCAGGTATGCAAGGAGTGACCCAGTGCTTCCCAGGTAATTTCTTAAATGGAACTGTAGAGGTCCTTCCAGCAGCAAAGCCAGTCTGTGTTTTTTCCAGGACATGTTTTTTTCTGTCACTCATGCTAGCAGTGTGTGTTGGGACAACTCCTACAGGGTGTAGTCCGTCTCATCTGAAGGCCATGTTTAGAGGCAGGCTTAAGTCCTAGAGATTTCAATTGGACTTTAACACAAGCTGAAGGTGTGTTCAGGTGCTTTCTAAAACCAGACCCAAAGCATACTGGTAGCTTCCTTTTGTTTTCTGGTTCAGTGGGGCTGGATGGGGATTGTAGCCACTCACGGGGGTCTTTCAAGAAGCGTTTTGAAAAATCAGTGATTTCTCTTCCAAAACACTGTGAATAATGTGATGTCCTCCTTGTTCTTGCTGTTATTCTGCCAGGCACAAACACTTGAAAATAAGCACCAAGCTTTTCCCAGTCTCTGAACTCTATGGGAAAACCCAAAAAGGGAGAAAACCCTCCCCCTTAGTGCTTTTAAATATTGTGACTCTTTCCTAGTATTTATGTTCTCATCGTGCAATAACAGCCTGCTCCACCCAGCAAGACTCTGGTCTCCTTTGTCTGATGTGCCACACAGGCATTTGTACACATGGGTTTTATAATTCACCACTGGACTGACACTGAGCCTGTGCAGCCCCATTTCTGCTGCTTTCCGTGGCAGAGCATTAGCTGGAGCTCCTGTCTCCAGCAGTGTCATCTGAAGCCACCCAGATGGTCACTGTCACCGTGGCATATCCAGCCTTCACATGGCTGCAGGATGCTCATCACGGCAGGGCAGCCACCGCCAGCTCCGAGGTGACAGTGCTGCCCTGGGGCTAGTTCTATTGCTGATACAAGTCTTTCTAAGCTAAAACGGTTTTCAATGTTTTTCCAATACTTTTCTGTTAGGAAACAGTCTTGCCTGGCACTGGTTTCAAGGACTGCATGTGAGAAAAGGGGTTTAGTTGGTTGTTTGGGGTTTTGTTTTTGATTCTTTAAAAAAGCACACCCCTAACCACCAAGAGGACCTTGATACACGGAGGCTGGTGTCACTCATAGCTTTGTGAGGCTTTGCTTTTCCTGAAATTTTTGTTCCACTGTGATTTTTGCTCTGTCTCCTTCTGTGTATTCCCTCAGTGATGGAACAAAAGATGGTCAGAGGTTGCCTGGTCCTTTTCTGATACTAGAAAGTGGGGGGAAGTGCATTTTCTTTTAAGATATATATATAGAGAGAGAGACAGAGAAATGTAAAATCTGTATCTAGATATTGGAAATAAAAGGTGAAAAACATTTAGCTAAAAGCCTCATCTGGTTCTTCTCACATCAGCAGGCTCCAGTGACCGCCAGCAGTCAGAGGGGAGCTGCACCTTCTTAACGTGTGCAGTTTTTAAGAGGGGGGCTCAAAGGCTGCTTTGGTTTGCAGCACTGTCCAGATTTCTGCAGCTGGGATTGATCTGCTTCAGGGAGGCTGGAGAGGAGCTGATGTGCTATTGAGGAAATACAAAGCTGTAGCAAATTGTAATGACTGTGTTAGATATAACGATGAAAGCCCAGTCAAGCATGAAACAGGGGGACCCCATCTTACCATGTGCTAGATCCACGTGGTGGGAGTTGCTCTGAAACCTGGATTAAAGCACTCAGAGTAGTTTTCCCTCCTCTGTTTCACTGCAATTGCATCATTTCTTTATCCAAACCAAGCAATTCTCCTTTGTGACATGTGGTGAACACGTGTATTTCTGCACACCATAGAGGAAAGGCAAGACAGAGATAGTGAAATGCAGAAGTGTTTGTCTTACTGGAGCAAGGAAGTGTTTTGTGTTGGTCAACCACTTTATTCCAGTTTCACATCTTAACTGACTAACTTGCAGTTCATAGCTAAGTGAGGGGTTCTGCGGTAGCCACTGCTGAAGGGATATTTCTGAGTGATGGTAGTGAGTACATCCCTTTTGGCGACACTGAAAGAACATGAAGTGCTGAGGTTGCAGTTTCTTCTGAGGCTGTGTCACATGTGCAGGGCTTGGTACCTCAAAGGCCCAGAGAGCCACAGGAGGGGAGGATCCTCCTTCTGGTTGCCATGCTTGCCTTCCTCCTCTGCTGTGTCAAGAGTTTTCCAGTTATAGGAAAAAATTATCCTTGGTCAATAACCTAAGTCAGTTTTCCTCTTGAAGGAGGTAAGGCTGAAATTTGCTTTAGTTTCTTATAGCCAAGGGCAAGGATGCTAATGTCTTAGAGTAAATGCCTTCCTGCAGCCATAAATTCTGCTTCTTGGGGGATAAAGGATATAGAGGATGACAAACAATCTCAAAATTCCTTATTTCTTTTACTTTAAGTG
Organism: Columba livia; assembly: GCF_036013475.1. NCBI lineage: Eukaryota > Metazoa > Chordata > Aves > Columbiformes > Columbidae > Columba > Columba livia. Next base: position 52,539,070 of record NC_088606.1, read on the forward strand.
AAAAATGCTACTCTATTGAGTCAGCTGGAGTCAGCCACATCAATCTCTGTGGTGATTTTCCCATTTGTTGTATCCAACAAGCCATCAATATCATCCCTAAATAAATGTTTCGTTAAGAAATGCAGACAGAAACGGGAGGCAGCAATTATTTGACTAATTTAGAGTTGGATCGTTTCACCCAGCATCTTCCAGGAAAAGAAAGACTGTAAGGTGTGACCTCCATATCATTTAACTTGGAGATTTTTCTTAAGCAAAAGCCCAGCTGATGCTTCACCTTCAGCTCTTGGGTTTTTTTTTACTGACAAGCACCACAGGCACAGTCTCCTTCCAAGGGAAAGCTTCATCCAGGCATACTCCTCCAGCAATTGGCCACAGCATGTCACTAGGAACAGGAAAATCCACTGTGACCATAATAATGCTAATGTCTCGGGGGAGTGTAAGACCTTTCAAAAAGAAGCCCAGGCAGACTTCCTCTTCTCCAGCTGTATGGTCCATTATGTGCTATCTACTGTCTGAGTTAAGCAATGGGGCACAGCTGCGGTTTTCTTAAAGCATGTTATTAACACTATCAGCCTAAGCACTCAAACTCAAAAGGCATCCTGTTGCTTAACCATGAGAGAAAGCACCCTCATTTTTTTTTTCCTCCAACACCTGATGTAAGAAACAGAAAAATAAAATTATTTTGAGGCAATGGACTGAAAGTTGCCTGTGAGTGGTGTGTGTGGTGTCAATCTGCTGAACAGGGCACAAAATAGTGCTGCAGTCTAGCCCTTCACTGTGTTAGGTCCCAGATCAAAGGAAAATATAGGGATTACTTACATCTGCTAGGTCATATGATGTTGCAAATAAGGACAGGTCATGAAACCACCTGGTGACTTTGTCTCATGCTTTCAGGTTTTATTTTTTACATCATTAGGCATGCATCAGTTAGCATGCCATTTTGGGCTGGATAGATGCTGCCATGTGTGATCAGTGCTTCAGAGCCTGGCTGCAGCTCTAAGTATAAACACAACCCCATTCCAGGCAGAAAAGATGATGGTCTTTCAGTGTAATCTTTCTTGCTACTGCATGTCTCCTTGTTAAACCAGACCTCTCGTATGTTTTGTGGCACAATTGCCTGCACAGAAGCAAACACCCAGTAATAAATACTGAGATTTATTATTTTGTACTGACCTTTGAAATATTTAAATGAGAAAGCCCTCTGCAGTAATCTTTGAAAGCAGATCACCACATTGTGTGAAGACAGTAATTTTGCCTCTCCAAAATCAAATGATCTGAGAAAAAATCAGAAAGATTATGTAGAGGAACTACAGTCAATTCACTCTTTTAAAAATGGTTTTATAGTTTGATATTCTCTTACCAAGATTTGAATAGCATATTCAGGTAATAGCTGGGTATAATTGCTAGATAGAAATGCTGAGAATGATTAATCAGCAAATTGTACTCTTAGGCTTGCCCAGACGTGCATTATAAAAGGAAATTATTGCTATAAAACATTTTACGCTTAATCATTTTTGCTTTCAGTTCTTGGAGACTGCTTGACAAAATTTAAAAAATCAGTAAATAACTGAGAATCCAGCTCACAAATGAGCTCAGAAAGAGAGTGTAATTGAAGTAATCTTTATTAGTCATTATGTACCTGGAGATTACCCTCATCATCGTCACCATCACTCTAGGTGAGCTGGCCATGATATGGTCACCATTCATGGTTTCTTCCCTTATTGTTTCCAACAGTTGGAATAATTTTCTGCCATAGCTTTGTAATGGCAATCTTGTTCCTTCCATTCTTTCCTTTCCACTCCTTGCCTTCAAACAGCCTTAGGTGCAATGGTCGATGTCATTGCATGGTACCTAAAATAATGAGGAATGTGCAAATGTGCACTACTGCATCAGGCCGGACCTATCCTGGTCAAATAGATTGTCTTGTGAGTTCATGCAGCTGCCAACATCTGGGCAGCTCATGTGCCATCCTACCAGGGTCCTTAGTGTTGCATGGCCACCTAAGAAGCTGCTGAGGAGGATATCTGCTTCAGTTGGGCCCTGAAGCTTATTATCAGGACAAAACCCAAATAATCATTGACCTTCCTGCACAGTGAATTTGTTCTGGTGGCATGGTCAGAACCTGCTGTGCTGCTAGGAAGCCTGTGATGGTCTTCGCAGATCAAACATCACTGGAAAAAGTCTCATCTTGCCTTGGTTTAAATTGAATATAGTTGTAAAGTAAGCAGACAGATCTGGCCCAAATTCCCTGCAAAGGAGCATTTTTGCCAGTTTTCATGAAGCTTTGGGGCATGTGTCCAAGCAAGGCAGAGGGCTTAAAAGCACCTATCCCAACATTTCCTGGCCCTGTGTTCAGTAGACCTTTAGAAGTAGTTAAAGTCCAGTACTGCTCTCAACCCTTGGACCCTTGCTTGAACCTAGCAACTTGAACCCGTTCTTAATTTTTTTTTTAAGTCATCCAAATTCAGGTCTTTTGGAGTGAAGGCCAGCATCCTGAATCTAATTATAAACATGAAAAGGCAAAAATTGCACATGCAGAACCATTATTTTGTGAGATCCATATGTATGTTGTCACAACACAAAATAGTTTTTATTCCTGGATCTGAGGCTACAGCTGGGATGTTCAAAAGGTTAAGAAGACGGCTGCTCTGTTCTTCCTTCCTTCCTCAGCAACACAAGGCCATGAGAGGAGGTCAAAAGATTATTATTTTTTGTCGTTATTCTTAATCCAATTCTTCAGTGGAAATGGACACTTGTTATTGAATCATTTTATTTAATTGGTGCTACTGGAAAGCTAATTCATGTCCCACAAGTAGTTAGGAAAGCTTGGTTGTTTTCCTTTTTATTGGAGTTCCAGGTTTTCTCAGGGCAAGGGTGGTGCACAAGTCTGCTGATGATCTTGTCCTACTGCTGCGCCCACCCTGCTCAATGCACTCTGGTACACGGGGGTGACAAAATTAGTATCCTGCCTTCTCAATTGTGTGGAGTAGCTCAGCACCCTGCACATTGCTACAGAGGATTTTAACCTTGTCTCAGAGTATCTGTGCCTTGTCTGTCATCAGACATCTCTTGTTAAAGCTGGGTTGCTTCTGCCTCATCTACTGATTGCTCTGTGGCAGGTGATGGAGCATCCCGAGCGGCAGAAGCTTTGCTGCAGATAAATCCAGAGAAAACCCCAAGCCCCTCCACTCCTTTGACATGTTGATAGCTGTGGAAAATCTGCCAATGTCAGCCTTTAAACCCCGTTGCTGGTGGCACAGGGCCGAGTCGGATACAAGTAATCTTCTCAACCTACCTCTCTACCCTCCCTGGTTATCAGCTTCTGTTAGTTGCTTGCATTTTGGACAGCCAGAGAGGTAGAGCAATATTGCAGTAACGGCTGTAATCACCTCGAATGACCCCGGTTTCGCCCCCAAGCACACGGCATTGGGGTTTTTCTCCCCTAGAGTAATTTCCAAGCACAACCCCTTAAGACTGAGCTGAAAAGCCCTGCTGAGAGATGGCTCTGCTCCCAGAGTGCCCGTCCCTCCCCACGCAGCCACCCACTCCATCTGTCTCACAGATCGATTTTCCCTCCTGAAAGCCAAGTGCTGCCTGCAGACCTGCTAAGGTGGGTGCTGGCAAGGAAGCAAGGGAAAACAAAAGGGAGAAATAAGGTTTTGACTCTAGGCACTGAAGGCAATTGTCATATATTTTTTCCTTTGAAACCCAAGTGGGAGTTGGCTGGGATTTGTCAAGCTGGGAGTTCTCACACATTTGGTAAATATTTAGTGTCTGATTCACCACTGAATCACTCCATTATTTTTTTGGCTCTATTCAGAGGAACTCCTCTGTCAGTGGGATAAAGCCAGACATCTGAGGTCCTCTCACCTTTTAGTTTTAGCATCTCACAGTCATGTGTGCCTGTCCTCACAGCCCCCAATCAGGAAAGGGAGACAGTGTCCTCCCTGTCCAGGAGAGAGACCTGGAGACACAACAGTCACAGGCACCAGGAGACACTCTGACCCTAAATCAAAAACCGACCAAAAGCTCCAGCCATCAGCTGGTGAGATCCTGACATGATTCCGAAGGGTCCACACGTAGCAGACAGTGGTACACGTGCAGCATTGCAGCCTCTCTCATGGGACTTGCCATGCTGGAGATGCCCTTTGGTGTGTGGTGGGTTGTACACTGCTGCGTGGTAATCATTTAATAGCTGCACTACTTGTCTTCCTATACCTGGGAGACCTTTTCAGGTGATGCAAGAGGAGCATATTTCCCTTCAAAGGTGACCACAGTCAGTGTTTTACACATACAGATTTCTGCTTTCATCGCAGGTGGAAGACAGCATGATGGATGTGTATGATTTTGTGTACGAGGAGGTGAGGAGGAACTCCTCCAGCTTCAGGAGGCACGAGCTGACTGCCATCCATGAAGCAGTAAGTTGTCTTTCAGCCTTAACAGAAAGCCTTGCCCTGGGGAATCTTCCTGGTGGTTTCAGCAGGCTGGGGCTGACGCCTGTGCTCTGCCTTGTGGATGCTGCAGTGCCATTTTCCTTTGGGAACTGACTCCTCCAGCCCACTGTAAAGTCTGCTTTTCCCTTCCTACTCTTCCTTTCCCAGGTTTAACCAACCAGATTATCAACAGGAAAAAAGTGTGACCTACCTGAGCATCACTCTGGTGCAAGATCTTCAAAGCTTCCACACTGTAGCTGATATATACAGGGGGTTTCAAAGAGATGGACCAAATTTGAAATCACTACTGCTTTGAAATCAGGTCCATCTTTTTGAAACACCCTGTATATTGTCTGCCTTAGCAGACTCTCTGCCATGCTCCCTGTCTGTAGTATGAGAAAGTGGAGTTACACCTCTCTGGTGTTCCTGGTCAGGTAGAGAGAGGGAGGGAATTCCACATTGTCCAGCAGATGTGAACTCGGTTATTTCTGTTTACCCTTGACCCTGTGGCTGAGGAGTACTGGAGGCTATGTGGACTCTTGCAAAGCTGGAGACTGCTAGCAAGCTCCCAAAAAACACCACCCAGGATGCTGTTGGCACAGGGGACTTCTCTGTAGCTTAGCAGGTGTGCAAGGGTGGTTGCCCAGAGCACAGGGAGGATGCTTGCCCTCAAAGCCACAGGAGATGAGTGAGGATGTCCCCTGCAGTAAGAAACTCCCAAGTCCCCGCTGTGTGAAGGAGCTGCATCTCCTTGCGCAGCAGGCCCTGTTTGGGTAGTGAGTTCATGGCACACAGCAGGGCTGGATGGGAAGGCCAGCTCCACTTGCATGTTTCCAGACACCTCCCACACAACTCCCTTTATCATTCTGTGTTTTCTTAAGACATCGTAACAAGTACTTTCCGAAGCTGCTTTCATCTGTGTTTCTCAAAACACGGAAAAGGGCAAATGTTTCTCATTGCAACAATGGTGGTGGCCCTTAGGGGCATGACCAGGCATGGTGGTCCTTGCTCTGCAGGTTTATGGAGAAGCACACCCAGAGTCTCCCTTGGCAAGGAGAACCAGGCATGAAACCCAACTTCCTTGGTTGCTTATGTTCATCACTTTCATTGATGGAGAAACAGCCCTTCTACTCCTATTTCTTTTCCCATTCTGCTAGAGCTCCAAGCTGGCCAATTGACCTTGGTTATAGGAAACCAGCTCCACAGTGGCTGTTGCTGGGGACCTCTCCCAGCCCGTAACAAGCACTCAAAACATGACTCTGTGCATCCCTGGGTTTTCCAGCCTCTGTGAGACGTGGTGTGACCATGAAGGGAGGTCAAGGCCCCAGCCCAAGGCAGCAGTCCTGAAGGAACACGGGCAAGTTTGAGGCCAGATTCAAACCTCTCCTCTGAATTTAACCTCCATTGCTGCAGCTGTTGCTTGCATACCTACGTGTTTCACCCTTTGCAGCCCTGGTTATGCAGCTCTGGCTAGGCCAGCAGGGAGGAAGGGTGGCCCATGGCCAGCAGTGGCAGCAAGGCAAGAGCCCCAGTGGGCGGCTGGCAGGCCTCTCCCTCTCTTCCAGTTCCTGTGCTGTGGGAAGCACTCTCCATTTGGGGACACGACCAACGTTGAGCACAAGACATGCCCATCCGGCCAGATACGCAGTGCAGGACAGGTAAGGGAAAGATTTCTTCCACCCCACACTGGGGTTTTACTGCTACTTGCTATCTGTTAAAACCTCACTGGTGTTTATGTGTTAATGGGAGTTGTGGCTTTTTTTGTGGTTTGGGGTTGCTAAGTGTTGGGGTTTGTTTTGTTGTTTCAATAAGGAGGCATCTCACCTGCTGGAGGAGCCTTGGTGGATCAGCGGGTCTCAGACCTGCAGATGCTCTTACATTCACAGCCTTAGAAAGCCTTCAAAATGCTTGAGTTTGCAGCCTGTCGCTTCTCTCCAGCTTCCTCCTCATCTCCTGTGCGTGCACAGAGCGTGAGATATCAGAGCCATGTGTCTGAGCTCAAAAAGCTGTTGGACTTTTCCACATAACACTAGTTTCTGAGGCTTAAAAAGGGTTCCACTAGCAGCAAATGTGGAATTTGCTGTAATTCCTTTTTTCCAGGGCATTAAATAGGCATTAAAATGAGAAACTCATGAAGCAAGATGATGATGCCCAGCAGTAGCTTCATCAAGTATACTTCATTCCTCCTCTTTGCAGTATCCCAGCAAGGCTGACAGAGAAGCCACCAGTATGAGACTACCTCTGTGCTGAGGCTGTAATGCAGACTTCATACCGTCTGAGCAAATATATTATATGATTATTTTTCTTCCACCAGAGTAGCCAAATCAGCTGAAGTATGTTGCTTTAGCTATACAAAAATGTTGTTAGGTGAATATGTCAAGTGCTAACAGAACGTCATGATGCGCAGGCACGCGTCTGCCCACAGGGCAGTGTTGCAAAGCACTGCCTCTGGGAATGCCACATCTCAAAGAAGGGTCGAGTTTGTCTCAAAGAACAGGAAGGGAGAGCAGAGCAAAACTGGGTACTGTATGGGTGGCTCTGTTCCCCCCCTGCCCCCCTGCTAATGGTTTGCATTTCCTCCAGTTGCAAGCTGGGGACATGGGTGGGAGGATGCATTTTGCAACCTGGGGAACCGCAGTTTGGTAACTGTAATACATTCACTCTCTGGCTTTGAGCACTCTTACCTCGCTCTGAAAAGCACTTCATCAAGGGCATGCTCTTGCATTTTTTAAATGGCTCTCTTGGCTAACACCTCCTGGATTTCCCTGGGGCTGCTGGCATGCTTAAGGCTAATGTATATTAATGCTTGAGACACCTTGTGAAATTGAGCTGTTCATTAGTATCTTTGGAGAATGTATTTAGCATTACGATGTGCTCTGCTTTTCCGTCTTTTCATTGCCCTCTTTCCATTTTCCACTGAGTGGAAACAAAAAGCTTATGCATGACCATGCTTACCTGTGTACCTACATGGCCACCACAGTCCAAAGAGCATCATACCAAGAAAATTGTAGGCATATTGTAGAAACAGAAAATATACCACAGATGTTTGTCTTCCCAAGTTGCAGCAAGCAGCAGAAAGGAGAGTGGCCCACGGAGGAGCCCAGCTGTGCAATGCTGCATCCCCCTCTTGCTTCCCTTTCTATCTGGGGTGGTGGCCAGTGCTGTTGGGGGGACAAAACCCCCCACTTTGCTGCTGCTGTGTTGCAAGGGGTGTCTCTCTCCTCCCAGGACTGCCTGCAAGAGATCAGAGACTTCCTGAGGAAGCACATGGACTTCATCTCCACACTCCTGGGTGTCACCATCGGCTTCATGGTAGCTATGTCTGTTCCTGTGCGTTTCGGCCCGAAGGGACAGGCTCCAGTAGGGGAGGCATATCCTAAATTAGCACCCAGAAGCTAAGATTTCAGATTATTTTAGAGACTGGCAGCAGAGAAACAAGTGGTGGTGGATGCCACCACAGAAATTAAGAAAGACCCAGGACCTGTCTCGGCTAGGCTAATGGCCATAGGGGTTTTCTTGCAGGAATAGGCTTGTTGCACAGTTTTTCTGCCCAAACTAGGCATGGCAGCAGCATTTGCATTTCACCTGCCCAGACTTGCCTGCACATCTCCTGCAAGTGAGAGGCTGTGTCACCTGGAACAGGGCTTGCAGATCAGGTAGGAAGCCAGCAGCAATTGTGGAAAAGGAGATGCAGGAAAATCTTTCAGGACACTTGCTGCCTCCCCTTGCCGAGCGCTCACCAGCTGCCTGAAGTCGCTTTGTGTGGCTGGGGCTGCAAGGCCTTGAAAGCCAATGAGCACCAGCTGGAGAGCTGTGCAGAAAGGGAAGGTCTCATCCTACTAAGGAGTACTAACGAACCTCATACAGGTGCATCTCGGGCAGTGGATGGGTGAATAACGTAAGGAGCAGGCTGCTGTCTGGGCTCCCAGGTGCTGTATTGGGACCTTGCAGAGGCAGGATAGGATCATCTTTGGAAAATGGCTTCTGTAGAAAGGATCTGTGTTCAATTTATGAGTCTTATTTTGGGGAAAAGAAAAGAAAAAATGAAATGCTGCAAGAAGGGCATGTCCTGTGGTGACGGGGCTCCGTGGCTGTGTGGAGACTGTCTCTTCAGAGCTGGAGAGTACCACTAATTAAAACGAGCCTGCTTGTATGCCCACCCACTACTTGGCAGAGGTATATAACTGTAATTACCTCTACACAAGGGCCCTGTGCATGTGGTGGAGCATGCCAGAAAAGACTGCACACCAGGAATCTCGTTTTTTCACCATGAAGGGAGGTTTGGTCTGCTGTGATATCTACATGCTGCTCCCCAGCCGGGGTTGCCTTTCCTGACTGTGTAATTGGAGATTGTTTTATTACTCTTGTCTGCCTTGGCAAAATTATGGGTTAGAAGACTTTTGTCCATCTAAACAAAACCCAAAGGAACTAACAATACTGTATTTTATACTGCCAGTAGTAAATTGGGAAAACCATCAGGCATTGCTATGAGGCTACAAATGTAAAGTCATGTGGTGTCACCTTCTGATTTTTCTCAGGTATAGGAGGAATATCATTGCAGCTATATACAGAAAAAATTGGGAGCATTTTTATTATCTATATCTTTTCTTCACAGCTTGATGCTATAGCCAGATAAGGTGGCTGTCTTTTGAAGTGTCTGTGAGAGGAAATCTAGCTGCACAGTTCACTATTGTGATGGCAGGGTGCAAAGGAAGTGCACGACGAGGGCTATAGCTGCTCTGATGTCACTGTCCCTTGGCCAACAATGCACACATGTCCCCAGATCAAGCCACAGGCAAAGGCGCTTGCATGTTAAGACAGGCTCTTAGGAAAGAGCACGTTGTTGCAGCCCTCATTATCCTTCCCACAGTAGCCTTACCTTTGATATGTTGCCTGTGTAAATCCTGATTTGTGATACCAGGCAAAATATCCCAATACAGAGGAAGGATACTGTCCTCTGCATTCACTACCATGCAAATGCCTGGGGTGGGGTTTGGGTTTTGTTAGGGCTTTTTGTTTTGTTGGGTTTTTTTGACTCCAAACAATACATGAGGTTTGTTTTGTTTTGTTTTCTCCCTATGTTATTTCTGCAATAGGCTATTAGGAGAGGGATATGTTTGTTCACATAGGGGAATGTTTTTGTGCCAGGAATTTGAAATCTGAATTTCCTGGTTTCATCTTGTTTCTTGGTATTTTTAGGACCGGGTTTGAGCCGTACTATGTTAATTCCAATCAGATGTTTTAACCACATGCTGTGGGTTTTTTTCTCCCATGTTGGAATTGGTGTTCACGGTTTTACTGAAAAACAGCTCTGTTTTAAGAAAAAAGTAACATCCTGATACGTAAATTCAGAAGTGCCAAGTAGACTAACAGGGAGCTTTTATGATTGCTTATTTGCACAGACGGAGCATCGTGATCAGTTCAGCATTTAATTGTGTGCCTGTCTAATTTATTTCCTTTTAGGTTTATGGGATGATTCTGACTTCATTCCTCTGGTTTTCCATCCACTTCAGCAACAACCTGGACCGTAAAGGCAAATACATCCTGCGAGAAAGGTAGAAAGCCACTGCCTGGGCATCCCTACCAGGTAGAGCCAGCTCTTGGCACAGGAAGAAGTCTGAAGTCACCCACAAAGTCCCCTGGGAAGGTGTTGTGTGGGGGCAGACAGTGGGACGTACGTCACGCGTTTCCCCTTCCTGCACTACTGGCTGTCGTGCATTTCTGAGCTGGTCGGGGTGGACAATGCTCTGTGGAGGAGGAGTCCCACATCTTGCCAAAAATGGGCAAGGACTGAGACATGCACCTGGGCTCAGAGGGACAGAGCCCCTCACTAGGGGACACAGATGCTGTAGCTCTGTAAGCAGGACACAAACAGCCCCTTGGGGAAAAAGAAAAAAAAATCAGAGAGAAAAGCCTACTAAAAATCGCAGCATTAAACCAAACTTCTCCTGCACTGTCATCTAAGTAGTTCCCCGTGACCCCCAAAGATGCCATGTTACTAGGAAGATGGCTTTAGATCACAGCCCAGGACCAATCTTGTGCTATCAGCAAGTACAAAGACACAAAGTGTGCCATTTCTGATGGGAAATGCGCTCTCCTAGCTTGGACACTCATAATGATTGACTTTGGGCATGTTTCTGATCATGCTTGAGTATGTAGGCATCCAATGACCATCGACTGTTTTTCCGCCATTTTCAAATATTGACAGATTTATATCGTTTTTGATAGAGATCAGAAAAAAGATCAGTGCACGAGCTTTTAAACAAATGACCAGCAGAAGGTCATATCCCCTCTGTTACTCCTCCTTGCTAATGCAATACACTATTAATTATTAATTCTTAGGATTTAGTCAGCCTCCGAGGCCATGATACCACACTGATTTCATAGGAGCTTGTTCAACTTCCAGCCTTAGCTCTGTGTTTATCTAGCTTTACTAACCCACTGTGCTGCTGTGCAGCACAAAAGGACTTTGATATCACTCATACACACAGGACCGAAGTTTAAATCTGTAAGAGAATAGGACTGATCTCCAGCCAAGTCAAACAATACAACATCCAACTACTCGTCCTCTTTACATCACCTTATCAATAACAAACAGAAATCTAAAAAGCCTCAGTCAGCTGAAGAACTCCTCTCTCCATCTAGCTCAAACAACAGCTCTCTGGTGTGCTTTGCCCTCATTGCAAGGAGGCAGAGCGACTTCTGAGCTGAAACCCATCACTGCAACAGATTTAGCACCTGCTGTCATCTATATGGCTATGTGAAATGTCTGTTGAACCAGAACCAGCTCTCACCCCTCTCCATCATTGTGGCTTTTAGACGTGAAAAACAGTAAGTAGCAGCTGTTTATTAAGATGAACGTGGAAACCCCCATACTGATGTTCAGGGACTGTTCCTAGTACTCAGCTGTGGGCTTGCTTCATGTACAAGAACAGCAGTATAGCCTACAGCACCTTCCCTGTCTTGGTTAGCATTTTAACATGGCTGCAAATATCTTGCATTGGAAAGAACTGTGTTGAGGAAGGGGAAAGCGCTATTGCTCCCAATCCCTCTCCCTTGGGACCAGTGGAGCTTCACCATTGACTTTGCTGGAAGCAGAATCAAATTCAGGCTGCTCCAAGTGTTACTCAAGCTACCTCCTGGCAGTCACCAACATGCCTCAGTCTTGCAGGGATTTAGTGGTGATATACACTTGCCAACATACCTGCTTTCTAGCAGTAGGGAAAGATTCATTTTTGTAAATATATGTACTATAAAGTATATTGCTCTCTGGAGATAAACAATCTCCATTGTGAGCTCCAGCTGCTGTTGTCCAGGTCACTGCTATTGTTATTCCTCAGGCCAGCTGGCAGCTCATGTGACTCATGGTTGCTTCAATAAAGATGAATTCCTTGCAAAAGGCCATCATTCCTTCTCTTTTTCTGCCATGCATGAGGCTGCCTGCATTGCTTGGAGGTTTGTGTCATGGAAAGCCTGCAGTAATCCTTCATGTGCTGGGAAGAGATATTCCCTGGGCAGCTGGTGGTCACCTAGCCCAGCAGCACCCAAGAGGGAGAAGATGGTGTTGATCCTTTGGAGGAAAAGGAGCCACTCATCAGCCTCATCCTACCCTTGGCCAGCTGCTGGCAGAGCACGCATGTACCTTGTGAGGAGTAATGCAAGCAGGGGCAGGAAAAAAAACAAACTTGAGGACAGACGTAAGCAATAAAGACTGGAGTGTTTATATGAAATAAATCTCTAGTGTTTCACTTTTTAAGCACTAGGTAGTTAAGTTTTGCCCACAGCTCTGTGTTGGCAGGACAACTGATAGTGTTCTACCATGTAAAAAAACACTGGAGACTGAGCAAATGAGTGGAGGGTATATCAGTGTGGGTCACCTGGTTAAGCCTCATAAACTTTAAAGTCAGGTAGAAAAGATCTCTGTTAAAGCCTCACCACCAGGACTGCTAAAGCTTTGGGTGCTCCTCCTTCCCAGGTCAATTTTTAATGGAAAGGGATGATTAGGGACAGGAGTAGTGTACATATGATAAAGAAACCTGAAAGTGTGTTATATCCCCCTCCCCCAGGGTCTCATTTCCCTTGAACCGCTTGTGATCACTGCAACTTCACCAGAAGCAGCAGGTGCCTTTCCAGCACTGGCTGTGCAGGTGTGCATAGCTCCTGTTTTCACACCTCTGTAATGATTTCTGTTGTTGGGGTGGCAGGGATAAGAACATGACCTGCACCAAATAATCTCACAAAGGGATAATACATCTGGAGAGTGGTAATTTCTTCTTCCCAATAAGCAGCAGATTGGAAACATTGTGCAATTTCTTGTCCCAGGGAGCCAGAAGCCCCTTCATTCCTCTGATAGCCAACTGTGGGGTTAAGGTAGTTTTCTTTCTTTCAAAATACTCCAACAAACTATAATTAAAGAAAACAAACAAAAAAACCCAGACTTGTTCCGTATGTACGCACTGGCTATCTCATGATCTTTATTCCCATTTCACCCACTGCTGGAGTTCCCCTGCAAGGAGCAGCAGCCTGAATGACTGGGTGGCAGAGTGATGCCCAGCCAGACATTGTCCTCTAGCAGGGCTCATGCTGTGGGATCCTGCTGCCCGCAATGCTGTCATTTTCAAGAACAGGAAAGCAGATACCTCTGACTCCTCAAATTTTAGAAACCTGTTGCAAAAAAGTGTAGTGTTACCTTTATGTTTGCAGTCATAGAAATGGCAGTGCCCAGGATGGAAGCTGAGAGGTAGGTGTCTGTCATGAGAGGTTTTTTACACCCGTGCCAACAAAAAATTGCTGTTCTGCAGTTTGCACTTACTAGTCTCTACTTTGCTGCTCGCTATGGGTAAATTACAGCTCTTGTGTAACCAGAGCAAAACCCCAGGAACATATTTGTAAGCGCTGCTGAGATTTACTTGTTGTTGAAAGAGCAAGAGAGAGATTCTGTTGGGATAAGAGCACAGAGCTGAATAGTAGGGATGCAAAGCTGGCAGCCAGGCTAGGAAACACCTGCAGAGCCAGTGAGCCTTCCCTGGGCTTGCAGAAGCGGAAGCTGGTTGTTATAAGCATATCAGCACTCAAACTAGTAGGAAAGAAATCACTATTTATGTAGGAGGGAAAAAAAAAATTGAGACCAAAGGTGCAAAGTTAAGTATTTAATTGTGAATTGGCTCCATTTTGTTGTCATTTAAGCTCCAACAATTATCTATTAGTTCCACTGAGGTCAACTGGGCAATTGCAGTTTGATCTCTCTATGGATATGAGTTAGCTTGTGCTCGTGAGTTATGCTTTTCCTTTGATTTTAGACAAACCCCAAGTCCTATCCAAAGACACAAGAAGCGGGAGCAGCCTGAGGCCAGGCGATTACCTACAGGGTTCAAGAGCATCAGCCAGTGGCAGTGACAAGAAGCCTTTTGTGCTGCTCTTCATCATTCGCTGCCCACGCACCACTTGGGTCCTGCCAGCAAGAGCATTAATTTCCCCCGAGGCCTCACGTGGGGCCCCGGCGTGCCCATGGGTTGTGTGACTACAGCTTGTTTATGAACTAGGGCAGAGTTACCAGCACCTGCTCCGATGGCAGCAGATACCACTGTTTCAATGTCCTGCTTATGCAGAATTGCAGGTGAGCAGGGTGCAGCTTTGCACAGCAGCCAAGGATGCTCAAGGTTTCTGCAGACTGGGTTCTTCAGTACCTGGGAAAAACCTGAGGAACTCAGACAAGTTGTAGAAAGCACAGGATAAGCAATTTACTGTTTCTCTAGAGGGATTCAGTTGTGAGCAGAGTGGGAATCTCAGCGTTTTGGTGTGCTGGCTTGGCTCCAAAACGTTTTGTTATTTCCTGCCCTGTTGACTGTGTGTCTGCAAGTTCCCACTGCCATCAAAACACAACTTCCTCATGCCACAGCCCCTTTGCTGTGCAACTCCGAGTCATGCTTGCAGCAAGATCCTAAAGGAGGGAGATAGTGCTGACCAAGTCCTTCCAAAACCTTAGGAATTGGCAAAATCAGATAGATCTTTGCAGTGCTGGGGTGGTAAGGAACCTCCTGCCAAGGCAGAGCTGCATTTCTGAGCTGCAGACATATAAAATAGTTGATAGACATATTATTTTTTAACCAGGTGCAGAAGCAAGCATTTGCAAAAGCAGCTGGCTATAATTCTCCTCTAGAAATGCAGTCAGAGGTGGTAGGTGCTCCATGCAGATCTCCACCAGCACAGCTGAAGGCAGGTAAGGTCTGAAGCTGCTTTGAATACACAATCAGATGACACACACCCTGCAATTTTCACATGAAGTGTCATTGCAGTTCTCTCTTTTAGTAAAATGCTATACTGGGGTGAAAAGGATTTTTTTTCTTAACTGCATAATTCCTCTTCTGGGAGGCTGAGCAACCAGCAGCGAAGATCAACGTTGTCTGCTGGGAGCCATTACAGGGGTGGGACAGTGAGGGAGAGCGTGGAAGTGAAGAGACTACAGCCTCAGAGACTGTTTTGGAAAAACACAGGCCATGCGTGTTTTGCAGCTTTCAGCCATCGCTGCCAAACCCATGACCAGTCACAGGCCTGATGGTGAGGCTGCTCTGCTCCCCATCATGCCATCTCTCCCACTCCCAGCACAAACCCAGTGCTGTCTTTAGTCATCTGGCATCTTGGGGGTCTGTCAAACAAATCGATGCCTGGAGGCAAGCTACATATCTACCCCAGCCAGGAAGATCATGAGAAAAAAAAAAAAAATCTCTTTATCTGGAAGAGACACAAGGTGGTCACTCAACTTGCGAGGAATCGGCACATCTTGGGAGAAACGCTTTCAGCCAAGCCCTGAGATGCCCACCCACAGCTAACACTCTCCTGTCTGCCAGATGCTATTCCCTTAGACTCCAGCAAGCGGAAAGGAAAGGTCCTTCTCAGCTTTTTTGCCAGGCAGATACATATCCCTGCATCGCCCTCCCTGGATTCGCTGGCAGCCGGCTAGCTGGGTTGTTTATGTTGTCCCACAGCAAAATCCCCCCTCTCTCCTCTTAGCATCACTAATTGCTATTGTTTAACCCCCGTGTGCACCAGCTTGCTTATGATCATGCTCGCTTTCTTTTTAGCCTCGTTACATCAGCAATAAGCTATTCCAGTCTTTATTCACTTACTAATGAATTATACATTGATTATACAATGGCAGCTCTCTGCATCAATGGGCTGGGCTCTTGCTCTCCCACATGGCATCTTGCAAAGCACAGCCAAACCCAGCTGTGGTTCAGCCCTCTCTGATGCTCTGAGAAAAATGAGTGTTCACTTTCTGGGCTGGTGAGCAGTGAAGAGGGAGAGCCTGTGTGGAGTGGGGAAACCCACTCAGGTTTGCCGTAGCTCCAGTGTGAGCTGATGCTGTTCTTCCCCACTGCCCCCCTCTTCCTCCTCCTCCTTATATAACCTGACCCATCACCATAGATACATTGATATAAATATTTAAAGATGGCAGAGAGACAGACAGCACAGATGGGAACCATTTGTTGAGTTTATTAGAAACAGAAACTTCAGGCACAGCTACAGGTCTCTGCTTGCCACAACTCCCCTCTGAATTCTGCAAGGCAAACATGACCCCCAGGCTATCGCGACACTTTGGCTGAATTTGCAGAGCCAGGCACAGGGGTTTTCGGATGAGGAGGCACGAGCTGCTCCCATGGAGACAGTGAAAAACTGTCCTCTTAGACACGTGATTGAGATTCTTAGTATTAGTTTAAATTACTCAAAATGAAAGCACTGGCTGGCTCTCCAGGTGTGCAGACTGGTGTGTCCTAGGGTGATGGAGCTTCACCTTCCCACTGCCATAGGCCAGTTCTTGCCCTGCAGGTTGCCCTTGCTTAGGTCTCTGCCTTGAAAAACAGTATTGCGTGGTGTTGGCTGCCTAGGAAGTTACTCTTCTGTGTTCTGGGACTATTAGTCTCCTGCAGGATGGATTTCTGACCTTCTTTTCATGCGCCTCCAAAATGCCCTATTTAAAGATTTTTGGTGATGCTGCTGTTGTTTTTTTTGTTTTGGTTTGGTTTTTTAATATCATCATAAGTACATTGGAAATCCAGCCTATTTCTGTCATATTTGCCACAGAAAATAGGAAGCGGTGGTTAAAAGCTAAATAAGACCTCACCTGCAAAATCATATGCATTTTATTACTACAATTTGTCCATCATTTTTGCACTGGCTGTGAGGAGGTCAGGGTTATTGCCACACAAATTCAAGCCGTGCAGTCACAATACCACATCAGTGGCCATCCCATGGTTCTCAGTAGACAAGAGACCCCCATCTACTCCCCCAAATCACCCAGAGCCTGGGTGTTGGGTGAGTAGAGCCTACCTTGGTGCTAATTTTTTCACACTCTGGGTGCCAGCTCTCCAGGCACGAGTACCAGGCAGGATGTGGGTCAGTTCTCTACCCTCATCTGCCTCCATCGCTTTTTATAAAACACAAGGTTTTTTAAGGTGGAGATATTGGAAGGCTGGTGGGCACCTCCCTGGGAGAAGCAGGCTGGAAGCCATGGGAACTGGGTGCTGCTGGTAGGGGCTGCTCGCTGACCCTGGGGCTGGGAGGCAGCTCCAGTCGCATCTGCTCTAACGGACCCTGGTGACTCATACCCGTAGATGTCAGTGACGCCAGAAACCACAAGCATGATACTGACTTTTATAAACAGGTCCACAAGAAAAGAAACAACCAAGCCCTTTTCAAAGAAGAAACGACCCCAAGCCCAGCAGAAAGCGGAAAAACATTGCATGTGCCTCCCCTCTCTGCTGCTTTGCTCTGCCTGCAAACCCCATTGCCAAAGCAAATTCAAATGGCAGCTCCAGGGCAGGGGTGTGGTATTTGGGGTATTTTATTTTTTCTTTTTTTTCTTTTTTTTTTTTACTTTTTTCTTTCAGTGATGCAAGGCTTGAGACTACATCACAGACCTGCCTGCAGCTGGCTGCTCTATAAACGACTGTGCCTTAGCAGAATGCACTGCTGAGCACTCCAACCAAGCCCGTCTTCTAAAGAGGGAAGTCATCAGCCCTATTCATAGTACTTACACTCGATACCGGCATGTGACACCGATACACAGACTGAATTTGTGCAAATTAGTTTTACTTATTTATACAGCAGCATTTTATAAAGAGCTGATAAAGCCACTGAGAGTCTTTGAAATGCAGCTCTGATATTTTATGGACTGTACAGCAAGAAGTACAGCATGACAAATGGATATACAACATCTGAAATCTATATGTAATCTTGGGAAACCGTAAGTTATCTTGACACTGTGCCACAGTGGTGTGTTTTTTTTTTTTTCTTTCTCTACAATAAGGTCAAATTTTTCAAATGGACCCAGTTGAGCTGCGTTTTAAAAAAAAAAAAAAAGAAGGACAAAGCTTTATATCCTTTTCCACTACCAAGTTTTGGAGAGGACTTTGTTGGTACAGCGAGATGGGTGAACTGAATTTAGACCCAGTAGGCTTTCATCTGTTAACTGGGAGCTTCTTGATGTAGGAGACAGCGGGGCTGTGTTCCTGCTCCCCCTGCCAGAGCCCTGTACCTGAGCCCTGGGCAGCACATGCTCCAACACAGCCTGAAAGAGGGTCCCAGAAATGGGACTGTGTTGGCTCCAAACCAGATCATTTGCTAATACAATTTTTGGAGGGTATGAAAACGTTTTATTTCTCATTTTCCATTTTCCTTCACTTTTCAACATAAAAGAAAATTAAAAAGGCAGAAAGGAAAGAAAATCTAGAGAAATCTAGAGTGACAAAAAAAAAAAAAAAAAAAGAAAAAAGCAATCCTGAGCTCCTTAGAAGCAGTTTCAATGCCAACTTTGTGGCCGTGATTGCAGCTGGGACTGCCTGCTCTTCAGTGCACAAAAGTTGATTTCAGAGTAATTTTCCCTCCTAGCTGGTGCTCAAGACCTTATCAGACCAGTTTGCAGCTGGTTCCTTCCTCTCCCTCACACAGACTCACCAAGCGGCACCTCTGAGAATTTTTCTGGAAGGAGCCACCGAAGCGCACAAGCAGCTCCTTGGTTCATGTAGCCTCCTACCTTCAACCTCTTCATTTGTCTGGTGGGAGGGTATTTTTGTTTTAATATCTATAGTTGGAAAGGATGAAGGTGCAGAAAAAAAAGATGTTGTGGGGTGCCATGAGGTAGTAAGTGAGCAGCTTTAGGATCCTGCCATTATCCTCTGGATTGATGAGCAGGAGCCACACAGGATTACGGTTATTGCTGTAAGCAGATGGGTCATACTGATAATTTGGGATGGCAGTTACATGCATAAATAGTCTCATAAACCTCTGGCTTCATTGGTAAGGCTGGATGAATGAATGTGGCTTAGAGACAAAGGGTTTATGCATCCATGGCAAGCCCTCAATCAGAGACGTACTCAGCATAAGTAATTGAGGACCAGGGCCAACTTCTATTCATCTCCTGTCCCCGCTGCTGCAGAGTGTTGTGGGCTGTTACTAGGGGGCAAAGAAGGGTCTGATTAAAATGCCGGAGCCCTGGACCAGCTCATCCCTGAGTGCAATGGGATGATTTTGAACCAAGATGCCAAGATGACTCATTTTCAGCATAAATGTGTAGAAAATGTGTGCTAAGGTAACAGCTAATTCCTGCTTATGGAATGCATGGCAGGGAAGACTCCATCAAGAGTGAAAATGTCTGGCTCAGAAGCTGTTCCCTGAAACGGTTTCACTGGAGGGAAGTGCCCGGGCAGAAGAGGGCAGGTTTCCATATGTGACACTGCAGGCAGGTGCTCAGTTCATATTTAGCACAGAGAGGTTCCGACCTTGGCTGGCGCTGCCGGCCACTGATTTTACCAGAAGCCCTCTTATGCTCTGATTATGTGACCTACTATCTTGCCCCTAGAAGAAGTGAATGAGCTTGCTGGAAGCATAACACGAAGTGAAAGCAATTTATATTTCTAGGGAGGAGCAAGTGGGCTAAAGTGGGTTTTGCCTAAACGACTGGGAAATTTCATCATGCTTTTGCGGAGCTTTTTTTTTTATTAAAATTTAACCAAACTTTCTGAGCCATCATGTGAGACTTACTTGAACCACTGACATGTGTCTCTCAAATCTCTTTGGTGGGCAGCCCTGAAGCCCCCCAGATGCTCATGTGACCCAGTAAGCAAGGGAAAACATCCTAAGTGGTTCTACTGAACTTGATGCAATAGCTTGCAGTAATAAAGACACAAGCTTAGGCAAAAAGTGTTCAGCAGATCAGAGCTTAGGATAAAATAGGAGGGGGAAATGTATTACAAAATGCTTCTCTGAATTTCAAACTGTGAGTTTTACTGTAAAAATCCTTTCCTCTTTTTTTGCAGTAGGAGGGGGTTCCCATGGATGCAACCTTACACTTTTGTATACAGAAATAAAAATCCTGCTGCACCCTGCACCTATTCACAGCAGTTTCTCCCCTGCCCTGGGCTGCCTTGTGAGGTTCAGGGGATGGCGATGAGGTTTAAGCGATGGTGGTCAGATTTAGGAGATGGTAGTGCAAGAGCCAGCTATGGGGCAGGGAGTTTTGGGGGACTGTAGCACACACAAAAAAACCCCAAACAAACAAACAAAAAAACAACAAAGGAGGGGGAAAGAAAAAAAAAGGGGGGGAAGGTAAAAGGAAAAAAAGAAGGAAGAGGAAAAAATAAAAATAAAAAAAGGAGAGGGAAAAAAAAAAAGGCGGAGGTCCCCAGGTTGCGGGAAGGGCTGAGTGAGGTGCGCTGTGCGCCGAACCCCCGAGCCCGGAGAGGGCGGTGAGGCGGGGTACTGGGTGCCGTGGGCGGGGCATTGGCCGTAGGGGGCGGGGCATTGGGGCCGGGGGCGGGGCTGGCTATCGCCGCCCGCACCACCGCCCTAGCCCGGCCGCAGAGATTGAGCGGAGCCGCAGCTGCCTCCCGCCTCTCCCGCGCCGCCATGGGGGTGGAAGGCTGTACCAAGTGCATCAAATACCTCCTCTTCGTCTTCAACTTTATCTTCTGGGTGAGCCGCGGGGCACTGCAGGGGCGGGGGTTTGGAGGGAGGCTGAGCCACCCCAGCGCTTTCAATAAGGGGGCTTCAATATGGCTCGCCTGCCTCTGCCCGGTTTTACCCTCTTTCCCCCCCACCTTCGCCCAGTATTAAGGCTTGTTTCCTACGATATGCCTTAGGGGCTGGTTTGTTGGTTTTTGGTTTGGCTTTTTTTTGGGGGGGGGCGGGGGGGAGGGCTGTCTGTTTATCCTTTACTTTTTTTTTTTTTTTTTAATACGTGTATATGTTTATTTATTTGCACGTGCATATCTATTTATATCTCGTTTTATATAGATATACATAGGGAAATACGTTTATATGCATTCTCTGTGAGCGGATGGGTGGAGGGTACTTTGCTCCCGCGGTGGGGGCAGAGCTGGGGTGGGGCGGGGGTGCCGCAGCTGGTCGGGGTCCCCTCTGGGGGCTGCCGCTCCCCAGCGGGAGCTGTGGGTCTGCGCTGGGGCAAGCGGCGGTTCTGAGCCGGCTGGGGAGGGAAGGACAGAGGGAGGGAGGGATGCTGCCAGGCGGGGGGAAGGAGAGGCGCTGGCCCAGCCGTTTGCTGCAGAGGAGCAGGAGAGGAGGCGTTGTTCAAAAAATATGGGCGATTTGGGCAGGTTTCACCCTCTCCGCTCCAGGAGTTGATGAGAAGCAGACAGGGCTCCACAGCCCTGGCACCGTGGCAGGAGCTGGCCTCAGTGCCCACATTTGGGTCGTGCCCAAGCTGGGGACTGCTGTCTCCACCACCTGGGAAGTTATTTTAGGATGAAAATTTTACTGAGGCTGGAGAGGTTGCCTTTCCTGAGAAAGTTTCTCGTGAAATAATCTATCAAGACATGCGGCTAATTTAGCAAAAAGCGACGTATCCCAGTTTCCCTGCAAACCGGGTTTGTCCTGGTTAGGAACACCCTCCGGCAGCAAAGGGCTGGCATGGCAAGAAAGGCTTTCGCCCTGCTCCTGTGCCCAGGAGCAACGAAATGTGCCCAAGCAGGCTGCTTTCTGCCTTTCTTTTTTTTTAACTAGGCTATTTTCCATTCCCCAAAATGATGTTTTTCTCCCAAGCAAGCCCAGTCCCACCTTGTGGAGGCAAGGTGCTGCTTGCTGAGTGAGGGCTGTGGTCAGGATGGGCCCCTTGTCTGACACCCTGTTCTGTTGACAAGGAGTTTAGTGTTTTTCTTCATGTTAACTTGCACCAGTGAATGCAGTGAGGAGGGTGGGGAGGGGAGCAATGCCTTCCAGAGCAAACCTTCCCTACTCTGCCTGGCTGGAGCCTCTGCCTGCCACCTTCTCCCTGGGGGTACACAGTGAAGCCCTTGAGGGGGTCTCCCCTCCTGGGAGGTGTAGGGTTGACTGCTGAGTGGGAGTGAGCGCTGTCAGATCCAGCATAATTTCAGGCCTTTTCGCCTTGTTTTTGGGTATAACATGGACCAAGGGGGAGATGACGAACTCTGACGAAAGTGGTGTTAATTGATACCTGATGCGTTGCCAGCTGCAAGATGAATGCAGGACAGTCCTGGGTTTTTTTTTTTAACCTCTTCCTCCACCCTTAAAATGGCAGGATGAAGGTGGGTAGGCTTTTCTCTGAAGTGTTGTTCCTTCCGAGTTATCACGCTTATCCCGGGGCTTTTTCTTCCCTTCTGGTCCTAATTTCCTGCCATTCTTGTCGCTGAAGCTGCCGGGTGTGGATGGGAGGGAGGAAGGGTCTCCTGGGTGGCAGGAAGGATGCAGGGGGCTCTGCGGAGCTGCCTCTCCAGAGCAAGCTCTCTCGCTCGCCCCAGTGTGTGTTTGCAAAACAGCTTATCTTTCAAAAGCGGGCATTTTGCTTCCAAGAGGACTAGCCAAGCCATTCAATTTCCCTGTTAGGACTTCTGGTGCCTTGCCCTACATCTCAGAGGGAGCCTGATGCCTGTTCCCTGTGAGCATTGGGGAAAGGTGCTCCAGCTTCTCCCAAGGAGAGGTGCCTGGAGCTGGGACCCTGCGACTCCCCAAAACACCTCTCAGTGCTGAGGTTCCCTGCACTTGGTCATCTCAGACCACCTTTGCAGATGGGGAACCTGGGCTCTGTTAGAATTAGCAATGTTTTCTTGCGAGGCTGGCCAGCTGAAGGGTGTTTTGAACACCAGGTCTGATGGTTTTCATGTCCTTTTGTGTTGTTTTTTTAAACTAGTCAAGGGAAATTTTAGGTTTACCACCATGTGAACATGGTTAGCAGCCAACCTTCCGTTCCCAGCCGAGGAGGGTTGCCTTGGTTGCCACCAAAGCTCAAAGGTCCTTTTTACGGGGTGGCATTTGAAAGCTGGACATGGTGCTGAGCACCCTTGCTGCAGGGTGGCTGTGTTGGGACTCCAGCTCTGACCCCAAAGAGGTGTGAGTTGGGGCACTCCCAGCCCTGTGCTTCTGCCAGCTGATAAGCATGCAAGGGCTGCTGACCTCCTTGCGCTTGTTTGCTCATTATTTGCTTATCATTTGTCTTGAGCCCAGCTGAGGTAGGGTGCTGTTGATGAAAACAAGCAGGAGGCAGAGCCCAAAATTTGGCAGGCTCTGCATTGTGCCATACTGGAGCTTGCCTTTAGCACCTGAGAGGAAGAAAGGAAGCAATTCTTAGTCTTAACGATGTTAACAATTAAGAAAGAAACTTTGATAACTTTTTGAAGTAGCTCTGCTGTCCTGCTGGAGTATAAATAAACTGACACCCCTCCAGCTTCCCTCCCTTCCTTCCCCTGGCAGAGCAGGGGAGTTTCACAAAGCTGCTGTGTTGAAGAGGAAAAGGCAGCCCCGTTGCCAGCTCCCTGGGATGCCTCGGCAGCTCTGACTGCCCGAGATGTTTCAATCTGATTTTATTTTTGGGGTTGTTTTTCCTTTGTGAATGCACTTTTGAAAAGATACCAGGGTTACGTGCTCAGTCCAGGGTGGCTCTTGAGGAGGGAGCAGTGGCTGCTACACAGACTGTGTGTACAAATGGGTGCCCATCCTGGGAGACAAGGGGTCCCTGTGTGTTTCACAGCAGCATCCACTGACCAGAGTGGTGGAGGAGGCCATGGGCAGCACCTGGGGACCTCACCTGCTTAGCAAAACACAGGGCTGGTAAGACAAATGCTTTTCTGTGCTGCAAACTTGCCCTGAAACCCCAGCATGGCTGGTGGCAAGGGGATGCTCTGCCGCCCTGCCGTGCAAGAG
This sequence comes from Columba livia, assembly GCF_036013475.1. Taxonomy (NCBI): domain Eukaryota; kingdom Metazoa; phylum Chordata; class Aves; order Columbiformes; family Columbidae; genus Columba; species Columba livia. The sequence continues at coordinate 52,562,673 of NC_088606.1, forward strand.
GGAGCATTGGCGGTACCATTACTGGTGTGATGGGCAGTCCCAGCTCACCCTAAAGCAGCTGGGCTAGGCACGTGGTGGGATGGAGCTGCTTCTCCATCCCACTCTTGGTAGACAGCCGGACTTTGACTGCTCTCCTGAATTATCTGAATCTGATAGCAGAGGGTTGAACTGACCACCTCTGCAAAGAGTCCCTGGAGAGGCCAAAGGAAGTCCAAGAGCTATTTTAAAATGTAATTAAACGTAACTGAGGAGAAATTGGCTTGCTCGAAGAAGGATCGCTCAGCTTATTAGCTAATACACCCCATGGCAGCCTTCCAGGTCTAGAGCACCACTGAGTGCCCTACCAGAGCGGTGTCTAATTAAAAGGAAGATCTTGCTCCTAATGCCATTTTCCAGGCACCATTCAACTGTTTTCTCTTGCTTGTGTTGAGGGCATGTGGTGTGTTTGGGGTGCAAAGGGGAAGAAAGGCAAGAACCAAGGGAAGTTGGAAGTGAAAGTCTGTCTTGACAGTGGTGATTGGAAGGGAAGAGGTGAAGGAGATGAGTATTTTTTTGTGCAACGCTGGAAAATCTGTTGGCTGTACCCTGGAGTCCATGAAGTTTACAAAGATATTTGGCTTTGGTGATTAGAGGTGATAGTGGGTGGTGGTGGCAGCTGTCTGTGGTGGTCCCATGGTGAGAAGTCTGGCTGAGTGGCTCCTCACTCTCCTGATGTGACAAGGAGCTCAGCTGGGTACTGCTGTTCACAGGTTTAAATGGAGAGTGGAAGAGCTGGTGGATCACATGGTGTGTAGCTCTGAAGCATGGGTTTGAAATAACTCCCTGGACTCACAAAGCAGCTTGCATTTTGTTCTGGTCGCAGGCTTGTGCGGAACACTGGTTAAATGCTCTTAGTGACAGCAGGTAGCAGGCTGCTCTGCTGCGGAGCAGAGAGTTTGGTTTGGGTATTGGTGTCTCTGGGAATCGCAAAGTCTTGTGAGCAGCAAGGAGGTGGCACTGGCCCAGCATCTTCTACCATCAACTTTGGGTTTGATATCTTGGAAAAATGTCCAGGAAAGCGTATATCCACATGTCTGACCCAGCAGCTATTTAATGCTTGTCTTTTAAGGGCAAGGGAGGGGTCTTTTCAGTATGCGCAGTAGCTGAGTCCAAGTTTTCCTGCCGATGGCTCTCTGGGATGTGTTTCTGGGCTCTCTGTTATGTGAACACACTCCTGCCATCACCTACAAAGCCTCTTCTGAAACCTGTATGTGCAGAAGGCTATTTAAGCGGGTCTTTTGAAGAGATGGGGGCCCTGCCCTATGAGTGTACCAGATTTCAGGTGATGGGCTGGGCTGCAATCACAAGGAGGGAGCATCACTGGTGGCTGGAGCGGGGATTGATCTGTTTTCCTGAGGTTATTCTTCTATCAACATCTGCAGTGCTTATCTCCTGCAAGAGTATTGACCCACGTACAGTGCCTTGAAACATATTTTCTTCCTGTACTGGGCAGTGTTTTTCATGCATGAGGCCAAATTAATTTTAAAGCAATATCTGAAATTGTTTTCCTCTCTGCTGAGGATGATTAAACCCTGCTGGTAGATGTCAATGTTCTATCTGCAGCAGGGATTGGGCTGTGGTGAGTGGGGAGCAACTTGAGGCCTCAGTGCCCCCCATCAAAGGACCCCACTCCTGGATTTTGGTGCGGGATTCCTGTTCTCTTCCCATCCATCAAGCTTTATTTGGCCTCTGGCATGCTGCTTCTCTGGGAGTGTTCCTCTGGAGCTTGTTTTGAAAAGCCCTGCAGTGTTGTGGGGCTGGTAACTATAGGCACCAGTGGAGAATTTCACCCCAGCCAGCAGCTCTATTAATAGCGGCTGCTGGGAGCAAGCAGAGGCTGCCGGCTGCCTCCTCTGTCTACCGGGAGAGCACAGGGCTCCTCGCAAACACCATCTGCAGCACTTGGTAGTCCTTGCCTGCAAACTTTCAGCCTCATGTTTGGTGGCCATTGAGTGTGATCATCATGGAGAGACCTTGCCTGCAGTTTCCAAGAACAGTCCTATCTGTCGCTGTGAGTGCCTGTGCCAAGCTCAGTGAAGAAGCTTTTATGTTGTGTGGCTGTCAAACTGCAACTACATTGTCTGATTTAAGTCATGTCCTCTGATTACAGCCCCCAAAAAGTCTTGGGGGGTCTGTCCTGGTTTTGTTAAAAAACAAGTTTCTCTTTTAGTGAATTTGCCTGCCAGCTAAAGCTTTCATATTACCTGCATTTTCCTGGAAAACCAGATACATATTTTGGTAAACATAGCAATGGAATGCAAAGTTGTTGATAAGGACAGATTCACATGTCGCGAGAGGGGCAACAAGAAACAGGTGACCAAGGAACTGACCAACTGAGTATAACATCCCATTCATGTGAATAATTCGTATACAAGTGGGAGATCACGAGGATCTCGTCCCTTTTGCTTATGGCCAACATTAGGAGAGGACCTTGCTAGTCATCCCTGTGAACTGAGGTTTAGTGACAGACTGAATCCAGCTCCAATTGGCTGCAGAGTCCAGTCCAGGACTTCAGGTGCAGGCTCTGCAGTCGCTGGGACTTTCGAGATTGGTTTTGTATGTTTTGTATTATTTTCTCTATTCTTATTAGTAGCATTAGTAAAACATTTTTAATTTTTCCAGCTCTCTTTTCTCTGTCCTTCTTTCCCTCCTGATCACCTGTCCTTAGTGGGAAGGGGGGAGAGGGAAGGGCTAAAGGGAAAAGCAGGGGGAGAGAAGGTTAACAATACATCTGCCAGGGTTTTATTGTCACCCCACAGTCAAAACCCTCAACAGGGTCCTGATGTGTTGATGTTCTAGGGCATCCCACAGTCTGCCACAAGAAGTAGCATGGGGCTGATCTGTAACGCTTCTCATCTAAAAATTGTAATTGAATTTTTTGTGTGAAGTCGTCCCACCTTTGTGGCATGAAGAGTGTTGTAGCATCGAACCAAAGTTCCCTGGTTCATGGGCTTCCGTTCAACTCTTAGCCCCCTGCTGCACCTTTCAGCACTTCTGCAGGGCGCATCATTTTGCAGTAGGAAAGAAGTTCAACTTCTGCTTTCCAGGAAGTGAGGTGCAGGGTGCAGGCAGGATCAGTGCTGCCTCTACGTGTGTACCTGCCACCAATGGTCCAGTGCTCATCTCCTTGCCCACCTCCATCCTCAAGGTGGTAGTGCAGAACCTGAAAGGTCCTAACACACATCTTGCAAGGGCTTGTATTGCCCTTCCAAAGGTAATTTCCATCAAGTTATGAATCTCTAGTTCCTTGCTTTTTTTCTCCACTCACACTACATGTGGCAGCAAAATATTTCATTATTTACGCTGTACATATTGGAGAATATGATATCCACCATTCCACATAGAGATCCACAAATGACCTGGGAGCAAAGGATTCAATGCCAAATTAGCAATTTGTTCCCGGTTGTGCAAGGAGCTTCTCGCATGGCAAGATGCTTCAGCCTTGGCAAGCCATTTCATTCTTCTTTGCCTCAGGTCCCCACACCTAAAAGGAAGAGGATTCGGTTTTACCCTGTCTTGGCTGCTTTGCAGGTTGTGCTGGAGAGGAGCCATGGGGAGCCCTTGGCTGGGCTTCCCAAGTGGGGTCTGAGTGCCACCCCCTCAAAGGGCTTGGCTTCCAGGTGGTGTAAGGGAAACTGCAAGCCTGTGCAGCGTGAAAACCTGTTAAAGATCTCTAATCATCTACCTGAGTCATAAAACAGCTAAAATCCATTAAACTTTCTTGGCAGCATCCTGCTTCTTGTTTGTAACTGTGGTATTTCCCAGGCATCGTGGCGCAGGCTCCACCAGCAGTGTTTTTGCAGCAAGGCAGGAGCTCCCCTCGGCTCCTGTGGGGTGGGAAGCAGCATCCTGGCGGCAGCGCCGGCTGTGGGAAGCAGTGCTGCTAAAAATACAGCGTTGTGAAACCTCTGGCACCTCCACTTCCCTCCGCCGCCGGCTTGAGCTGCAGGATGTCTGCTTCACTTTGACATGGCCAGCAAGCCCCCCTATAGCCAGGGCTTCTTCCTCTTCTTCCTCCTCCCTGCCAGGAAACCTATTTCAGAGAAGGGAGCAGGAGGAAAAGGGCTGGGGCCACAGAAGGGACAGGGGATGATACACGTCCTGGCATACGTGAGTGTCTGGGGAGCGGCAGGCAAAGGTCGGGGCAGCTCGGTTACGGGGTGCCCTGCATTAAAGTGGGGAAGGGGGCCATTCCTCACACCTGTAAATCATGGAAATTTCTTTTGGAGGGTAGGAGTGACTAAGCTGGGAAAGATGGAGTTGTTCCCTTGCCCCACAGCTGGATCTGGGAAATTTTAGGCTGAATGGCATATCATTTGGTCAGGCTCAATCCAGAAAGGAGCCCCACTGTGCATGGTGAATGGGGCAGGAAACCGGGGCTGCACACCTGCCTTCATCGTGATGCTCAAAAGGTGACACAATTCTGTGGGTACCACCCCATCACTTCCCAGGGGCTGGGAGGCTGCCTTTTCCCTCCCCTAGGCAGCATCCAAACGGGGCTTCCTCCCGCCCTGCCGAGCAAGAGCGGCGTCCCTGTGCAAAGGATCCAGCTGGAAATTCTGGCTGTCTGTGGAAGAAGCAATAAATCTCTGGAAGCTGGAAAATAGCAGTAAAGAGGAAATGTTGGAGCCTGCCGTGCCACCTCTGCTGTGCTCGGGGCATGATCTGCAGGGTCAGCCCCGTCCCAGACAGCACTACCAATGCACTGGGGATCCTGTGCTGGGGACTGGGTACCCCTCGAGGCTCATGGTGGATTTGTGAAGGGGTGAGGAAGGTGGAGAAGGTGTTATTTTCATTGAGGGGTTGTTTTTGTTTGAGGGTTATGTCTGTGGGATTTTATTATTTCTTTTTCATTTAAAGGAAGGCATAAAAAAGTGCAGGTAGGACAAGGCAGCAGAATGAGAACTTAAAACACTCCAGAGCAGAGGAAAGTGCAAGGCTCTAAAAGTGGCAGAGAAAGTTAGTAGCACTTAAAATGCTGGAAAATAATCCAGATGCTCCGAGTTGGAGCCTGGGCAGTTGCTTCTTTCAGCAGCATCCACCTCTGCAAGTGCCTTTGTGCCAGCTGTGGAGGTCAGCTTGTGGAAAGCAGATCTACGAGTGTAGTGCTGGCGTTGCTGATATTGCAGCTTTTAGGTTATTTCTTGCATTAAAGTAGTCCCCCAAAATTTAAATGCAGAGTTGTGCTGGGCACCTGGGGAATATCTGCAATGAGTGGCGGCCTCAGCCTGTGAGACATTGCTGTTTGACTAGCTGGGCAAGCACATAGCAATGGGATAACCTGCATGAGATCAGACACATACAAGGGAAGAAAAAATATATATTTAATGTATGAGGATGCACAGCCAGGAGACCAGTGTGACGCTGCCATTGGTGGTTGGAGCTCTTCTGGCTCTTGTGTTGGCAAACAGCAGCAGCTGTAGGATGTGGAGAGAAGAAAATACCAAGCTTATATCTGGAACAAGTTGTTGTGTTGAAAACGAGATTATCCCAAGGAAGGTGCCGTGGAAGGCAGTGTTACTGTGGCAAGCTGATGAGGTTGTCTCCCTCTTGTCGTCTTTGGTTTGGGAAGAAAGATGCCTTAATTACGTTCTGCGCTTCTTGGTGTTGGAAGGATATACAATTTTCATGGAAAAAGTTACTCATTGTAGCCTAAACCCTGTTTTCATTAGTATGTGAACGTTGCTTTCTCTTAAGAAATCCAGCTGCCGTTGGATTAAAACTTCCATTTGGAAGTCCTCCGTGCTCTGTTAAAAAAGCAAACGGAGTCAGGCAGTTGAGGGAGGGGCGTGGGGTATTCCTGGGTACATTGGACCTGAAACTGGGAACACCTGGAGATGGTTCAGCTGGCTGCAGTAGGCAGATCTCACTGATGGGCTGGGTTTGATGTGTCAGAAAAGGCTGTATCCCATCAGCTGATGCTCCCAAAGAAGTAAGAAATATTTTGAGGCTAGCCTGCAGCCTGCTTTCGGTCCTGTGTTGGGCGTTTTAGGGCAAGTTTGATTGAAAAGCAGCTGCTGCTGCTCCTTACACTGGTGTTGCCCCAGTTTAACCATGGGTGGCTGTGGGTGCCAGGATGGGCACTGCTGGGTGCAGAGGGCAGTGTGCTGGGGCAGAGCAATGTTTCCTTGAGAGAAAACTAAACTAAAAAGGGCTACAGCCTTTTCTTCACCTCTCACAGGCAGCACAGAAATGCAGATCTTCCTTGGGATCTCTTTCCCTCAGAGCCACTGAGAGACCTTTACTTTAAGAGGTGCACTGATTAATCTGGGGACACTCCCCTTCTCCTGAGAGGATAAACACGGCCTCTGTTATGCCCTCAGACAATGAGCAAGCTGTGCCAGGCTGGATTTGGGTAACTTTCTGTGAAGCCACAAGCTGCCTTATTTGGAGCTGGATTTGAGCACAGACCAGCTTTCGTGACTTTTCTTCATAGCCAGTGTTTGGAGAACCTCAGGCACTTTTAAGTGCAAGAGGCATCAGGGACTGTGCCAGCAGGGAAGTTGCATTGGCTGCTGTGGGAGAAGTGTTAAAAGCTGATTATTTTGGTAGCAAATTGAGGAAAGGCAGGTAAAATCTTCTCTCCCTCACCAGGGAGCTGGGGAGGATTTTCTCTCTCCAGTAAGTGGAAAAACCTCAAGGCCAGTTTGCCCTGTGAGTCTTGCACAAATTTTGTGGGTTTGCCCCAGCTTCGGTGGAACCCCTGTGAAAATCTCTTGGCTGGGATTTGCAGAAATGAGCAAGTAGGAAAACCACCAGCTGACCTCCCGAGGGGCAAAGCTGGGCTCCCGCTGACAGCCTGTCTTGTAGATCCCAGTCCTTGTGTGTTCACCGGGCCTCTGCTGTGCTTGCACAACTGTAGACTTTACACTTTTACTGAACAAACTCTCTTTTTTCAATGTGACCTTGCTGGTGCCTCTCATACCTGGAGCTGACCTGACTTGGACCCTTTTGAAAAAAATAGTTTTTCTACTTCTGTACTCTTTGGTAGTTATCTTCCTTTTTTTTTAAGATGAATGGCTTCAAGGATTTAGAACACTCAATATTAAACTGGCATTTGAACACATACTTCCAGCCTTTTGTAGAAGTGATATTGAATTCTTAAGTGGTTTTTTTTACATGTATATTTCTTTCTTTGCCCTGTCCTTCTTGTTTTAAATGGAAGGGGAGGTGTCATGGAGAACATATTGAGTTCTGCTGGAAATGCTCTGGTGGAGCTCCTCTCAGTGACACCTTCTCCACTACAGTGTCCCCCATCTGCTCCCATCCTCTATTGCCATTCCCTGCCCCTCCCTGGAAGAGAAAGCATTGAGGAAGTCAGCCATAAAACTTCCCATTACTTGGACATAAATATTCCAGTGGTAAGATGGGTTGATGCTCTGTAGGCAGAACATCTCCTCCTGTGTTTGAAGCATGCTTTTGTCCTTGCCTTGGGGTCTCTGTCACGCATGTCTGCATGCACACATGTGTGTGTGTGTGCAAGTGTCTGGTCTTCTGCTGGATGACAGCATGGGCAAGGCAGCAGTTTCATCCTCATCAGCTCACAGAACTGCTTGGCCCTGTTGAGCATCTTCATGGTAGCCTCTAAAAGCAGCATTGCTGTGCCTTGGCCTGAACTGAGGCTTTGCTCTGCTTCAATCCCTGTATTAGGACATTAAGGAAAGCCATATGTGCAGGAGGAGTGGGAGGGCATGGTCCCAGCTCACAGCCCGCCCACAGGGACCTGTGTTATGGTTTCTCTTTTTCTATTGTGTTACGAAATTAAACAGGCAGTGAAACAAGCAGTGGAAGCGATGGCTGCAGGGCTTCCCATGCTCATGGGACACCTTGGAAGAAGACTTGATATTCCTCAAAGTGATGCTGCAAGGGCAGCTGGTGTGAATCCCTGTCAGTTCCCTCCTGATGGGAGACATCCCTGAGACCCATGGTGAGGGAGTAATGGGATATAACGCAAAGATGCTGCTATAAACATTACCAAGTCCCACTGAATGTAGTTTCTTAGTCATCTGTGTGCTCCTACACACTGTGCTAAATGTCAAGATGTGGACATCGTGAAGAGTGTGTTTGGGAGCGGTTGGAGGAATTTTGGATCCCCTGCAAGTGGGTACAGCAGCAGTTCAAAGCCATGTCTCTGCCTTTGCTCTGCATTACTAGCAGTTTTTACTGCTTTTTGGCATTGTGTTGGTTGAACAAGTCTCCAAGGCAGAGCAGCTTTTGGGGGTGTAGAGAGCTCTGTCACACTAGGTCTGCTCAGACTGGAAGTCTGACCCTGCATGGGAAGTAATGTGGATGTGAGACTGGAGCAAAGGGGAAAACTGATGGTCCCCCAACTTTCTGAGCCACAATCTCCCCATCCTTCCTACCCACTTCTCAGCAGATCAAATAAAACCCAAAAGTCTGTTTGTGCATCAGAGAAATGAAACAGTGTGCTTAACAGCCTGTTGGGAAAAGGGAATAAATGGGGCTGATCCTAACTTGAAAAGCTCTCCTAAAAACCTCAGTTACCCATCTCATGCTTCTTGGGTAATGCTGAGCCTTCCATTTTAATAGAGTAATGAAATAACTCTTAGGAAAGAAATCACCTGCAGGAACTGGAAAGGGCTTTGCACATCCCCAGAACGAGGAGTCTTCTCATAAAGCAGGGAAGATTGTGTGGCTTATGTGGTACGGGGTGCAGAGCTGGGATGGTGGCTAGGAAGGATGTTCTTGTACGTGAAAGGAATAAACAAGAATGTGCAGAAAGACGAAAAGCAAGTCTTCTGCTTCCACCTGAAAATGCAGCTCTGGGTCTGGCATGGCTGGATCAGTGGATGACGGTGCTTCCCTCTGCTTTCTCCCCAGCTGGCTGGAGGCATCATCCTGGGAGTGGCCCTGTGGCTCCGGCATGACTCGCAGACCACGAATATCCTGTACCTGCAGCTTGGGGACAAGCAGGCCCCCAACACCTTCTATGTTGGTAAGTAGGTCTGGGGATGCTGGCGTCGCTGCATGGGCATCATGCCCCAGGGTGTACTGTAGCGTGCCCAAAAACAGGGTAGAAAGCTCTGGGTGAGCCCAAGGAAGGTAGACTAAAAATACTTCCTGCTCCCCCCATGCTCCCCAAAATATCCCCTGCTGTGCCAATCAAAGTGTTCACTGAATGTTGGCTATGACCCAAGCACAGAAACCAAAGCCATGGTGGCTAAAAGCACAAAAAGACGTGTTATGACATAGTGAGCTTTCTCCAATGCAGCCTCCCCCAGAGCACGTTTGGGAAGAGGGGGGAGACTTCTTGGAAGCGTGTCTCGTTTCCTATCCAAAGGGACGTAAAAGTAGCCGACGGAGCGGCTGGCAGTGGAAAGTGAAGCTCAGCGAGCTCGTGACTCATGTTCTCCAGGAGGGGCATGTGGAGCCTCTGTGTGTTACGGCTAAGCTTAGCACAATTTTTCAAATTTGATAGCATGCTGGCTTGGTGGAAGATGAATATCCCTATTTTTGCCCTGTTCTCCCATGACACCTTACAGACAAGAGGGAACAGCTTGCAGGAGGGGCTGCCTGCCAGGCAGGGGCTGGCTTGGAGTGGAAGCTGCCACAGCTGGGGCAAGGACCCATCTGATCCCATGTCCTGTTCTCCCCAATAGCTGAAATTACCTTCTGGAAAGGGTCTTCCTTTGGTTTTCTCTGCTTACCCATGAAACGGCACGTTTGAGCCCTTTCCCTGACTGTGCCTGGTTACAGTAGATGCTCCTGCTGTAAACCGTGGTGTGTTTTCCTCTCTTGCTGTCTCTCCTGCTCCTGCCTCGCACTGAGAGCTGTATTTACAGCATTTCTCCCTTGTAGATTTCAATTTTAAAAAGAGAAAAAGCAACTGTTAAGAAGTTAAACTGTCTCCTTTTCGGGAAACAGCCCAAACATCTCCTTCCTTCTGGAGGCCAGCAACTGATGCCTCCCTAGTTAACACTTTACTCCCAGAACCAGGGGGACCTGGAGTGTTGGTGTTGAGTCCTCCCTTCCTGCCTGTTGGACATCTTTTGCTTTTCCGCCCCTTTTTGTTTTATCTTTGTCTTTGGCCTCTGCTCTTTAGAAATCAACGGGGAACGGACTGTGGGTCCCGCCACCGTGCTGGCTTTCTGACACCCGTGAGCAGCCCATGATTTGAGGCTGACTGTCTTTTTAAAGTTATATTCAGCAACAGATCAGCCTGGATTCCTTCTGGCAGCTGTAATTTCCATGCAATAATAACAGCAGAGCATTTATTTCAGCTGCTGCCTCTCCCAGCCAGCCCTCTGGACCCTGAAGGCTGGGATTTCTTTTTGCCTTTTTTTTTTTTTTTCTTCCCTTTTTCCCTCCACCCCACAATTGATACTCCCTCCTTTTTCTCCTCTGGCATCCAACATACATATGAACATGATGTTCCTGCTTCGGGAGCAGGAACCTCTCTGGGGTTGGCCTCCAGAGCTGTTGCTTTTTTTGTTGTTTTCTTTTCCCCTTGCAAACCAGTTTCTGGTGTTTGGCATGGTGTGCTGGTCCTGGGATCCATCAGGAGGCTTTTAAAGGCTGGCCAGGCTTCACTGCGGTGCTGCAGGACAGGGGAAGCAATAGAAGCTGTCAGAGGAGGAAAACTTGCATCATGGAGCTTGTACTGAGTGAGAAGGGGGAGTGGGAAAGCAGCACTTTGGTGTCTCCTGGCTTCTCTCTGTGTCCTTTCCCCTGCCCTAAATTTGGATCTGTTTTGTTAAAGGCTGCTTTCCCACGATGTTTGTGTGTTACAGGAGAGGAAGAACAATTAACACAGCCAGTTGGTGTGTGGGATTTAATGGCAATGGGGAAGTGGGAGAAGGAGGATGTAGGGAGCAGAGCAGCTCCTGGGGTACCAGGCGTGATGCTTATCTGTTGCAGGAGCAGGAGAAGGGGAGCAGTCCTTGCTCTCAGCTTCCCTTGCGCCCAAACCCAAAGGCTGCTGGCAGCCACTCTTGCAGCCCCTGTGGGCACAGGCAGCTGTTCCCTGCTCGCCTGTCCAGCCCAGGAGGAGGGAAATCCTGGGGTTGGGGTTTCCCACAAGCGGTACCCTCTGGCACTTTGGCACTGCATCCAACAAGTTGTCTTGTGGGCTGGCTTGGGAGGTTATTAAATGAGCTCTTCTTCACGGGCTTTTCCTCAATGTGGCTCACAAACCATCTGATCCCCTGACCACTTGTTGCAGTCTTGGCTTTTAGCACTTCCATTTTGGCTGTGGACACACCGCTCCAGCAAATGACAAACTAACTGCTTCAGCGCTATAAAGACTAGCCAGTACCAGGGATGGGGATAGCTGGTGCACCATAGTTTCATGCTTTCTTCACTATAAAGGAAAATACTTGCTTTTCATCTGAGGTAGGATTATGGTCTAATATGCATTTATTTGCTTTATCTGTAGTTGAAAAACTATAATCCTTCTTGCCCTTGTCTAATACTGCGTCTCAAGTGCTCTGTGTGTCTGAAGGCTGGGCAAGGTGTTGATAGCAGGTCAGAAAACATCCTTCAAGATAGCTAGAGGCATTGATAAGTTGAATGCGAACAACCAGTTAACCACTGCTTAGATATTTATTGACCCTACCCATAAAGACCACCATTAAAAAAAAAAAAAAAAAAAACGTAAAAAACTGTGATTCAATGATTTATGAGAGCCCGTGGGAGAAGGCTGAGCTGGCCCATCTCTGCAGATACCAATACAAACTGGAGCAAGCTCATCTCTGCACAAAAAGTTGGTGCTGCAGTGTCAGTGGTTTTAAGAGCCCCTGGGGATCTTGAAGAGGCAAGTGACACTGGAATTATTGCTTTTGTCCCATTTTGTTGGCATGATGTTGGCATCATAATGTGATAGGGGAAGGCCAGGATGCCCATCCTTCAGGGATTTGGTTATGTGATGTTCAGAGATGGCTGCTGCAGGCAAAATGCATTCAGCAGGGTGGGGACAAAAGCCTCGGCTCTTGTTTGAAATCCAGGGGTGGGGATTTAAGGCACATTTTCCCCCTTGCTGGGCTGCCTGTGCACTGAGAGCATCCCCAGGCGTTCGTCCCTTCCCGTGCTTTCCCTGAAGCTGCCTGGTGAGGGGGGGAATGCAGCGGCCGGATGGTCTGAGCTTCACTCTTGCCTGCCAGATCCAAAATAGGAAATCTGTGTCCAGCTGCTTGCGGGGAGAGACAGGGCGACACGACCCACTGCTCTAATTAGCTCGGCCCTGGGAGCAGGGCCAGCGTGAGGAAGAGTGCAAAGGCATCCAGAGCTGGGGTGTGGTTTTCCGTGTAGTTTTGGGAGTGAGGAGGGGGTTTGTTTTGCTTCTGTTTAGTTTTTTCATGTCTTATTAGTAAATCCTCTGCTGGGAAGTGTTTCCTCCCTGGAGCACAGCAGCACCGGTGCTCCCTGGGAAGGGTGTAAGGTTTTGGGCAGGCATGCAGTGGCGGGTTAAACTTGGTCACTGAGGCTGCTGCCACCCCCCCCATTCCCAGCCGTCCTGTTGGGTATCCCTGCCCCAACAGAAAGGCAACAAGGGCTTTTTTATTCTTTTTTTGAGGGGGGGCATTCCCTAGTAACCAGGCTGATGACTGTATCTGGGTCCCAAGCAGGTCAGGCAGCAAAGCTTGTGGGAGACAAGGAGGGGACAGCTGGGAGCCGCAGTGGCTTTGGGCTAATTTTAAAGCCATTAGCACTCCTGCAACATGGTGTGCTGCGGTGGGGCTGGAGGGAAGGCTGGCTAATGAGAACACAGGCTTTCTAACAAGGTGGATCACAGACTCTCTTCACTGCCCTGCTCTGTACAAATACAATCCAGTATAATGATTTCTGCCCTGGAAATGAGTTCAAGGTGCTTTTCACACAGACTAGGCTGTGGAAGAAATGGGCCAGAAAGCACAGGGATGCTTTGAAGTATTTGTCACAAACAAGTATGCATCTGAGTTGAACTGAGTCACGTCTGCACGCTTGTCCTTAAAGTCAGTGTGACATCCATCCCTGGCAAGCTTTTGTGGGGGGTCCTCAGGATTTTTGGAAGTGCTGTCTTGCTGGCCTCAGGGGGGGTCTGACCCTTGCAGAGAGGAGGGACTGCTGAGCATCAGTGCATAGTATGGATTGGGACACCTGCCTTAGCTCCCCCAGGGCTTGCCCGCTGTCCTTACAACATGTGAGGATGCTTCAGCTGCTCTTGCTGTGGGTCCCAGCTGTGGCCAGCAGTGCAGAGCATCCCAGCACGTCATCCAAACAGACTTGCATTGGCTACGTGTGTGTGGGGAAGCTGTGCCTCTGTCCATAACAGCAGCTTGTTTCTCAATTAGCCTTTTCAGAGCTGCCTTGGACAAAAAGCAGCAATTCCTGGGGTTTTAGTTGCAGAGGGGGTTGTGATGAGCTCCGACATTTTGCAAAGGCTCTGGAAGCCAGCGGTGCTACAGCAAATGTGGACCTGCCATGAGCAATGGGGGGGCTCTTGGTTTCTCTTAAAGCTTTCATTCTCATCCCCATCCCTCCAGAAATATTAGGCATCTCTTAAAGGTGGTGCCAACTTCTTTTTATCATGTGGTTAGACTCAACAGGAAGCCTTTTGCTAAACTTGTTGTGAAAGGGCTAGAGAAGAACCCAAGAGTCCTGGCCTCTAAGTTCTGTAATAAACACTAACGAAAAACTGCTTTCAGTTTTGGCATGCGGTGCTTCAGCGATCCCTGCGGATGCACACTGCTGGTTCAGCACTGGGTTCTTCTCTCACCTCTTTGTGCTCTGCTCTTTCAAGGCTCCATGTGTCAGTGCTTTGCCATAGAGACACGAGCTGTAGCCAGGCTTGTGTGCTTGGGAGTGGAAACTAAGGCTTGCATTTGGCCTTGAACCACAGCGAGCAAAATGAATTATTTAAAATAATAATATAGAAGTGGATTCTTTTAAAACAGGAGTACATGCATTTTTCTCTATTGGAAATAAACTTATGTACAGCTAAGGGAAATTTAATTATTTAGTCCCTTAAAGGAAAACAAAAGCTGAGGTTTACTATATCTAGATTTCCCTCTGATCCCTGTCAGATTGCTTCCTTCAATAATACTGGAATTCCTTTTAAAATAGTAGTTTCAAGGCAAAATACTTTGTCAGTACTTCCCTCTAAGTGTCTGCTTTATGCTGTATACCTTACAACACAAACAATCCTTTTGTTTGTTTGTTTGTTTTCTTATCATAGAATTCAATTTCTGTTTAAAAAAAAAAACAACTTGTATTTAATTGCAATTCAGTCTACCTTCATTGTGACCAACTCCTCCCATTCATTTACTCTGTAGACTAAAATTGGTTATGACTTAAGGCCATAAATTGGTACCATTGAGTTATTTTGGGTTCAGATATATCTGACTACAAATAATGTAGCTGTCCTTCTCCTTTGCCCTCCCCTGTTGGCTCTGCCACCAGGGACCTGTGCCAATGGTGGCTTCTTGCTCTTCAGAGTTGTTTGAACCTGTAGCTTTGACAGTTTTCCTTGGAAAACCTGCCCCATGTTTCAACACGCAAAGCCCACAAGAAGCCCTCCAGCAGCATTTGGGCTCTGCAGCAGGTGAGACCCCAGGGCACACAGAGGTTTCCAGAAGTGTTGCAGGCTGGGGCAGCAGAGGATGGGCCAGCGTCTTCCAGCCTGGGTCTCCTGTGCTGTGCCAGTATCATCCATCGCAGTGCAGGAGATGTGCCATAGACGTCCTCCCAGCTCTCACAGGTATGCAAATGTTAAAAAACCTCCTGTCTCCTTCCAGCATTCCCTGGGTAGGCAGAGGAGAAGAAATCTGACTGTGGCATCTCTGCGTGGAGTCATTTTGGTTATGGGTGTGTGCACACAAGGACATTGTTTGGGACCTTCTCCACCTCACCTTTGCTTTTCTGATGGAGATGTGTCCTCTGCTTCCTTCTTGCCTTGTTCTCGCAGGCAAGGGCAGCATGTACAGCCTTTCATCTCCCTGTGTGAGCCATGCAGCCCCAGGAGAGCTCGCCGTGCTTTGTGACACTGTTGCTCCATCTGGAAGTCATTAGCAGCCACAGAGCAGCAATGTTTTTCTTGGGAAAGTGGGTGGAGGGGAACGGAGGGGCTTCCCAGTTATCGTCCTCCAGCAAACCCTCTCTTTTTCCATCCCCTCTCTCTTACCCAACTTCCAAGAAGGCTCTGTCAGTTCTGCTCGGCCAGTTCCACTGGGCAGCTGGACAAAAATGTCTAGGAGACCCTCCTGTGCTGGCTGGGTGGTGCAGTCACCCTTTTCCTGCCCCCACCCCACCCTGGAGGGGCTTTTTGCTCTTTGCCTGTCTCTTGCCCCCAAGTTGCAAGGAAGCACATCATGGTCATTTTTTTGACTATGGAGAGTCCATTCATCCAGGATTTGTGGTGTGGGGTAGAATGAAGTCTCCCTTTTGCCACCATCTGATGATCCTGCCCATTCCCTGCAGCAGGGCTGGTGGTGAGCCTGTGACGTTCAACATCTCCAAGCCAGAAGCCACGGCAGGGCAGGCACCACAGCCACCCTCTAGCCCTCAGAGGCTTGCAAAACTCTTGGGTGTGCAGGGTCTCCCCCCCAGGAGTCTGCCTGTTGGGGGAAAAAACATAAAAATCTCTCTTCCCTCTGCTCTTAGCCCCTTTTTAAAGCCCATCCTGTGGAGAGGGCAGGCACAGCTTGGAGAGCTTCCTGGGAAGTATGGTGTGATGCTGGGGGTTCTTTTTTATTATTTTTTTGTCTTTTGGAAACATCGCCATGGTGACCTGGGGGAAGAGACTGGCTTCCATTAGCTTAACGAGCTAAAGCTGCTGGGAGAGGATTGAAATGGGTCTGGTGCTGCCCAGAAATGCCCATGCCTGGAGCTGCACAGCATCTCTGATGGGGATGGTGGGCACGGGAGGAGGGCTGGCCCACTCCCTGCTTATTTTAGATGGACTCTGCTGTGCTTGTTCCTCCTTTTATTTGTTTTTCATCATGTGCTTTTTTTCAGTTCTGTTCTCTTCTACTTGTTTTGTTATTTCTCAGCAGGGAGAGGACATGAGTTTTACGACCTTGCAGGCACCAGTTATGCTGCTTTAGTGCCAGAGCAAGTACTGACATTGAATACTGCCTTTTTATTTCCCTTCCCTGCTCCCAAAACTGAGCATCCCACTGCCTACCTGGCCGGGAGGCAAAGCACCTTCCGCAGAGGTGTCATCTGTGTGAGCTGGTAGCTAGCTGGCCTCTTGGTTGCTTTTTTTAATTTCCGACCTAGCACCATCCAGAGTGATGTTCAGGGGCTTCCCATGTGGCTAAAGCTGTAGCCCAAAGCAGCATATGCCCTGGTTGTATCAGGGAAGGGGGGGTGAAGTTTGGTCCATTGCTGATGCTTTTTCTGATGCATCATGTTCTGATGCTTTTGAGCAAAGAGTTCATATCACAGTTGCTGTGCCTCCTGCTTTGAATTCAGACAGGACTCTGAACCTCTCTGTAACAAGGAGGCGAAAGGAGATAGAGGACTCCAGGCAATGTTGAAACCACTTTTCTCTGTGAGTCCTCCTGTGACTTCCTCGACTCTGAGACGCAACTCCTGCAGCTCACAGCTTGCTTTCGTGGGTGGCTGGTTGTGTTTGGCAGCTTTAGCAATGTTGCTTACTGCTGCTGTATCAGAGAACTGTGCCATAGGGTTACGAATCATGCTTTAGCCTTGCTCAGGGATGTGGAGACACGTTGGTACCTGTAAATGATTTGCGCACTGTACCTGTTGCTGCAGCTCTGGCTGTTCCCAGGGTAATCTACTGCAGCTGGGGAGAGCAGCATGGCTGTACGCACTGCAGTTTGCATTTTATACCTCTGATGGTTTTTTTTATCTTTTTTTGTTTTGTTTTGTTTATGGCAAACAACATATATTGTTTTAAAACTCCTGAAAAAGTGGCAATAAAAATGAGCTGGGAAGTGGCATGCGAAAGGCAGATGGAGCCTTGCTCATGCAGAACTGTGCCAGTTTGGGTAGAGTCCTGAAGGAGCAAATATTAGTTTGGTGAAGCATTTCTCACCCAGGACAGCTGACAAGGAGTTAATCCCAACTCTGATGCTTACATAGTGAAGAGTCTTGTGCTTGGGGGAACCTTCTCTGACTTTAAGGAGGATAATGTGCCATTCAGGATGAGGATGACAGGTGCCTTGCTCACAGACACAGAGCCCAAAACCATGCTGGCCGTCATCCCCGCCGTTGCCAGTAATGAAAGTTAAGACGTGTCAGGCTGCTTTCTGGGAAAAGGGCTTGGTCATTCCTGTCTGGGCCGTGATTGCCATGAAATAGTCCGCCAGCTGCTTGGCACCCAGTCTGGAGGCAGAGACGCCCCACCGGCCCCATCCCTGAAGGGGAAGGATGGGTGTGGGAAAACAAACACCATCCAAAGCGTGTGGTTGGGCACTTTGATTGCCTTCATTGGCATTTCCGTGGAGAAACACCACTAGCATTCATTGTACAAGGTGCTATTGTTGGATTAAATATTTGTGCTTGTTTTTAAATAAACTCTGGAGCAGAGTCCGCACTGTTGCTCCTGGGAGGCTGTAGTGCTCTGGCCCTTGTTAACAAAAAGCGACTCCATAACGGCCACTTGTTTGTGCCTGGGAACGAAGCTGGCCTTTATCCCAAAAGCCTTCCAGGGTTTTTTGTGGTTTTCCAAGTTCAGGCCAGCCATTGCCGCCCTCTCCCCCGCCTGGCTGCATGTTCCTGCTGCTCCAGCCCCACAGGTCGCATCCGCTGGGCTCCAGTCAGGAAGCCGCACATGATGCACGTCTTCTTCCCTTCACTCCTTGTACTTCTTGCTGTTTGCTTGCTTGACAGCAGCGCTGGCTTTGGTGAGGGGTTGGCAAAGGATGCGCAGGGAGACAAGTGGGACCTCAGTTGTCTGTCTGAGGTCTGCGCAGCTTGTCTGGGGTGGAAGTGGAGCAGGTTGAGTTTGGTTTTGTTTTTTTGAAGCTGCATAAACCCCAGCAAGAAGTAAGTACAGAGGCCTCCAGAAGACCTCTATAAAATGGCAAATGTCTGTTAGTCTCCTCCATCAGTTGAGGTTCTTGGTGGGCTTTTATCTCCTACTTTTCAGAGCAAAACTTTCCTAGCTGCCAGTGGCTTTTATGTCTTCCTGATGATCTCAATAGAGGATCATCTAGGCTCCCTTTCTCACAGGAGGCTGGACCAGATGATCTTATGAGGTCCCTTTCAACCTGGGCTACTCTGTGATTCTGTGATCTCCTGGCTATGTTTGTTCAGCCTGGAAATTGCCTTCAATATTCATTTTGAAGAATGTGAGAATAAAATCTCCTGTCCATCCATGGGAGTGACTTGGTCATTGGGGTCCCCTGCAGCATCATGCTGCTTGGTGTCCAGATTGCAGCATCTGCTTATTACCCATTTACTGGGGTGGTTAGCATGACTAGTGAATTCCCAGACATTGAACTGACTTGCCCCCAGCCCAGCTTTGTCTCCTCTCTGCTGACCCAATGTGAAGAGAAGTCAGAAGCTGCTGCACTCAGGGATAAGCAAAGTTTATTTTCCCAGGGGGCCTTGTGATTAAGACTCTTCAGGGGAACCACCCAAGGCTGTAAGATGGAAAAACCTAATGGATTGAAAACATAAACCGTCACCATTGCTGGTACAAGCTGGAGCAGCAAGGGCTTGGGTTTGGGCATTAGTAGTTTCTGGTGACAATAAACAGACTTTTTTTTTTTTATACACTACTGTTACGTTGTTCTTCTTGAAACAGAAGTTATGTAGTCTCTGAAAATCTGTCAGTCTATCTGCAACTTGGCAGGCATCCAGCAGGAAGCCTTCATTTTACAGGGTACATTCCTGCCTTCCCATTGCCCCGGCCCCCTCTGCCCTGTGCTCACCCAGCGCGCTGCTGGCCATGGGGCTCTGCCCCTGCACCTCCCATCAGCCTCACACAGCCTGTAAAATCACCTAATACTTGAGGCAGGCCCACAAAACTGACGGCCTGTCCTTTTCAAGAAACTCCCGGGCGGGTTTCTTTTACTTGTTTTTCTCTGCTCTTCCTGCCTTCAGGCAAGGACGTGTCCTGTCCCCCGGTATGGAGCTTCAACAGCCCGCTGGGTTTTTGTGGCTACCAAGTACTGTTGACACCCCCTCGATATGTATTAGGAGGTGCAACTCACGCCTTTTTCCCCTTCTGCTGGTGGTGTTGCTGCAAGGACATTGGCGTCACCAGCTGCGGAGCTGTCAGGGTTTGTGCCAAGGGGCTCCCTGTGGGGTCAGCACGTCTCGTTGTGCTGGTGTGTCCCTGCAGCGGTGTCCGCCCTCATCTCCCTCCTTGTCTCCCTCCTCATCTCGTCTCCCTCCAGCAGCGCCTCGTCATGGCGGACGGCATCATGTGAGTGTGGGTCGGTGGGAAACGCCGTCCCCAGGGTCCCCGCGCTGTGGATGCTGGGCCGCCTGTCCATCACCGTTCCACCCAGTTGGCCCTTGTGTTGTTTGGGTACTGGTGGCTTTTGTTTTGAAAGAGGGAAGACGCAAAAGCCAAAGTTGACTCTTTCCCAAGTTTTGCATATCCAGGAGGGGATTTTAAACAACTATGTATCTGTTTTTTCAGAGAAAGGTTTAACGGCTTAACTCTGTTCTCAGTGCATGCTCTTTAGACTTTGCACTTAAATTATCAGAAGGTTGTTTAAAAGCACAAACAAAAATCTCAAACATGATGGGCTTGTACGAGCAATTTTAATCTTGAGCTCTGTTTATACTTTAGTGCTGCTCCTAGAGGGGAATTGACAGACTGATACAAGTTAAAATGCTTTTATAGTTATTTAACAAAATAAAACATTTAATGGTAGGGATGTGTCTCCCAAGCACTAGCGAGATGCACTGTATTGCGATTACATCTGGGATGTCCTGTGTACTTCTATTCTCATCCTGGGTTTTTTTTTCCTCACTATCAGTTAAAAATGGTCACTGCAGTCTTGTCTCATTTGGAATGATTTCTTTGATTATTTTTTGCATGTGTCAAATTGCTTTTGAATGGAAAGTAGGATTCACAGTAGTAGAACCACAATACTTGAAAATATTGGTTAACCAAAAATGCATTAAATATGTGGGATACACTAGGAGAAAACTGTGTTTTTAGAAAAGGAAGCAAATTAAATTGAGGTGGTGGCGTTTTGCCAAGTAATCATCACGGTCTCGCCAGTCTCATGGTTGATGAGACCACGGTGATTACTAGAAGCAGCAAACCTGGGCCTTGAGCTAAGCTCTTCTTTCCTGGATGAATAAACTTTAATTCCTCTGCTTTTTGAGCCCCACAGTACCTAGTTTCCCATGTTTGAACTAGTTATGGAGTAAGTTGACTGTGCAAATTTAGTAAGTTGAAGTAAAAAAGTCTTCCTCCTTGCAGAAGAACCTATAACAAACAAAAGCCAGATTTTATGAAATTAAATGCTTAAGCAGTGCTTTTCCTTTAGTTTTGTGGCTCATCTGTCTTTAAAATGTTAGCCAGATAAATATTTGTATGACATTTAATATAAATAAACTGTATGCCTTACTGTTTATTTTAAAATATATGCTAACTAATAACTTTCATCTCCTCTCTTTAAATATTTAAAACAGTATGTATGCCATGGGAACTCCCACACTGCAGCATTCGGGGGCCTGGAAAGCCTTTGTCTCACCTGCTGCATCCTCTGCCTGTTACCGCTCAAGTTCTCCGCGCTTCTTCTGGTTTTGGGGGTGATGGGTTTTTAAGTTTTGGTGTTAGCAGTCTCAAACACTTGGAGATCCAACTCATGTATGTTGTGTTCTTCTACTACGTCTGCCACCACCTCTATCCATATCTCCTGGGCCTTAATTCTGAACACCCCTATTAAACGGCCCAGGGGAGCCAGCGTGTCCAGCCTGGTGCTACAGGGTGCTCTCGTACAATGCTCTGCAGTAACACATTTGCCTCTCAATCTCCCTTGCAGGAATCTACATCCTGATTGCAGTTGGAGCTGTCATGATGTTCGTGGGGTTCCTGGGATGCTACGGTGCTATTCAGGAGTCTCAGTGCCTTCTGGGAACGGTAAGAGGCAGAAAGCTTTGCATGGTCCTTGACACTGTGGTGTCCTTACCATGGCCGTGCCTTCCTCGCTGGAGACTTCTGCAACAAAAAGGGCTGGGAGGATGCGTGAGCGTGTAGGTGGGAACTAGCTGACCCCTGCAAGGAGGAAGGTAGCACTATTTGGCTGAGGGCATCTCTGCCCAGCATGCTGGAGCTCCGGCTGAGCTGGCAGGCATCTTGCAAGCTCCTGCTTGTGCCTGGATGCAGGCCAGAGGCTGAAAGCAGCAGAAGAGGTGCAAACGGTGGGATTCTTGGAGATTCATTTTCTCTGTTATATCTGGAACCCACGCCCCGTGCTTTTTTTCCCCACCGTGGTCTGGCTGTCTTACCAAGCACCCACTGAACTCTCTTTCTTACCTAATGTCCCCTACAGCTTCCCCTTTTGCTCTCTTTTAAGGCTGCCTGTGGTGATTCCAGTTCTTTTAAGGAATCATCTGCTATTTTTATCTGTTTGGACAAGGAAACAGCAAAGATTTCCCACAATATGTCAGTGAGGACATCTAGGTGCATCCTGGAAAATCCATTACTGAAGTGCTACAGGCGTCCTTGATGTGAGGCAGCAGCTCAGGATTCCTGGCACGGGATGAGCTTAATTGTGTAACCCGTGGCCACACCAAAAGCCTGTGCCTTAGGGGTAAGGGAGACGCATTTATTTAAAGCAAGTTCTCACATGTGGTTCAGCTTTAAACTCACTGGAAGACAGAAGAAAAAAAAAAAAGGAAAAAATAAAAAATTCGGAAGGACTTTCCTGCCCTTGGCTTTGTTGGGCTGGGAAATTCTTGGTGGTGGTGTAGTGGCCCATGAGTGTGGATTCAACAGGGACAGAGGGAAATGGAGCTGCTTTCCCTCAGTCTCACCAATGGATTCACCTCTAGTTGCCTCTGTTTTCCAATAAGAAGGGGGTACTTCTTGCTGGCTTTTGTAAAGCACTTCTGAATGTCGGTGGATGGAGCTGCTGTAGGCATTTGCAGGCCTTGTCACTGCTGCTGAGAATAGGAGCCAGGGCACAAATACGACAAGGGTTGTTGTAGTGAGGTCTGGCAGCTTTGCGTTATTTCTTTTCGTTAATGTAAGCGATGACAGAACTTGAACTACCCCTCACTCCCTCTTCAAGTGTGAAAGAGGATTAGAAGGGCAGATGGTACAACGTACCTGAGGTCTGACAGGGAAACCGGCTGCTTTGGCTGAAATTAGCAGCTCTAGCTGCTGTGCACTGCCCGTGTTTGCTCACACTTTGGATTGCTAAGAGAAGGCTGGAAACACCTCAGGATGATGCTTTCTGCTGGCCAAGGCTTCCACCGTGCTCCAAGGACATTTCCAGGCAATGTCCTTAGGGTGTTGCAGGGAGGTAGCCACACTTTCGTCTCCTGCAGCCAGCTGGTGGAGTGACTACAGGCTTATTGCAAGAGGGGCAAGTACCAGGAAGCTTCACGCTATCAAAATCGTGTGCCAAAACTGGTGTGGAAGCTGAGCGGCAAGACCTGACGAAGGCAGTAGGGAGCCGCTTAGCATGGAGCGGGCTCTGCTCCCTGGGAAGGGACTGGGGCCCATCTGACCACCTGGCTGGGAACACCACCATGCTCCCATGGCATCAAGCTGCATCTCTGGTGTTTTGCATCCAGCTTGCAGAACTGCATCTGCAGGAAGTTGTACCTCCAAATTTGGGATAAACTAGCCATCCTACACTGGAGGGTAACTACTGCAAGAGTGAGCCCTAGTGCTTAACCAGAGAATTACAGTGGCGTTGCACCCACAGTTTATGGTGATGTGATTCCTTGAGTGGACGCGAGACCCAGTCCCCCAGAGATGTTCCTGGAGAATCAGGGATGGATAGGTATTTAAATAGGAGCTGGTTGTTTGAACAAGAATGTTGGAAGTCTGGACTGGACAAGGATGTTGGAAGTCCTTTCCTGCTGTCAGGTCAATAGTCTTGTTTCTATTTTGCTGATAACCCTTTGCTCTTACACATGAAAGCCAGGTCAGAGCATCATTCTAGAAACTCCTGTTTCCTCTGTTGTTGAAGAAAATGTCCTGAATGTGTCTGAAACAGGGACTTCTAGGAACCAGGGGCTGTCGTCCCACCCCATTCTGTGATTCTTGTCTTCCTCTGACTGCATTCACCTCTTTTGCTGCTTTACTTCCATGGCAACTCTCTCAATTTGGGGCTTTTCCCAAGAAGAAGTCACTGTGGGTGATGTTGTCGTGGAGGTAATGTTGGCTGTGTGTGGACTGTGCCCATCCATGCCTTCTCACTTGGCTCTGATGTATGAGCTTTACAGCTTCCCATTCCCAGTCTAACAGAACAACCATCACGATGTGTTCCTGGGATCCGAACAAAAAGATGGAAGGAGGTTTTGGGGGAATGGCAGGGAGGAGTGCTAGAATTGCACAAACAGGGCGGGACTGTGGGAAAACATCAGTCTTAGTATTTATGCAAAAAACTGCAGAAGCCTTGCAGAGCTGTGGATGCCAAGATTGCTCACCATAAATCACACCCTGACTCCCTGCAGCTCCTCAGTAGTTGAAATGTGCTTTTAACCCTGCACTGGCAATTCCCATCCTCAGAGCATCTGTGGCAGAGTAAGAAGCTCGTCTGGATGGTTGGGCAGGTGCACGAGGAGGAGCAGTGTGTCTTGTGCACAGGGCATCCGCATCCCTGCCAGTCCCTGTGTGGAAGGCTCTGCTGATCCCCAATCAGCCATCCCAGTGGGAAGTCTGGATCGGGGGGTGGGGCATCTAATGACTTATAGGAAAGTGTGTTTGGGCAAAGTGTGTGTATGAGCGATAAAATGGATTAAGTCAAGTGATGCCTTGCTTTGTTCTCCATACGTAGAAGTGCTGCTCCACTCTTCTACCCACCTAATTGCTGCTCTTGCCTGTAGCCAGAAATGTTAATTGTCCTTCTCTTGATTTGTCTTTGCAGTTCTTCACTTGCCTGGTGATCCTGTTTGCCTGCGAAGTTGCAGCTGGAATTTGGGGATTTGTCAACAAAGACCAAGTAAGATGACTCTGAAACCTGCCATTGTGGGATGGGGAAGCTGGGGCAGAGCCGCAGCAGATCCCAGCACGAGCTGTTCTGCTCTCATATTGCTCATGGATTGAGTCATGGGGGCTTGGATTAGCGATGTGATCCGGGCAGGTCACCCAATTCCTCTTGGCTGGGCTGATGAACTTTAAATGTGAGCACTTGATGGTACCAGCTGCCCCTTGTGGTATGTAGCGCAATGTCTGGAATAAAAATAGGCTTGTCTCACTTGGGTCTCCTCCTTGCTGCTACACTGTCAGTCACAGTGTGAGTTGATTCATGGATGAAGTCATGAAGGAAAGCCATCTGCACATCCTAGGTGCCAAAGAGCAAAGGGCAAACGTGGCCCTGAAGGGAGGGTATACCATCCAGGGAGAGCCCGTGTCTGCATTAATGGGATGCCTGATGCTTCCTGCTCTTTGCCACTATCATATAATCCACTTTGGGGTGTTTGTCTGCAAGGACTGAGCTTGCTGCTGATCAGTATGCTTTGCATGTGCAAGGGGTGGAAGTCATGTGTCTGTCCCAGGCACCCTGCTAGAGACTGCTCAGATGCAGTCCGCTGGCTGGAGGGGGTTAGGTAAAGGGTAGGACTGAAAATTGCAGCTTTTTACCTTCCCTTTCTGCTCACCTTCCCTTCACATTGGCCACATATGCTCATACACATGCAGAGTTTGGTCTCAAAGAGCAAAACTATCAGTGCATGGGAGCCATGGCCATTCTGCAGCAAGCAGCGTGCTGGGTATTGATCCTCAGCCGTTGAGGGTTTGGAGGAAAGAAGGGGACTGCTTGTGCTCAAAGCCAAGGTTAGACTCTCTGGTAAAGCAGGAAATGTGTTTACTTCACTAAGAGACGTAAGCCAGCTGCGTAAGGAGGTGGTGGCCTGCTCAGCTTTCACATGCGTGTAGGCCACAGATGACCAGCTCAGCCGTGATTGGGAACACCCCCTGTAGTCATTCACCAGAGAAAGCATGACTTCACCGGAGTAAACTCTTCCGTGGCTAAACATATTATTAATGCAGGCAGGGTGCTGTTTCCTAGCAACTTTGGCAAGCTAATTAACCTTTGCATAGGGGCTTGTGCTTCCTGCAGATGTTAGCTTGAGAATCCTGAAGAGTCCAACATGTGTGACTGAAATGACAGCAAAAAAAGTGAAGCCTGAGTAAGGAAGGACCTTATGCAGTTTTCCATGCTGGGGAGAAGGTTCTTGGCCATCAGAGTATAAAAGCTGAGAAATGTAGCATTTTCCAGTACAAGAGCGATGACTTCAGCTCCCAAAATTAATTCTGGTGGCAGTCTGTTGGCCTCAGCTGCTTCTGCAGCCTTGATAAGAGGATGGGCTATTTGGAAGTCCCCACTCATGAGGCAGGCAGCTTGCTGCTCCGTGCCTCGGTCGGGAGCGGTGCGGGCTGGAAGGGAAGTGCTGAATGTTCCCAGCCACCCAGAGCTGCTCCCAGAAGGGATTCAGTTCCACCCGGGTTCGCAGCCCTGACCAATGCCCCTTGGGGACACAGTCGTGTCCTAGTGAAGCAAGCACACAATGCTCTTCCACAGAGCTGGAACAGTCTCTCCTGGAGACTGCCTTCGTGGAGATACTGTAGATACAGGATGGAGAAGCAAAAAGTAGGACTTTTTATATTTATATTTATTTTGTTTTTTTATTTTTTTGTCACATTCCAGAATCACACAGTAGCGAACATTGCCCTCCGAAGCACGCTTTTTTGAGCAGTGATGGAGAAATGCTGGGATAATAGTTTGAAATCGACCTCATTCTTGCTACAGTTTCTTTTTTAGTGTGCTAATCCAGCCTGTGCTGCTGAGACCAGATGTTCTGGAAAGCATTTTCCCTTTCATACTTGCTCATGTTGTACTTCTTTAGCTTCTTGTGCATGTCCTCCTTTCATCTGTCTCTCCCACATTATTGGAGGGTGTTAGAGGAGAAGCCACAAGGCCATTTTCCCTGACAATTAGGTGTTTTTGCATTGTGGAGCAGATCCCCATGGGTGGCTGCAGCTCACCAGCCCAGGTGGCAGGGCTAGAGCATGAATGAGACTTCTCATACAACCATTTACAGGATGGGGGTGCCCAGCTGCAGGTAGGGACCTGATAGAATTTGACATCCATCTGAAATGCCTAAGCTTACTGACCCAAATGAGCTGCCTCACTAGGCTTTAGCATGCATTCTCTCCCAAATTCCTGACATCCCCTCCAAGCCAGACAGTAAGCCAAGTTGTCTGTACTTAGAGGTGGCCTCGTTTGCACACCCCACCCCCTCCTGACTTCCCCAGCGTGCCACACAGACTCACACAGAATGGTTAGGGTTGGGAGGTACCTCTGGAGATCATCTAGTCCAACCCCTCTGCAGCCTTGGTGGGACGCATGTTGCCTGCTTGCTTTGTCTCCATGTGTCGAGTGGTTCAGAATAAGACATTTCTGCCTTCTCGACAGCAACAGCAAATCCATGCGGGCTGAAGGTCGTCTCAGCTCCTGTGGTTCACGCTCTGGGGCTTGGATGTCTTTGCCTGCTAATGAGAGCTCGTGGAGCACTTGGGTAGCATTGGCTGCAATGTGCCGGCTGGTGGATGAGGTTCTTGACATTTGCTGCTCTTAACATTCTACAGTTGGAGGGACTTGAGCCCTGTGAAAGACAGGCCTTTTTCACACACCTGTGCAAATAAACAAGGTCCAAATATATTTTAAAACTGCTCATCTAGCTGCGAGTGCCATTAGAGGGAACCTGTCCCTTTTAGGCAAATGTGCTGGATGGATTTCTTTCTTATTCTCTGGCTGAAAAGGACTTTTTCCCCTGTCGTTCCTAGATAGCCAAAGATGTGAAGCAGTTCTACGATCAAGCATTTCAACAAGCGCTCATGGCAGAATCAGAGACAAACAATGGGAAAGCTGTAGTGAAGACCTTTCATGAAACGGTAAGACATTGGCGGTCTTGCTGCACACTCTGTTTAGGCTCCTGGAGTTGGCCAGAGCAGCTGCTGTTGGGTCCTGTGTGCTGCAAATTAACCCGATTCACTTCTGTGCGTGGTTTGTCAGCAGGTAAGTGGTGAGGAGTGACTGTTGCTGTGTAGAGGCTGATCTTCCCCACCCAGGCAGAGGCAATAAGTTGAACTACAGGCCCTAGGGCACTGAATGAAGGCAACACTGGATTTTTTTGATGCTTAGAAGTGAACTGGATCAAATGCGTTCTCAGTGCAGGGATTTTGCTGCCTGCTTTCCAAGCTCTATGCAGAAATATCTCTAGAGGAGTTTCTTGCAGCCAGAGGAAGTGAGAAGGTGGGAGGGAGGAAGGAGAGTTAAAAATAGGGGTCAGGAAAATGAATGGGAAAAGCAGGGACTGAAGCAGATGATGCTACATTCAGATCTTAGCCTGTCACGTTTGCTGTTCTTACAAGTCAAGAAACAAAGCTGCACCCTCTTCAATATTCTGACCTTTGCACTGTGCTGGGAAGTCTGGCCCCAACTCTAATAAAGTTGCTTTTCATTTACCTCAGCACCCCTGATTAAGTAAAATCCAATGGATAAAAAATGTTGCTCTGAGGAACTAATCTTGATACTTACTCTGCTCAGCAGGAAACAAAATCTCTGGAGATAATTGGGTTCACTTTCCTTCAGGATACCAATGCCAGACCTGTCTGGGATTATCATAGGAAGCAGCTGCATTGCATGGAAAAAATAATAATTCAATTTGGAGTTATTTGCCCTCATTTTTTCCCCCCCTCCAAGAAGCCTCCTTGTTCTTGGGTGGCTTCAAAGATGTTTAATGGTGGGAAAAGCATTGCATGAGTGTTTGCTGCCTGCTAACACTGGATTTTGTTAATTGTTTTTTTTCTTCTCTCCATTTAGCTGGACTGCTGTGGTCCCGATAATGCAATAGGAGTTATCACTCCCCTGTGGAGAGAAGACCTCTGCCCAAAGAAGGACTCCATCCTGAAAACCGTGTTTGAGGTACATGTGGCTGCTCTTTGCCCAGCACAGCTCCTGCAAGGAAACTCAGCTACCGGAAAAATTTGGTGATTTATTGAGGATTAGATAAAGGGTAGAGATTTCATTTATTTGGGGCTTGTGTTGAGGGACGTCAGAGGTTTGTGTCGATACTTCCTTTGCTGTTCCTGCTTGAGGGGGCTGGCACGTGTGGAGGGTGAAGTCTGGTGGGAAGTCCTAGAGCCACGATGCAGGAATGCAAGCGGGACCAGGGGGAAGCAGAACTGACTTTCTAGGTGTCAGGGGCCAGTGAGGGGAAAGCAGGCTTTCTGACCAGCGTGCTTCTCTCCTCCAGACCTCAAGCTGCCACAAAAAAATTGACGAGCTGTTCTCTGGGAAGCTGTACCTGATCGGTATCGCTGCCATCGTGGTTGCCGTGATCATGGTAAGTGTGACTGCACAGTGCCATGCTGTTGTGGGACAGGGAAGAAGTGCCTTGGGGTGCCCCAGTCCTGTTCCAGCTGGGCTGGATCTGTCCCTGTTCTCGGATCCCCCTGCAGCTCAGCGTACAGCGCCAGCACTCTGCACCCCAACTGCTCTGGGATATGGTGAGACCAAGGGCGCCATCATCCCTCGAGGGGGTCAGGATGTTGGGGCAGGTGCCTGGTGAGCATGGTGGAGCAGGAGCACATGAAACCCCATCCAGAAGCACAGAGCACTGTCGAGCCTCCTTGTTGCCTCCAAAACCACTTGTTTCTCAGATGCCATGTTTTGTTGCGAGGGTCTGCAGTGGGAAGGGATTTGCTTTCTTTGCCATGGTGGGTTTGCTCCCCAGTGACGGTGGGTGGTGTGGGCTGGTAACTCAGCACCTGCCCAAAGCTTGGACGGTAGCATTGTGGGGATCTCGGAGCATTTGCTGCATAGCTGGCAGTTGGGAGGGTTGCAGCATATCAGCACTGCTGCCAGCGAGGGCAAGGGGAGCATTGTCTTATCTCAAATTGGCCAACTTTTAATAAAAACAGCAGTGAAGACATAGCATCTCTGCCCTTAGCTCTGGTGTGAGAGTGCTTACATGGAGTGTGAGACCTCGGGACAGGGAGCTCCCAGGCTGTATGGGTCAGCACCTCACTGGTACCCCTGTATCTCCCCACAGATCTTCGAAATGATCCTGAGCATGGTGCTGTGCTGTGGCATAAGGAACAGCTCCGTCTACTGAGCCGTGAGAGCCAGGGAGGGGAAGGGGGGAGCAGGGCAGACGGCGCTAGAGGGGACCCCAAGTGCCACCAAGTGACCAGGAGACATTGCAACAAAAGACAAAGGAAACTATGTATATAAATACTTCCAATATTACCATACAGTACTTACCATTTTTATTTTGAAGTACTTTTTTTTTTTTTAATAAATAAAACTTTCCCATATCCTTGTGGCTGAGTTAGTTACACATCAGTTTTGTGTGATGAAGAAAGCTGCTGTAGCAGATCAAGTCCTTCCTCCCCCTTCCCCACCTCCCATCACTCAGAAATAATGTTGGTGGAAGATGTACAGAGGAGAAGGCTGCAGCCTGTTATCAGAAAACTTTGCCTTGGTTTTTACTCTCTTTTTCAACACCAACTTCTTTTATATACACAATCGGATGCTGAAGCAGGGTTTAGCATTTTTGTTTGTTTGTACTTATCTTTTCCTACCATCACCCCAACTCCCCAGCATTTCCAGGCAGTCCGAAGGGAAGCCTGGCTGACCGCCCGCAGCCTGGGAGAGGGGAGAGGAGGGGAAACAGCCCCCATTGCCCGGGTGCCATGTGTCCCAGGGGAAACACTGGTGCTTTGTTCCTCTCTGACCTGTTTGCATCACTAGGTCAATCCTTAACAGAAGACACGCTTAAATTTTTTTACTTTCTGAAGAGTGGGAATGTTCTTAGCTTTTTGTTTTTGTGGTGTGGTTTGTTGTTTTTTGGGGTTTTTTTTCCTTGGGGCTATAACTTTATAAATTGGCTCATTTTCAGTGATTTGTTACATTAAAGGGTCAGTGGCTGGGGGTGAATTTAGTCCCAGTTTTTCAAATATAACAAACTGAAAATTAAGTCACTTTTTAACCTCCTTCAATGTTTCTATGTTTCTTTATAGACATATGTTTTTAGGAGAGTCTAGTTCTGTACTAAGTTTCCACTGTTAAGCTAATGCTTGCATACCAATGATATTGGGAAAAAAAGGAGAAAACTGAAAAAAAAAAAAATCCTTAACCATAGAAATCTGTCATTCATGTATTGCAGGATGATGCTTGGGGGTTCCCAGCCAAATGCATACATGTTTAAAATTTCGTCTTTGTATCACTTTCTTGTTCAAATGAAATTTTCCTTACTTATAGCATATTGTCGCACACTGTAACGTTGCTGGGAAATCGTTATAACCAGATTTTGGAGAAAAAAAAAAAGCTTATTTTTAAGACCTTCCATTTACGGTTACATCAACGGCGGGAGATCAGCTTTTCAAAGCAAGGGAATTCAGGATTTTAGATCGCACCAGTGGAAACACTTTCTTGTGACCTGGTGAGCTCTGATTGCCAGTTTGATGTATGTGGCTTCTGTCGTATGCCACTCTGTTACCATGTAGATAGAGGGGGAGAGTGACCCAGGAGCTATGTAAGAAAACCAGAGTGTCTCTAAAAAGATGATCTATATGTATAGTTCTATAGATATATATTTTTAAGCAAAGCCTTTTTCTTAGCTGTATGGGCACTTGAGCTGGGAACAATAGTATCTTTTAGCTCTTTGCCACCTTGAAGTAGGTAAGGGGAGGAGTTGAAACTAGTGATCAGCTTCCCCACTTCAGGAGTTATTCCTGTTTCCTGAAGTATGTTGCTTTCCACCTTCATTGCAACAAAGAGCTCCGGATCGGATTGGGGCAGGGAGAGACCTGTGACCATTTTAAACTAGTACCTTGTCCACTGCACATGGCTGCTGTGGCCTTTGCCACCACAGGACAGGAGATTCCTGCACTGGGGCAAACTGATCCATTCGGAGGCTTTTTTCACCTTCCACTCCCCCCTTTTCTCTTCCTGCCTTTTAGTATATAGGGCCTTTAAAAATTATATAGGTAAATATATCTATCAAGTTGTGCTGGGTAAGAGGAGGAAGTGCTTCAACAGAACTTCAGATTGAGGGGTTGGGCAAGAAAAGATTCAGCCTTAGAAACAGCCTTAAAGCAACACTGCCCTGAATGTCCACATTGTGCACATCGAGAATGAGATGAGGTTTTGCCATAGGAAACCCCTTCCCCTGCTCCCCAGCGTAGCTCCTTCAGGTCATCTACTCTGTTATGTGGCTATATGTATATGCATCCACCAAGCATGTGTGTTTACATATATGTGCATCGGGATTGTTAGCATACAGAATGGACGTGTAACTTGCCGCCTTTTTTGTTGACTGTTGATAAATGTGTATAAATATGCCATTAAGCATTTCAATTCTGTTTTCTTTCCTTACGCGGTATTTTTGATATTGTTCAGTATTCAGTTGATGCTGTGTAAGTAGCTGGAGGTCTGTTTGAAGATGGGCAGGGTCTCAGTGCAGCTCAGGGGTGTCCTTGGACATTGTAGCTTTAGGGGTCTGGGTTGTCCCAGGCAGGAGCAATTGGGATAAAGTGGTATTCAATAGGGAGTCTGACAGCTGTGGGAGGAAGAAGAGCGGGGTGTCTGCTCAGATCGTGTCCTGCACAGGCTGTGGTTTGCGCTCTGGCACGTTTCAGAGGTGGCTTGTCGCTGCGGGGAGCTCTGGCGGCAGCTCTGCCAACCACCTCCTGTCCCTGTGGCTGCTGCAGGAAAGGTGCAGCAAAAGGGGAGCAGCCAGGGCCTGGTAAAGTCGTGGGAGGGGGCAGAAGGAGTTTTGCAGGGAGAGGGCAATGCTTGCTTTAGAGTTACTAGCTGAGAGTCCCCATGTTCCACGGCCATCAGCTGCAGCAGGAGGGGTCAGCCCTGGGAGAAGAGGGACAGAGAGGAACCATCATGCTTAAGAACACTGAAGCAGCTGAGAAACCCTCATGGAAAAAAACGCCCATTTGGGTCTCCTCTAGTCCAGCCCCCTGTGAAGCTGGACCCAGGTTAAAATAAACTAGAGAGGGAGCTTTGAAGGGCTGTTGCAAGCACTTGGGATCCATAAGTGACAGGGCTATTCTGCCAGCTGGTCAGTCCCAAAGCTGGCTGAGATGAAGGGGAAAAAAACAGTAGGTAGGACCTCTGCCCTGTCTCAAACCCTCTAATGCATAACTGCGCATTTGTGTGCAACATGGGGCCCTGACCTGCACCCCACTGCACCCCCAAAAAACAAAGGATGAAATTGTGGGCTGTAAGTATAAACCCTTCCCTTTCCAGGGAAGCATCCTCCTGGAGCTAGTGATGGCTGAGAAAATGGCTGAGCTGATAGGAGGAGGAGGAGGGAGAGGAGGGAGGCTGGTGGGGAATAAGAGTCAACTGTCCAGGTCTAAGTTCAAAGACCACATCAAAAGGTCAAACAGAGCTGCTGACAGCTTAACTGAATGCTTGAGTTTTTTTCATACTGTGGAGCATGCCACAAAGCAGTGTGTTTAACTTCTTTCTGCCTTTTTTTTTTTTAAAGAAATGAAACAAAAATCAATTTAATAAACATTTCTCATAGTGTGCATAGTGTGATGAACCGCAACAATTTTACAACCAGTTAACCTTAACACTAGGATGTTTTGTGAACCAGGCTTCCACAGCGTGGGGTTTGGCAGCCTGTGGGAGAGGGGGCCTGTGGGTAGGCTGGGGCCGCATCCAGAATGGTGCTGGGGGAAGGCAAAAAGTGTGCTTGCTGGCAGCACTAGCTGCTGCGGTTGTGCCCCGCCTCGAGGGAACAGGGACACAGCTGTGGGGGAGCCAACGTGGATTGCAAAACAGGGCGACTGTGCTGAAATTTTGGGGGCCGCAGTGGCAGCACTGCGCATGCTCAAGGTGCTTCTCAAGTGACCAAAACCAGCGCAAAGTGCCCTCTGATGCCATCTGGCTGGGGGCTGGTCTGTTTTTTGTGGGTGGCCTGGTAATGCCACCATTGCTGCCACCACCTGCCCCTCCGCAGCATCAGGGGAGAGCCTGACTGAGAGCGAGGGGGGAGGTGAAGCGCTGTGATCCCACAGCTGCCTGCCTTTCTGTGCTGGCTTGGAATTCTCACTGCGTGTGAGGCAAAGATGTCCTGCGCTGGCCACCAGCCACTGCCCATGCTGGTACAGAGAGGGAGGGAATGCTGGGCAAGGGTGGGTGATGTTCATCTGCCACCAGGATAGTCTAGCCCTGCTCCCAGCAGCTGTGCCCATGCTACACGATCATGCCCATCTGTTGTTCTTTCACTTGTTTACCTGAATGTTAATGAAGCCAGACATAATGACTACTGGGGGGGGGGAATAAAAGTTATATTTTAAAAAAATAATAATAAAAAAAAGGAAAAGCCCTTGTTAGTGGATTTTTAATGATGTGTTGTCATATCTTGTCTCTTTCCATCACATAGATTTCTGCCACGTCTTCCAAGGGAACAGGCTTGTCTCATTCTTGTGTTCAAGCACAATTTGGGCTGCAGGGAAGGCAGTCCTTAGCTGACCCTTGAGGTGGCTTCCCATGAATGCCATGCTCTTTGCTTCATGCCTTAAAACATTTGTATTGTGGTGCTGTGCTGTTGCTCCAGATGGGGATAAAATTACTCCTGCCTCTCTGGAGCTAGGATTAAGCTGATGTGAGTCACTGTCAGACTCGGACTCAGTGTTCAACCGGGAGAGAAACGATAGTGGAAACAACCTGGCAAAGCACGATACATATTTGGCATCCAGGGCATGTCTTGGGACCTCAGCCTGGAAGCAGAGCTGGGCCCTGAACCCTTCCCTGGCTGAGTGCAGTCCCCTCTGCTTGCACTGCAGGTCTGCCTCTAACACTGATGTGCTCAAAACAGATGAGTTGTACGTGATGCTTGAGCTGAGACGCTGAGAGAGGACTGGGAAAACCAGGCCCCTTTAAGGTGCTGTTAAGCGAAGACATCGGTTATTCTTGGCAAACAGCAGTCTGGCTGGGTAGGAGCATGTGAGGCCACACGGATAAACCACTGTGAGGAGAAGGGGTGGGTGGAACGCTCGCAGCCCGCTTGTTCTCATGTTGCACTGACAACCCGGGCTTGCGCTTCTCTTAAACGTTTTTCTCCAGAGATCTGAAGGACTTGGAAAGTAACTGGAGACTTTACTGTGGACTTCCAGTTCTTAAGAATATGACTGTAGAATCTTGTTTAGTGAAACAAGGATTTTCACAAAATATGACTGTGAATTTTTCTAAGCTCGACCAAGTTGGGATTTCTTCCAGTGGAATTCTTCTCCTCCCCTCTCCCAAACTGTTAAAAAACAAAACCAAAAACAAAACACCCAACACTCTTGACTGTTTCTATTGAGAAGTTTTGGAGGTATTTTTTGCTTTGGCAAGCTCTATTTCATAAGCCTCTTCTGGGCTGTTTGTGTTGTAAGTAGCAATGTGCCCAATTGTTTCCTACTAAGACAGCTGGAACTAGCAGGGATAAATTGCTTGTGTCCATTCCCTTATTAGAGGTGGTCTAAGGTCTAACCAAGATTTGCAAAATTCCTACAGGAGGGGAAAAAAAAGGCAGCCAGCTCTCTCATGTGAGAGCTGCTTATGGCAGAGGTTTCTGCAGAGGAAAGCACCCTCGCTGCTGGATCCTGGCTGCCCCCTCCCTCTGCATGCCAGCTCTGCTGGCCGGGTTGGGTGATGAAGGATGTGTTAGGTAGTGGCTGTGCTCATATTCCTGCTCTGAACTGCCAGTTTCCTTTGCTGGGCATGGCAGGGTGGCCCTTCCAGTTAGGGGAGAGGAGCAAGTTCCAGCTCCAGGGCAAGCTGCCGAAAACCGAGAAGACTGTTCTGAAAAAAAACATGAATATTTCAACAACCTCGTTTACTGGCAGGGCCACAGTAGGGCCGGGAAGAGTGGAAATAGAGCCCCCAGTGAGGCAACATCTGCCATCAGTGGGTGCCAAAGGGGAGAAGCAAACAATTAACTTCCTGGCTAGCTCTTGATTAAGTGATAAAGACACAGGCTAGAGACCCCAAATCCCATCGGCACCACGCTGTGCAGTTGAACTAGAGGCACAGTGTTAATCTGTGTATTTTTATCTGACCACTCCTCTCAGTTTCAGCCTGGGGAGCATCAGGTTGCCTTGCACAGGGCATAACCTAAGCGGGAGGGCGTAGGAGCAAAGACTCGCTGTTCCATTGCAAGAACTTCAGCCAACCTTTGGCACCTTGTCAGACACAGGCAGGCTGGTGCTCTCACTTTAGAGCCCAGGGACCTGGAGCAAACAGAAAACACCTCCCAGACGCTGAAACTGCTGCACAACTGAAACCCGCGTTGTTTTCACACTTGCGGATACATTAGAGGGTACATAAACTTCGCAGCCAGGCATGCCAATGTGGACTGCCTGGTGTTTCTCCACTGCGTTAGATGGCCCAGCTCAAGTGTCAATGGGTGCAAGTAACACTTCTAACTAGAGTTTAATCACAATGGTGTTTCATGGCCCTGCTCTACTAGGTCATTCCCTCATGTTAGAATACAGCTTTGCTGAGTACCAAAGAGATACTGCTGTTAGGCCAGCTGAGATGGCACACATAGCACTCTGCCTGCCAGCTGCCAGTCAACTGGTTAAGATTTCCTCCAGCAAGGGTTACTGGTGTTAAATGCAAAGCCCTGTGGGGGCTACAAAGTCATGCTGGTTAATGAATCTCCTATAGTTCATGTTCTAACAAGGTTTGGAGAGTTTTAGGGTTTAGTGGTTTGGGGTTTTTCCTTAATGTTCACGTCAAGGCCCTCAGCTGGTTCCAACGACATGTTTCAGCCCTTTGCTACTGCTGTTAGTGTCGGGCACACTGGGGCAAATGACAGGAAAGAAAAACAATGAAGCAAGAAGTAGGAGAAAAGGTTTTTAGTACATACATTCTGTAGCTAAATTGTAAATGAACAGAGACCCTTAACTGTTTTTGTTTCTTTTTAAAATTCCAAATAATTGCAGAGTATTAATTTTGCTTTTAAACTCTTTCAGTTCCCTCCTACACATGTGGTGACTCTAACAGAAAAGGGGTTGTGAGTTCTCCCTGCACGTCCTCTCCAGGCCAGCAATAATACTGTTATTGTGAAGAATCAAGTTGATTAAGACCTTCATAACCTGCCTGTATTAAAACTCACTCCACAGGAGCTAATTTTATGCAGTTACCTTATGGGGAAAAAGCACCAACATTGGTAAACAACACTGGAATAAATCTAACCTGCTTAGCAGGTAAGCCAGGCCCCAAGGAAAGTGCAAAGTAAAACAGGTAAGTGAAGCTTGGTGTAGAGGAGAGGCAGTGCCAAGTACTGAATCCTGGAAACTCACCCCATGGGGGATTTCAAGGCCATGAACAGGCTTTCCTTCCTGCAAATGGGAAAGGGTAACCCAAATGATTTCCTTCAGCCTGTACCTATTCTGGCTTGGTGTGACTGCCTTCTCCCAGCAGAGAAGGATGTGGTGGTCACTACTGTGCTTTTGCTCTTTTGCGTGCCAGGAAAATACTCCCTTCTCTGCCTCCCCTCAGGAGCTCCAGCATCAGCTGCGTGTGGCCAGAACAGCCTAAATTCCCTATTCCTTCCAGACACAGGAGATGGTCACAATGCATCCGATCACTGTCTGGCTTGCAGGACCTGGGCAGCTGTTAGGGAATCTCCTGCCACTTTCCTATAGCCGCAGGGAGGGGAGCCAGCAGTC
Source organism: Columba livia (assembly GCF_036013475.1). Taxonomy (NCBI): domain Eukaryota; kingdom Metazoa; phylum Chordata; class Aves; order Columbiformes; family Columbidae; genus Columba; species Columba livia. The sequence goes on from NC_088606.1 coordinate 52,599,514, forward strand.
CCTGCCAGGCGCCTACCCCCAGGCTCTGAGTGCAGAAGCAGCAGGCGCTGCCAGTGAGCAGCAGAAACAGTTTTCAGATGATGGCCAAATGACAGATTTCTTTGCAAGAAAGGAGGACCCGGCGCCCAGTAGCAGGGCTGAGACGGGTATGCGTTTGCACGCACTGCCCCCACACATGGGGATGCACTGGCTTCCCGCAGAGCTGTGGGGCCATCTCTGTGAAGGAGCCAGCCCCTCGCACCCCCGCACCGGATATGTCCGCTGGCTTGGACAATGTCCCGCGCTGCAGCTCAGGCCACCTTCCAGCCCCCACCCCCTCCCAGCCCCCCACCCCTCTTCAAGCCACCTTAGTTCATGCCGGCGAGGGAAAACACTTTACCATCTGTTCGTCTTCAGAGTCTGACTCATTATTTTTATTTCTGCTGTCGCCAAGCAATAGTGAAAATCCCAACACACCAGCATATCCACCGCTGCAAAGTGTCTTGTCCTCAGTCACCAGAGAAAAAGAAGCTCATCCTCAGCTCTCCGCAGTCTGCAGTAATAAATCTTCTGCAAAAAGAAGGAGGAAAAGGGTAGAGTCAGCTTGTGAAGGTGACCTTGGCCATCAACATACACGGCATCCAGGCAAAAAATTAGACCTCCTGGCCTCTGGAAATGGTGGAATGGGGCTTGTCTCTGATGGCACCCACATCTACAGGTGATGGAGAGAGTGGAGGTGGTATTGCCCTCTTCTGCCCCTCTGAGCCCCTAGTCTAGCACTGAGCCAGGGTTCAAAACAAAAGAGCAACATTGTTTGCATCCATTTATGGTGTACACTGCTTGTCACCAGCCTTACAGAAACGGGACATGCCACTACTTACTTCACATCCTCTTCTTGCCTCCTCCTTATTGCCCTCAGAAACTTGCTCCTGGCATGTCCCTGTGTTGTGGTTTAACATGACAAGCAGCTAAACACCACACACAGCTGCCTGCTCACTCCCCCCCCAAGTAGGAGAGGGGAGAAAACAATGAAAAAAGATAAAGCTAATGGGTTAAGATAAAGACAGTTTAATACGACAGAAAGGGGGGGGGAGGGAGAATAATAATAACAGAACATATAAAACAAACTATGCATGATGCAATTGTTCACTACCCACCAAGCAATGGTCTCCCAGTTCCTAAGCAGCAGCCCCCCGGCTAACTTTCCCCCCAGTTTACATACTGAGCATGACATCATATGGTATGGAATGTCCCTTTGGTCAGCTGGGGACAGCTGCCCTGGCTGAGCCCTCCCCAACTTCTTGTGCATCCCCAGTCCCCGCAATGGGCAGGGCAGTATGAGAAGCTGAAAAGTCCTTGGCTTAGTGTAAGCACCACTTGGCAGGAATCAAAGTATTATCAACATTATTCTCACACTCGATCCAAAACACAGCACTATGCCAGCTACTAGGAAGAAAACTAACTTTATCACAGCCAAAACCAGGACACCCTGACACCCTGAACAGTGTTACACAGCACTGGCAGCCTTCACCCGTGGTTTACTCTTGTCTCCCTTTGCCTGTTCACTACTCCTGCGATCCTCTCCTGCTCACCTACCAGAAGACTCATCTTTTCCTTTCCTCCTCCCTCCAGCCACAAACCCATTTGAATGCGTGTGACTGTACTACCATATGTGTATGCATTAAAAAAAATAGGATCACCAAACGGGGAAACACCTCTAGAGCTGTTGTTTTAAAACTAGAGCACGACTCCAGCCAGATGGAAGACATTTTGCGCTAACCTCATCATTGCTGCCAAATGTGTTCCAAACACAGCCCTCATCTCATAAATTACTGTAGTTAGCAACACTCCAGCAAGCGAAAGTATGTATTTAAAAACTGACAATGTAAATGAAGTGGCTGCAGTTTATATAATGGGGGACTCGGGTGAGGCCCCGCTTGGAAGGATCCAGTGAAAGCTCCTCGCTGCGGGTGCAGCCTGAGCTCCAGCACAGCCCTCGGCAAAGCAGCCGGGGATGCAGAAGGGCTGAGAAGCGCCACTAAAATTGTACAAAGTGGCACTACGTGGTAATTTCTTCTTTTGTTGCAAAACAAGGGCATAGATAAGCTTTGTTTATACTCAAGGCCTATGGCAAATTCCTCAGAGCGGGGTCATCTGAAGAGGTAAAGGTGCAATCTTTAGAGGTTCAGGCCCTTTGCAGGTATTGATTTAATTTAACGGTGAAGCCCCATGGCCAGGCAAGGCAGCAGGAGCCCGAGCCAGGGAAAGCGTGGGGACAAGCACGGCAAACCTCACCTCTGCTTTTTCCTTAACACGGGGTAAACCAGCTAAATATTGAAGCCACTTCGGAAATACAATTCCACTGAAAATTTAAACTTTTTGCTAAAAGGCAGTGGGAGGGAATCGGGCATCTTTGGCCAACAGCAGTAAAACATTTTCAGACAGGTTTCCACTTCTTGATGCTCATACAAAAAATGTTATGGGGGGACTGAAAATGGAAACTCGCCTCTTTTTTTTTTTGATGGATAGTGGTTTTATGTTCCAAGTGACTTGGGGATTTCTGGTTAGAATACAAATTTTTAAAAATAAAAGAAAAAAGAAGCAGACATTCTTCTGTAGTCTTCATTGTGGCCAAGCCGTGCTTTCCTGATGAGAAAACAAGCTCTGCCTGCCATGTTTTCCTCCAGAGTGTTCGTGGGCGGCCATGGAGGCTCAGCCACCGCGGCGGCGGAGCCAGCGCGGTCACTCCCGGCCGCGGGCACCACCAGCGGCCCGAACCCGAACCCGAACCCGCCCCCGCGCCGGCGGCCGCGCCAGCTCCTCTCCATCTCCTCACAAGCTGCAAAATGGCGGGCGCCTTGGGACCTGTAGTGCCCCCGGCATCGTTTCGCGGCAAGCCCGTGGTATTCCCCCAACGTCCCGGCTCCTAAAATGTCCCCCGCCGGGGAAAGCGGCCGACTACAACTCCCGGGACGCACAGGAGAGAGGCGGTGCGGGGCCTCCGGCTTCCCGCCATTTCCGCGCCGCTTTGCCTGCCGGGAGTTGTAGTCTCGCCAGCGGGCGCTGCCGCCCCGAGGCCGCTGGTGGGGACTCAATGTCCCAGCGCGCCCCGTGCGGCGCCGTGGCCGCGGCTGCCGGCGGAGGGGAGAGGCGGGAAAGGCGGGCGGCTGCCGTGAGGAGGCGTTGGGCCCATGTTGTGTCGGGGTACGGGGTGATTCCCTCCCCCTTCCCCGCCGTTCGCGCTGTGTGCCCGGAGGTGGCGGTACGCCGGTGGCCTCCGTGCGCGGCCCCGAGCGGGAGTGGGGGGCGGTGGAAGGGGCGCCCCGGGCACCACAGATCGTGAAGAGAAGGGTGTGGGGCTGGAGGAGGGTGTCAGCCCCTGGGGTGCAGAGGCCTGTGGGGGTGCAGGGGGGTTGTATCCAACATGATCCCGGCCCGGGGAAGGGAGCTGGGCCCCGGGCGGGCAGGCGGGACGGCTGGGGCTGTGGGCTGCACCTGGTGTTGGGCAAGACCTTGGGCTCAGTGGTTCCCCCTCCCTGGGCAGGGTGCTCCCTGGGGGTGTGAGCCGGGCTCCGGGGGCTGCTGCCCTCTTTCCTGGCCCAGCAGCCGCTGTGGGCACCGTCCCGTTGGACTGTGCTCTGGTTGGCAGGGGTTGCTGGCAGGCTGCTGCAGTGCTGTCCCTGTGCTGGGGACACCCTGCTCTTGGCCGTGGTGTGGAGCGGCTGGAATCTCTTTTTTGTCACAGGCTGCAGGAGGACACACAGGGCCTGTTTGATAAGACCGGGATGGAAGAGTCCAATGGGAACCTTACCATCCATAGAGACACCATCCTGTCTGAGGTGTGCTGGGATCACGTCACCATAACAAACCTATGAGTCTTTCTGGTGTGCTGTAAGGGTCAGTATGCTTGGCTACTAATGCTGTTAGGGCTAAAACATTTACTTAGGAGCAAAATTCTTCCTTTTTGTGTAGCTGCCCTCAGATATGGTATACACCAGTTCACAGTCTGTGAACGCTTATGCTGCCATCTGAAAACAGCTGTTTTAGTAGTCAGTTATGCGCTTCAATATCTCTTCTAGGTTATAGTCATTACTTTTTTGTGTTATGAAACCAAGCAGAAGAATATATGATTTTCAGATTATTGTTTCCTATTTAGGGGTTACACTGAGGGCAGTGCTTTCAAAAGCAGTCATCAGATCCCTTTTGTCAAAGACAGACAGACTTTACACAGCACTCGGTCTGTTGAATACTTCAGAAGTTTCTGTATGTTTTAATGTCTCATGAAATTCTGTCCCTAACTGTGAATATGTCCTTTCTTTGAAAACATGCCTCTGTGGTATCCATGGTCTCTTTTTTCACAGCATTTCATAGTTGCAATGCATAACTTATTTTATATTTTCTTAGCTGCAGTTAGTACTGTTAATTTAGTAATGGTTTGCTGCACATGCAAATTACAGGTCTATTTTTTTAAAACCTCTCTCTTGTTCTACAGAATAAGGTTGGCAATGTCAATGTGGAGACTGAGTAAATATTATTAGGCTATGTGTTGTTCTTTTGGCAAAAAACCAGGAATATCTGCAGACTTTTATACTAGCAAGAGTTTGTGTCTGATTTAGAAACAGCTTTGGATGATTCAGGGGGAAGGAATTATTTTTAAAACTACATTTCCAGTGTCTTGATGGAAATGTTTGTTTTCTAGGCTGGAAGTGCTGAGATCTTTGGTGGCTTTAATTGACCCTCAGGAGGGAAGCTGACTCAGTCTCAAGAGAAAGTGAGTGACTAACAGATTCTATGTCTGTTTACTGCATCATTTCAGAAAAACCTATAATTAGGTTAGTTGAGCTTATTCTAATAATATATTAGAACTGTTTCTGCAATTCACGTTTTTGCAAGCTGAACTGAGGTGTGTGTTTGCCAGTTCTATTTCTGATTGCCCAGCGAGCGCCAGTGTGATCATCAGCTGCCTCTGTTCTGCAAGGTTCCCTTCGAGCAGGTGGCAGACTGAATCAGATGTTCCAGCTGCTAGTGCAAATCAGGCTTCAAATCACAGTCTTTTTATTGAGTGAAGGGCCAGCTCTAGCAGACCCTTGGTTGCAGCCTCCCCTTGTTTCCGTGCAGACACATGGCAAGTGCAATTAGTTTTCTTAATCCAGTAGGACTGATTTCTTGAGCTGGCTCATTTTGTGATTCCAGGAATCTAGTACTGACGTGAGAGCTTAAACCCAAGGAAGGAACGGAGCTTGTACTGTGTCACTTGAAAGCAATCCTGCAGCTGTAACCCTGATATTTTTGCGGCTTCTCTGACAGTGACCTCAATCAGTGACAGTGTCCTTTATAATAGGCAGAACATGATGATTGTTGCGATAGGAGGTACAGTGGCTAATGCAACAAAGGATCGTAATAGCCAAGATAAAGTGTGAGAGGTTAGGATGTGTTTTTGTGGGTTTATACAGTATGATAAATGCAAGGTGTAATTTGGAGAGGTCATTGCTGTCTCTTGGAAGATGTGTAAGACAGGTATGGGACATTCAGATTAGCTCAAAAACGTTATGTTCATCTTTTAGTTACTGGACCTGCCGTAACCTTTAAATAAATTTGGTGTGCAACTTGATTTTTAATTACTTCATATTCTTGTATTGAGTCTTGTGCAAGTCTTTATTTTTAATGTGCATTGATTCCTTAGATAATGTTTTCATTTCAAATTGCCTAGTAATCCCTGAAATACAGCTGCTTGTGATATTGCAGTAATAATTGCATTGCATGACACAGAATCACAGAACCACTTGGTTCTCCATTCACAGTTGAATTTTTCTGCACCATTGTATTCTAGGCCTTAAACTTGCTGGACATTTGGAAAACCATACTTGCAGCTGTTCCTGGGCCTATGTGAGCGACCTCAGTGGAGCAACAGCTCAAAGATGGGAGATCAGGATGCAGGTGAACCCTTTCTGGGAATAGTGGCTGGTGGTGCCACAGACTATGAAGGAGTTCTGCCTTCAGACACAGTGTCACTCAGCGATTCTGATTCTGATGATTTGGGCTTAGCGGATGAAGCAGAAGTTGATACAATATCTCCAGAGGAGCCATCTGTAGGTGATGGGGATCACAGATCAAGGGAAACCCCTGACTCCTCAAACAGCAGTCAAAGATCTCCTGTCCAGCCGTTCCATCTGAGGGGCATGAGTTCTACGTTCTCCCTCCGTAGCCAGAGCATTTTTGATTGCCTGGAAGAGGCAGCCAAGTTATCTGTGCCGTCAATGCCTGAAGATAATGTTGTTGACGGAAGGTTTAAGCGTCCATTGCCTCCAGCCACAGGGTCAAGTAACACGGTTCCAGAAAGCCTGGGCAAGCAGGCCAAGCCAGTGCACGCTTCCAAAACTACTCCTGCAGTGCCTGACTATGTTGCACACCCAGAGCGCTGGACCAAATACAGCCTGGATGGAGTTTCAGAATCTAGTGACAAGACTAACAGAGCAGTGGCCATGGAATTTCTAGAGGGTTTGAAGAAAAGAGGGGAGGAACAAAGCTCAGCTGCCCAACATAGCTACACCCCATACTTCAACCAGGACCCTTCCAGCTGTGGAGCTGGGAGGATTGTCTTCACCAAACCTACAAAAAGGGGTGTTGATGGACTGGAAAAGAAAACATCAGCATGGGAGGATGACAAGAAACATGTGACAGCAGATCCGAAAGGAAAATCTCTTAAGAAGTCTGATGACTTGAGGGAAGAGGATAAGATAGAACTGGGGCACTTAAATAGTGCAAGTGGAAAGGCAACAGAAGAGGACGAGTGTTTGACGGCGGGGGACCTGAATACAGACAGTAAGCTTAGTGCAAGGTTTAGTGGTGCAGGTGAAGAGCCACGGGTGGAAACAGTTGGATTCCATTGCAGTAAGAAGAAAAATAGGAAGAATTTCCGACCTAAAGTAGATGATGAAGGGGAGGAGGAAGAATCCTAAAGGCTGGAGCACATTGGAGACAATCCAAGGACTTGTGCTGTCTTTGGATATGTTTGGTTTTTTCTCTTTTTTTTTTTTTTTTTCTGGTCTGGAAACCATGTGGTACCTTTTTGTCTAATGGTTTGCATTGTAGCCATCAAGAATATTTTATGTTGTTAGAAATTAAGCTACCTAAAATACACTCCAGACTCTTTGTTCGTGAGAAGTTCTGTGGGCACAGGATAGTTGCACTCTGGCAGGGGAGAAAAAAGTGCGCTTTCTTTGCTCGAGCTGCTCCCAGGAGCTTCCTCTGGAGCTGAAGTAGCCCTGAGGGCCAAAGAAAAAGATGTATTAGCTAAAAGACTGCAAGGCTTCCTACTAACACCCAAATTTAGAGCAGTTCCCAAATCCTATAGATTATTGGAACAAGGATGATGAGCTCATTATGCAGAGATTTTTAAACAATGAAAATCAAGCCTAGTCTTTCACTAGATGTGATTTCTCCTGGCTCTGTCCCAGGGAGGAAGACTTAAAATAGATAGACACATCCTTCCCTCATTGCCATTGAGAGTGAAAGCACAGTGATGCCCAATCATGAGTTTAGAGGGCCCAGGTGGGAGCTAGCAAAACTAATATTTTTTTTTTTAAGGTGGGCTTAATATTTACCTTATTTTGTGTTACATGACAAAAATTTTAAAAAAACAATGTTTCCTGTGCAGAGGTACCACTCTGGATACATCCTGGTGAAGACACCTTCAGGGTGGCATCAGCAGAGTCCCACCATGTTCAGTGTAGATCAGAATTTGCAACAGCTTCAGTTGTCAAGTTGGGCAGCAGCTTTTCCTCATACTGGTAGGCTGTGATGTGATGATTCCGGGCCTGCATATTTATGTGTCCTTTCCAGGTGGCACTGCTTCCACATTGGTTCAGTGTGTGGATTTGGTGGGAATGAGAGGATTTACACCAGAACTGGGTGTTTTTTTTGTTCTTTGGGATTCAATAAACTTTCAGTTGTAGCTTGGTTTCTTTATCTCTTTGAACCCTGCTGATTAGTGCAGTGATAAGAGTTTTAACAAATACTCAGTTTATTTGCTTTAAGAATTGTCTTGAAAATCTTCTAGAACGTTACTCTAAGCTTACCCTCTGGTAACTTGTTCCTCAAGTCTTATATTTTAGGTTCTAAAATGCACATTTTTTAACATTTTCAGTCATTTTATACTATATAGAGAATCACCTCATAGGATGAATCGCCTCATAGGATGAATCACATTGTAATGTATGTCAAATATAGTAGTTCTTCACACAGAATGTTAATAAATTTTACAAATAAGGTTAAAAGAAAGGTTATATGATTTGAAACTCAAATTAGTTCAGGTCAGTTTGGACTGACTTTTTTTTTGCCAGTTTTCTAAATAAACCAAGCCCAATGTTAGTATTATTAACCATGTAGTGAAAGAATACTTCTTTAAAATTTGCACTTCTTCCTGCTAGACTGTGCTTGCTCAAACCCTGATGGATATTTGAGGAGGTTACTTCTTCTCTGAAGGTGTCAGCACATTATCAATAATTGACTGATAGGAGCAAATCATTTGGGTCTTTGTGTTTGAACAGATGAATCATTTGGCAGCAGAAAACAATGTAAAAAGAATACTATTGCTCCATCTTTTGGAATTCACCTTTTAAATTGTAAAAGCTGAATGTATTTTCTTGTGAGTATACAGTTCAATGCACATTAATTAATGGGTCATTGCTAAATAAATCAGTTGATCCAGTGCATGTGAGTAGGACATAACAGTTCCGAATAGCTAGATTTTGGTTTCCAGTGGATAATTAGTGTGCCATTTCAGAATAGAAGCTGCTGCCGAGAGCAGGACGTGCTGGTTGTATGATATGCATTATTTCCTAACAAAGAATGTAGAATGTTACTGGTTTGTAACTGCTGCTTGTCTAGGGTGAAGAGCAGCTAGGACAGTACCAAAATCCCATCACTGTTAATGGCGTCACTGAGGTCTGGGGCACAGCTGAATAGATTGGACAATTGCCTATTTTATGAGGATATCATAACAAGATTATTAATAAAAGACTCATATCAGAAAAGTATTTTTATCATATCTGAGATTTCTTATTTTCTGCCTCTGGTAACAGAGAAAGTGTTTGCACAACAAACACTTACATTGCATAGAAGTGGTGTTATATGCATGAGGAAATTAAGTTCATTTGAAGCTTATCAGTGTAAGAAAGACCACAACCCAACATTTCTCCCTTCTGATGCTGTTTATATTATTCCAAAGAAATTTACTTTTAAAGCATGATAGTAATATTCATTTTATTGGTGCATCTTTTCATACAAAATTTTATTAAAGCATCTAACCTTTGTATGCTACAAATGTATGTGCCAGTTGAAGTAATCAAAAAATGACGGTTTGAATTCTTAGTTTGTAGAATAATTGTTGCTACGCATTCTTGCTTTAAAATCTCTTAAGTGATTTTTTTTTTTCCTGACCTTTGAGAGAGAAAAGCAAAATGCAGTCAGAAAACTGCTAAGGTGTAGATGCAGCGTTCTATGTGGCGTGACACACAAAGCTTCCTTTAACAGCAGCAAGCTGGCCGCAGTTGTGTGGGGGTTGGTGTGACTGCAGGAGGGTCACCTCTGTTGTGTTTGGAAAGCCGCTGCAAGGCACTGCACACTTGAGGACCATGCCATGAGATTCCAGTTTCTGGGGCTGAGTGAGGAGCCCTCAAGAAGGAATACCAGCAAAGGAACAACACCGAAGGCAGCGTGAGAAGAAGATGGTAAGTGCAATCATTCGAGGGTTGTAAGAACTCCAGGAACTGTATGGATTGTAATAGTTCAGTGTTCCAGGCCCTTTCCTGTGGAAACTATTTCTTGTTTTCCTTTCCAAGCAACTCAGAAATATGAGCTTGCTTTCTTGGCCAAGGAAGCGGCTTGTTTTTAAGTGCATAAATGATCACCCTTCTAAAGGGAGGCTCCCTTGAACAGAGAAATGTGGAAATGAGCAATGTGACGTTGGACTGAGGGTGTGGTATTTGGAGAACAGAAGGCAGGTTGTAATTTCTAAAGGTGGGAGAGTTGCCCTGGAGAAGAAAGTTTTTAGTGTGATTTGTGGAATGGAGTTTTGGACAAAGGACCAAACAATATAAGAGCAGGAGGGAAGAAAGCCCAAGAAATTGAAGGAGGAAGACCAAGAAATCTCAGTAGTGTCAGGCATTGATAGTGCTTGGTATAAAGGCTTTGAGGCTTTTGTGAGATTCGGATTTTATTTCTATAGTAGTTCAGTAGGACAAAAGGTTTAATCTGAAGAAATGAGAGTGTAATTTAATTATCAATGAATGTGATGTCACTCTTGGACTGATCTGCACACTCTTCTTTTCTTCCTGGCAAAGGCGTGTCTGTGTTTGCATTCATCACACCTAATAGGATTGTAAAAGCCATGTGCTTGTTTAAAAGCCTTAGGACAATGGGCACATAATAGTAATTACCTAACAAACTTTCAAAAGTTGAAAATAATCCAAGGTAAAAAGATACTGTAGATTCTACCATTTTGCATTTGCTCAGTAAACGACAGAAACAGGTTTTTCCCTTATTTTTTCCAACTATTTAAGTTTCTGATTTTTATGCAATTACAGTTATTAAAATGTCTGGGGAACATGCTACAGGATGTTTTTTCTTACTGGAATGTTGATAATGAAGCAATTTACATATGTGTTTTATAAGCTTCTAACAGAATTACGTCAATTTTGAGGTTAGTTTGAGTCTGAGTGAGGTCCTGTCATATCACAAATTTGCTGAGTTTGCAGCTACTTCTTTTTCCCATATAGTATATATGTGTTCAGTTTATGGGTTTTGGAGATATTTTTATGCAATAGATAGAAGAAGATCCAAAATCTTTATTGTGTTGGATATCCTGTGGTGGCTGACAAATAATCTGTTTCTGTCTCTGATGTTTTAAATGCCAAACGGTGGAGCCCTGGGACGCAGGACAAGATTTTTAACTGACATAAATATTTCCAGCTCTGTAGGCAAATGAGCTGTGTTGATTAAAACAAAGTAGGAGGCTCGCTTGTTTTTTTTTTAAATGACTTGTTATCCATAATAAATGTTTTGGTAATACTTTGGTAGTTCTATCTTACTGACTCAAGAAACCACCCAGACACAATAATTTTGACAAATGCTGCTTACATCCTTAAAAGGTTGGGTGAGATCATTCTAACCCACACTAAGTGATAGTTCTTTCCATAAGCCTTTTAAATATACTTCACAAAAGGTATTTTTTTCATTCTGAAGTATGAATATTCTGCTCCTTGTTTATATTCCCATTATCTTTAGGTATATTCCTCTGTACCTCCTTCACCTCCCTATGTGGTTCTTTTCCAATCTTTTTTTTCCTTGCATTTTTTGACTAAATTGTTCAGCCGTATGAATTAGCGTTTCCATTATTGTTTCCAATACTTACATGAGTAGTTTGAAGCTGGTTGGTTGCACAAGAGGTTGGTTTGGGTTAGAACTTCTGCCATTGAGGAGATAACAGCTGTACAGTAGCAAATCTACAAAATATGTAGTGATTTCTTCATCAGCTAATTTTTGTAGCGCTCTACCCATTCTTAAATTTGCAGGAAAGACAATCTAGGCAGCACACTGAAGCAGCATCAGAAATACCACTTTTTTAAATTTTTTTTAGAAATAGTTGAACTGTCTTAGAGGAAGTTTTGTATTAAAGGAAGAGGAAAATTTGTATTAAATACCTAATATTGCATTATCTCAAGCTGGCACAAACTTGTTAAAGCATTTCTTGTGTGTTCCTGTTGGACCTGTATTTGGTGTCAACATTGTTCACTGAATAGCATGACTTTTTTTCAGGAAGCCATAAAATGGATAAGAAAGGAGAGGGAAACTGCAGTGGCACTATTTAGATAAGGAACTTTCAGTGAGGCCAAAATTACACTGGAGAGTTCTAGGCACAAAGAAAACAATAACTGTTGTGCTATGTAGCACACGGTAATGCTGAGCATTTTCAGACTGTTTAAAAAAAGTTTGTTTATATTTCAAGGTTTTGTCATCAAAAGCTCAAGATACAATTTCCTTCTATTATTTATACTTCACATTTGTGTGTTAGACACTCCCTTTGAGAAGCTGGTATCTGGTATCTAAGAAAATTAGAAAAGCTGATGTCCAAGAAGATTAGTCTAGGTCACATCAGACAGAATATGGGTATAATATATTCCAAGTGGTCAGTTTTAAAGAAGGAAAAGGTTGGGTGAAGGAAAGGATTGGAGGGGGGAAAATGAAGAATTTCCTTAATGAAGGAAATAAACACTTGTCAAGTAGACTAGCAAAATGAGCAAGAAATGCTGTATTCTTTCTACTGGAGGTGAGAAATGTTTCTTTACATACGTATATCACAAGAGAGAAAACAATCAGGAAAGTGAAATAATACCGCAGATCCGTTTATCTTTCCCTTAATCCCTAAAGAGGGTCTGCCAAACCACCATTAAATGAGAGAAACATGGGAGAAACAAGCTGATATAAATGCATAGAAAAATACGACTTACCTGGGCTTCCATAACTTTAAATCGCTTTTCTTGTTCTTTCAAACCACTAAAATATTTGGACAAATTATCCACCCTGTGGAAACAAAGCAGACACGCTGAGCAAAAAAAAAAAATAAAAGGAAAGACCTCAGAAGAAATCCTAAAACACAAAAACCACATCACTTGCTAGAGCTATGACCCCTCACTTGCAGTTCTGTGCTGCTGAGACATCCCAGAGCCCCCTAAAAGTTTTGTCCTTTTGAGGTGTTCCTGCAAGTATTTATCAAACAGAACAGCACTTCTGGGACACTCTCATGCACTTGTTGCCCAGGGACTCGGGATAAACCCTCACAGGTATCAGCAGCTGTTCAGCTCCTGGCAAGGGCCACTCAGCCCCAGCTGATGTGGAAATGAAGGACAGCAGAAAGGAGTCTTAGGTCCAGCTCTGTCCCTCCAGCCACTAATGTCCCATCTGTACCAAATGTAGACTGATCCTGGGAGATGAGCCACTTAAAACTTAGATGAGGTTTCATATTTGGAAACTGGTTTGACATTTAAATCCCTTCTATGCAGTCCAAAGTGGCTGTGCAGAGAACTTCCATCTAGTGCCTCCAATGTGATGTATTGTCCGCATGCTTTCTGCATCCTTTACCTCTTCTGCCATCAGTTCCTTATTCTTAGCACCCGATTCTGCGTAGGCTTCTCCAATCCCTCTCTGCTTTGTCCTAACTGCTCTTTCAAACTTTCTTCTAACAGGTCAAGTTCTGTTCAGGTCTATGTGAAAAAACTGCTGCTGGATGGGTCTAATGCATTTTGGGTCTGGTTCAATGCAAAGTTCAAAGAATCACTTTCTGAGGGTGTCATAAGCTTTGAAATACACACTGCTACCACCTAACAGCAAAAATAAAAAGCCATGGGTATAGGGGTATTCATCTAAATCTCTTCCAGTCTCTGGCTCTGCTGTACCAGAAATACTGTGAGGCCTGACTAATCCTGACTCTTCCCTTCCAAGCAGTAACTTCATCTACAATGTACCACCTTGAAAGCTTTTTAGGTGCAAAGCTAGAAAGAATATAATTGTGTCCTTTATTTGAAAGCATTTGTACACATATATATTGCTTGATCTCAGCAACTGAGCTCTCATTCCTACGATTTGTCAGTGACCTGCTTATGAGAATAAAGTTAGTGCCAACAGAATAATTTGAAATTATTATGAATTAAGAGTTTATGTAGATTAGAAGAGTATTTTCCAGGAACATACTCAAGTACGCTGTTCTGGGCTCCAGCCATTCTGTGAGTTAGACAGATGGGAGTTTTATTTTGAAAGACAGCACAGAAAGAAAATGGCACAAGAACATTTCCATGGAACTTTCTAATGATAATAGTCAGTTATATCATAAGAGGCAACAGCTGAAACAGGTGATAAAAGCTACTTTAAAGAAGGCTTTGCTGTCTAGCTTTCAGTTTTGCCTTAGATGTTTGTTTTCCCTGCATATAACTATTTTCTGTATAATTTAAAGACACAAAGTAAACATTTACTCATTCAGAATAAACCTCTGAATAATAACTTAGCATTTTCTAAATTATTTCTTTAGAATGCTAAACCAATTTAAGTGGTATTCCTAGTGGGAAAATAGAGAAGTATTTAGATGGAGACTTAATTAAATACAATTTTAGAGACAATATCATTAATTTATTGTGGAAAACTTTATGGCTTTATGCTATGTAACTACAGAGTTGTTCTGCATCTGTGGACTGGAGGTAATTCAAGATATCCTAAACTTCCATTCAAAAGTCTAATTCAAAAGTCTACGTTTTATTTTTACGGGGATGGAAGGACATGCACTGCATTGTAGGAAAGGAACTATTCTTCCACCATTTCTCTATGAAAATTATTGTCAATGACCTTGACTGCGGATTTGGCTGGAGATTACAGCCCTGTAATTGTACATCAAGAATGCCAAAAACTCGTCTAATATTGTAGTGATGTTGACTTCTCGCATTTTTCACGGACTGCATACTGTCTAACTGCATTCTTGTTGGACTCTTCATATAAGCTTTAGAAGCACCTGAATGTTTATCTCATGCAAAGCTGAAGACTTGGAATGTATAACTATTGTGGGCCAGAATAACATACTTATTAGATGTGGCTTTCAGCCTTTCTTCATTGCTTTCCTTCCTTTCTTGTTCAAGGTTTCCAAGATATTTTTCTTTTTGCATGAGCTCCCATGTTATGATTTTTTGATCGAGCCCAACTGGAAGATCTCTTTCTGTAGGAGAAAAAAAAATAAAGAAATTAAGAATTATATTTTACTTCCTTTTCTCTTATACTAGTAGTGGAAGGCTGCTATGCTAAAGCTAAATGGAGTCTTGCCATTGCAGGAGTGTCATGTTATGAAAATACAGTATAAAATAAGTATTTTCTCCTGTTTTTCTTGTGATGGAAGGCAATAGATCTTTTTGGTAGTTGGATATGAGTTTTCTAAAGAACAGCACGGACCAGTATCTGTCGTACCATTCAAACTCATTTACAACCTGTCTGGGACTTACGATATATTTTAGCCCCAAATTGTTTAACAAGCAGAGCTTTATGTTCAGATGCAGTTTATCATCTAATCTTCTTTATTAGGACAATCATAAATAGGAGGAAAACCTGAAAAAATTCCTTCACCTTGAAATATAAAGCTTGTTGTTGTCAAGTGTCACAGCCAACAACAGACCTCAATTTCACAGGCATATTTTTAATGTAACATGCTAGTTTTGTATCTTCCTGAAAACTGGTAAAAGGGCACACTTGGCTGCATGCTCCAAACACTGCTGAATGCATAACCTGAGCAGGCAGGTACTTGTTTTCTTACGGGAAAAGAAAAAATTTTAAAAAATTAAGAATCTTGGGCAGTATGCTTTAATAGCCAGGTCCATTATGCTTTAATAGCCCATTATTTGCCTGTGCATGAGGAGTAAATAGGTTTATTATCAGACACTATTAAACTAGATGGGCCAAGTTTGAAATCACTATAGGAAGCCCTCAAATGCCTTCTGTAATTAGCTGAACTTCATCTGCCTTTTTACCGATAACATTTAAGGGAGCACCATTTCTCTAAGTGTGCTCGCTCTCTTTCCATGTCTCTGTACTAGGGAATTCCACTGATCCTAGTAGATTTTTAGACTTGGCGTATGTTTTTAGAGTTGTCTGTACTTAATAATTACTAAAATTCAGGAGAAAATGAAATAACTAGTCATTATTCATTAAACCTATCCATTGTTGTGTGGTCAGGAATCAAACCCCTTTAACCAGTTTTATATTGACACCTTGGTTGTAGTAACTATGGTGCATAAAGAAATGCATTGTGGGAAACACTATATAGTACAGGATACATTATAAGCCTTAATTTTTCATTTGTACTCTCCTGGCACTCTTTGTCAAAAATAAATTGTGCCTCTTGGCTTAAGGAAATCTTAATTGCTCTTCTGCTTTGCGTATGCAGAATGTTCTAGGGGAGTGTCAGGGTCTCCAGTTGCTGGATGCTTGTTAACAACTCACCCAGATGTTCTTTTTTATGTTCCATTTTGTTGAAGATTCTTCTGACAACCAGAGTTATGTGGTTAATAATGATAAATGGTGGTGCTAAGGCAGGCCGGCCGTGATATTCAACAATCAGGTTGTAGCGCTGAATTTTCCAGAAAATGTCTGCATTGCCCTGAACAACTTGAAAAGTGTAGCTGTATTTATGGGGGGGAAAAAAAGTATATAACTGTTTCTACCTCAACAAGCTAAAGCTTATTATTACAAATTTTAGTCCCACACTTACTTTAAAAAAGGAACAGCAAGTTCAGCAAGTAGTGTTAGTTTAATCTAAAGTTTATGCAAATTCTTAGATATTAAAATAATGGCAGTTGCAGTCTTCAAACGTTAAAAAATACGTTAGGTTTTTTTTAAAAGAAAAGTAATTCCATTTCACTCAGGCAACATCAGCAAACATGCCATGTCAGTTCTCCAGCCAAATGAATCATTATTAGCTGTGGTGACATCAAGCATTTCTCCTATCTGCAGATTATCCAGTTTACACTGCTGCTGCTGCTTTGCACCTGCAGACTTGTGCTGCAGCACAGCCAGGGATCCAAATCCTCCTATGCATGTTTAATTGAATTTTAGCAGTAAAAGAGGCTTCTTGTCTTTAATGGGGCTAGAGTAAGGATGAGGAGAACTTAGGAACTATATAATCACAGAAGCTTATCTATTTATCTGTCTATCTATCTATCTATCTATCTCTCCCCAAATAATATTAATTAGGAAAATTACTAGTGTATTCAACAGGAACAGCGAACAGCAATGTAGTAAATGTGGGCATTCAGTTTCACCTTTGCAGCCTCCGTCTTGATTCCTACAGAAATCGCTCTTACCTGAACATAGCAATCAGGAGATTCATGAGGAGAACATTTGTGACCAGTAGGAAGATGACCAACAGAAGTATGACAAGCCAGTTGGCATAGCTGTTGGGACACGACGGTGAGTTCTCCTGCAGAATCTGCAGTGGATTAAACGTGCAGTTCCTGGGATACATTCGTGATGCTGCAAAGGAAGACAGAGAAATAATAGTTTTGACAAATCTTACTGCCACGTGCATTTCTTAGAGTGGAGACAAAAGCTTTGCATTTGGGTGAGCAGAATCTCTGGCTTTCAACAAAGAATGGCAAGAATTACAAATGATTCCTGAGGTCTGAAGTGCTGCATTTCATAGCTATTACAATGCAAATAAAAATTGAATTAGTATCTCTAAACATGTCTTTTCTTAAGAACTAGTGACATGGATGGATGTGTATATTTAGTACCTTTCATGTTAAGATACAAATCAAGGACAATCATGATGTTAATTACAAAAATGAGATTTAATCTTGGCTGCATACAAACAGCAGCATAATCTTGTTCTGAATATTTTACAAACATTAAAAGCTTAAACCCAATATTGTGGTAGTATTTTTATGCGGTCTAGCAGGACCGTAAATACAGGTCTCAAACCTATAAGGACAGTTCTTTGACTGCTTGAGCTCCTGAGCTTGCTCTTGCAGTTGAAAGATCATTTATGTGAATTAATATCCAATGTCTTTCATTTTGTGAAAGCGTAACATGCCATGTACATGAAGAGATGGTGCTTTAATATGCGAGAAGTTCGCAACTTTAGGAGAATGCACACCTCCAGTGGCTGTCACAACAGGCTTTTTAGTAACATTCAGCAAAGGGGGATTGTATTGCAAAAGCTGTATCCTTTATAGGTTAGTTTTGAGTTCCCAAAGTCAATCTGCCCTTGAGTATTTAGCAGTTGTGTTTCCCTACATAATTGTGTCTTTGCAGTCCTCACTCTTGTAGTCTTTTCCACACTGTCATGGATAACCCCACAATCATATTCCTTAGAGCATGCACTTAAATCAAAGTTCATCACAGCTGGGACTGCTTTCACCAAGTGCATTACGGTATATTTATCTTCACTGAATTTTATTTGATGATTTAGCACTCATGAGGGTCCTCTGCAACTCTTTGGTGTCAGCTTTAGTCTTTACTACCCAGTAATGTGGTTTCGTCAGCAAACTTTGTCCTCCTTATTACCCATCTCCTTTTCTGTATGTTTCATAAAGATCTTAAACAGAATAAGCCCCAGAGGGCCCAAGGACAAATGACTCCCTTCTGGAAGTTACCTGTGTAATTAATTCTTTTTTTCTCTATATTTTAAGCAGATATTTATCCTTTGGAGTCTCGATAGAGAGAAACATATTTCTAGGGGATGTTACATCTGACCTGTTTCCAAGTGAGATGAATCCTATTCCAGAAATACTTTTTTCTCTCCAATTACTTTAATGGAAATAAGAATGTCTGGTTGTGCTGTGCATGCTTACACCATGGACATTTAAGGTTAACTGACATAAATCACACCCCTACTCTCTTGTCTCATTCAGACTTTTTTGGCTTTTTTAAGGCATATGCTTTTTCTTATTAAGCAGAGTGAACTCGAAAGAATGTTTACTGGTTTGCATCGATCTATGGGATTTTTTTGGTTCCACCCATATTTCCTCAAGCTTGGATCCTACTTCAATATTGCCACTGACATTTAGCACTGTTATTCTGGCTAATGCTGTGGCATTACTTCAGAATTCTCTGGGAGATGACCTGTATTTTACCTTCTTACCTATCAGAAATGCTGCCTTCTGAACCTTTATGTCCAAGTATTTCCATGTGTTGTGATTATTTTCATGTTGTTTTGTTTGAAATTTTGCACATACGCAATTACTAGCTTTATTTGATTTGGGTAGCTTTACCTCCAGAGTCAATACAAATTCTCTAGAGGAATATTTATTCTAAAACATAAGTGTTTGCTTATGGGCAGAGCTGTACTGCTTTAACACTGTCACATTAAACTACTGCCAAAATGTATGGAGGTGCTATTATTTCAGTTTACACAGGGTTATCTGGGTCTAGGTTCAACTGGAGAGAAATGGATTGAAGTGAAAAAGGTATGCCAGCCTTTAAAACTGCAAATCCTTGTGTGAATATTTCAGACAGCTTGTCTAAATACGGCCAGCCCTTATGCTCTAATGTAATTCCATGCTGCACGTTATCTCTTTGCAAATACACTATTTATATCATGGTAATGTGAAAGCTTTGGCCTGTAGGACAAAAAAAAAAGAAACAATACTGGGAAGGAATTCCAGGCTCTAATCGGAAGTGTGCATTCAAAAATGGCCAAGTTAGGGCGGAAAGAAATTTCCTCACTGTCTATTTCATCCAGTGGAATCTGGCCAAATATTTGAAGGTAGGGACGATAAAGCACCCTTCTGAATATCCATTCCACTCGGCTGTCATCGGGATGAAGCAGAGCTTGAGTTGTCACACCATAGGCAATAAGCCACACGCTCAAGAAAAACAGAAAGAAGAAAACATCCTTCATCTAAAAAAGAGAGGGAGAGGGGAGAAAAGGAGGAGAGGTGACTGTAATAATATAATCAGAGAACAGTAGTCTTTCTATATGAAAATGGCCTAAATAATTCTGTTTCTTTACAAGCTTGTTTAGGCTAAAGGAGGTGGAATAGGACACTGTTCCATGTACAGAATTCCTCTCTTGACCTTGCTGTTATCATATTGCTCTTGGCCTGTAATCAGCATTTTTCTTTGACAGCTCGTTTAGATAAAGACATGTTTTAACACTATACTCTTCGTTTGCTGTTTTTTCTTTGACAGCTTGCTTAGATAAAGACATATTTTAAATTAAAACCGTGCTTTTCAATCATCTAACATTTAAAAATGAAACACATTTTACCTTTTAAGTGAATCTCATTATAAATTTAAAATCCAGATTTTTGGTGAGATCTCGCTACCATCGACTGCTTTACTGTGAATTACAAGAGTTCTGCTGCAGCAGTGAATCCTGGCAACAGCCGGTGCTCACTGGTGAATTACTGAACACTGATACAGCAGACGCTGCAGGATCAGGTAGCTTCTGTCTTGGGTTTTCAAGCTAAGTAATGCATCTGAGGGACTGTTTTCAGAACTTTCTGCTTTTAAACATTGTGTTTCTCTACAGAAGCAGAAGTAATTGAATCCTAAAACACTTGAAAAAAAGAAAGGCCTAATAAGTATTTCAAGTGCAATAATTTTTCCCTAGTGGAAGAGGAACACTTCATCCTCTTCCCATCTAATCTGACAGAGTTCATTAGGGACTGTAGATACATTTCAATTAGATTACTGGATTCTGCAGTTACCCAAAAGCATAGACATTTCAGACCTCCAGGAGGTTACTTGGAGTTCTCTTAAGAAAGAAGGCATCTAAGCTAGGCAAGATATAGCCTATGTCTCTCTGACTTTCACCAATCTGTTTTATTTTCTGGATGATTTAAAATTCAGCAATGCTGCAGGACTGTAACTGTGATGTAGTTAAGAGAGAGTGGTGGCGAGTCTGGAAATATTGACTGAAGTAACTTTCACTGTTCTTTCATTTGTTGTAAGGTTCAACATTGAACTAGTAAAGGTAAGGCATTGGGTTGGCTTGGATGGGGGAAGATGAAAGGTTCCATTGTATGGTTTTGTCTAGGCTGCTGTTAATGTTCTCATTTGCATCTTCTTAATCTCTGTGTTATCTCACATGACTTCAGCTGCCAGCACGGTAGACACATCACCATACCTGTTCCAGGCCCTGGTTTAGTTTGGTATGTAGTAAGGAAGGGTTAGGAACTGGAGATCTGACTTGTGCTCTTACAGTAAAAGTCTACTAATGCTGTAAGCTAGATAATGTTCAAGAACAAATATTTACTTGCCATTTACCTTTTTGCTACTCCAAGCAAATGTCATGTTAGAGTTCCAGTTATTGCATTTGTAGACAAATCCAAATAGTTGGTAGTTATGTTTATTCAATATATAGGCTTGTTTAGACTGGAGGGCTTTTACTGAGCTCTGCTGTGAGTCACAAATCAAATATTTGTAGATTCTATAATAGCACTTACAATTAGACGAACTTCTCTTAATCAGTTACCCTGAGCTAATTGGCCTAGAGGATTAACATGCCTAAATAAAAAGCTACTTCAACATACCCAAGCACAGTAACTGTATTCCTAATGTCTCATTTCCTGACGGAGAGTGGTAATAAATAAAAATCTTTTATCAACATTTTCCAACATATGCTCACAAAGTACTAATGTGTTTTCATTGTAACTTGGAGTTACAAAATACAAGAATAACTCCTGTGGGCAACGTGCAATTATCCTTTTTTTCCAGAATTTTATTTTCACACTACTTGCGAATAACAATCTCTTTCCCCAAGCGGAGCAGAGTCATTCAGTAAATGCCGTGCCCTTCTGTAAATGGCCTGTCATCTGTCTGAGGTCTTTGCTCTGAATGCACACAGCTTATAAAGCAGGAGGAACAGCAGTAAGTCAAAGACACTCCACTCTTCATTTGCCAGATCTGAGGTTAAATGATTAGGTAAGGTAGAAGGATTAGTAAATGGTGACTAACTTATTATACTATAGAGCTCTTTGCAAGGATCTATTTCAAACTTATTTCATCTAATGCTCATGATAAAGAAGGGAATGTATTTAAAATGACAAGCCTTAAAAATATGACAATAAAGATAGACTATAAACTGATTTCCTTTGTAAAGAATTTATACTCTCAGTTTTTAAGAAAGCATGAGTATTTGCCTGAGAGAGACTGAGCACTCACCATCCTTTCCACAATGATGATCTTTGGTCCAAGTTGTTTGTGAATTGCAAAAATATGTATAAGTCTAAGTGTAAACACCATAAAATCAATGGCAAGTATTGTACGGCCAGCTTGAAAAGTCGAGTTCAGCATCCTGCAGAACATAAGAAATGAAATATCAGATCTCAGCAAGCACTTGGGAGAAGCATTTTCTCAAATATTATACTCAGTTTTCAGGCATAGCCTAGTTAGGAAAAGGCAAGGGCTTCAGAGCTCTGGTTGCATAAGCAGTTAAGAGCAGTGTAACATAATGTCTGTATATTCATGAGAAATAGCTGGAAGATGGGGGGACAATGTATTCTCTGTCTGGGCTTCAATGAGGTTTTGTGTTTTTTTTTTTTTTAAATAAAAATATTATACATTGACTAAAAGTGATTGGCAAAAACAAACAAAAAGTAAAGCTTCCCTGTATATGTGTTTGAATACACCACCATGTATTTTTTTTGGTCTCTGGAGCAACTTCTGTGTTTCCACAGAATTTTAGAGGCTTTTATTGCAGAAACATGTTTCAAAGCTTGTAAAAGTAAATGTTATAGCCTCTCCTTTCGTGCCCATGAGACTCTTCTGTCAGCTGACATACATAACCCCTGCTACCACATCACAGGGAACAGATACATACCTGCAGGTTACCCCAATTATGAAGAGGAAGATGGTCACCATATCACATTTATTCCAGTTATCCTCCACATATAGTTTAAATTTTTTCATTAAATTTGTGTCTTCATCTGTATAGAAACTCTGAAAAAGAGAAATAATCATCAATATTGATCTGTTTCCAGTTTCATTATTTCATTGTGAGTTTTAATGTAATACCTCTTCCTTTTTTCTCTTTCATTGCAAAGAACAAAACCAAATTCCTAGTGCACTAGGGAAAAAACAGCTTGAAAACATAAGCTCTGATTACTGTCTTAAAATTAAAAAATTGGATGAAAAAGAAAAAAATCAAATATTTTTATTCTTGTGATATTAATCTTAAGCATTTTTGAGGCCTGATTTATAATTTTGTCAGCATCCAGACTGTTAAACAATACAATAACTTCCAGTCAAAGTTCAGTTTCTATACATTTCTGTCTAAATACCAGGAACAGTGTGGCTTTTGTATACTAGAATTGTCAGTGAGTGCACATTTGATGATCTCGGCAAAGAGTTGGGTTTCTTAATTGGGTTTTAGCCTGGCACTCTTCATGTTTTACAGGTTTATAATGAAATGTACTTTGATCCAAATATTTTCCATGTCCTCCTCTGGTTATAGCCTTCCTGCATAATTTCAAATAAATTGTAACAAACCGGGATCCCCTGCACTGTCCCTATTTCTTAAATAATGAACACCTATTTGTTCTTCCAGAGTAAATGTTTACAACTGCTTTTTCATGTCTAAAGAGGACAGCTTTATGCAGTTGGCAACACACTAGCACCATTGTTCACACATGATCTCCGTTGTTGAGCTGAGGACATTCCAAAACCAGTAACTTGGAGAGTAATGGATAAGTGGGGGCGGGGGGATTGTGGGTTTGTTTTGTTTTTTAAGAAAAGCAAACCAAAAAGAGATCTACTCATGTTTTGAGCTGAGAAGCATTTTAGGAAAAACACAAATAATCTGATTCATTTACTCTTTTTTTTTTAAACAATCCCCAGCAGGGAAGAATCTTTTTAAAAGATGTAGAGTTGTCTGATGTGTTTCCAGGTGTAGAATGTAACTTCCAATTTACATTATTTGTAGTGGGAGGACCTAGTTCTGGGGAGTGAAATGAGAGAGATACTTTGTGAAGTGAAGGACACCTGAATCTTAGCTGCCCCCCTGACTTGGCTACAGCAGGATGGAAAAACAAGAGGTGAAGCTCCAGGTTTATATGATGGAGAAAGAGCTTGCTCTAGGAGAGAGAGGTGCAGTGTTCTGGGTAAGGTAAGTTCTATATTGCTCTTCTGTGCAAAACTGTACTGACACTTGAAAGCTTGTACAGTTATATAGATTGTAAATCTATCCAAAATATTGTCTTAACTTTTACTGTGTTATTACTGAGGTGTTGTACATGACTGACCTGTCGGATTTCTTCCAAGACCAGGGTAAAAACCCAGAAGTAAAGTATAATTTCTTTAGCAGATGGACCCTCAGGTGGAGGTGGTTTAAAGTCCAGTAAAAGGACATAAGTAAATAGAAACAGAAAAGCAAAGTACATTATAACATTCCCCATAAATACAGTTACAGGGGCACTCCAGAATTTTCTCCACCGAGTAAACATGAATGTCGCCCACGCTGTTTTTTCAGAAGGGTTCTGCTTTTCCAATTTACCATTTCCTCTGCAAAACAAAATGAATATAGTCTTGGTGATTATTTTCTAAAATTAGTCCATAGAAATAGACTCAGTGTTACTCTATATCAATCTTCTTGTAAGATTGTAACAGGCAGAAGCTGGGCATAGCAAGGAGGAAGGCTGTAGAAGTCAGTGATCCCATTAACATAGCAGAAGTATTTCAAGTCAAAAAGAAGATTTTGAAAAGCAAAGTCATATCAGACTTAAATGCATGTTCTTGTTATTTCAGTTTTGTTACGTTAATTTAATTTGTAACTTCAGTGTGTACATAGTACAAACACTATGCAAACACACAAGGAGAGCTGGGAGTGGACTAATTGCTCTTCATTCTTCTAAATAATGGGAAAGTAAATCAAATGTCTAATGCAGTTTTCGAATCAGTTGTTAATTATTTTGGGTCTAAAAATTTCTAGTAATGCTTTTATGCAGAAATTCTTGTTGTTGCTCTGACTTTAAACAATTCCTCTTTTCAACGCAGTCTCAAAAGTGCTGGATCATAGTAAGTGTGTGTTTCTTGACTATCCTTGCAGAAGCCTGAGAGAACTACTGAAGGAATGCTTCAGCCCTTTACGCAACTGTAAGCACTGGCATCTTGCCCTTTATGATTAAATTAAATTGCAGAAAAAGTAATATAGAAGCCTTTTAGCAAAAAACAGTTGGCCTCATATATTATTTATTATTTGACTATTGTGGAATTATGCAAGTATTTTGGTAACTGAAGGGAAATTTGACCTTTACTTCTACAGTTGTTTTGCTGTGTTTTGGAACATGAAGTGCTATCTATTGGCAATGGAAACTATCCTCTGTAGAAAACGCAAGTTGCCTGAATTTGATAGCAATCTGATCTTCGTGTGGAGCTTTGTTTCCACATAAATTGCACTCCTGTGTAAGCTAGGGATGTTATTGGATCTTTAATTTTGTGATTCTGACACTGAGAGGTGTGATCTCTAAGGAAGGATGTGCACACTAGGGTATGTTTTTAAATTTCACCTCATAAAGAATAAACAATGACTCTTCACTGGTGTTACCTTCCCCTGACATTCTTGCTAATTATTAAATACATTTGTTACAAGGAAAAGTTTCTTCTCACAGCCAGTCTTTTCTATGTGCCTGATTCTGTAATACCTCTCAATTTATGACATCATAAGATACATTCCCATGGTAACAGGCTAATAAAATAAACAGATAATTGCAGCTTTACCGTAAGATGCTGAAATAGATCTGGGAGAAGAGAGCCTCTTTGTTAAAATAAATTGCTAAGATAATAGCAGCTGGAATGCACAATGTAATGACCAAACCACACTTCACTTGGGATATGGAAGTGCTTTATGACATTGCTTACAAATAGCTCCCAAGAGGTAGATGCTTTTACACCTATTTTATAGGTTAGGGAGGGAGAGAGAAGAATGAATTATTTTCTCCAATATACTGGCAGTTAAATGTCAGAGGTAAAACCAGAACCTGATAACTCTGACTTGGTCCAGCACTGCATACTGCAGATGGTGCTTCCTCACCACTGTTGTTCATATATTCCTGAAGTTCTCTTCAGATCCTTGAGAAGCATATGCTCAACACAAGTGGCTGTTTAGCACTATTTAGCCATTAAGAGGACTTTGTGCTAATCAAAAGTCTTTCTATCCTGACTTAAGTCCTCGTGGCCTCCCAGGGTTTGATGATGAGTATGTGGCAGAGGTATGGGATGGGATTCAGAAGTTCTGAATCACAGATGCATGCATGACCACGAGCAACTGACAAAATCTTTGTGCTCAGTTACATGTTTGCGTAACAGTCCCTCTTTGTCATAAGTTTGTTGTTGTACTTCAGGTTCCTCAGGGCCCATCTTTTAAAACGTAAACGAAGAGCACTAGTATGGTGGGAAGCTGCCTTAATATAAAATTCCCAGGTATTGATGTTTGCAAGTACTTCTATTGCTGCCTTTGTGGGCAAGTATGTAGTGATGCACTCAAATAACGTAAGGTTTTGCTGAGAACCTTCTTTCTGCTCCGCTCAGTAATCTGATAGGGGCTTAGTTTCAAAATCCAATGTGTATCAGGCATCATGAGCTGAAGGGTATCTCAGGAAATGCTTCCGATCCCCCAGGTATTAAGCAGATTCCTTGTTCTGGAGAAACTACCTGCTTAGAACAAGTAAAGTTGTGTCTCCTTTTAACAGTGATATATCCCGTTTATTTTTTGTATTCCTTTTAGAGAGCAACAACAGCACTAATCAGAGAGCACAGCAGTTTCTGAGGAGTAATGACTTTGGTTGTCCTTCAGCTGCCCCTTAGATTATTAGCTGGTCACTAATCCACAAGAAGTGTCTGTTCTTTGACTGTTGTTGCAAAAGTTGTATTAACTAATGGTTTTAAACTTACCTGTCTTCTTCCTTGGAAAAAAACAGAGTCCTCTCCGTAGCTAAACTGTCCAGCTCTCTAAATGGCTCTGGCTCATTCTTTGATTGTTTTTCCTCACTGTAAGGAAATAAACTCATCAGTTGAAAGATGATGATTAGCAATTTTTCACTACTAAATTTGCATTCAAACAGAACTGCAAGCATGTACTTATCTTGGACTTGCTCCATGGAGAAGCTACCAAATAACATGTAATCCTTACCTCTGCAAATTCTGTTGATTTGTAAGGAGAAGGCTGAAGTCACCCACACGATTTAGAGAAGTGATAATTGCCATGGTTCACAAAAATGGAGCAGGAGGCTCAGTTTCCTCAAATTACTTAAGATTTGACCAAAACCAAACCCCTTAGTGCTAGAAGACAATACCCAATGTTCTGTTCCTGGTTACTCTTAGTAGCAATTAAGAGAGGAAATGCCAGAAACAGTAGGCAACATGATGCCAACTCTTGCATTTTCAGGGAAAGGAGGCAAAAAAATGTCCTCAACAGAACAAATTAGAAAAGGCTTACTTTGTTTATGAATCATAATTTAAACCTTTCCATGAAAACTTTGCCCAAATTTCACATTAAATGACTCGAATTTGTGAATTTGGCTGCCACTATGGCAAGAAGGTCATCTTTGGCGATACTGGCAGAAGGAAAGTCTTAAGTCACCAGTGCCAAACACGTGCTACTCTTGCATTTTAAGTAGATCAACAGTTCAAAACCATATATTTCATAATAGCATGTCATTCCATAATGCCAGTTCTGATGATTTGTATATGATTCTCACAATATTGGGAGGTTTTAAAGTTTCAGTTTCTGGGTTGTTATCACTGCCTGAGTATCTTGGCCTCCCCTCCCTTTTTTTAAGAAAGCCTGAGATTCTAGCCATCTTCAATGTAACAAAATGCTGAAAACTACCAACTCCAAAGCTATGCCTGCATAAGATTAACAAAGAGATCTCATAAGACATTGAATCTGAAAATCTTAATTGATTTCGTGTCAGTCCTGTGTTTTGAAGTTTGACTTATAGTTATCAAGGCTTGTGGCTGATAAAACTGCTTTGTGATGGCTGTTATTCTAGATAAGATATTGAGGTTTGAACAAGGCATCTTCAAATCTAGAAATAGATGGTGCTATACCTGGAGATATTTTACATATTACTGTATAGAATCTGGAGCTGCCAGAATTCCAACAGGCTTTTCTGTGGACTGTGCAAAATAGAACTGATCTATGTGAAACCACGGCATTGATCTTTTAAGTGTTAGAATAGGCACTAGCACAGGACACACAAATCACTCAGTACGCTAGAAAACTTATTTGCAGTCCTTCTGTTGGCACTTAGAGGCAGTATTACAGTGAGAAATTTTGAGTCTGGATATTTTTAATGGCTTATTTTTCATCCCTTACTTATCTCTTGCACCCAAATACTTATGTTTATACCTGAATGATATTAAATTTGTGTAGATTAGGAAAGGACACCAGAATCCACAGATTAACTTCAGAATTTGTGTACTTGTAGACATGTCTCCCCACCATATTCTTGTCAGGAAGGCCTGAAAGTCAAGAAAACAAGAGATGGCTTTAACATCTCAAAAACATACATGCAGATGAAGTACACCTATCTTCTGTGGCTTCTAAGACAGTGAAAGCTCTGAAAACCTAAGGAGCAGGCACATCTTCAGAGGAGACAGGTGCTCTGCGCGTCCCTCTGCAGATGTTGTTGAGTATGCAGAGTTACAAAGAGGACGGTGGAAAGAAGAGCAAGTCAAATGGGGTTAAGCAATATCTATAGTACTAAGAAAGTGCAAGTCAGGCACTGGGAGCTAAAAGCACCATCACTCTTAATTTAGCTTTGTGTATGTGGACAGAACTCGGGTTGTGAGAGCAAAGCTGAACAGTAATTTGATTTAACTTTTATCAGTGAGCTCTTCCTTGAATATGAACAAGGAGTTACCTCACATCTTGGAGCAGCTTCATTATGCCTCAGGCAGAATTAAAGTGCTTTCCTGATGCTTCGCTTTCAACAAGGAATGAAGAAAAAGCACAGGACAAAATAAGGGCTAAGCCTCTTCAGTGTGCTGTTTTGCTAGCTAACAGGATGAAAGGGTGGGAAAGGGGGGAACTGTGTTTCTTTGTTGAGGATGGGGTTTAACATCCTCTTTGTATGGTGCTAGGGAGAGGGAAGAGTCCCTCCTCTGAAGAGTATCTCTTTGGGGAACACATTTCATGTGTTTGTTCAGTTGCTGTCCTATCCTCTTCTGTAACCAACATCATGCTTCTATGTCCTGCGGGTAGAGGTAGTGAGAGAAGGGTCTGTAAAACTTACCTGGACACCATCATGTGCAAAGAAAGACTTTGCATCTGCTTCTGTAGCCAGCTGAAGGCAGGTGGTTTTGCTCCAGTACTGATTTTTCCTCACCAACAAAGCAAACGCTCTCTCCTCGCTGTTGTGGTAGCATTCACTGAACAGTTCTGCCAAATGAAGGAAACGTTGACAAACAGATCTTGTAATTTAAAAGAAAAAATTAAAAATGAATGTAGGGCATGTGAGTGATGCGCATAGGGCACAGCCTGCTGGCAGGAAAGCCTGAGCACTGCCATATGCTCCTTGCTGCACCAGAGAGTTCTGTGAGGCTGAAGTAGCTTGAAAGAGCTAAGAGGAGGTTGGAGGGAGATAAGAATGGTGCTGGACACTAGAATAATTCGCTATGGTTTTATCCATATGTGTACATGTGTTGGGGCAGAAGGCAGACTAAATAGATTTGTCTTGGTGAAAAAAAATCACTGTAATTTTAAAATTCCTGCTATTTGCAAAATGGTATGGAGTATATCTCTCAGTACCTCCCTCTCACCTCTTTCTATTGGCATGCTTCCTTCTCAGTCTGGGGCTTCTAACAGTTTCTTTTTTTTTTTCTATTGTTTGACTTGAAGAGAAAATCTCCTTTCTCAGTGGTTCTACAGACAGCATGAGAAACTTACTGGAAAGATGTCAGTATTTGTTATAGTCCCTCACCTGTAGCTGCCTCATGTGGAGCTTTAGGCAATATCAAGCAAAACTGTATCTATTGGATGATCCTCTGACACTTTGAGGGATGAGTTGCCAAGCTGCCCCTACTCTCAATAGACTAAACAAAAAGGCAGCTCAGCTTTGGCTTGTAGCCACCAAATGCTTGGTTTTAAGACATAACTGTTTGACATAAAATAATATTAGACTTGGTAGAGTGTGGCATAGTTCTGTTTCCAGGGAAGCTGGTCTTAGAGCTCAGAAACAAGGATAAATGGTCCAAAAAGTCAAGGTTTTCTCATTAGACAAGGTCTGACTTCTTGTGTTGTTTCATCCTGCTGGTTCACTTGATTATCTCGATACTTTTCCTAGGCCAGCCTACACCTTGTTATGCTGTGAGGGATGAGGAAAAGCTCAAGTTCACTTAAAGTAAGCTAATATACGGAATTCTTTTGCAGTTGATGTGGTATTTATCATTCTTCAGGAATGTTCACTCTACTTAGTATTGACAGTATCATCCAGGACAGAAATGAAAAATGAGGATCTGACCTAATACCAAAGCCAAGGAACAGACTTCTGTGTATTGGATTATGGCCCTGTAATTCCCTGACTAAATTACTGGAGCCCTGTGATTATATGAGAACCTGACTTATTTTTTGTAAATAATCATGGCCCTGTGAGAAGAGAGGAAAATGTGATCTGTGTATAAATAATGTAGCAGTGTCTGCGTGAGCCTTCAGCTGCTTGATATATCAGCTTTAAGGTGGGAGAAGAGCCTCTGCATTTCCACATGTGGTGTACTTTAAAGCTCTCTGTTCACAGCAGTGCTGCCTTCAGGTACAGATTGGATTGGAGTCAGATCAGCGGAGAAGCTTGTGTGCAGGCATCTGTTTTTAAGCCAGGCAAAGGGGAGATGGCTTGGCGCTCCGGCATTGCAGATGTCTGAGCTTTCTGCTGTAGGGAGGGGCGGCTTCTCTGCTGTGAAGAAAGGCTGAGCCTCGCTCACAGTTTTGCAGTGCAGTTAGCCCTCTTCTGGGTGAGGTAATCTTGAATTATTTTTAGCAGCAAAGACAAACCTTAAAACTTGTTGTTCTAGTGGCCCTTAGAGAGCAAGCTTGATATTGCAGGAAAACCGGGCTGCTATGAGCCTGGAAGTGTTTTGGTTGTTCTTTCTTGCCCATCACTGTAACAGACCCTGTATTATACTAAGATCAGACACTTAAACCACCAGCATATAGCAGGAGAATAACCTTTCTCCATGCAAACCACGGGCCAGTCTTGGAACACTGATTTTTCCAAAATGATTGGTTTTTAAGTCCTTCTTCTGTGGTATTTGAATGTTTGGGACTGCCTGTGCTGCAAGGCTTTAAAATTATTTATGACAGTTGACCTTTTGCAACTGAAACAGTATTTTTTTTCACTTGCTTGCCTTCCAGTGGCAGTCACTTCTTAAATTTTTGATGCTGCAAAGAAGGTGCCATTACTTACCAACAGCGAGCTGCTCATACTTGGCCTCTTTCATTATACGTGCAACTTCGGTTTCCGTCTCCAGGCGGGACATCTCTTTAAGGATCTTGCAGGCTGCCAGAGCTGAAGCTACACCCTCCTGACCCTGTAGAATTGAAAGGGGTGCTGTTGTTACCATCCACTGGAAGGCATTTCTGAACTGGGGAGACTTCACTAAGGAACACATCTAACAACAACAACAAAAAGTCATACATGTCTCCCCTTTGAAGAATCTTCCCTCAAATACAGACTTGAAAATCCAAAATGTCAGTCGAAATGAGAGTTTTGGTGGTATTTGAGAACTGAAAACCACATATTGATAGTTCTTGTGCCTTATAAGGCTGGAGACTTCTGGGTTTGATTGATCTTAGAGAGGCCTGATTTGGGGTAGCAGTCAAAGACTGAGAGGAGAAGAATGTGTTATGAAACTAGAGCAAAACAGTCTTACTGTGCTAATATACCTTGAACAGAGCTGCGCTGAGACCCTGCATAAGGATGCATTGGAAAGGAGGGAGCACAGCTGGCAGAGGCACAACAGTGGCGCACAGCAGAATCATGCCTTCTGGTAATGGGGCTCCACAAACACGAGGCCCTACAAGGTGCAGATGTGTCTGCGTGCACACGCACACACGCTCCCTGGCTGGAGAGCTGTGCTGCAGTCTGTCCCTCCCCGTGGCTCCTCGCATGCCAGATGCAGCCGGTCTGGAAGCTCAGGGATGGAGCCCGATGGCTGTGTCTGGCTCTGTGCGGGGAGGGAAGCTGCGGCTTTGCGCTCCAGATGCACGAGACAGGGCCTCAGTTGTGGAGGGTTGTAAAACAGGAGCCAATTATGCCAGTTTGAAGCTCAGCCTTTGAGGGGGTGATGCTGTTGTTCCCTACACACGTAGCACGTAAGCTAAAGATGCTCGATTGCACCGTGCTAGAACCCAAACAATTGACCTATTGTGGAAGGAACAAAACCAGAGACTGCGAGTAGTGAGTCACCAGCAGCAAGGAAGAGAAGGGCCAGCTCTGCAGCTGAGGTTGACCAGCAGCACTTCGCGCTGTGCTGATTTACCCCTGCTCTGCCCTCCCTTGCTCTCAGGCCCCCTGGCCTCTGCTGGCATGAGCCACAAGGAGATGAAAGGCCCTGTAAATGCCACATGTCGTATTTCAGAAACAAACCCGTCTGTCATCTGAGCTGCCAGGCTGAGCAAATAACATCTCATATATTTGAAGCATGCCAATATTTTACCTGAAGCAGCTACAGCTGAAAGCTTACCATAGCCCAGAAATAGTTCGCCATCTTGTGCCGATTTTGAAGTACTGCCCATACAAACAAATCCCTCCAAGGGTTTTCAGTTTTCTGGTTCATATCCAAAGGCTCAGGTAATCGCTTCATATTCACTTTATCCTGAAATATGGTTTGTAGAAATTCAAACCCGCTTTGCAGTCTCATTCCATACAAATGACATGATCTAAGCTGCTCTTGGCCTTGCCAGCTACTTCATATTCTTTCGATTTTTCTTTTACTTTTTATTTTCTGTAGGACTGAGAGGTAATTAGCTCATTCTGTATTGAATCAAAGGACCCTTGTGCCCCCGATATAACTCGATATGTGTGAGAATGTCCTGGATGAAACCATGACTCCATTGAAGTTGATGGTAGTGCTCTCATTGACTTTATTAAGGCCACGGTTTCACGGCTGGTGTGTAATATCATACAAGACAAACCTGTGATTAGCTAATCTGAGCTTGCCTTCATTTATATTGGATTCTGCTCAGCTGCCATAGAGGACATGGTTTCAGAGAAAAGGAAACAAAAGGCATTTTATTTCAACAGAAACAAATCTTGCCAAGGCCCTGTACAGGACAAGAATAGAGTATGTCAATGCCCTCCTTTTAGTCTTTCCTTTGAGAAACCTTTCCCTCATGCAGGGAGTATTTTAAGTAGAACACTGCTTGTCGCTTTAGCACTTGATAAAAATCTCTCCAGAGGAAGTATGGCAACTTAGGTCAAGTTCTGAGTTTTAAGTATATTTTTAAACTGCCTTTATATATATATTGTGTTATTAATTACAAGCAGCCAGAGTGTTGTGTTGGGTTCTTTTTTTTTCAATAAAAATGGTTTTGTGAGGATATATTTTTTTAATCGCTTAGACTATGGAAGTCTGTTCACATTATTTTAATGGCATTTTGGGGGTGTTGGTCTGGCTTTTTTTTCTTCAGTTTCTAGTGAGCTATTTAATCAAACTAATTGCATTGAAAACCCTACAGGAGACATAGGTATCTCAAAAGTCTCATCAGTCTTCATAACCACTAGTTCCTAACTTGAAATAAGACACATAATTTAGCAGCAGGGACACTGATGTCCCAGTACAGTGATGCTCTTTTTGTTGCCAGTGATAATGGGATTGAGCTACTGGTGGCAGCCATGGGAAGAAGCTTTCAAAGGAAAAAAAGCTAGTAGAGAGAGTGATCTGATGTCTGAATTAGGCCTTATTTACAGCACTTGGCTTTAGCTCACTTACTGCCAAATCCCACAAAATTAAGTGAGATTTTGGGGGCAAATTTTTATTTCTGTAAAATTCATGAATCTGGAATCTGCTTAATAACTTAAAAGGCATTGCCCCAAATTGTCTGTCCTTGTGCACAAAGAAATCCTGACTAGATTCAATCTTAGTTTTTCTTACTACTAAGTAATTCAGCTAGGCTTTACCAAACAAAAGTGATTTAAGCTCAAGTGAGGGTTTTTTTTTTAATTTATTTTTTAGTTTAAAGAGTTTTAAGATGAAACTAGAACTTGGCGAATATACAAACAAAGGTTTGTTTATTTCATCTATAACTCTGATCTGAATTAAATTTCTCGGTTCCTTTCTGTTTTGAAATCATGCGTGGAAACCTATTTGCAATGCTCTTGCAAGAACCTGGGTACTTATGACTTTCAGTATTAAATACACTGTCAAAATGCAAAAATGATGATATATCTATTGCACAGTTGTGGACAGTGCACTATAGACATTTCACAGTGGTATCCATCACGTGTTATTCTTGTCATGTGCTGGCCAGAGTGCTTGCCAGGGCCACTTCACACCATTGTTCCTATGTTTTGGGGTGTGCTATGTCACTCAGTAACAAGACTATAATGATCTAAAGGCACTGCACATTCTTGAATATCTAATCTACTTCTACCCAGTATAAATCTGGGAATAGTTTTATGCACAAAGGTTACCATTTTCAGACCTGGGATTGAAAATGGCCATCACCTGCTTCTCTTTCTCCTAGAAAATACTATTCAAGTAATTCTACTTGAAGTTCTATATGAAAAATGCAGACTGTTATTTTTATGTCTAATTACTCTTTACTAAGCGTATCTCCTCATATTCTCCATATATCATTAATGGAATCTGTTCTTACACATGTGAGGTTAACAAGATCAAACTGTTCTCCCCATGCAAGGTGCTAGAAGGAGGAATGGTCTGTGGAAGTTGCGCTAGAAGACTGTGAGATACACGGACCTCTCCAGATCCTCAAATAGAGGCCGTATCTTAGCACTAGTTCAAGGTGGAGTAAAACCTTGCATAAAACCCCATGTGCAGAGGGGGAGAAAGAGGAATCACAATCAGTCTATTTTAGAAATTCCTTTCTTTTCCTTTTTAATTTTGAAATTTAGCTGTAATTTACATTTTAGCTGTAATAATAATGAGCTAGAAAAAAGGAATGAGAAACTGAAATGACTGTTTCTCTTATCTTCCCTTTCTTTCTCTGCCCCCAAAGGCTAGATTTAGTTAAAATTTTTCAAGTTCTCAATTGGAGGGGAGCAGGACTATGATGGAAAGTTGTAACTCACGGATCTCTTCTTGCCTCCATGTCTGAGGTCTTGATAGAAACCTTTGCATGCATCATGGAGAAGATCCTTGAGAACTCTAGAGACTTCACCAAGAGTGAAGAGTGGACAGATCTCCTTCTGCTCTTTATGCTGTTGACCAGTGAGCCCTGCCAAGGTCAGCTTGCTTTCTTCATGTTTCTTCAGCAGAAGCTCATAGAGGAGACATTTCTGAGAAATGGAACAGTAGAGTCTCTGCAGACGACTATATGTCAGGAATTCAGATATGTTAGCCCCATTGTCAATAAATAATTTTACGAATTCTGGTTTGTCATTGACCAGAGCATCCATCATCACTTCCTCCAGGTCACAGGACTAGATTGATGAAGGGAAGAAGGAAGAGGGTAAAAAAAAAGAAAAAAAAAAAAAAATAAGTTTTTTGGCGTCATCATGGACGGATAAGGAGAGAGGTAAGATTTAACATGAGGACAAGCACGTTTTGTCTTCCGCCAGGTCAACAGTGGGTACAATGAGAAAGGGAGGCAGAACTCTCTTCTCTCTGACAAAACATCTATGTAAGCAGCAGTGTTAAAACATCAACACAAATAGCATGCTGTAGGAGTTGTGGTGATGTTGGGTACCCACCACACTGAGTGTCTATTTACATGGCAGTTGGAAACAGTGCTGTTCTTCCTACCATCTTCTCACAGTAATATCTGCATGCTTTGATTTGTAAGCTCAGGTTTGTTTGAAGTCTGTACAGAATGGGGAAAAAAATTCTTGCCCCCAAAGAGCTCAAGAAAGACACCATGACCACTGAATTATTCCTCTGTCTTTAGCCATTATCACATAGGGGACCAGAAGGACAAACAGCCTAAGGAAGCATATTACCACTGCCCAATTTCTTAGTGGAGAATGCAGGTGGCATTAAAAACTGAAACCTTTTATCAGGATGGCTTAGTGTCCTGTACACATTGGATATTACACAGATTGTCCTTTAAGGCAATAAAACCTGGTACCTTCCACTCCACGTCACCATTGAAAATTTCACTTTTAGCTATGTCCACTCTGTTCCAGGCCACTGCCAGCTTCAGTTCATCCAGATATTCCTGAGCTTCCTGACTGTGACTTTTACAAGCTGGCAAAAATAGGAAATGCAAATAAACTCAGTACTTTACACTTGTCAATTTACCAATGCTATATTAAATTAAACTAGCAATATGAGCACTCTTCTGGCTGTCACAGCATTTTTTTCCTACCTTAAGAAATATTTTTTGTTTAAAAATTATTTGTTAGCTGAATTATCTATTAAAACATTACGTTTAATTCTCTGTAGGATTTTAAGGGACACTTTGGCTTGCAGAAAGGAGGGGGCAGGACTGGTGGTTGTTTTTCTCTTTTTTCAATTAGCACATTAGGAATATATTGTTGTTGGTTTTGTTTGTTTGTTTGTTTTTCCTTGTGCTAAATTTAGGCTACCACAAACCATTAAGTTAATGCAAATTGAAATGGGTGGCAGAGCAAGTAATGTCTTCTTTCAGAAGACACAGTGAAGATTTCTTAAAGGAGAAACTGATTGTTTCTGGAATTAAGGCAGTTCAAGTCTTCTTGCGTGTTTCTTGTTTGTTTCTTTGTTTTTAAATGGCTTGTAATTGGAATAACTGCTCCACTGAGTTTCAGGTATTCTATAACTTCTACTACTAAGAGAAACAAGTAGTGAAATACAGGAGCTATTAAAATAGTACTATACAGTAGCATAGATTAAAAAACAGACACAAGTTTAAAGCAAGGTTACAAGAGCTATGGTAACTACCGCAGTTTATTTGTCAATAAGCAAGCAGCAGAAGTCTGCATCAGTAATGAAATTTGATCTAACAGCCAACAGAACTTTCTCTGGACAAGAATGAAATATATTCATAGCATAGAAGAAATAAAATCAGACAAGTATGATACTGTGCTGTGTTTATTGTTCTTACCTTTTACTAAAGCTTTTAAAATGACTGTATCTAGGTCTTCTGAACCATCTTGCTCAAAGTTGTGCAGGGTTAGAAGATGTTGATGTGAGATAATGTTCTGAATCTATTGAGAGTTGAACAAAAATCATTTTACCCATTGTCCTACTGCTATGTATTAATGCCTAAGAGCCCAGTGGAGATCATCCATACAGTGTTTCCCAAAGAACTTGTGTTCTAATTGTAAAGCTGAGATTTGGCAAGGAGACAAATATTATTAGTTTCCCATATATAATAAGTCCTAAGGCAAGGAGGGAGTTACTGCCTTTTCCAAAATCACTTAGCAGGATAGGAGGAACTGCACTTAGATATCCTGAGAACCAGACCAGTGCTTTAATTAAAAGATACTTAACTCACATTCTTATTTGATTCATAGTCATGTTGTGGCCAGCATACCACTAGTTTTGTTTTACCTTTTTCTGCTTTGACATTTAAGCTTTGCTCTCAGAAATGTTTATTTAAAAGTATCGTCTCTAAATCTTACTTGAGTAAAAGTCATCAAATATTGATATATACAGTACTCGTTCCTTCTGCTTCTCTATTTATTGAGTTTTCTTTCTTGCAATGCAGCTGTACCAAGACTTCATGAGCATCTGGCAATATTGCTTCTACATGCCATTCCATTCCCTTGTGTTAGTGATCTGGCAAAGTTCTCCCTAATGGAATTAATATATGGAACTTTCAAAACTAAGGATTATGGCAGAGGCTTCAAAGAATAAATAGTGTGTCAGGTCGAGTAGACTTGGTTTATCTCGGAGGCACACAGTGCTCTTCAGTCTTCACATAAAGACAATGTCAAAGTGGGTTTTGTTTGTTTGTTTCTTAAACACTTAGGCATAGTGGTTCAAGTCCACCAAGTGTGCCTCAAGACAAAGAGTAAAGAAATATCTGTGAATGTTTTGTCTTTCTTTTTTAAAAACACACATAAGTAACAGTAGGATAATTTCTAAACACCCTTCATAGAATAATTTTGGTTGGAAAAGACCCTTGAGATCATAGAATCCAACAGTTAACCTAACACTGCCGCTAAACCATGTCCCTGTGAGCCTCATCTGCATGTCTTTTAAACACCTCCAGGGATAGTGACTCCACCACTTCCCTGGGCAGCCTTTTCTAATGCCTGACAACTCTTTCTGTGAAGAAATCTTTCCTAATATACAATCTAAACCTCCCCTGACACAACTTGAGGCCATTTTCTCTTGTCTTATCATTTGTTACTTGGGAGAAGAGACCAACACCCTCCATGGTACAGCCTCCTTTCAGGTAGTTGTAGAGAGCGAAAAGGTCTCCCCTCAGCCTCCTTTTCTCCAGGCTGAACAGCCCCAGTTCCCTCAGCTGCTCCTCATCACACTTGTGCTCCAGGCCTCTCAGCAGCTTCGTTGCCCTTCTCTGAACTCACTCCAGCACCTCAGTGTCTTTATTGTAGTGAGGGGCCCCAAACTGAACTCAGTATTCATAATTCTTTTTAATTTATTCATGCTTATCCACAATTAGGTTTCCATTTAACAGCTGTAGATCATGACTTGAGTCTCTTCTGTCACAGCTGCACAAGCTCCACAGCTGTGGAATACAAATAATGGTTCGCGTCCTCCAGAAGGACTGTGGGGTTCCTGGGTGCTGGCTGTTACTTGAGGAAATAATGAGGAAGGACAGAGCCCTAAGTGTTCAGCTGAATCACTAGAACAAAGTAGTTTGTGTGATCAACTGAGCACTTGCTTTTAATGTTAGAGGAATATTCTGATACTAGCATCACAGCACTGGAGTACCCAAAACTTCTGGGCAGCTTCTTGCCAAACGTTTATTAAACAAACTACCAAAGCTAGAACTAGTCGGAGAGAGGTTGTGAATGCAATGAGTGTAATTATCAAACATATGAGCTCACTGTTGCTGTCCATTGTAGAATGTCCTTCCACAAGAAGCTTTCTGCAGGGAATTTCTCCTTGACTTGCTTTTCAACAGCTTCCGGTGTGATAAGCTGTGGGTCATTTATGAAGGCAGCTAAGATGTCAGCTGCACCTCCAGACCCTGCTAAGATAAGCCAGGGAGCAGAATTTTCCAAACCGCTGCAAATTCTCTGTAGTTTAAAAAGTACATTTTTAGAATTCATATATGGAAAGAAAATGATATTCAAAAGAAGGATTTTTACAAACTAGGAATAAATGTGTACCTAAATTAGATTCACTATGGAGCTGGTCTGGACTCCTCTAAGCTATTACAATTTTTCTGATTCTGTTGCAGGTTGTCCATGTATAGGCCCCTGACTATACTTCTTTTCATGACACGTTTGCTGAGAAGCTAAGCAATGTGATTTGGACACACAATGCATAAAACTTCTTTGTCCCTGACTTTCCCCCCCACTGCAGTTTGTGTTTGAGCATAGTCAAGTGCAAGAGGAGCACTCTACAGGAATTCTTAGCAGGCTTTTCTGGCTGCTGAACCTGGTGATGTGTTCTGAAAATGAGGAACTTGCCTGTGGGAATAGACCATTGGGCCACAGGAAAAAGCCACTGTAGCACAGCAACTACAAGGGTTAAATGCTGATAATTCTATTACTTGTGCGATTAGAATGAGGCAGGCAGGTTGTTGAGAGAGAAAACCAGAAGCCATAGCATCAGTTTTGCAATAATGGCTATTTGCTGCCAATGTATTTTTTACTCTGGAGTTATGCAAGAAGCTAATGAGTCTCTAAGAATCTATTGATTCATTGTTGAGTAGAGTTGGGGCTTTTTTTAGTTTGTTATGGATTTTTGTTTGTCTTAAAAAAAAAAAAAAAATGTTGTAGTCCTTGGTGTGTATCATCCAATTTGAACTTAAGAAACTGATATTTTAAAAAGAAGTGCAGTTATCCATTCCCAGCACATGTAAATATAGGGCAGCTCCAGCCAGTCACCTTTGGTCTCCAAGTCACTTTGTCCTCTAAAACTTTGGAAAGAGGCTGTGATATGTGATTTTTCAACACCCAAGATACTCTCACTGACATATTTAGCTTCTAGAAGGAAAGCTCAAGAGGTGACATAATGCTAGTTTAAACAGTGACACCACTAATATCAGTGTGTTTTAGTCCAGCTGGCAAAGATATGACAAGATACAGAGACTGGAAACTGAAACTAGAAAACATTACCAGAAATTAGTTGTTATTCTGAAAGAGGTTAGCAGCTTGTGTGGCAATCTAGTCGCTTAGAAACTTTAAATTATGATTAAATGTGTCTCTAAAGGTACTGCACAGTACTCCTTTTCATCTGAGAGTCATCAGAGAGAAAATGCCATGTGGACATACAGGCTGCTACAAAGTAGCAAAATAAAATACCAGTAAAATAAAAATAGAAATCAAAGAGTATCTCCTAGTTAACAGGTTATTTGGGTTGTAGAACTAGTCAGGAAAAAAAACCCAAACTGATCCTTTGCTGAAGAAGTGATGGGATTGTTAGCAGACAACTCTTCAGTCTTCTATCTGACAACATATTTTTGCTCAGTGGAACTAGGACACCAGAGTTTTAGATGGCTTACCTAGCAAACCTGCTCTTGTACTTCTCTGAGCTCTGTGACAGACACAATTGTCTCACTGTTGCTGGACAGCACCGAACGATTAATCTTTGTTTGTATTGTATAATAGCACAATATTTCTATTTTGCTAGATTTGGAGCTGGCTTCTGTGGATTTGTTTTGGTTTTGGATTCCTTCTTCCCACGGTATGAGCTGGTAATGGAAGCTTTAATGATCAGCTGGCACCTATTTGAAAGGAAATCTTTCTCCCAAACAAATACTGGCAAATTTAATATTCACAGAATTCATTTTTAATGGTGTATGGATATGAACTTTGACTTTATGTAAAGTGCCAATACATGCGTTTGTCATCCAGCCAAATTTTCCAAAAATTACTTATCACCAGTTAGTTTATTTTTCTAAAGTTGTAAACAGCTGCTTACCTCAAGTGTGCCTGGTCCTCCATTTACCAGTAAGCAAAGCACGGGGATCTCAATGCTACCCGTTCCTGTAAAATAGATGGTTTAATTTTTGACAAGTTAACAGCTTTCACAAAACTAATGTGCTTCTGCTGACTCCTTGAAAATACTTCTCCTGTTATGTGCTGGTTTGGTACCTACCAGAACATGAGCCTGCACAATGCTGGCAATTGCAGAAGTGAATGGCAAAGGAAGAGAATAACACTGTGCCCTGGCAGATGGGGTCCTAGTCTAAACATCTTTCCCTCACATGTCCTGCATGATCCCTGGTAAGCAGTCCAGTCTGTTCTCACCTCAGTACACCTCGGCTGCAAAATATGGATGTTGGCACTTCTGTATGTTGTAGCACTGTTGACTTTATTTATTTACTGCAAGGTGATCAGATAGCGGAGTATTGGAGCTGCATAAGGGTGCAAGGCAAGATTGTTAGGTTTTCAGACAGGCAGCTACCATTATTTACATTAACAAAAGCTGCCAGTTTGTCCCAGGTATTATGCTTGTGCAGGAAGGTGTAGTGGAATCCAGGAGAAAAGCCTGATAAAAGGAGGATTTAAGAACACCAAGAAGCTGACTATGCAAAGCAGCTAGGGTAAGATGAGTCAGATATGAGTTGATAGGAACCATATACTCTTTGTTACTCTGGTTAAAGAGCTTAATTTAATTCAAGACAGTCTAATGTTGCAATTATTAATAAAATAATCTTATACATATAAAAGAAATCCTAACTAAATATATAATTTATGTCATGGCAGCAGGTGAAGAAATTATGTAGGCATCCATGTCCTTTGCCATCCTCCCACAGGGGCCCAATGATTTCTAGATGGTTTATACTGTAAATGCTGAACTCTGTAATCCAAAGGTGACTATAGATTGGCCTAAAAGACCTACATCAAAATAGTAGCATCAGGAGATGAATGCCTCTTTCAGCTGGAAGATAAAAAGCATTTGGTTCAAACAATTTTTTGATGTTTCCCTTTGTAGGTCTCCCAGAGCAGTGTACAGATCATCATTTACTACTCGTTGGATCTGTTGTGGGGTGACTACAGAGATAACGTAGATCTGAGCTATAGCCAGGACATGATTGGCAAGTAACTTCATTTGTTTTAGTGAATGGCATACTATTGCCATACCTCAATAAGGTGATGTTCTAGTTTGAAGAGTGACTTCTGTGACTACAGGTTCCTCAAGATATGTTTATGGCTTCAAGTATTCTTCATTTAGATAAAAATTGGCACTGAAAGGAGATGGGGGGGATGGGGGGAGGAATGATTCTGACTTTATACTGAGAACGTGGGAAGTCCTGAACTACAAAGAATATTCAGCACATCAAAAATTTCTTCTGAATGACTTCTAGGTATTTTTTTTAAATAAGGCAACTCTGCATGACCTTATTAAAGTGTTTTACTTCAGTAAAGTCGCATAGCTTTGCTCAGCTTGAATATAAATGAACGACATTGGTTTTGTTTATAGAAGATATCAGTGAATTCAGTATGTTCCAGTGAAATATTTGTCAAATGAATCAGCATTTTTTGTCAGAAAATTGTTCCACTGAGATTTGTTCAGATTGGGTTTTCAGGCAGAAAGAGGCTGTTTTCTAACTCTCAGCACTGCAGCCGCAGTCCACCCATGGCCTTTCCTATTGAGTCACCAAATAAGCATTCTTCAGCTGCATTCACGCTCTCAGGTACATTTGTGCAACCATACTATGGGCTATGTAACTGGGTATTCCATTGATGCATACAAGTTGAAGTAATGAGCTCTCCATTCTGTTTCAGCTGTGCTAGCGCTGCAGGTATTACAGAAACAAAAGAAAAGTATAATAAAAGTAATTGTATTAGCACTGCAACTGAATTCTTTCCACAAATAGCAGTAGGAGGCCTGTCCAATAGTCAGTTCTCATTATAAACAAAGGTCACACAGATTTAGATGTATGTGAGATGCTATGTTGTTTTACCCAGGATAAGATTTTATCCTGAAATAAATACGGCTTAAAATATTTTAGAGGGCTTTGGAAGAAGTCTCTTCTTCCAGTGTGAAAGCAATTCAAGACCCTGTGTGCAAGAAGGGATAAAAGTATACAACCATGTACATCCAACTCTCACAGCCACTGGGTAAGGCACTGAAAGCTGGATTTATTTTCCATTTGTTGTGTTTTAAGGCAATTTGAACAATGCTTTGAAGACTGGCTTTGAGCTATGTTTAAGGAGATGCAATAAAAATCAGGCTTTAAAGAGCAGCTTCCCCAACTTCAGAAGTCACCTTAGTTCTGCCTCTTGCATAATGACAATTGTGTTCATTTGATCTTGCTTATGTAGACGATTGTCCAGTTTGAGAATTTGACTTGCCTTTGATAAAACCAAGGGCCCACAAGTGTCACTGTAATATCAGTATTAAAGTTAGCTTGCCTATATAGAGTCTACTTACCACCATATCCAGTACGCTGTTCTGAAATATGCTTCTCCAAGGCGAGACGTAGCTTAGTGGTTCCATCTGGTTCATCTGGTGTTATGTGATCCACCAAAATAAAATGGGAATGGTTGTGTTCCAGGGAAAACAGTGGGCCTTGGATATTATCATCTGATTGGTAGCGTACAAGACTTTCATTCTAGAGAGCGGAAGAGAGGTGTTAGTGTTCTCTACAAAACACAGTCCGTGTTTTTATGTGCTTCATCGCCATTTTTTTGTTGTCTGCACTGTGACATAACACACCACCTTTGAGACACCTGAATAGATTCTTTGAGAAGGTGCCAGATT
The DNA here is from genome assembly GCF_036013475.1 of Columba livia. Classification (NCBI taxonomy): domain Eukaryota; kingdom Metazoa; phylum Chordata; class Aves; order Columbiformes; family Columbidae; genus Columba; species Columba livia. Next base: position 52,642,975 of record NC_088606.1, read on the forward strand.
TGACAGGACTGGAAGCTGAAGTCGCTGAAGTTTCCCTGCAAAATATAGTGACGTCGGTCATCCTGTGTGGAATGCAGGCATCCATTCAGAGCTTTTGGAAATGTTTGTTGGACAAATGGAAAAGGGCCATGAGACCTGATAATTGTGGATGAAGCTGTAATGTCTTGGAGGGCTAAATTCTCAGTCAGTATAAACAAGGGCAAACCTATTCATTTCAGTAGTGTTTTGTCCATGTTTAGCCTGGTAGTTAAGATAGCCTGCTAAATGTCCTTATCAATTTAAATGCAGCTTTATGTAATTGACAGGGTTATGAGAGGTCTAATGGTCATTCTCAGTTTGGAAATTGCATTCTAAAACAGCGAGTGACATACTTTAGAAAAGTGCAATCTTATTATTTTTTATTTGGGTGAGGGATGTTATATCTTGAAACCATTAGTGAATTTTTGCATAAAGTCACTATCTGGGTAAAACAGAACATCAGTTATGGTCTCTTGTTCTAAGGATTGTGCTACATATGGTTTTCCATACACGTGCTTTTTCAGGCTCCCCTCACTTCCTTAATAAATCTTACTTTTCACTGTCGCACATCAACTTTGATACATCATTCCTAGTTGCAAGCCAGGCTGTAATACCTGCTTAACCTTCATTTCATTCTTCACTGTTCTGTTGCAAGTAAACCAGATTAAAGCAAGTTTAAAATCTGCATTTCCTTCTATCACACCTCTTTTCCAACTCCTGCTGCCTTTGAGTTGATGAACAAAATGCAGACTGTCTGCTTGGCTCTTGTGCCTGTGTATTGCATTTTTCTCCCACTAATTTTTGTGGACACAAACAGGTTTTAAAGCCTTTCTAGTCATAGCAGTGTAACTATGCAAGTAACCTAGTTGTTGTTAAGGTATGGCAGAGAGATTTATGTTCTGGTTTTTAAGAGCCAGATCTTACATAGAGCCTTTCTTAATCTCAGCTTTTGACAGTGTCTTCTAGAAAGAGCAGGTGTCCAGCTGAATCCTGAGGGAAGTTCAACCCAGGGTTATCCAGGTTCTTCTCCACAGCCAAAGCTAAGACTGATGTTGTAGGGGCAGTGAACATGTCACTAGGGGCTCATAGCAGCACTACTAATGCCTAAAAACATTAAGTAACCCAGAGGACAAGCTCCCTCATGCTGTGAGAAGAAGGGTTGAGCACACTGCATAGTGTGCCCTTAAGTGGCTTTCTGAAATGAAGCTGTATACAGTCAAACTGGAGACACCCCCCTTCAAATCAAGGTGAAAAGGGCTATAATCTGGTGTGTTTCTATGGCTTCTTTCCCTGTCATCAGCTCTGGGATGTGTAGGAACATCAGAGGCTATTCCAGGAAAAAAGCAGCAAATTTGCTTGTCCTTTACAGTGAACAAGTGCCACAAATTTCTTTTGCCTCCTTGTTGTCTCTCATTTGTTGGGGAAAGCTTCTTGACGCAATTCATTTGCCTTCAAATTTTGTTTTGACAGAGGGCATGACTATACTCTGTTGCCATGTAACACTAAGCATACTCAACAAAAATCTGGCCTTTGATTAGGACATGAAGGCACAACAACCAGTTGAAAAGGCCCTTGAGGATTTTTGTATTCTCTGAAAACGTGGAAGCGATCTTTCAATGATATTTAAAGTGTACCATTAACATAGAAGAGATGGAAGGGATCCACTGATTTCAGGGCTTGTTTTATTCCTTGGTAGTGTGGATTGTTAGCTCTGTTTTATACAACAAGCTGCTTGTGTTAGTGCCAAGTATAAAGAGAACTGGGTTTAGATCAACACCTCTGTCTACAGTTCCTTTGTCTTAAAGTTACTGATTAAAATCCAGAATGTCTTTGGGTGGAAGCAGTGCCAGAAGCCATAGGGTCAGGAACACTCTACATGAAATATCTCTTGACAAAGGATTCAGGCTCTAGTTAAAGGGGAGAAAATCTAATGCAGTAAGAAGACCAGTGCACTTGTTTTGTAGCTGCTGGTGGGAAAAGATCCAGATGCATTTCGATGACTTATCCTGTGGGGGAGGTAAAATAGCTTGCATTAGCCAAAGCAACTTTCCCGAACAAAACTCACAAATGCAATGAACTGAATTACTTCCTCTCAGATCCTTTCAGACCAGTTCGGCCACACAAGTAGGTTAAAGTCTTCCAGCTCAAGACTCCCACCAGGTAGGGCACACAGGTAGTTGTTCTCAGCAAAAAAGGTGGGAAGAGGTGAAGCCCAATGACAAGAAATTGCTGATATGGTCTGGCAGTATCCCAGCTGGTACTTGCTAGCCTACCTGAGAGAACAACTAGGAATGAGTTCAAAGGGCTGTGTTTGTCACTTGTTTCTTAGCTTCTGCAGGAAAGTAAAATAGCAGAGAGGAACTGTCATTCACTGTCATTACACACCTACTTTATTGTTATAATATTCTGCTTATGACTGTATATCCAGTGACAAGAAAGTCATGACATATTTTTGTTTTCTCCACCTTCAAGACAATATGGATCAAATTGTCTTCACATTTTCAGCAGCTGTTTTGTTGGCTGAGGTGGGGTTTTTTTCTGTGTTTGGTTTGTGTGTGTGTGTTTGTTTGCTTGCTTTCCAAGAACTCTCAAAAACTAGACAAAATTCTGCATGACTAGCGTTTTTGGCCTGGTGTGTTGAGCAAGTTTTTGCTTATTAGACAGCAACTCAAGGAAACTTGGTCTTGAAATATTTATGGCTTGTGTTCTGTACTAGAAAATAACTTTTTACAGTATTTGTGAAATAGCTTGAAGTAAGTGCTTCTGCAATAAGTGGACAACGGAAAAAAATATTAAAGGTATCTTATGGTACGTGATTTTTTTCCCTGATGGTCATCCTTACTCTGGTCGCTGAGCTAATGTCCAATGCTGTCACCTGCTGGATATTGGCAGAATTGCTGCCAAGTAAACAGTACGCAAGGCGCAGCATCCTTAGGGTCTAACACACTTTAAACCCCGGGTTTGTTTTTAAGTTATATCAACGTTGTTCTGCTACTACTTCCAACTTACTCCTGAACTCCTCTCTCATGAGTAAAAGAAGCAAAAAATACCTTTGTGTTGTCCAGAATTTCGCTGTGCTGAATTTTTCTGAGTGAGGTTATTCCTATGGCAATCACTCTGACTTTGGATGAAGTACTAGCCAGTGCATGATCTCGGACTGCTTGCACTAAGTGTCTTGTTACTCCTACACGTAAAGCGCTGGTAAGAATCCAGGCACCTGAAATTGTTTTTTAAAAAATAGTTAGACAATTTCTTTATAGTTGAACATGGTTTTATGTCAAGTAGCATCACTTGCAGTACTGGATTTAAGGGGTTTTTTAGATAAACTGTAGACAGGTCTTGATGCACTGTAACTTTTAGAACTAAAATACATACAAAGTATATATAACTTTGATAGGGAAAACAAGAAGTTATATGCCCAAGCAAACAGGCTTCACATATCATGTGTTGCGATGTTGTTGTCGTTACTCTGATGTCAATGCACCCATGGAGAATGCTGTGTCCAGTCTAGAGTCACTTGCTGTCCAACTATGGGCAGAAACATCCCTATACCTAGCAGGTCTGATTGTTGCATGAGGAACGGCAAAGGGACAGGATGTGGGAAGTTGTTGGCTTGAACTGAGGACCAAACAGTCCCATGCAATCACCTGGTAGCAGAAGAGCTGGGACATAACCTGCCTAATCTGATGCTCTCTTTCTGTTGTTCTTGTGCATGTTGGAAAGTGAATTCTTCAGGAGAATAGGATTTACAGTAGTGTCGTTATGGTGAAAATTTTGAGAACCAACCTTTTTCAAATATGCGACATAAAGGAACTGGAGACCTTGATGCTGTTCAGTGTTAAGTATAGAAGGCAGCTGGAGATCAAGAATATCTGTGTGGTACAAAAGTACCAAAAAGAGCTTTGTTATTTGGCTGTTTCATTACAAAAAAACTCCAAACTGTTAGAATGTTTTGTGGACCGGTGAAGCTAAACCAAGAGCTTACTTTGAAATGCTTACAGGTGTTTTCGCTTCATTTTGCAGGTATTTTCATAAAGCTATGGGGGGAAAAATGTAATCTTAAATGAAAGCCAGTTCCATGTACATTCCCAGACATTGATTTGTTTGGTTTTGCTTTTAAATGCTTTTCACTACTCTTTTCATTAATGTGAACAGCCAGGGAGAAAGTGAGCTGACTTATTTTGCATTATACATTACAAAGATCTTTTTGTTTAAACTTGAATCTAATCATAGAGTGTTTTACTATCAAAGTCTGTTCAACTCTTAGATATGAGGAAAACAATCTTCAAAAAAATAAAACCTATTGTGACATGACTTTGACTGATAGCTAAAAAGTGAGAATGGAGAAAACAAGAATTCTTATTTTTGATCTAAATTCACTCTTGTTGAAGTCAAATTGCTATTCTATCTTAAGAATGATTTTGTTATGGCACCAAAGAGGGACAATGTATTTGGTCCCATCTCATGCTATCTTTCTGCTGTCATCTCTGAGGGAATAATGTCAGGTAATGTCAGGTAATTTTATACTTCGGGAATTGTTGCCTGGAGTAATTAGGTTTTAAATAACTTATTTTTGTTATTTCTATTACAAAACTTTAATTTTCAAAGCTATTTGAATATGGGTGTAGGCTGCATTCAGCAAAGCCTTGAACTTCCAAAAATAATCATGTGAACAGGTTCATTGACATTAAAAGATGGCTGGATGCTAGGTATTAAAAATCCAGTAGGAATATAAATTTATTCTTTAAAGCCTAAAGCACTAACCTGTGCTTTGAGCTGCCTTTATAAGTCCTTTTTTTAAGGTGTCCCTTAGCCAAGGCTTCATCTGGAAATTTTCTTCTTCCCCTACTAAAGAGACAACCAAATTGGGAGCAGGTAGCTTCCATTTGTTGAGCATAACTTCAAATATAATTCCAGGATGAATCGTACTCGGGACCTTAATAAACTTCAACCAAAAAAAAAAAAAACCAATGAATAACGGGACAGTAGAATACAGGAGATACTGTTAATGGTGAATGCAGAGGGGATTTCATCATCAGCTTTTTAAGAAAACTTTATTTAAGTGAGACCTGACAGAGAACTAAATACTAGGATGAATTTAGCAGGCTTCTGTATAATTGAGTCAGTTCCATGGGTTGATTCTGTGTTGCAGACTGACGTATTGCTCCCTCCTCCAATGCTGCTGTTTGTCTTGAACTGCCCTCAGTTCCATGGCAGTCTAGCAGAGCCAACAATTTTCTTAGGTGTTTCTACACTAGCTGAAATATTTGCTTGATTTCGTGTCTCGTTTTCAAGGGCGTATTACATGAATCTATTGCTTCTTCCTGTTCTGTATATATTTGGGCTTTGTGCCCAAATGTATATATATTTGGACTTCACGATGAAACACAATCTGAAGACAGATTTCTGATGCTAGAGCAGAAGGGACCAGTGAGGAGCTGGGTCTGTCCATGTACATTGTTCTCTGCATATGAACAGAGCAGAGAGACAGAACTTCAAGGAGAGTCTTGAAGTGGCTCAAAAGTAAAATGTTGAAAACCATAGTGATTAATTTTTGGCAGAAATAGTTTAAAACAGGGAAATTATGCAAAATTAAGGAAGCTGGGCACATGACTGATTTTTTTTTTTTAAGGAAAAAATCATCAACTGTACTTGTAGCATGTCAGTGCAGATAAAGTTATTGATTTCTTTATATTAACAGGCATTATTTTAAATCACATTCATGTTCAGGAAGCTATAGTCCCTACTTTGAGTACAATGCAGTGCTCACACTGTGGCATATTGACCCTCACTATTACAGTCTCTACATTTAATGCTAAGAAGTAACAGCTGAAAAACAGCAATAGTGTTAAAGGATTGAAATTCCCTAGTGCTGTACCTTTCCACGTTTCTTCCCAGAAGCTGTGAAGTCTATTTCTCCTGTGCAGTATGGTAGTTCTCTTTTGAAAACTTCTTCTTTGTCACTGCTGCTGACCTTGGTTTCCATTTCCTCCATTGAATTTGTAAGGTGATTGCCAGTAGACCGAGGTGTTCACTGAGATGACAGAAAACTAGAAAATGAGAAGCTGTTTAAACTGGAGAGGCCACAAAATCCATTAATTTACATCTAGCTGAGGTTTTAGTTTTGTTGTTTGTTTTTTTTTTTGCTATTACGCTTATAAGGTTCATCTAAAATTAGATGTGTTTGTACCAAATGTTGCATGTTGTATACCAGAGGAGGCAGATTCCACACCAAAGCTATGTAACTTAGGCTATAAAAAGGCATGAAGGAGTAGGGCTCTCTCGACTCATTTAGCAGACAGAGAGCTGAGTTGCAAGGTGAATGATCCTGCAATCTGTCCAAAGTCATGTGGGATATCTTGGACACCAAAGGTGACCCTAATTCTACATGAGAGAAAGAGAACCTTCAGCCACAAACTATTGCAAGCAAGAGCAGAACTGTGTCAGTGAGTGTCTGAGTCATGGTTTCTTGATGTCATTATGCATCGTGTTACTATGACTTATATAATCCAACGTAAACACTGAATAACTAAGTGATGACACTGTATTCACTTCAAGATACTTCGGGAGAGGTTTACTCTCTGTTTGCTGTAGGAATAGGTTATTTACTCCTAAGCCAAAATACAGGGTGTTTCAAAAAGATGGACCTGATTTAAAATCCCTGTGTCTTTGAAATCAGGTCCATCTTTTTGAAACACTCTGTATTTAATGTCAGGCTGCACTTGACAAGAACAGAGTTCAAAAAGGCAGGTGGTTTTCTCTATAAAGTGGCTACAGGAATGATGGCGAGTAATCTGTCCTAGAGCAAAGGTCATATCACGAGTTGTTCTTCTGCATGACATGAGACACTGAAAAGATTTGCTTGCTTTTCCTACATTCCTGTTTGACTGAACTGATATAACTGTAATTTGGAAAATATAGATTTCAACTTGTATGCCTTACTTTGTTTCTTTTTAAAACGAAAGCAGTGAAATAGCTCTCTCCTGTCTGCCTTCATCTACGTGCTCAGTCCTTTAAAAAATCCTTGGGATAGTAAGCTAGCAGTGGTAATCAACCCTGCATTAGTCTTTTTTTCCTAGTCCAAGGATTTGCTGCAGACTTAGAAGTGGGTCAAACTAGCAAGTCTCTTGTGGGTCTATTAAGATGCTCCAGTAGAGGGAGCAAGTCCTCCAGCTATTCCCTTGGGTTGGGAAATCTCTTGGGAGTCTGCATCCTGCTTGCTTCACCACTGCTGCCTCTCCATTTTCTTCTCTTTTATGTTTTCTGTGAAAACATTGTTTGGAGTTGCCTTTTTCTCTGATCTGCCTCTGATAGGTGGCTATGGATCCTCTCATGAGTTGTTTCCCCTACAGCTATTCCATCTCTCTGTACTCACCCCCAAACTTCTGTCAGAGATCACTGCTTTAAAGATGCTGTTCTCATTCTTCTCCCTGCCTGCATGCTAGTCACTTCTGGAGAGAATTAAGTACTTATTCTGAATGTTAGGATATCAGACTAGTCCAGATAAGAGTCTTACCTGAAAGAACTTCTTTGGATTACCAATAATGGTAGTCACAGCGAAGGCCAGCTCTTTTTAAGTCTACTTTTCCACTCAAGATGCAGATTTATCTTCTAAGAGCACAGAAGACAGTATTCTGGGGAAAAATAGCTAATACAGAGTCATAATAACACATTTTGACTATTCTAAATTACAGAAATCTCTTTCTGAAACTTGCTGACAGAACAAAGGATTTGATTGGAAAAACGCATTCAGGACTGAATTCAAAGGGTACAATTAGTCACCATTCACTACTGTTCTAGATAGTACACATTTATTTATGCCTACACACAAGCAATGAACTCAGAATAGATACCGGTTTACAAAGTAATCTCGACAGTTAATCTGGCCTCATAGATAGGCACCAAGTGGTTAATTGGAACTCTAGTTCTAGATGCTAAGCTTGCAAAATTTAATTTTTGGACTAAAAACACTAAGCGCTGCTGAGACTTATAAGGAATATTGTTGCATTTGGATAATTTTTTTTTTTTTTTTTTTCCAGAAATAGCAGGTTATTTGATTTTCAGTTTAGGAATTCTGGTTCTCAATGGTAGTGAACAACAGTGAAAGACACAAAAGTAGATAAGATGCAGAAACAGAAGCTTTGTTCACAACATTTTATATGACTGAAAAGTGAGGAAGGCATTACTTCGCCCCCCCCTCCAATCTGAACCACAACATTAGAAACTTACTTTGGGGGAGTATTACTTAATCTTTCAATTCTGTTCTTATACCACTACTTCAGCATCCTCACAGGCCACTGTTTGTGATGGGATACAGATCTAAATGGAATTTGTTATGATCTTCTACAGCCAGTCTTGTGTTCCTGCTCCAAGCCAGGAAGTCTTCCAACATCGAGAGCAGAAAAGTGGCACTGACAGAATGGCAAAACAAGTCCAAAGATTATGCAGGATTCCGAATGGTATCCATGCAAGAATATAGTCTAGCCCTATATGGAATGGAGAATCTACACTAGATGTGATCCTGGGCTGTTATGGAGTGGTATTTCCTAAGTTTCTGCACACAGCTTTCAGGAGCTTTTACAGACAAAGCCAAGGAGCAATGCCAAGCAGTTTCCTTCTTTTTTTTTTTCTTTTTTCTTTTTCTAGGGGTTTGGGGGGAGGGGGGACACACGCTAGGGTGAGGGGCATGGCGGTGGTATTTTGTGTTGTTGTTTTTAGTGAGATTTGACACTTCAGTGTTTTTTCTTGCTTTATCTTCTACCTGTTGTCTGACTTCCAAGGAATGAATACTGTGACTTTCAGTGTGATTGCAGTAATGTACAGGTGAAAAATGTTCCACGTCAGTGCAATGTTCTACCCAATGGTGCTACTAGAGCAAGGAGGAAATACTGCTTTGGTATTTAAAGGGGTGGGGAAGACTTTAAAGGCTGTTCTATAGGTACTATACAAGGGTCAAAAAAACCCTACCACCACCACCAAAAACAAACAAACAAACCAACCACCACAACAACAAAACAAAACAGCCCCAAACCAGGAGTTCCTTGTATTATAAATGTTATTAGATCACCAGAAAACAACTCTGCTGTGTAAGATTTGCAGATGTGGTTCTTAAGCACAAAGGCTTAACACATCAAATGGTTCCTTACCTTCCTCTATAACTGTCTCAGCTGCTGCAGTGTGACCCCTCATTGTGATAGGCAGAACTCTGCATGGATCTGTTCAAGTATTGCACATCACCTTGTCACTGCTTTGCACTGTAGTGGAACTTTGCTACCTACTGATCAGTCAGCACACAGACTGCATTATGTCCCTAATATTTGAATGTATATTCAGAAGAAGATATAGTCAGCTCTGGATTTTTAAGATTCCTGTTCTTAAAAAGCCTGTGGACATCTTACTCAGTGTCCTCTAACAAGCAAAGTAAACATGTTAACAAACTATGCAATATAATTACATTTTTTTGGAGTGTGTTTCTCCTGGGTTTAATTCAGGCTTGTTCTGCTTGGTTCCAGCTTTCACATAAGTCTCTAGTGTCAGGGGCTATTGCTTTGAGATTTCAGGCTGTACTAGATCGCAAGTGTGTCGGGTCACAGCAATTGGGTCAAATCTTTGTGGTTAAAGTCATTACATTCCACTGCAGTCAGCTTAACTGTGGTCAGCTTGCATCACTTTAACATCACGGAATATTGTTTAATTGAAAAGGTCCAGAATACATCTATGCCTTGGGAAAGAATAGGCAAATAGCCAGAAAGCGGAAAAGGGAGGGAGGAAAGCAAAGAAGAGTCAAAGGCTATAAACATGGCTGGATGAAAAAACAATGGGGAATGTCTAGTACTTCATAATTTTCTCCCTTTCTATATACTGTTTTCTGTTAAACTTTTTAGAAAGTTCCAACTTTTTTTTTTTAATCCTAATATTTAAAGGTTTTTTCCCTCCACTATTTGTGAGAATGTCATTGTACTAAATTTTATTAAAAGTTTACTTTAAAGCAAGCAAACAGAAACACTGAAGTGGTGGTGGGAATAAGACAGAAAAATCTTGCTGCCCCAGTCTGTGCATTCATATTTTAAAATTTGTGTACGTATGTATACATTGAGCAATCTTACTTTAGTTCTGATTCAGATTTAAGTACAGATTTTTCTATCTAGGTTGCTGCTACATATGTAAGTTTGTAGGTCAAATTCTGTCCTAGATATCCCCATTGACTACAAATACAAACATCTATGGAAAGAATGTACCTCTAATGATTACCAGACTGCAAATATAACCTAGAAAACTATTTCTAACTAGCAAAGCAAGTTAAGACAATTACGAGGAAAAGACAACTGCCAGTTCCACCTACATCTGGAAATGTGAGTCAGTGTCATTTGCATTAGAGATGGCCTAATTAAATCAGTTCAGGTGTCAGCTAGTCTCATGAATCATTATTTCTTTAACCTCATAAACGGGAGCTGTTAGAATTGTACTATTGCACAAACAGTGCTTGTGACGTTGGAGTTTGCAGTTCCTAATGTTGTTTAGTCCTTCATTTTGGATGGTCCTAACTTCTTATTTGGGCATCCTAGATTTCATGAATGTAGGAAAATGACAGGGAGATATAACTTCAGCAGGACAGTTGTGATGGCTATAGGAAATATCTACACGTAGGATCCCTGCAGAGATTCTTTCCTGAAAGATTTATCCAGAACAGATTTATCCAGGTGATGAGATCAGAACCACGGAGCAACATTTGGACACCTATGTACTTCCTTTTCTGGACTGTTCTCCCTCCTGTCTCTGCTTCCTCACCCCTCTTCTGCCATGCCTTCTTTCCCCAGCCTTCTTTTCCCCAGCAACTTCTGTTGCCATTTCCCCTAGTTTTCCATGTGTTCTTTCCAGATGCTGTTGCTGCCACTCAGCCCACTGTGAATGTGCAGCTCTTCTTCCTTGTGTGGTAACAAATGACAGATGGTTCACCTCCAGATGGGTGACAAGAATGTGGGTCTGGACAGCCTTCCCTTAGATTTTAAGCAGGGTTAGGCTGTGTCTATGGAAAGAAGAGAGATCAAATAGAGCCTTTCAAACATATCTTCTGACAATGGGCCCAGTCAAGGGATAGCTTGACCTCAGTTGTTGTCTTCAAGGGTAATGGTTTGATTAAGAGAGTAGGCGTATGGTCATCATTGGCTCTCGGGACTTAGCGGTGGCAAGAATTCTCCTTCATGCTGGTACGCTGATCAGCAGGCTGGGACACACCTTGGCTTTTAGTCACTATCAGATTCCTCCGCCCACTCAAGGAGTACATCTAGATATGTAGGTGAAATGATTAAAGATAGTAATACAGTAGGGCCAGTATTGTTGATATTAAACCGTCACAAAGTCCCCCTCAGCTTCAGTGGCAGATGGAGCAAATCCACTGGTTTACAATCTTTAAAGGAAGCTTTGATGTGGAGCAAAAGAAAACTACACCAATTACTGTGCCCTTACCGTGCAGGCTGAGCTACCAATCCTAATGAAAATTGAGCTTTAAGTACTGATCAGAAAAAAAAGGACTCACAGTAATGATGCAACTGAATAGTAAGGGAGAAATTGCAATGGAGACAAATACAATGCTTGAACAGGAACAATCAGCTTCCAACACACGTAATGGGATAGCACTGCTTAAACTGCAGTCCTGTTGGAAAGGGTCTAAGGGTTACAGGCAGAGCAATTTTAAGTGAGCAATGCTATGCTGTCCTTGCAAGAGAGAAGTGCTGTACAGGGCAGATGCAACAGGATCGCTTTAGCTGCAATATTCTGTTTGTGTGCCAGGTTTCAAGGGAATTATGGACCAGCTGCAGGAGGTTTGAGCAGGAGCAACTAAAAGAAAAGACACCTTGCACTAAAAGAGAAGGAAAGCCTGAGCAAATTAGAATTGTGTAACCAAAAGCAGAGAAGACTGCAGGAAGGGAAAAGGAGAACATAATAGCCTACCAGTGAAAAAGGATGACAGAAAAGATGTGTTCTTCGTATTTGTGGCTAGGACAGCAAGTAACAGGCCCAAGGGAAGAACGGCAACAAGGACTGCCCAGGGATACAATAGTTACCAGATTTGGAGAAATACTTCCTTGGAAAGAATGAAACCCTACCAATGGTTAGGGAGCAAGTAAAGCAACCAGGCCACAATTCTCAATTGTGATGAAGCCCTATATACTGTGATTGAAAGAACTTGACCTTAACCTGCATGTTATCGCAACCCTAGCAGCTGGATATGCACCCTTAGCTCGGATCCTCAGGATACTCATACACTTACGTAACTTCACTCATTGAAATGCTCCTACTGACTTTAGTGCAAGTACTCACTCAAGGAAAATTGCATCAGTGAGTTTACTGGGCCAGTGCCAGCAACAGTGTAATGGAATTATTTGCTTCCAATAGTAGCCATGTTTCCTTTCCTGTTTTGAATTAAGATGTAATAAATATGGAGAACAAAGCAGATGCAGGGGATCAGAATAAAGAAAAACAAAGAAGTGAAGGGCAGAGTAAAGACTGCAAAATTCATATTCATTTTCAGCATGTGCTCCAAAGATGAACTGGATGGACTCTAACTGACATGTATGTTTAAGGGGAGGCATGAGAAGGCATTGACGAGAATCTGGGAAGGGAGAAATATCTAAACCTGCTGTGGGAATGTACTTGTTTTTGTCTCACATCATATATTTCTTTGTTAAGGAAAATAAATGCATACATATTGGTGAGAGACTGATGTATAAACATTTATGTGCAATTATACACATTATCTTGCTTATATTTATGTTGCAGCTTTGGAAGATGTTTGTCAGGAATTAACACATGAAATGTTTCTGCATCTTAGCCTAATGACAAAGCAGAATCATCTGCCATGATTGCCAAGGCATGGTTAAATAAAGTATGAAGACCTCAGGCTGGCGAAATACACCAGTAGAAATCATGGCCAGCTGTCCTGCACAGGGCTTTGTCAAGCCTGTAGCAAAAGAAATCTTTGAGAACTGCACAAACAGAAAAGGGGAACAAAAGAAATGTGACATAATGACAAGTGCAACTTGAACTGTAGTACACTAAACCACCCTCACATTCAGACAGGAAGGCTAAGAAAATGCATTAACCACAGAGATGAGACCTGGAGGAATTCAACAAGTACACAGCAAACAACCTGTGGGAAGGTTTCTCCATAGCTGGACTAGCGCAGAGAGAGAGTACTTGAACTTGACAGCAACCTTGGGAATGTGTTCACAAGCTGGAGATTTTATGAGTTTGCTGACACAAGGCCAGACAGGGGCAAACATTAATAGAAACAAGGAACTTGAAGCAAAATCACGCAAAGAAGTGAAGCATAGAAGTGGCCTAGTAAAATAGAAGTTTGCATTAAGTTTCCAGATATATTTGTCTTGGCCCCACTAGGAAGCTTTCAATAACATCAGTGTTTTCAGTTTCCTTTCTAGAACAGCAGTTGTTATTGAATGTTATTTCAAGTAATTCCTCTTTACTGTATCTGTGCATAGTCAATAATCAGAACAAAACATTAGGGGAGGAAAAAATTATTTTAAAAACCCCATCAACAAGAAGATATAAAAAGATGTGTGGGAAAAGAGCCTTGTTACTGAACTAGCATAGGCTCTGTTTTAACGTTTTTAAGGTATGCCTCTGGAGTGAGATCCTTCCTGTAGTTGCCAGGATGCAAGGATGCAAGGCAAAGCAAGTATTTGCAGGGGTCTTCCCCTTAGTTTCTGGGAGAGTGGATTGTGCTTTGATTTGGATGGGGTAAGTGCCAAGCCTTTAACAAATGAATGTGCAAAATGCTAATGCAAATATAGGTACTTTGTCTTTTTTGTTTCTGTCTTCATCTGCTTAACACAGTAAAGAGCACCGGAGGCTATTTGAATAACGTACTTTCAGTGAGTTTGCAGAAATTTGCACATTGATGTCAGCCAGTGAATTTCATAGAAGTGGATTTATTCTGGGGAGAAAACCTGAGAGGGTGGAGAGGTGATATAAGGGAAATATAGACATCGGGGAAGTAAAGAATGGAAGGAGCCGATGAAACAGAGGAGAGAAAACACACAGCAACACAGCTGGATTAAAATAAAGGAATAGGCTGTACTTACATTCCACATTTGTATATGGGGTGTGGGGGGGAGGCTGGCACCACCTTCAAATACTCCTGGACCTTTACTACTCTCTTCCCACAGCATGGCATGCCACTTTGAAACTGTGCCAATACAGCTCTTTGTGTGGCCTCACAGTCAATCAGACTTAGTTCACTTAAAAATAACTCATTTTTGCCAGGTAATTTTTCAGCAAAATCAGTTCACTAATGTGGGATACAGCATGACACGCGAAGTCCTGAAACATAATGTATTGCAAAACCACAGCCATAGTTCATGCTGAAAGAAAACACAAGAACGTGGGAATAGCTCCAATTCAAAACAAGTGCTTCAGGAAGGGCAATGTTCAGATAAGGCAGAAGGAGAGAAACCATACCTGAAAAGTTTAGTTGATGCTGGATTGTATGTAGACACTGGCAAATGAGTATTATTGAAAGCAAAGGACATAATGAATACAGCTGAAAGCAAAAGTATTAGAAAATAAAAAGGACCACCACCACTTGGGAACTGGAAAGTCTTGAAATCACCTAGTGTGGTTTTGCTCAGATCAGCTAGTGTTTTTCATTTATTAAGATCTTAATATATCATACTTGTAGAATATGCAAAAATCCACAAATGTTTCTCTTGATACCAACAGCTGAGTTCACAGTTAGCCCCTATCATTAAGCTAAATACAATCTTTACAAATTCCACTTTACAAGCTATGCTGAAATAATCTTTATCTCTTTTCAAGTTTGTCAAGTGTACAATTTTTTTCTTCAATTCCATGCCTCTAGCCATGCATTGTGTTATAGAAAAGAGCAATTTTTGAAGGGGAAAAGAACCCTTCACTGTGTTTCCTTTCCTGTGTTTCCTTCCTAGCTTGGTCAGTGCTTTAGGCAAATTTTGTAAGCTCAAAGGGGAAGTATATTCAAAGCCAAGAATCTCTTTTGCATAAACCAAACACAAGGTGTTCTTTGAGAACTCCAAATGTTAGGAAAATCATTTAGTCTGTTTTGTTCCTTAAATATAACAAAACTGTAGACACAATTTTTAACTTAGCACATTGTGCAAAAAATGGTAGTGGCAAAATTGTTCATTACTGTTTGAAATTTTTGCCTTGATAGGACATGAATCTCTGTCTTTTCCATTAACTAAATTGAAGTTGCATTTGGATGTGGTTAATTTCAGGAAGCCTCACGCTTCAGCACCTGAGTTTACTGGGCCATGTTGCACATTTAGAAATCAGGCCCACTGAATGCAGTATGATGTGTTTTTTAAGTCTTTTTTCAGACATTTGGATCTCTTGCTTATAGCAAGCCCTGCCAATCTCTAGGTTTTAAATATATGCCTCTCTCCTACTACAAGGAAGCCTGCTCTTTCTTTTTTCCTCTGGATATTATTTATTTTTAACCCACAGTTGCAGTAAATCGTAGCAAATTTGCTCTTCGCCACTCTTCCTCAGGTTCCTTATCAGATACGTTCAGATCAGATCCAACTGAACGAGGAGGTTACAAAACTGCAAGGCACAGAAGAAAGTGTCTGAATGTGACATATGGATGAAAATGGTTGACCTAAGTTTGTTAAGGACTGATCAGCATATAGGGGAAAGAGGGACCTTGCTTATTCTTATATGTTTGGGATACTAAAGAACATCTCTGCCTGCTGATGGACAAGAGACGTGTGCTGGCACAGGGATTCAAAGTCTGTCAAATTCACTGTTTACAAAAGGCTCTGTTCCTTCTGCATATGCTTTCCCTATGTCATAACAGCTCTGCTGGCAGGTGTGCTCACGGCAATAACCGGTTATAAGAAAATCTTCAAACATGGTGAATTCTGTGCTTGACAGAGGCTCACATGCTCTAGGAGAGAAACAGAAAAACAGATGCTTCCCTTCACTCTTGATGTTTATACACATTCAAAGTGTTGCCCTGGTCAGTATTTTCCTGCTTGCAACCTCTGCTTTTTATTGAGGTGAAACTTGAAGGAATGAGCAAGAATATTTCTAAAAGTTCCCGGTCATCTTTAAAGGTTTGCTCCATAACTGACCAAACTGATTTGTAAATCATAGATTAATTTTGTTCTTCTCAGATGACTGTAAGGAAGCTATATGCAATGAAACATTGCATACAGTGATTTTTTTGTTAGTTTGTTTGTATTTCATCAAGGTCTGTTTAACTTTATGGTCAAGCCAGCCAACAAAACCGTCAAGCCTTGTATGCCTCCTGACTGCCCTAGAAATACCTTTTCCTCTTCAACAGCCAAACTTCAGTTGTGTTAAACTGGCTTCTGCCTCATTCAGTATAATTTGGTCCTTTTCAGGTTCTGTTCAGAGCAATTACAGACCAATCTTGCTATTACAAGAGATGCTTCCCCCACCGTTTCTACAGTGTGTAAAACAATGTTGGGTGGTTTGGGGGGGTTCTTTTTCAATACCTGTAGATCCTGGTTGCTGTGATAAGAGGGGAAAACCAAAACAAAATCAACCACTATATCAATGCAATGTCTATAGGTGGAACTCTACAGAGAGGTGGCTAGATACACAGTTTCGGTGAAGAGATGCCATTGCTTCTGAAAGTGCAAGGTCCTGTTTTCTCATGGTAGCAATGTAGCTACAGATCTTGAATACATGATGCTATGCAGGGACAAGTTTTGTAGTGCTGTAATATACCACAGCTTTAATGAGATGCCTTGCTGTACACTTGCCATAAACATGCCTACAGACAGGCTATCTGGACAATGGAATATTTAATATGTTAAAGATAAAAGGGATGATGAATTTTTATCTGTCACAAAAAGAAATTTTTGAAAAGCCCCAGTTACTCTAAGTAACCCACATGATCAAGCCACAAGTAAAATGCCCTTAATAGTTAAATAAAACTAGAAATATGCATATACAGTGTACTTTTATGGTGCTGTCCCAGGGTTCCTCAGGCAAGCAAACAGAAGCTTAAATCATCCACCCTGACAAGTAAGCTTTTGATTCCAGGAAGTTAAAAGGTTTCACAGCTGATGCCAGATCCACAAGCAATCTCCTTGCAGGTTGTATCACAGTTTGGGTCTATGAGGCAAAAGCTGAGACTGGCACTTAAGTAGTTACTATGTTGTCACAGGTACTCATGTTTGAAATTTAACAGAATTCCTATTAATATTTCTACTATAAGGCTGAATCATAACATAGCTGGGGTAACGCTTTTACAATTACAAGGGTCTCGAGCTATATGTTGAGCATATAACAGTGCTATTTACCTTTGTTTAAAAAAAGAACAAACCCCATATAGATGAACATCCAACTTCTAGGTAATTACAAAATGCAATTCTAGAAAAGATTGAAAAGCCACTTTCTCACTTGCCACAAGTCTCATAAAAACAGCTAAAAACTAGAACTCCATGGAACTGGCTACCAAAATATAGCTATAGAAAGGCATAACTTCTGCTGTTACTATTGATATGCTATGACCTATTCTACATTGGCTATTATTATAATGTTGATGAAACAAAAAAAATGTGCAAACTGCTGAATAACATTAAATATAAAACTGAAGCAGGCTATGGACTCATCTGGGGTGATACTAATTAGCAGACAGTTTACTTCTGTGAAGGTCTTAAAAAGCCTGTTTTGAAGATAATAGACATAGTGCTTTGAGAATGTGTGTACTTAACTTTATTTACATGAGCAGTTCCCTTGAGCATTAGAATCAAAAGAATTCTACAAAGTTCAAAGAAGTTATCAGAGGCGAAGATGACCTTCACGTTTATTATTTACTTTTTTTTTTTTTTTAATTTTAAACTCACTAGGAGAAGATGCTTTCCCATATGAAGATGAAGACTTAATTAAAAATAAAATTAGGTAAATTCTGGCCTGTCAGCATTTCTGGCTGTGTTCCCTGTGACCCTCTCTGACTGTAGAGTCTTTACAGGCAGTTGACTGCCTTTTATCAGAAACCTTCAAATAAAGAGGGCTTTTCTACCTTAACTCTTTCACCTAACATTCAGATAACCTACTCTTCCAAATGCAATCTTGTAAAATAAAAAATACATGAGAAATTTACAATAGCAAATATTAGAATAGACAGGGAGCTGAAGACATCACCTTGTGCCCCAAGATACTATTGAGAATTGTCTTCAGGGGCTGAGGATGAGGAGAGAACTAAACACATGAAAAAGGAAAACAGAGTAGCACAACATACATTTATATTAGCACATGCTCATTTCTTAAACTCATGGGGCTGGTAGAAGAATCCCATAGACTAGAAACCTACAGTGCAGGAGAGTAAGAGTCATGGGTCCACCCTGTGCTTCATTGTCTCAGAAACAGCTGCATAGTGGACAACTGCCTGACTGTAATAGTTCTACAGTCTGCTTACATCAGGCCAAAACAGTAGCCAAGGATCAACTAGATATGAGAGTCTACAAAGATTCCAAGGGTTATTCCTAGTACAAGCTAAAAGGTTGTCTAAGCAGTAGACAGAGCACAACAGTAGAATATTGCTGATGTCTAATTGCAGAACAAGACAAATACAATAAGTTAGCTACTATTTATGTAAGAAAACCAAAGTACTGAACAGAAAAAAAAAACACTACAGAAAGCACCTAGAACATAGACAGAAGATAGCAACAAATAGCTTGTGAAAATTCTGATAGAGAAAATCTGGAAGTTTGATGTATACTTTGGTATTCAAAAGGAAGAAAGAGTAGCAATGACTGTGTTGTATCACTGCTGATTACTCACACATGATGAAGGGGAAAGAAAATGTTGGGTAAGTAATGATCTCTTCTTGGCTGAATCACAAGCGCTTCTTAATTTATGTAATATAGTTAGAGATCCTACCTACTGCCTGTCGTTGGCAACAGCCGTGACCATCAGTCTGCAGGGGCGAGTTGCATTGAGGTGGGTCTTGTTATCGATGCTGTTTGCTGCTGCTCCTTTCTCCTATTTGAGAAGAGGAAGGTGGTACCGAATTTCTTGGCACACATATCCCTATGAAAATAAAAGTAAATATTGCTAGTTTATAATGATACTGACAGCTCTTCTGCTAGATGAAAATAAGCCCTGTGAAACAGATGGAGATGCAAATAATAAGCATTTCTCCGCAGCAGTAGTGGAGCATACAATTATCAGAAACAGACAACCAGTGGGAACGGGTTTTAGCTGTGAATGTATTTTCTAAATTAAATTTTCAAACTATTGCAATAACTTGGACATTGAGTAACTGCATCAGTAACTAATCCTTTATTCCCTTTGAGAAGAGTCATGTGCTTTCCCCAGCTACAGAAATCTTTCACAAATTTCTCAGAGTACATGTGCAGTCTAAATGCTCTCTTAATGATTTAGGGGTCCAAACAAACGCTGTCCCCTTATCTTCACTGATAACTTCCAATTTTGGTGCACAGCATGTAAGTCTTAAAAGTGAATTCATTTAAGGGAATTATTCTGTATTTAGAGTACAAATGTTGCATCACTATGCCTCCTTAGGTAACCTGCTTGTGGGGATTTATTGGTATATAGCAGACGACCTGTGCTATAAATTATTGCAGCTTAGTTGACTGCTGTGAATCAAACTTACTTTCAAGAAGCCAAAGATAAGTCCAAGCTTTTCAACTTTTTCAGAATCATAGTAATGTGTATCTTCAAATATTTTTCTCCTTTGCTATCAAAATAAGTTGTATGACTCCTTTATGTTTGTATTTGGGCTCTTTTCTTTCTTTCTTTCTTTCTTTCTTTCTTTCTTTCTTTCTTTCTTTTTTTTTTGTGTCAGAAGTTGATATATGCCAGAAATAGTCAGTGTCCTCAATACAGATTTTGCAGTTTTCATAGGCTTTAAATTTGCCTTTCTTCTGCAAGTCTGGATTCCATTGTGCTTTGTTTCTAAAACCTTAAGAAAATGTATCTCTGACACATCCATTTTATTAGAATACAAAATGACATAAAACAGTCAGATATCCAAATTCTACCTGTTCAGGAGAACAGCAGATTGTTTCTCTCATGAGGACTTGTGTAATTATTCTGAATTGCTTTAAAATTTCCTTTATACATGCATAAGTCACTAGTTCTTAACTATCCATGTTTCTGTTAATGCTTACATTTCTAGGAATATGATTGTGTTAAATTTCATTGCATCACAGTCATAAAAAGCCATTTATCTTTGATCTTTGTTACAACAGTGACAGTTGCTTGAAGTATAAAAAGCTGAAATTAAGCAGGACCGTAATAAAGAAATATTCATGGAAAGCTGAACCAGATCGTGAGGTATGTTGTTGAAGGCACTGGCTCTTATTGTGCAGATTTAACTAACAGTTTTGTCAGAAAGCGCTAGGTGCTGAGACTGTGAAAGTCACAGCCCAAGCAGTTGTTCTCCCCTAATGTAGGTAGAGCTAAGTGGTTTCCTTAGCTTAATCTACAGTTAAGGAGCAATAGTGGGTCTGAGGCTAAACTCTTCAGGTACCAGATCCCGAGTAAGACTATCTCATTCCTTCTGGACTGTTCTTCTGCAAATGTCTTTTCTGTTAAACTCCTGTATGTTTTTATCTTTCTAAGTACTATTAAATCTGCAGTATTCTATCAGGCAAACCTTTTTTCTTTGTGCAGATTCTCACATCTGCTTAAAGTAGATGTGTTTATTACGAACCCATTTCCTACACAGTTTCATTACCTTTTCTGGAGAGTTCTAATAAGGCTTGCTGGCCACTCTGACCAGTCATCACACCATGCATCTGTCTCCCTCACTGGTAGCTTTCCAGCCTTCATGTCAATCTGCTAAGAAGGAAATAATGCTTGAGTACAAAGATTCATAATTGATTACTATCTTACAGATGCTTCAGATTGAAAGTTTTGTAAGCTGCTGAACGCACCTGCTATACTGCAAATTCATCACACCATTTATACAGCCTTTCCCACTGTCTTGCTCACTCTGCCATTGTATGTGCTGAGACTTAATACTTACATTCCTGTGTCTTATATAAGGTGAAACTTTCATTTAAATGTTCATTGAGTTGAACAATGTCTTCGAACACAATGTTTGAATTGCTGCACCCTCAACAGATTTCCATTTCTCCCCCTTTGATTATTAACCCCAGCCATTAATGTGGCAATGGGCTGTGTTTGTATTTTCTTTATACAATGGTTGGCTTATAACTTAAAACCCAGTGTTATCAGTGACAACTAAGCCTGTTACTATGTGGCTGATAAGCCAGGTTATGTCTATTTCTGTGTTTGTTCACATGGTGAAGTTTCACAGCAAAGGCAAATGCCATAATGCTGTGTGGTATCAGCAGCTGTTAAGCTTGTGCTTCTATTCAGAACACAATGTCTGCATTTAAAACCCCAATGTTGTTAGTTCTGTCTGCACACCAGAACATTATATGGTGTTCAAAGCATCCCTACCTTTATACTGACTAATCCTGTTTCTCCTCTTCCCAGCAACTCCAGGTGCTTAACATGCAACCGCATTTATCATCACAGCTACGAAGGAGGACAGTGCTATTATCTCATTTACAGATTAAGAACCTGAGGCACAATTAAGAACAATGACACACCAGAGGTCACGCAGGAAGTCTGTGGGAGAACTGGGAGCTGAAGTCTGGTCATTGAAGTCCAAGGTTAGAGACTGGAACTTTCCTCTTTGATGGAGGACTGAAAATACTTCAAAAAATTCAATATGCTTACAGAAATTTGGTGCTTTCTTTCATAATTTTTTATTATTTATCAGGAAAATCTGGGTAATATACCAAGTTAAAGTCCAGCCTATTATTAATTGTTTTCTTATTATTTTTTTTTTTCCTTTTGTACTAACAGCTACCCATCAAACGACTAAGTTTATTAGGGCTTAATTTTCATGTATCATTGCTTGTAACGGTAAATATAAAATCTTAAGCTATTCTCTTTCAAGTGTTTGCCTAGATTATTAACAGAAGTCAAATCACAGATGTTTTCAATGGAAAACACGGGCTAAGCCATCAGACTTTTTCTTAGAAAACACTCTCTCCTTCTCTACCCTGCCACCAACATTTTGGGAGTCCTAAACTACTACTGCAGGACAGACCATTGTTTTACAAGTAATATAAATAGATTAATCTGCTCTTAAACATACTCTACGCCATGTGAAAACTGGACAGGAGGGCCCTCTATATTGAAAAGACCCTGCAAAGACCATGTAGGTTGGGACTGAAAAAGATGCTGCGGTCAGATCCCCAGCTGCATCAAATTACCATATTATTACTCAGTTTATAGCAGATAAGTGAATGAGTTGTATTTTGGTTTTTGTTGCATCAAAATAAGTCACTGAATCACCCTCGTTTTAGATTATCAGTTGTCTTGTATTCAAAAATAAGATGATTTCTATAAGCTACTTTGTCCTATTTCTTCCCTAGATTAAAAAGTAACACTTTGATGAACAATTCTGTTGTTGCATTTATGTGATTATAAAAAGGTAACTTGTCCCATTGAGGACCAGTTGAGCTGTGACCAGCCAGCTCTGCACTGGGAACAGCCATGTGTGTCTGGGACCAATCAATATTAAATGAACACAGGTGGAAGTGGGGACAGCAGTACAGTAAAAAGAGCCTCTTGAGTGAAAGAGGAAAAAAT
This sequence comes from Columba livia, assembly GCF_036013475.1. NCBI lineage: Eukaryota > Metazoa > Chordata > Aves > Columbiformes > Columbidae > Columba > Columba livia. Next base: position 52,665,661 of record NC_088606.1, read on the forward strand.
AAAAAGGAGCTAGAAGCTCCTCTGAGCAGAGAAAGGGATGTCTAGGGAATAGCCTTCAGGGACAGTGTTCCTGTAGCAGGAGTGGTGAGAAAATAACAGCTAGCAGATGATTCTAAGGTTTCAGTCTTTGTAGATGCTTCTGGGATCTTGAGGTGAACAGCTTTATTCTTGCAGAATTAGAGGAAATGGGGGACTAGTGAGAAGCCGTATTGTTTAACATGGCATCTCTGCACAACTATACTGTTAGTATGTCTATACCTGTTAAGGCATTTTGACCAGCATGATCAATTCTAGCCTGGAACTTAAATGGAGATTTACCTGTTAGTCACATAGGTATCCTAGGTTTAAAAAGGTAGCAACAAATGACTATCTACTGCAAACTTTATCCTTCCTTACCTTATAATTTTGAATCCCAGCTTCTGTGTTCTAAAAAAACTCCAAATTTCAAATGCAAGCTTACTCCTCAGAGAGTATCTCATCTTCTCTTTAAAAACATATGTACCCTAAAAAGAGGTTTACAGATCAGATTATTCAATTGTCATACCTGAACATGAGAGGCTTCTCATGTGAAAGACTTCCTGTGTCAGAGGACATTCTGATAATAAGGTATTACCATTCTGTGTCTTAAAATAGACCTGTAAAAATAATTTTAAAAACCCCAAACCAAAACCAACTGTGACTGTGGTTAAATGGCAAAGCTGAGCTTTGTATGGACTGTATGGACTAGCTTCCTTGTTCTTAAAGTGCCAATTATTTTTCTTTTTTTTTCATCACATGACAAATATTTTTATTTCACTTTCAGTTTATTTAGAAGGAGGATGATCAATATTGAGAAAGTATTTATTAGCAGAAATATCTACAAAAAATGAGATGAAAACACCTGTAGCCTATTAAGCCAGACCAGATAAACTTGATAGTTCAGCCACTAGAGGGACCTCCAGGAATATTTTATATACATATATATACATATGTGTGTATAAAATTGTAAAGGCTATTTTGCAGTACTAATGTTTTTAAGGAAAAACAATAAAAGCTTTGCAGGTCAAATGAATTGTCGGGATTTTTATATTGAGCTCTGAATCATAGCAAATACGAATTAACTCATTATGTCATAGATTTTGTCAAGAAAAAAGCAACTTCTGTTCTGGAGTTCGGAGTGCTATTCCCTCTTCACGGAATCTGTGAGATTAGCACATCCACTTTCAAGAGACTTGTAATTTAGCAGTAAGGTTATACGTTGTTCTTTTGCAGAATACAACACAAATACAGTTATGATCTTTTCAGACTTTCTGAGAATAGGATTTGGATGTGGTGCAGACAGTCTGAAATCAATAAGCTTTGTTTCTCGCTGAATGGCACTTTACCAGAGCCCCTCAACTTATTTCAAATTTTAACAGTCGTTTAATAACACAGTTAACAAATGTTTGTGCCTCAGCGTGCATGCAAGTGCTTTCTAAAAAGTAGTTATGCTATCACTTGGATCATTGGATTTGTAATTGGCAATCAATCAGGGAGATGACAAGGGTGCTCTGATGTTCCCTTTTGTACTTCTGCAATACTATAGAAGAAGTTGTGCAGTTCTTCACACAAAGTCTCAGGGATATGCAGAGCACAAATTCAACAAGCTTTAGCCTTAGGATAGCCCCTGTAAAACATGAAATCCTGCTAATGTAAGTAACTGTGCTTCTGAGACACTGAATATGAAGACGCAAAGACAAGAGTTGCAGTTAACCCACTTAGCAAAAGGTCAGCGATGGGACTAGAATTTGGCATTAAATCACAATTCTGAAGCAGGTTAGAATAATTTTTGCAAGATCTTAAATTATGTTCCATTGTTCAGCTTTACCTGTTAGAACGGTACTAGCAAAATGAAAACTCATTTTGTGAGATGAAAGCAACCTGAAATTCCAGTTTGGCAAAGCTCATTGTTGCACAGCTCTCCTGTGGTCTATCTACTGAGTTTTGTAGTTTCCATTTTGTTTGCACTGAGAGGTTACTTGCTGAGAAAAGTGGCAGGGGAGGAGACATTGCCCAGGACCTTTTCTTTCTTTTTCTTTTTCCCTTTTTTTTCCTCTTTTTTTTCTTTGTTGTTTTGTTTTGTTTGTTTGTGGCATTAAAAAGATCTTCGCATTATTGTTTGAAAACTCTCTATTTCTGCCACAGAGTTAGTATTATATTCCTTGCACTGCACATGTATTAACCTCCCACTGAAGTTTTCTAGTGAACTACCTGCAATTAAAATGCACATTCAACCACAGTTATGCTGAACTGGCAGACTGACGACTCCTGACGTCAAAAGTGGGTTGTCAAGTGGGCCTTGCTGAAGAAGTATGATTATCTATGCCATGCCATTCCAGACATGTGAAATAGGCTATCATATGTTGCAGATTAACATGGTAGGAGGCAGGAAATACTCCTTGACCAGGAAGAGATTTAGGGTTAATTAGTGATTTCTTTACCTGCTTTAGCTGCTGAGAGTGAAATCCTTCCTGAAATACCAGAACAATTAAGCACAATCCCCCTCCATAAGTAACTATGGAGCAAAAATGGGGAGGGGAAAGGGATTTCAGAATTTCAGAAGTTCAACTAATTTATTTGGAGCTTATTCAGAGGTGTTATTTGATACTGATTTTAGTCTAACAAAGAGAAGCTTTGTGACTAATGCAAGGAGGAGGATTTTCTTTTGATGCAAGAAGATGATGTAATGATCTCTTCCTTTAAAGAATGTCATTAGTCACTCTGCCCTCAGACACCTTTGTGTGTGTAAGAATATGCACACTGTATCATGTATGGCATCACATGAGAAATCAAAAGCCTGTTGAGTCTCACATGCTTCTGAGATAAAAATATACCATATCTGTTTTAATGATGAAAACAAACACTGCAGCATTTTGTCAGCCTCTTTAGTTTTATCTTTTGAAGTGAAGAAGAATCCTTCTTCAACTATTAAAATTGCTGAATGATTAACCACAGGAAAGAGCCAGGGAGGATGGGACACCACGGGCAACTGCTGCAACAGACTGGAGAGAATATGTACACTGGGGGCTACAAGTGTGTCTGACTGTCAGAAATTAGAACTGAGATCTCCTAAACGTATGCCCTCTTAGGTTTATCAGGCTTTCACAAGTTTTAGATTTATTTTTTTTTGAGATTTGCAAGTAGGTTGGGACCAGGAAAAGCGTTGAGAGAGACGTTTCCAAGACGTGATGCACCAAAGCAGTTCAGCTACGTTTCTACTTCCCCTTTTTTCTTCTTACTGGCAGTGAACCTCTCAAGGGCTCTGCCCTGAAGTCCTGCTCCTAAACAAGTAAACGTTTTTGACCTGAATTCTTCAGAATCCCTTGTACCTGGAAGTTTTTGGTCAGGCAGCAACAATGGCAAATAGAACAGGCTAACACTGTAAAAAAAAATCTGGATCTTTATTGACATAAACCAAAATTCAAGCTGGCAGGTACTGGCCTTCCATATGAATAAATGTTCATTGACAAGAAAAATGTCTACCAAACATTGCTGCAGATATACGCTTGCTCCGCCTAATTTGGAAGGTTTTAACTTTTATCTTTGGACACTTTTTTGTTGAAGACAAAGAATAGAAATATTGTAATAAATAGCAGGACTAATCCTATGGGCAAATAACACCTTGTAAGGTTCATGTTTAAGTTGCAAAGCAGTTAAGCATTTAAACATACACATAACTTTGAACACATGTAAGCAAAACAAAAAATGGCTTGTGTGCCATAAATCTAAACACATGATCGGAACCTTTCTTGAAACTTTGCTTTAGGACTTAAAACCTGAGCACTGGTAAACAATAACATTCATTCCCTTTCTTTTACCCAATATGCTTTAAAAACCTATGAAACAACGTATAAAGAGGTTATAAATGTAGAGGTAACCATGCAGTAAGATAGCATTCAAACAGATAATATTAATCAGGATTGTCAGCTGCTGGACTGAATAGCCTCCAAACTCCAGATATCTGGTGCCTGCTACTATCTTCTGCAACGTTTCTTCTCTCTAACAACCAGATTCCCGGGTTTCTTTTTGGTTTTCCAAGTCCTGTTCTTTCTGCAGATAGTTAATTTGCCACTGAAGGCAGCATTTCAGAACAGATGAAGCTATATTGTCCAGTTTCCAGGCAACTATTTGAGTATATGGTCTGGAGCATACTTTGCCCATCAACCTGCTGTAATCTCTGTAATTCGTAAGGATGAACATCTCTTGTGCCTTTCTGTGCAGCACTTGTCCTAATTACCAGCACAGCACTGTGGTGATTTTGAATGAATGGCAAAGGTGTCACCTTCCTTAGGTTTTTTTACCCTGGTACTTCTTGATGGTGGTACTGCCTTTGTTGACTCAGAGAAAGCATAGACAGCAATGGTTAATAGATGCCTAAATTGCAGGTAGAGCAATGACAGAGTAACTGCAGATCTTCCTGATCAAGGAAGCTGAAATAAATTCACTTGTAGTTGAGTTGAACTAACCTGAGGATTCTCCCTAGATGCACGGCTATGTGACCACAAGGTACTAGTGAACAAGGATAAAGTTATTACTGCACTTTATTGGGTTTTTATCTTAATGGTCAGGCTTTTGAGGCATCCTGCTGTTTCAAATGATTTACACTCTCCATATCTGGAGCTCCTGGTAGTGTGCTACCCAAGTAGTTTGACTAGCAACACCTGTCATCAGGGAAAATCTCCTGGATTTATACATAGGAAGCATGAATATATTCAAGAGCCTGTAACAAAGTTTTTGCTTAATTTTAAAACTTAAAGTAAGAGGGCATAAAAGCATACCAGTTGTGTATTAATCGAGTGTGATCAATTGAAAAAAATTGTAAATAAGATTACCAAGGTGTGCAATGAAAAACATGTACAGGTACTCAGAAAACTCTTCTTAATTGCAACTTCATGAATGAATGAAAACTTACATATATCTCGCCATATCCCCACTGAAATAGCCAAGCCATAGTCTTCCCAGGGTTTAAAAAATTAAGCAAACTATTCTATCTCTTTACAATTTTCTTGCCTCTGCTTTGAATAATAAGGCTGCAGTTTATTTGGTCAACATGTTATCGTTGTGTTTTCAGGCTTTTTTTTTTGTGTATGAGGTCTCGATGATTAGTTGTTTTGCAGCTTTTAGTAAGAATATTTCTAAAGCAATTACACATCTCTGTGAACAGAATTTTTTAATTGATAGAGAATATTTCAAAAGTTATTGTCATACAGTATATCAACAATCTAGTACTTCAATACTGTGGTGTATTTACTTTCACCATTGGCAGTGTTTTAAAAATTATATACTGACTGATTAAACTGTGGACTCTCCAGTAATATGAATGCAACAAAATATTTGCTCTAATTCAAGAAAAATAACTCAAAAAGTAGGACAAAACAATTGTCTTTTCCTTCTTCTGAAAAAAGTTAACATGTCCCCTACTATAGCTGGGCAGAAATGGAAGGTGGCATTTTAAAAAACAAACCAAGCAAACAAAAGCCATCCCCTAAAGTAATCTAACAGCAAACAAGATGATTTCAGTGCCACCGGAGAACTTGTGTAGCCTGTATTTGCAATGTAAGTGTTAAAGACTCCCAGAAAACAGAGAACACTCAGATCCTTATTGTTTGTTTGAGTCTTAGTTTCCACAGGGAAGTAATTACATAAATGATCAAGGTGTCTCTCTATAACTGGCTGCACCAATTCCAGCTTATAAACAGCAGTGCTTTAGCAGTATGATCTTACACAATACTATGGCAGTCACAAAGTGAAAAAATAGCATGTCACGAGCATATCTGGCAGTGCATGCATAATATCAGTCATAATTTGGTAAAGGATAACAGAAACACAGCCCCCAGCTGGTACAAACACTTGTGATCTACTATAGCCTGGTGGTGGGATTTTCTGAAATGCTTTACTAGTCCTGCTCCGATTAAATTACTAGAATTGGGAGCTTTACCATCAGCTTCATTGGGGTATTATCATCATACTTCAGTGTTTTATCGTGCCTCATTCCTAGAATAGAAATCCTCTTAAAGACATAAAGATTTAAGACAGTACTTGCAAACTGTGAAATAACAATTGCTCATTTTGTTACAGTTCTGTAAATACTCAAAGTAGATTAAATTATTATTGTTCTAAGAAACAATTCAGTGTAGCAGTTCCACCTTAATATTTAAAACCTATATCCTCTTTATCCAGCATATTTTCCTACTCTCTTCACTATGAAAGCCTAGCTACCTGGCTCCATAACCATATTCTAACACTCATCTGCCTCCTCTTCCAATTTTGAGCTCTTCCATGTATACACTTTATTTTCTGGATTATTTTCTCTTCTTCTCTCTTCTTCCACTGAAATAATTCTTCTTTTTGTACAATGAACACGATTAATATCAAGACATGGCTACTTATGAAGGGGAAAAGCAGGAATTGCCACTACCATGTTAAAGTATTCATCTTGAAAATGTTGCAAATTGTAATACAGTTTTGGTAACTTAATATATATTAAAGATACTTATTCCCTGGATTCTCATCACTATGTAGTCATCTATTTGATACTTTTATTTAGGTATGCTCTTGTCTTCACCTATGCTGGACAGATGTTTTAGCATTCAGTGACATTAACTAGTTGGGAATGATCTAATAAAATGATTTTTGTTATATAAAATAAATGTCATCCTCCATCAGTAACACATTAAAAATGGATTTTGATTATTTCTCTGACTCCAGGGAAAAAATGTTTAAATATTGCCTAAATACTAATTTAAAATATTTTAAAATTTAAAATTCCTTTATTTCTGATGATTATTTGAAAGATTTAGCCAGCATAGAGGTATAACCCAAAACCTTATGAAAATACTTCTGACTTGAAAATCAGTTCCATATATTAGGTTCTTGTTTTGCAGTGAGAAAATTATTGAAACAAGCTTCGGTTGCTTGGAACACTTTCTGATTGAACACTGAGGATCAGGTTTAGATCTTAACAATTTCCTTGCCTGCTTAGCTATGTAAGTACATAGTATTTCTCTATTTTTTTTTTTTTAAGGAAATTGCATAAGTAACACAGAAATTCCGTTTTCTTGGGTTCAGATGTATTGAGTTTTTTATTCTCTGTTTTCTTAATCAAGGGATAAATAACAACAGAAATGCCACAATATTTTTTAAAGATTTTGCAGTTTTTGAAGAACATAATGTACATGTTAACATACAGCCTCTTGTTTTTGCTAAACTCTGTAAATTATGTTTTCCAGCTGGCTCCAGCATAAGGTTTTGTATAACCTAGACAATATGTTGGTCTTTAAAATAAAGTGGAACACTTACATAAAGAAACACATTTGTTAACTTTAATATCAAGACTTTATCAGAATAGTCCTCAAACAGTGAGCCTTCAAGGGTAGCAATGACATTCTTTCCTTCATTAGTCATTTTTCTTGCAGGCTTATTGCAAGAATGAAAAAGTTCTCAAAAGAGAGAAACTTGGCTCTATTTTGACCAGATGCAGGGAAGGTTTCCTTTGAAATTCTGTTTTTATTAAGCTGGTTTGCTATTCCTGCTCTATTGGAGAGGGGAAAAGCCTGGTTAGTACATTGTTAGTTTAGAAACAACTTTTGCAAATTCTCTTTTAAACATTTCTGGTTTTGTATTCCAAGAAGGAGACAGATCCTCCACGGGTGTAAATTAGGACTTTCCAAGAGCCTATAGTCTTGTTTGTTTACAGTAGTGTAGGATCGCGTCCAGCTCCCCTATCATATGTGCAGCCTGACATTAGAATGGAACTGCAATTAGCAGGGTTGTTTTTGTTTAACTTTATTTAGCACCTTATCTTCCTGCAACATTCTTGTCTGAGTACCAGTATCAACCATGAACTCAACATAGCTCTTACTAGTTCTGTTCTATTTTGGGGTAGAAGGAAAAAACCCAGCACTCCAGAGCAAAAAGCACCCTCCTCTTTTGCTCTGGGAATAGAAATTGTTAACTAATTGGTATAACAAAGGCTCTTATTACCATGACAAATCGATTCACACCACAGTTAAGTAAGTAAGTCATAACTGACTCCACTACACAGGAGTTATCCAAGCCCTTAAAATAACCCGTTATTAATGGCCAAACACACACAGCCTTCCACAAAGACAAAATGTTTTTGGTGAGAGACCCAACTTGTAGAGGATGCAAGTCTGCAGAACTGTATATTGTGTACTACAATTTGCCCAATTACTCAGTTGTTTGCTCCCTTATGTTACAGTAACACCGGGGACTGCATGGTCTGTTGGCCAGGCAGTTATTCTTGTTATTTATATTAAAAAGAACCTCCTGGAGGATCCCAACTCCAGCAGAGCTCTGCTGCTCCCAGGTGCCAAAATTCTGCAGAAAGAGACAGAGCAGCAGGCCCTGAAGGCTCTGGTGGTCTTAAATCTGAGGTGTGCCCCAGGAGCTCAAGCCACAGACAGGCCACAGGCCTGGGAAACACTTGCTGGAGCACTTAGTCCCCAGAGGTGCTGAGCAGGCTGAGAAGGTGGGGAAAACCTGCTAGGCACCTGAGGAACTGGCAGGCTCCTTCCTGGCCCCTACCCCATCACCAGCACACTAAGCCTTGCAAAGGCAAAAGGCCACCTCTGCGCAGCCACGTTGGTGACAAGGGGACAGGTGAAAACGCTCGAGGTCAGCAAGGAGGAGGGTGGCCTGACATGGAGAGGGGGCCAAGGCTCCAGCTGGGTCTCGCTGCCCGCCTCGTGTTCTCCGGGTCCCACGAGCAGGGCTCTCTCTGCAGCAGGTGCGACTGAGGGGACACCCGGGCTCCCTCGTTGAGGCAGCGCCACTCCCGCCGCGCATCTCATCGCAGCGCATCGCCTCCCGCTGGGCGGCACCGGGACTGCGGGCCGGGCCGGGCCGGGCTGGGCCCGCCCCCGCCTCGGCTTCCCCTCACCTTTCCCGGCCGGAGCCGCCCCCGAGGGGGCCAGGCCAGCGGCGGCGGGAGAGGGCGCCCGGCACCGGTCCGCAGCTCCCCGGGGCAGCGCAGCCCTGACACCGCCGCACCGCCCGGCCTCCCCGCGCTGCCCCAGCCATGTCCTCCAGCTCCCCCCCGGGCGAGCAGAAGAGCCGGAGCCTGGGTCGGCTGTCGCTGCCCAGGAAAGGCAGTTTGACGCTCAGCAAGAAGCCCTCGGCGCTGGAGCTGGCCGAGAACACCCCCAACGCCCACTACGCCCCGCTCTCCGACGCCCAGGGCGGGCAGCCGCCGGCGGGCAGCGCCCCGCAGCCGGAGCGGCCGCAGCGCCTCAAGAACGAGGTGGTGCTGGTGAACGCCGACTGCCCGCGGCCCCCTGTCAGCCTCGACCCCCGGTTCTCCATCTATAGCCTCCGCAAGCCCCTGCTGAGCCGCAGCCACGTCCAGGGCAGGGTCTACAACTTCTTGGAGCGGCCCACGGGCTGGAAGTGCTTCGTGTACCACTTCACCGTGTGAGTACCCGCCCCGCTCCCCGCCGGGCCCACCTGCTCCGCGCCGGGCTCCCGTTACAGCGGCTTGTCCCGTCCCTGCCCGCGCCGAGCCGCGGCTGCCCGGAGCGGGGAAGCCGTCTCCTGGTGCAGCCATCGGTGCGAGGGGCTCTCGGGGCAGCGCCTCACGCCTGCCTGCTGGCCCTGATCGGGGAGGTGGCGGCCCCTGAGCGCCGCCGTGTCCCCCTCCTCTCACGGGGCTCGTCCTCGCCGCGAAGGCGGGAGAGCGGCAGCCCCGGACCTGCCCTCGGTCGCGGTGCTTTGCGGACCAGCCCCGTGCTCAAGGCTTGAACACCTTGCAGATACAGTCTTCTGAACCGCCTTTTTTTTTTTCTTTTTTAACATATATAGATTTCCCCCCCGCCCTTCTGTCAGGTGTGAAGCAAAAAAAACCCTCACACTCCAGGGAAAAGTTTCTCTTATTTTAAACGGAAATGCTGTATTTCAGTTCAGGAGCTCTCAGGTATATACATCAGGTAGAACAGGAGCTGCCTTCAGGCAATTTTCTTGTGAAAGTAATCATGGGAGTTGAAATAAATTCTTAATTCTGAGTGTGGAAATGAAGTACTTAACAGTGTCATCCATTGTTTAGTAATTTTTAATGCGGTGACTCCCGATTTTCTAGCTGTCTGCACAGCACCTGTTTCTGTTTGAGTAGATGTGTTATCAGTGTTGCAGCCCTGTTGGAAGAGGATGAGAGACAGGTGATGCTCCTTTTTCTTGCCTCTTTTATTGCCCTCTGCTTAACTCCTTGTCTGATGGGGTTCAAACGCTATCGCTGATATTTTGAGACAGGAAGGAGGACAACGATGTTTGGAGGATGCCAAAGCTGCTTCAGTGCAGGCAAGTTGAAAACTGCTTTTGGTGTAACAGTATGGAGCACAGCATCCACCCTGACCCAGTGCATGGTAGGTCTGTGGTGTATGAGCATCTTAACAAGTGCCTCCCTCAGAAATTAACGCTTTTCAGTCGAGTTGTTGGAAAGGCTTGCATGACCCTTGAGCAGTTTGAATATGACAAATGTAGGTAACAAGGTCAGGCGGAATTGTGGTGTCTTTATTATATGCACGCTCAAACACATATGTCTGTATATGTAATAACATGTATGCTTATTACAACAACTAGAGTTAAAGACATTTTGTGATCAAAACCCTAAGACAAAATACTTTGTTAAAAATACTATCTGATTTAAAATTCTAATTCTAAACGACCGTTACTCTAAGTCAGTTCAGGATTGCATGCTGATATTCCACATTTGAGGAGTCTTTAGGTAGTCAGGTAAGTGGTACCAACTTTATTTTAGTGGGGGGAAAACAGCTGTCATCTCAAATGTATTTAACTGGGAAATGACTGTGTGCAGCTGCTGAGATAATTGTGGGCTCCATTCTCTTTAGCATTATGATAGTGCCATTAGATGACAAAACAGCTAATGGCCATAATGATGAAGTGTCTAATAGTTGTGATTGCACAATGTAAAACACTTTCAGGAATAGGAGGGTTTTTTTCCTCTAAAACGGAGTTTTAGGCAGCCATCTTTTATGGTTTCTGACCTCTCTCAGGTGTCTCAAATTATGTATATAAGTGACAGTAAATAATGTTCAATATCTTAACTAATCTTCTCTAAACCTTAACGGTGGCTCTAGGAAAATCCTTAAAAATAACTGTGAGATCCCTTTACCTACCTAACATTCTAGCCTGAATTTTAACCTTTTTTCCCCCCAATATATATGTGAACTCATAGCCTGTCTCTCCCCCCCGATACACACTTATCCATGGTGTGTTAGTCCTGACGTTTCCCCTCTTTTTAGAAGAGCTCTTTTGATGCAATGGTGAATGATAGTGGCAGTAAATATTCTCAAGCCCCTTGCTATGTATTGTGTAAATTCCTTCTCTTAAGACACTGAAGAGACAGAAAAGGCTACTAACACTCTCCTATGACTCTTGCAAGCCAATCTGCAAATACCATGTGTGTATTTTTAGGCAGCCTCACTCTAATTTCCACCAGCAGAGGGAACTGAGTCTGTACTGTCCTCAGCCATCCCAGCTTCTTATTTCTCTGGTAGATAAGCCTGCACTCTTTGTGCCTGTTAAAAAATATTTCAGGTTACTGATCTTTGGTCCATATTTCTCCAACTCTCTTGCTTACTGAGCTCCCAAAGCAACTTCCTGGGATGCTTGCTTTCTGCTGCACCAAGGAATGCACTTTTTGAGTACAGCCGCTGCCAGCCAGATGCTGAGTTTTGGTTGATTAATAGTTGCTAGAAACCGGGAGTTTGTTACTAAAATCAACTGACAAAGCAGACAGTTTGATCCAGAGAAGCTGTTGTGTCTCGGTCTCTACTCTGGAGAAGGCATGGGACCTGATTTTTTGCAGGTGTTTTGGCAAGCATTTGGTTGCAAGTGAACTGCAGAGCTAGAAAGGACTAGAGTTGTGAGACCCTTCCCCCACCGTCATGCTTTCAGTTCTCTCCATCGAGAGGAAGTAATTTGATTATTTTGCTGTCAGCGTGCAGACATTCATAGAGAGCTAAGCTGGGTTTTACCTTGTGGTGTGCAAGGACCCTAATAGTTGTCTTTCCTACCAAAGTGAGCTTAAGAGACCAATCTTATTTGCCTGTTGCCTTTTTGCGACTCCCTCTTCTGCCTCCCTCCTGCTTTATTGGGGATTTCAGCTGCCAGGGAGGTCTCAGTCACTGTCTTAAAGGTTTGGAGGGGAAAGGAAAGGGAACAGGAGTGGCGTTAAATCAGGGAGGGCATGAAGACTGAAGCTGAGTAGAGGTCCTGGCTAAGATCTAGCCCAAAGATGTGAGCAAGGAGCACTGCAGGCTTCTTAATTTTCTATCTATTGCACTGCTCTATGTTGTGTGGGGTGTATGGCTGCGTTCTTAATTATATGCTGAGATGATTAATTTAGAAGCAACTCCTGTAATAGTAAATGTAACTTGTTTTGGACCTGTATCTCTGGCTGGTTGTTTAAACAGTGTTTATCAAGCGATAAGAGCTACATCTACTGATTGCTTGTCACACCCTTTTCCTGCTCAGGAATCTCAGTCAGTGGTATCTAGAATACTAACAGCCAAGAACTGATATTCCAAACTGATTTTCCTCAGCTTTGTATTATAATATTTAGAAAAGGGAAGTTGAGCACTAAGCTTTAATCTACAGATTCTATGTTGCTGTGCTTGTTTCATATTGTTTAGATTGCTATATGTTTTGGTGTGCAGCAAAGCCCCTTGTGTACCCTCTGATCTGTTGGATGGAATCTGATTATCTACCTTGTACAGCAATGGAGGGCTGCTGTACTAGGTCAGGCAAATGACCTATTTATACTTCTGAATTGTTATTTCTTTCAAAAAGTAGCTGAAATACCTGTTTTCCAAGATGAAAAATGTATATTCTTTCCCTCTTGCTGATGTTTTTAGTCTTCCAGAATAATTTGATATCACAGTTGCCGATAAATCAGTTGAACTCTGTAGACGTCTCTTCTGAGAGGTGCCTTCATTTGCTCAGACCAAACAGCAGAAACAGCTCAAGTGAGCAGAATAAGAAATGAGTTATTATACCTCTTTTATACTAGATTTTTATAGGCTGTGGAAATAGTCTTTGTGGGGAGAAGGGAAGGAGAATTGGCTAATACTTTACCAGTCAAAAAAAATGCCTTAAAACTTCTAGTGGAAATGACAGAAAGTTTTATTTCAGCTACATGGCTTGATATGATGCTGTATTAAATTTAATCTAAATATATGAAGTATATAGTATACATACACTTAATTCTAACAGTGCAAGTAAATTGTGCTTGATAGCTGAAGATGTACGATGTGTGGCTTCTGCAAGCACGACTGGTGGTTGCTTGGAAACTTCAATTTTGCAATAAAGAGCTTGTCCTGTGGTATGGCTTAGGCCATATGGCAAGGTTATGCTGGAGCCACCAAACCCCCTTGGCTGTCAGAGGTAGGAAATGACTGAGTGCCTCTGTTCTCAATGACCTTCAGAGCTAGGGCATCTTATCGCACTTATCATACTAGTGCACCTTGGGATAGTGGCTTTGAGAGGTGAAATGTTCTGTGCCCTTAATGAATCAAGTTTTCAGGCAACGTGAAGAAACAAAAGAAGCTTAAATTCTGTCCTTATAATGGCCTGAAGTCCTGAGACTCTATCCCAGTGTTGGAAATGACTATAAAGAATAAGTGAAGTCTTCAGATATTTTCAAAAATCATTTTAGATTTAAGTGCACGAGGGAAGAGCTTCTTCTCACTCTTCTAAGTAATTTAAAGTGAAACATCTCAAAATGTGCCTGATAAAACTTAAGTTGTGAGCTTTCTGGTGATTTCTCTTGTTCTCAGTATTGCAAATGGTGGCTTCTGGCAACGTACGCTGCATGTTGACTCCCACGTTCCTTGTGTTGTCCGTTACCAGAGGGAGCAATTTGGAAACCAGTGGACCATTGGTTTGTTCTGGTATGGCAGCTCTCCTTTGTTGCCATGCAAAATAATCAGTTTCTATCTTATCATTGCGTGTGTGTACCTGGTTCAATTTACTTTGCTTTTGTATGTGTTTGGTTTAATCAGCAATGATTGTCATTGAGTTTGTTTGAATCCCAAGATGTTTATATAAGCTTGGACTGGCTGATGGTTAAGATTTGGGAGACTGGTCTCTAGAAGCAGGCAAACTCTCAGAAGCGTGGCTCTGTGTGTACGCATGCAAAGATAAGAAGCAAGGGTAGATAGAATATTCCAGTTGCATGTGTATCAGGACTTACAGTAATCAATTATTAAAGGCAATGCAGTGTTTACATAGTACTGTGAGGAAGAAGCACAGCTTAAAATCCTATTTTTGTCATGTTTCCAAATGTACTGCAAACATGCTTCCAAACCTACTGGATCATACTCAGTGTATAAACTGTTGAGGAGAGAAAAAGACCCATGAAATAATTAGAGTGCGCATGTGCTCACACATGACTGTAAGTTTTCTTTCAGACTGAGTGAACTGAGTGAAAGGAGGGTCAACACATACAAAGTAGTAAGTTTTGGACACACACACTGGGATGTTTAGAGATTTTTGTGGCTTAGAGTCAGACTTTTAGGTTATTACTTCTATTTTGGAGGATTTAAATGTCGCTTTTAAAATAAGCATGACTTTTTGAAGTGGGAGAAAAGAGAGATAATTTTATTACAGTCATGTACTTTCTGCTGCAGTCAGTTGCAGGAAGACCCAGGTTCATATTTTTTTGTTTTGTTGAGACAGAAGTAGTTTAGCTGAGGTCAAGTTGGCCCCCCGTTTTGGCATGTTTGAGAGAGAGATTGTGCTTGTCATGCAGAGGCTGATGTGAAAAAATGTTTGGTTTATTTCTATATGACTTTTGTCTATGAGCTCCTGTTGCTTGCAGTCAGCATTTAGTACTTATTAGTATTACTGGAACCTGGTACTGCCATACCTTCATGCTGGATACAATTGTAATAATGAAAATGTGCCATTTTGTCATGTTTTCAAGAGCATGGTGTGCTACAGCAGTGCTGTGGTTTATATAGATCTTTCAGGTCTCACACCTGCTCGAGGACTAAAATTGGGAAAAATTAAGTGAAAACAAGGTGATATTTTCAGCTTCCTCCACCGCCCCCCCCCCCCCCCGCCTTGGCCCTACTCCACAGTCCAGCATTTTAATTTGCAGCAGAGGGAACGTTTTCGCAACCTAGCACTACAATATGCCTCGTAACACTTTTATGTGAGACAAAAAGGGATTGGAAAGCGAACTTTACACGTTCCTAGAGAAGAGGGGAGACCTTTTGCCTGTCTTATTATCACAGCTGGTCATACATCTAAGGCAGTGTGCTAATGCTTAGGAGTTGCTGTTGCAGGGACAGCCCTGTTTGCTCATTAGCCAGATGTTAAAGTTTTGGCAGATTTTGGATACAGGTGAGTTGGAGAAGTGACGTAAAGGTTTTGCTGCCCCCCTTCCCTGGTGCATGCCACTGTGCAGCCCCTTAGCTACAGTATTGTGTGAAAGTAATTCTCTGGGACTTGTGTGATGGAGATAGTGTTTGGGTTGGCCAGTATGCAGTTTTCCACTCTTGCCTTGTGCCGTGTGTCCAGTCTGTGACTTGACAGAAGTTTCATTTTTGCTGAGGGCTGTCTGGCTGTCCCAAGCCTGATACCAGTGCAAGTCTGTGCCAAAAAGACCTCAGGAGTAACAGCCTGGTTACAGGTCAGGAGGGGTCCCCATTTCTCTCTCCTAGTGGGACAGTAGAAGTTCTCAGGATAAGAGGTGCAGATCCTAATAACTGCATATTTGACTACAAATGAAAAAAAATAATCCAAGTTTACTTTGTAATTGACTGTCATCAGAAAGAAAAGCAATATTGGAAACCAGATCCTTTCAATGTCAACCACTAGTAGTTAATGCCTGGAAGTCACTTTGGCTGGATCACCATCTTTGTATAATTTATTGCATTAAATGATTGCTGCACGAAAATTATTTTGGAAGCATATTTTGATTGTTGAAGGGAAAGGAAGGTGGAAAGCTAAGTATCTTTTAATTAAAATACTTTTTGAAGGCACACAGTATCTTTAGCAATAATTAGAAAAGATTGATTTCTGTTCTGAAACGCATAGCATGATATGGTCAGCTACTTGAAAAAAACCTTGTCTTGACGTGTGGTCCACAGGCAGAGAAGCTGTTTGAGGGAAGGGAGTTGTGTGGGGCAAAAAAAGACTTTGTAATTGTACTGATATTTAGGTTTTTGAATAACTGATGGAAGCAGAAAGCTGTAAACTTCTGAGTGCTAATACTCCACTGAGTGGAGTGGAGAAACAACTCCGTGGAAGGCACACATAAAAATTATAACTATGTAAAATTTTGGCAAGATTTTCTGGAGGTAAGCCTTTTCTCTTCCTATCGTCCTTCCAGTATAACTTTTTGAGTCCTCTGATGTCTGCTTTCCTCCAGGAAAAGAATTATTCTACTTTTAGAAGTTGCACATGAATAATCTTAGGAAAACCAGTAAGTGCAGTGTTCACGTTTCCGTATATCTGTCAAATGGTTGGTTGGGCAGTTCTGGCACGCTGCCTTGCCCTGGCTTTTCACGTGCCAGGCAAAAAACGTGCAAGGCTGTGTAGATAGGCCTCTTTTAAAACTTTCATTGTGGCTGAATCATGGCTAGAGTTGAGATTCAGTTGCAGTGAACTAATTAGGCTGGGCTCCAAATGTCTGAGCACTGGATGTATTACAAACAACAATGCCAACACATGCTGTAGGGAACTATGCACAGGCACAGATCTTTGCTGACTTTAAACTTGGCAGTACCTCATTAATTTTGTGTGTTAATAGATTGTTTAATGTGCATTAGTGGCTGAACAAAAAAGCTGTGAACACTTGCTCGTTCAGTTCCAGATGGAAAATAGGGTCTTGTTGGGGGCAAGGTGTTTTCTGCCTGACACCAAGAGGTCCAACACAAGTTTCAAATGTGTTGGAAAGTTGCCAGGTGCAAATAAGCCTGATTGATAGATTGACTTACAGAAGAAGAATGTGTAAATTAGTGAGTTTTAAGGTAAGGTACTAGCTCTCCTCATACGGTCATGCTTCATCTGGCATAATCACCTGTGAGAACCATTATAATACCAGCAGTAATAATGGGAGAGTACATATATTACAAGCTTCTACTATGGTAGTAGCTACTGTATTTTACCTCCTACCAGAAAGATATATGTGTGCGTTTTTTTTTTTTTTTTTTTTTTAAATTAAGAGGAGGAGTGTTCAATGCTATACGAGTCAAACTTAATATTTTATATATGTTTTTAGCAGTGATTTTTTTTGTTTGTTTGTTTTTAAATAAGAAATTCTAAAGCTACTCTAAATCAAGTAGTTTTTGTTGACCAGCAGCTTGTGCACACCTGGAGGACGAGAGGTCCTTGGTATGAACTTTTGCCTTGTCTGGCATGATCAGTTTTTGAGGACACATGAATTTTTGTCTTTGTCTTTTTCCCATGAGTGGTACAGAATAGTAAAGTAACAGCTGTGTTCAAGTTGCTGTAAGAATTTGCACACAGTGCAAATCAGGGCCTGCATTAATGTGTGGGTATAGTGTAAGTACTTTTTTTTTTTTGTTTTAACAACAAAACTGAAACAAACAGAAAACAATGACAATAAACCTCACAAACCCCAAATTTCTTAAATGACAGTTAAGACCTCTAACACCCACACTTTACAACAGAAAACTTAGAATCCAGAAAAAATTACATTAAAAAATGGGCAGGCATTGAGGAAGCCAATGACTTCTTAAAGCTTAGGACAACCACTATGACAAAAGCAAGTTTTTATTCTGAACTGCCTTAACGTTTTCCCGAAACTGGATGAATCCTTTTGGAATTTAAGAGAAGCATGTGTCTATGTGTGGGACTTCATGCAAGGAATACAAAAAGCACTAAAGCTGCAGCCTTTTGAATTTTATTCTTTTGAAAGCTATAAACTACCAAAAATAGAAAATTATACTGCATATCATTAGGTTGCCTTTAGGTATTCCTAGCATTGTGCCTAGAGTGGGTCTTTCTAGTTTTTCTCATATGTTGTTCACAATCAATTTGATATTAAAATATTTTAAGAAAAATGTTAGCCAAAGCCAAAATAAACCTAGGACAAGGTTTCTGCATCTTTTAAAGTTTCTGCTTCTGCAAATATTGATCCTGATCTTTGAATTTCATATTAAAGTTTTCAGTAGGAGCATAAATCTCATATGTGTTTTGCCAATGCAAATGGACTTAGGATATGTCAATTGACAATAAAATTTTGTCATATTTGTAATAGAAAACTGAAAGGTTTTACTCCTAAGTAAATATTTTGTTATAAATATTGGCTAGTGCTTACTTCAAATGAGAAATGTATCATTCTTAGTGAACTAAGATCTTGAAGTAGTAGAAAATCTGTATCTTTGTTTATCCTAACAGGTTGTGCTCTTGTTTACCATCTATTAGCTTTACTCTAACACACCATGAATAAAATAGAGCATACTTTTTCTCTTGCAATAATAGAAAGTGTAATAAAATAATTGAATCATTTCAGTTGGAAGAAACCCTTGGGTTCATCAAGTCCAACCGTAACCTAACTCTAGCACTAAAACGTGATCCTAAGAACCTTGTCTAAACGCCTTTTAAACACCTCCAGGGATGGTGACTCCACCACTTCCCTGGGCAGCCTGTTCCAATGCCTGACAAACCTTTCCAGGAAGAATTTTTTCCTAATATCCAATCTAAACATCCCCTGGTGCAACTTGAGGCCATTTTCTCTTGTCCTATCACGTGTTACTTGGGAGAAGAGACCAAAACCCTCCATGGTACAACCTCCTTTCAGGTAGTTGTAGACAGCGATAAGATCTCCCCTCAGCCTCCTTTTCTCCAGGCTAAACAGCCCCAGTTCACTCAGCTGCTTCTCATCAGACTTGTGCTCCAGGCCCTTTACCAGCTTTGTCACCCTCCTCTGCACTCTCTATAGTATTTCAATGTCCTTATGATGAGGGGCCCAAAACAGAACAAAGTATTCAACATTTGTTGAAGTAATGTCTCTTCTGATTCTGCAAGTAATGATCGTCATGTGTTTAACTTCACTATATAAGTAGATATTTGCTTTCCAGTGGGAGCACCTAGTAAAAATAAAAGGCAAGGACCAAGTAGTAAAGACAAAAATTTGTATATATATCTCCAAAATTAGGCCAATTAAAATTACTTGCCAGACATTGTTCACAGGATGTGTAGAACTCAGTTAAATTTATTTTATTTAAAATAAGGGGTTTTTTTTCTGGTGCTAATTCTGTATGATCTTTTAACTTTGTCCATATGGCTGTTGTCTCTTGCCTGCAGTAAATATGTTAAATTATGTAATACATATACACAGATTTTTCATTATCTCACCTGTAGGTTTTTTTTGTAGATATCTAAAAATAAATGGTCCTACTCTGTTCTACTTGCATGTGTTCTACACTGGGCAAGAACACAGATTTGTCCCCTCTGTTTAGAGCAGAGTGGTCACACTTGCAATTCGCTGCTCGCTGTCAGGCAGCGCTCTTGACTGGGCACAGAGGGTTGCCCTGGCTTGGACGTGTATAACTCCACTGTTCAGAAGTCACTCGTTTCCTCTGCAAATGTAGACCCTGAAGTCTTGGGGATACATTCAACTTTTTTTTTAACTTTCAACAATATTTTTTCATTGCAATGTTAATATAATATAATTTTATATGAATTTGATATGGAAGAAAATTGAGTCACAGTTTGAGAACAGAATATAAGTCATCCACCAGGTTACTTCCCTGGCTTCTCTTCAAAGACACCAGGTTTAATAGCAGAGGCATTGCACTGGTGGCAAAGATTATAGAGCCCTTGCTCATCCCTAGTACAACAAAGGCTGCAGTCTTTGTAGTGAAAGTGTCTTCCTTCTGCTCAGTAAGGAATTATAATACCTTCAAAGTATCTGTTCCTGCAGCAGCTATCCCCTTCCCAGCAAAACTGTGTTGTCTGAAAATGGGTTGGAATTGGTTGGGCTATTCTTTTTCGTAATAACCCTTGAGGGCACCACAGTCCAGCTAAGAGCTGAAGTAAAGGTGCCCCATCTCTTGTAAGGAGGATGACAAGTAGAGCAAAGGAGAATGCATACAGGAAACAGCTGCTGCTGCTAATCTCATACTTACAGCCTTCAAATGTCTCTGCACAATTATCTGTGCAAGGCAATGGAGATGGGGGACAGAGATAAGAAGAAAGATCTTCCATCCTGTGGCCTCAAAATAAGAGAACACCCTGTGCTGATTGTGTTAAGAATCAGCAGTGTATGTATTCTGTAGAATGAAGACTATCTGTCCTTTACAAACTTCAGCAAATACTTAGTATTTTTTTCCTAATATTTGTCCTAAGTAGATCTAATTGAGGTTATTTGATTTGGTTTTCTCTCCTGTCTTAAAGACACTGAAATGCAGTCAAACGTGACAATGAGCAAATAAATAAATGTGCATGGCTTTATCCATAGTGTGACTAAACTTCATATGATTCTATGCTGTTATCTGTGGCCCAGAAAGTATTGATAATGGATTAGCTCAGCACTTCACACAAAACAAACCTGCTCACTTGATGTTTTCTGTGTCAAGAGGTCATCCAGCTTCCTAGCGCTAAACAGTCTGAGCTCCCTCTTTTGACAGTATGTAAAGTACAGCAGGCACAGACATCTGTCTTACGCAGCCATGGTATCTGTATGCCTTTGTAGTTCTGTTCATTTGAGACGCTTCTTTGTAGCTTTTATTTACTATTATGTTGTGATCTTATTTGGACAACTATATATTTAAACTGTAAAAAATGAGAAAAAATATTCAAGAATGAGGGAGAAAACAAGGCTTTCAGATTCTGCAGGTTTTGCAGTAAATGCAAGGCTGTAGCTGTACTTGGTTAATGCTAGGCCTTCTTGGGCATGTGAGTTGCTTGTTGCACTCTGATTGTAAAACCAGGTTATCTCTTGATGACTTCCGTGACAGGTTGTTTTTTTTTTTTTGTGTGGCTTTAATATGGAACATATATTCATCAAGTCTTACAGTAAAGTGAAATTGAGGAATTCATCATACTGAAAATGTGTTGTACTGTGAAAAGAGCATAATGTCTAGAAATTTTCAATAGATAGTACCTGCAAGAGTAAAGGGACAGTAGCGTATGTATTTTATATAAAATACTGTCGATAACATTCAAGCAGGTTTTGATACTAGCCATTAGCGTCTGCTGAGGTAGACTCCTGTTTTGGAGGAAACTTTTATATCAAATGCCTTTCTCTTCAAACAGACAACATTCATTTCAGGAAAAATGCATGTGGTTTCTGTTTGTTGTTATTGAAATATGTATGCAAAGTGGATGTGATTCTTCTCTTGAGGGATTCTGCTAGAAACTAGCAAGTAATCAAATGATTTCTAAGCACTTGGAGGAAATCAGTCTCTTAGTTTATATGTCATATGTTAGGGGTCAACATGGATTGGTCAAAATCCAATAATCTGTCAATTTAATTTCAGACTGTGATGGAGTAAAAAGGTTTGTGGCTAGAGGAAACCTAAATGTTGTCATATGTATAATTTATCAGATTCTTGATGCTTTCCTTGTTTGCTTATTAACATGGTTTGTTGATGAAATTGGTGCTCTGTGGATAGGAAATGGAAATTGTGAGTACTGTATTTCAGCAAAGGTGTAGTGCAACTGAAAAAAAAAAAGACATGTCTGAGGGAGAATAAGACCTGTCTAAGGACTAGAAAACATGATATTGTGATCTGAGGAACAATAGCTCAGCATAAACAACAGTGGGAGAGTGGAAGGTGGATGACTTGAAGTCTTAAAAAAAAAAAAAAAGACCGCCTTAGGAGGGACAAGATCTTAATATTCAGATGAGTTAGATTAAAAGTAATGATTTTAGCAGCATACTCTGAATTTCTCTTTTTGCATGGGAGGGATAATGGAGCAATGAGCTGCATTGCCTGGAAAGGCTGTAGAATCTCCTCCCTGCAAGGCTTTAAGTGCAGGCCAGGTGAATATTTGTCAGGGTTCACCTAGGTATTTTCGATTTTGCTGCGGGACGGCTGTCCAGGATTCTGCACTCACACTGCAAAATTAATACCCCATTTTCCCGAAAATAAGACAGGGTCTTGTATTAATTTTTACTGCAAAACTTATTACTTTTTTACATGTATAGCTGCCTGTGCACTATTTAAATTGACTTTTTTAGTGAACTGTAACTAGGGCTTATTTTTGCAGTAGGCCTTATATTTTGAGCATCCTCAAAATCATGAATAATCATGTCAGGGCTTGTTTTTGGAGTAGGTCTTATTTTTGGGGAAACAGAATATGTGTAGATCCTGAGAGCTGGGCAGTTTTTTAATGTTGAAGCACTTGAATTCTCCTGCATTCGGAGTGTGTGTGTTTGAAGTGGAGGGCTGGTGCCCTTTCTGTCCCCAGCCTTTCTGTTTCTTTCCCTGAAGTACCTTTGTTCCTTTCGTGTTATAATAGTTCAATCCAAAACATGCTGTGAGTTTTTTGAGAACAGGTTTGCAAAATATGCCTTCTCTGCTGTTGATGACATCTCTGCAGGTAATCTTCTGGCCTTTGTACTACCTGTGATGGCCAGATTCCTTTGACTCTGGGGGCTTTGGCTGGATGGATACTCAAAGGCTGTGTGCTGTTTAAGTGCTTCCTCTATTGATCATTCCAATGTGATTACAGCAAGATGGAGTCAAATTTTAAGACTTCTCAATGCATTGCTGCTCTGATAACTGTTCCTTTCCTATCTGGGTAGTTCTGTCTTCCTGTTGAAACTGGCAAAGATTTTGGGGATGAAATGTTACATATTGTAGATTGTTAGTTGAATCCAACATATCTGAATTTACAGGCTGATTTAACAGTGAGTGGCTGATGGAGATCTAGCAGTTTGCAGTGGGTGGGTGGCTCTTCTCAAATAGCTAAGAAAAGTGACAATTGTTTCAGGATATCAAAGGAAATGTCTCCGTTTACTCTCTTGGCATCAGAATCCTTAGCAGTGACAGCCTTGTTGCTGAAACCTTGCATGCTTTGAGTATCTCATGAGAAGTGGATCTGTGTCTTGGTCTCTCTATGGAAAGTTTAAAGAGCATCTTGATTGTTAGAGCTGTCCTCCAGCTGGTGGCACACATGAAGTTGGGTCTACATTGTTCACTACTGTTTTCTACTTTGTTTCTTTTTCCATCTCAAAAGTAGTTTCCTAGCTTTTTGAGAAACGGCTAGTTTATTATCCTTGATAGCAGATTTCACATGCCTGGATCTTGGACAGAGTTACCAGAAATAATTTGCTTAATTTCTGTCATTCTCCAGAGTGCTTCTTTCTCTTGTGGTGGCTGTTGTTGTTGTGCTTACTCTCACCCCTTTTCTGGTACCTGTCTTTGTAGGAGATAGACAGACTCACGGCTGAGCAACTGTTGAATAGATTCTCCTGTACCTCAGGCTCGACAGGTTTTATTGCAAGGTCTTTATAGTTTTGACATGAAAGGAGGTGTCAACCCATCTGGGACTTAACAGAGCTGAATGATCTCATCCACAAGTGATGGGTGATAGCTGCGCCCTTGAAAATCCCTAAGAAGGGCATTCTGTGTCTCTCAGCCTTTGAGCCTCATTTTATCAGCAGGTTATTTTATGAGCGGTACTTGTTTCCTCATGGCATGTGACTATTTTTATGAGGCTCTTTTAGGCTCTCCGTTAGTCCATGAACCATCTCTAAGGTATTAACAGTAGCGATTGTGTCCTTGAAATTCACCTGGTTAATGGGTTTGTCAAGACAGATTACCCAGCATCACGAGTTGTGTTGTAGTAGGTGAACAGTTGCTCTGTCTCTTAGTCACTAGGGTTAACTCATGTGGCCTTTGACTCACTAGTGGCTGGTGCTTCTCCAGCTGAGGTGTACCCATGTGCAGGAGCTACTTTAACAAGATACTGGCTGGTTGTCACAGAGATGTGGTGGCATGGCACTTGTATGGTGCTCCATGGCAGATAAACTCAGGCCTTCGCAATAATCCTCAAGGTCACTTGTGTGAAGCTGAAAGAGGTTGAAGAACACAGTAATCTGTCTGTGGGGTGTGAATTAAATGCAGTATGTTAAGATCTCTCATGACACTGCATACCCTTCTTTTGTCAAAATTCACCAGAATTTGACATACATCTTAATGTCTTCTTTTTTTGTGACCTGACAAATGGTGGCCTGGAGCAGTGTCCTTACCTTTATCAAGTTCTGTGCTGTTGCAGCTCTGTTTGGAGCTTGTGTGGTACTTCACGGAGCGGTTCTCTGGTTATTGTTGATGTGGAGGACTCGAAGTTTTGCCTGTGGGGTGGGACTCAGTACGTGGAAGTTGCCAGTTGGAAGTGTTTATCAAGAACCATTTCTAACAATAGGTAATAACGTTTTTCTGTTGTGAGCTGAAGGCTT
Organism: Columba livia; assembly: GCF_036013475.1. Classification (NCBI taxonomy): domain Eukaryota; kingdom Metazoa; phylum Chordata; class Aves; order Columbiformes; family Columbidae; genus Columba; species Columba livia. The sequence goes on from NC_088606.1 coordinate 52,690,097, forward strand.
CTGACATGCTGAAATTCCACTGTGTCCACTCTCTTTCCTACTTTCCCCGCAAGAATTTGTTAGCACTGAATTTTGTATTTGATAGGGAGTTGAAAGCAAGGACAAACCTTTCATCAGATGTACTTGTGTTCTGAGTAGAGGGAATACCACATGGGGTCACTCGCAAAATATGGCAAAGCTGCAGTGTTACTCAGCTTATGGGGGGATGCCTGTATATCTACAATGGATGGATTGTACATGCAATTTATGTATTTCTAAAACCTCTGGTTACTACTTAGTAACCTCTTTTCATTTCTGTGTAAATTTTGGGGAGAAAAAAAATCCACAAATGCATGTTCTAAGTATTATTTTAAGTAATTTTTTTTGTTCTGATTTTAAAAAGCATATAAAATGTAAGAATTATTTATTCAATTTTACCTTTATGATTCCTCCTCCCCACGTGGAAACTTTATAGATGTTTTTAACTAGTGCTTGCCTATGTTCAACTGTTAATTTTATCAATGAAAATTTAGGGAGATGAAGGCAAAAATGTCATTCAGATACTTAATAAAAGAAAATTAAGTCTGTTGCAACAGCTGAATCAAGAAATAATAATGGATTTTTGGTTTGTTTTTACCTCGGGTAAATCTCTGTGCAATAAGCTACATGACATTCCAGATTGTGTGTTTCTGTATTCACCTAGACATGTGCATGTGTGTACATAAACCTGAGTGTTACCAAACTCTTTGTAAAAATCCTTATGATTGAGATGGAGGCCATAATTCTGTCCTTTTACAAATGGGAACTTTGTACAAGAGGCATGAGATTTGACTCAAATTTTACCCTTCTTGGTAGTAGTTCAACTGATCTTATATATTTTAAAAGTTTAGTCATGCCTCATGTTTGTTTTTATCAATTATATCTCCTCTGTTAAAAGGGATGTTTTTACAAGCTCCTCATGTTTCGATTGCCACCTGTTTAGAGAAAAAACAATAATCAATAGAGCTTCATTTAAAGTAGCTTACTTAATGATCCAAAACTCAGTAATAGAGAGCTTGGTCCCACTTGTGGTGGGTGTGCTGGCTGCACCTGGCTTCAGGACAATTGCAGTTTCAGAAGGGAGAAAGAAAAGCAATCTTGCTGTGCTAGGAAAATAACAGCCATGTGTATCTTGGGTTTCCTCTGCCCCCATAGCAAATGCAATCTGAGGATGCTTCTCTCTAGTTGCGAAAATGAAGTGCTCTCTGTGTTCATTGGAATGGCAGCCGCGCTCTCCCTCGCACACCACATGTTTGTTAAGCAGACTTCATTGTCATTGTCCTTTTTGTGTGGTGCCTCTTTCTGCCTTGTCCCCACCCTTCCACCCCTCTCAAATGCTCAAGCCATGTGGTGTATAGGTGAGACTTTGTATGCTACTGAATTTTAGCCACCAGTGGCTGCAGGATACCACAGCCATGGGAAAATTGTGCAGGTTTAGGACAGGAACTGAAGGCAGAAATTAAATCAATTAGAGTAAAGTGCCCCATAGGCAGCAAATGATTAGCCAGAATAAAATTTGGCTGCACCACTGAGGTTAGCACCTAACTTGTAAAATAAAACTAGTATTACAAGGCATGTCTTTTAATAGGTATTTAGTAATTGAGCTCTGCTTTGAATAAGTGGTTTTCCTAGGTAGTTAGGAGAGGCTATGGTGGTGAAAGTAGTTTCTTCACTTTTCCCTGTTCTTGCATTTATGTTATGATAAATGTAGGGAAGAATGAAGTGTGTTTTACAGGGTACTTGCAGGGAAAGTGCTGCTCTTGCAGTGCAAGGAAGATAAATAGCCATGGGAAAGCTAGACAATGTACGCTTTTGTTCCCAAAGTGTAATTGTGACGACTTTATATTAATGAGCTGAAGTAAGTTTGAATACATGGAATGAAATGGAGAAAAATAGCCTAAATACTAAGGTATAAGGACTGCCTGTAAATTTACTTCTTCCTTGCAACTCCTCTGAGTCAGCTTTGCTGGCTGCTTTGGGTCACTTTGTATACAGAAGAGGAGAGGAATCTGCTGGCTCTATCGACACCCCATGGACCTGAATGAAATATGCAGAGAAAGCTAAAGCCAGTAAATCTCATTATCTCTAAGAAAGTTGGTACTGTTCCAGATGGTTTTAAAAGCTGCAGGTGTCTCTGCTGCTCTCCTAGAGCTAAACGTGGATTATAATTGAGCTGTGACTGCTAGATCAGGCTGGATAAAACTGTGTTAAGGATGAAGGTAGAGGGAACATACATTCAAACCCTGCACTTGTTCCAGCTGGCAGGGTGCGAGTTGGTTCTGGCCCAAAAGTCAGATAGCTGCAACAGTGTAGGGTTGCACCTGCGCTAGCAAAGCCTTGGAGAGGCAGAGCTTGTTAGCACAGGCGGGCACTAACAATTCTAGCTGGTGCTGGGACCAAAGCTGGCACTGAACTTGGCAGAGGTAGTGACTGCACCTAACTGGGTGGATGTTACTATAGCATAATCTAGGGCAGGGATCTTCACACCTCCTGTATCTTTACAGCATCTAGTACTGTGGGAGTATTCATGGCTCTAAGGTAAAGTGACAAGACAAATAGGTAGAAGTCTGTACTTCTGAGTTTACCCTGCCCTGATATTACTCCCCTACCTTAGAGCACTTTGCTTGCGGTACTGTGGGATATGTGTTAAGGCAGTGGCATCAGGGACTGGCCGACAACTGTATCACAGATAAGATTTTGTCTTTCTTCTTCCCTGACCCACAAGTTGAAGTTGTAGGTTGTTTGTTCTGGCTGTATTGAGTAACACTATCTGGCTGCTCTCTCCCCTGGCATCCAAGTCTAAAGCTGTTATCAGCACTGCTGTGGCTCTGCGAAATCACGGCGGTGTTTGATTTAGGGGGAAACTGGCAGCTCTCTGACAAGTGCTGGAATGTCCCAGTCTGTCCTTGGGGTGCTGTTGGCATCTTTCACAGCAATAAACCCCCAGTCAACAGTCCTGATCATGGGCAAACACCAGCCAAGTGCACAAAAGCGCTTATCTCCTGTTAGGCCATGCGTTTATAAAAAGCAAAGTCATAAAAACCTTCAGTGGCTGGCAATTCCAGAGCTTACTGTTAGACTTGAAAAGAAGTCCTGAAGAACACAGGCTTCTTATCAATCTTAATTGCTGGGCAGTAGAGAGTTGCGGTTTGTTTAACGTCAGCTGGTGTTGGCAACTCTGTTTCACACTGTGTATTAGAGAGATGTTTCTGGCAAGCAAAATTCTGCTGAATGTAAAATTAAATTCATTGGAAATACTTTTTCCTGAAGAACTCAGGTTGAACAATTGAATTCAACAGGTGAATAAATGCAAAGATTGACTAGAGATGCACAGTGCAATGTTAAGATGTTGAATTTTAGTTGTTTTTTTGAACTATAGATGCTGCTATGTTGCAATTCCTTTGCGTTGCTGCTGAAACTAAGTTCTGTATTACCTAATATTTTTACATTGTATTTTTAAGCATTGCATTGATGCTCATGCATTTACATAAAAATAGAAACTTCAAAGTTAATGTTAATTGAATGGTCTATATTCATGCCACACACCTGAAGCCCAAATTCATGCCACGTTTATGGAACTGGGCCAGAGATGAAGTCACTTTGAACAGTTCCATCAACATTCATAGACGGTTTTGCCTGTGAGAGATGTCTTTACACTTTTTTTAAGTCAGCTTACTGGGTTTGAGGAGACAGAAAATTCTACATGGGACCTACCAGTGGATCAGTTGAAACTGGTAGATGTTCAGGTTTTTGAAATGCCAAAAAAGCATTTAAAATGCCATTAAAAGTGCATCTGTGCTAATTTTAGACAAATAGTAATAAGAAGCCCCTTTAGATTTTAGTTTGAAAATTACTCTGGAACTGCAAATTTCAAACAAGAAGCTGATACGAAAAACCTTTATGGCAGCTGCCAAGGAGCAGATTGTCAACAGTTAATTAATCAGGAGTAGCTGCAATGGAAGCCACTTTTCTGATCTCAGTTCTACCCCTGAAATAGCATCTGTGCCCCAGAATAATCAGTGTGGTATGTAGGTGGGATTTTCACACATGGCTGGGGAAGATATGTTGGAATGTCTCTCACTGACTTGAAATGAGGGCTGCGTTCTCTCATTCTCTGTAGCAGTTTTGAAAGTCTTTAAATGAGACATGACCAGAAAGAACCAATTCTAGGAGTGTGAATGTGGCCGTTTACATTTAATACTACTTCTTCTTTTTTTGAGAAGGTCAAGGAAACTGGTTGTCTTGTTGGGTAATTTCTTTGTAACTGTCTGTTGGGAAGAGATTTGTAGAGGAATTGGGAAAGACGAAGAAAGTAACATGTAGAACAGTCCTGTTGGCACCTAAAAGAGATGATAACACAGGTATATTTATTTTGGTGCCACGTGTGTACATGTAGAGAATAGGTGTCATTACCTCTCCTACAAATGTGTATATGCCTGTTAATGTGCTGCATTTTAAGTAGCGTACAAACATAATTTCTTTATTACCTTTCTTTGTATGTATATCCGTTTTCATTTTAAAGTCTTCCTTCAGCTTTTTTTTTTTTTTGTTTGTTTTTTTTTTTTTTTGGTGTATGTGTCTCAACTTATTTGGACTCTTGGGAGAGCAGTTGTGTATTAGATTAGAAAAAGCAGCAATGAGAAGCTAGAGCAGTTGTTTGCTTACTGTGTTAAACTGTTCATGCTTAAAGTGGAAGGAAACTGCTTTTCCTTGTGACTGCCAGTTGCCAGGATTTGAGTGGTGGTGGTGGTATTTTTTTTTCTTATGCATGAGGAATTTCATAGTTCAAACTGCCTTGACTTATGAAATGCTGAACTATTGCTGTCTCTTTAGTTAGCTCGTGGAGAGGGACACTTCTACTGGAATAATAGGGCTGAGCTATTGCTGTCTGGCTACCTGTGTGTGATTAAACAGAAGCAGGAGGTGGAATCAGTTTTCAAGTGGTTGCCAGTTGAGGTCTTTGCTTAAATAGATAGGAGGTGTGTATTTTTTCAGTTCTGATCTTGATTTTTCTTTTGCTGTTTCCTTGTATTTGTTAGCTTTTATTTTTCTGACATGAAATAGCAAATGTTTACCTTTCGAGCAAAATCTAAGCATTCACGATTCTTGCCAGGGAATGGATTTGCATTTTTGTTTGGAGCAAGCAGTTCCTGTTACTCATGAAACGGGAGTGGCTTTTTAATAAAGATGCCGGATCTTTGCTATGTAATTACCATAAAATAACCAGTACAGCAATTCTGTAGTGTCAGCAGCTTGACAACCAAATGCTTTCTGAACTGCTTGTAAGCTCTGGTGTTGATCTAGACTCTGAAGAGGAAACTTTAATGCTTGATACAGGCATTGTTTCTAGATTGGAAAATCTCTCTCTAACCCAGTATGTAATACAAATGCACTTACATACCCAATCTTGTTATCAAGGAGACTTGCTGGGAGTTCAATGAATATGAGCTCTGCAGAAGATATGGTGCATGTAGCTATGAATACCTGGGTGTATATTCTGAAGATTAATTGGCTGAATGTAGGCACATTTTGAAAGGCACCAGGTCCTCACCCCCTCAGGCCTGTGCTGCTATTAGAAGTTCTGTAATCTGTTTTGAACACAGTTGATCTTTTAGATAACTTTACTATCAGGTTGCCATCTTTTTTTTTTTTTTTTTTTCTTTCTTTTTTTTTTTTTTTTTTTGTGTGTGCAGTGTTTTGCACCAAAGCACACTGCTTTATGATAGAGGTTGCTAGGTGCTAGGGCAAGGCAAACAATAAATAACAGGAATTTTGCTGGAGTCTCCTGATGAAGTGTAGCATGGGACAGTGCTTGCTTATTTTTTGCTGGCCTCAAGCACAGCTGTCTTCTCTAAGGCTGGGACATATCCTGTTCAAAACAGTTCAGTGCATAGAATGAAAGGTGCTGTAAGCAACCAGAGGACATTAGTGGCAGGGGTTAATGAAAGGGACCATGTCTGGAGGCAGCCTAGGGAGCTGAGGCCTTCATCCTGGGGAATAGGGAGCCCTGCAGCTCAGCCAGCAGCATGTGGGTTCCAGGCTGCTGAATAACTTGGTTTCTGAGTTCTGCCAGTGAGTTGTGCATGACAGTGTGGTTTGCCTTTTTTTATTTTTTTTAAATTTTATTTTGTGGCAACTTGTATCTCAGTTTTAGTTCTCCCCTGTGAAGCTGATGCTGGTTTCAGTGTGATACAATATTTGAAAAAAGAAAAAAAAGTAATCAAAAGCCACTCTACAAGTGTTCATCCAGAGAGCACTAAAACATACTTTATCCTTTGATGAGATGCACGCTCATTTGTTTTCTGTCTTCTTGACCTGTGGTTGTTCCATGTGGGCCTGCCAAAGACATGTTTGCTCTATGATGGTATGATGCATATCTTAGCAAAAACAAGAGGAAACAGAAAGCTGAGGAGAAATGCAGAGTGAAGAAGGTGCAGAGGTTTGATTAATACCAGCTAAAGCAGAGAAGTTAAAAAGGTAAGTTTTCAGTGTGGTGGCCAAGTTAACCCAACAGGAAGGTTATCAAGTCTGGAGATCCTTGTTTGAAGAGCATTTCAAGCTCTCTCAAACATTGTTGGCCACATAACTGCAGTAACACATGTGGGGGCTACTTGTTTATCTCTGTTCCTTTACCACCCTGATGTGTTTCCACAGCATAGAAAGTCTATTCTAGTGTGTGGCTAGAGGCTGAGGCAAGGGAGTAAAGGCCTGGAAAGTCTCCTTTGTGTTTGCTCAGTGGAGCTACCACACCTGAAGACTGCCGTCTGCATTCTTTTATAATCCTCTAGCACTTGAGCCATTTAAAAGCTGTGATTTCAGGTGTGTGACAAAGGCTTTTGTGAATCCCCTGTTACTGTGGTTTTCAGGCAGCTGGCAGGAACCATCTCTCTGGTAAGTCTAAAGCTTCAGTTAATAAGAGGCCCCAAAAATCAAACTAACCCCTCCTCCAAGAAGAATGTTCTGCCAGGGTTAAACTTAAGGAAGCTCAGAACCCATCATTAATTTTTGCTTATATGTTCCCTCAGATCTCTTTAAAACATCCGTGTCCCTGTAGTACAGCGACTGTTTATTTACATGGTGGTGATTTGGTATTGTGTATGTAGTGCAGCAGGGTGTCTGTATTGTGTATTTAGAAGCCAGCATGAGTAGGCATATGACTAACTTCTTGCTGGCTGCCACAGAGTTTCCTTAACCCAACTTGAATTCAGTGCTGTAAATTGCTATGCTACTGCCAAATAGATTTGCATATGCATGCAACTTTGAGTTAATTGCAGTGAAATTCTTAATAAGGTTGATCATCATAATCTTCCATTCTTTTCCATTACAGATATTTGCAAGCATCCTAAGCTAAAATATACTTTGCTGTCTGTATCACTGCACCTTAAAATCCACAGGCATCTTTATTCCAAATTCTTAAGCTACTTGACTGGGAACTGTAATTCTCACTTGTGGATCATTGCAGAGCTATATTGCAGTTGTAGAGCCTCAGCCTAAGACATCTGTTGGTGTATGAACCTCTTAACCACTGGTAGCACTATCATAATTTCCTCCAGTGTGTAAACAGTGTTTGAGTCCCTGTGTGAACCTATCCTTTGCTTTGTTTGAAAGAAAGAGCCCAGAAACAGAAGAAAACAATGTGCTTCCTTTTGGGTCAAACTAAAAATGATTTTGGAACTCAGAATGTATATGTTGTACTGTTAACTCAGCTTTCCAAATATTTTATTTGGGAACATGTCAGCTGAGGCAGAGATGAGATCCAGAAATCTGTTGTTCTCAAGGCTGTATCCTTTGTGATGCCCCATGCAAACAGGGACCAGGGAACCACGCTGGCCAGTCGTTCAGTTTCTGGTCTGCTTTTGGATCAGCAAAGCTTCAAGTGGCACTAACAAATCAACTTTTGGTAATTTCATTTGCTACAGGAATCTATACTTCTGTATCTAGAGTATAAATAATACATTGTGGGTAATGGACAGATTTTTATTTTTATTTTTTGATTTATTTATGAGCTGTGGGTGCCATTTTGGTTGCTGCTTAGAAAAGTCTTGTTCTGCTGGCAATTAAAGGGATCTGCACACTTAGGAGTTTGAAAAAAAAAACAAACAAAAACAACCCATCCTGAGTGATTTAAAATGAAACAAACCTAAATACTGAAGAACCTAACCAATCCAACAACAAGCCAACCCCTTACAAATCTCACTTTTGTATTCACTGCTCAGTGTTAGAGCTGATACAGGAAAGTACCTATATGTTAGAGTTATGAATGAATTATGAATGGGATGTACTTTCATTTGTTTTCTGTCTTCTTGACCTGTGGTTGTTCCATGTGGGCCTGCCAAAGACATGTTTGCTCTATGATGGTATGATGCATATCTTAGCAAAAACAAGAGGAAACAGAAAGCTGAGGAGAAATGCAGAGTGAAGAAGGTGCAGAGGTTTGTTTAATACCAGCTAAAGCAGAGAAGTTAAAAAAGTAAGTTTTCAGTGTGGTGGCAGAGTTATGAATGAGTTCTCTAGTGCATATACTAATATTCTGTTATTACCACATTGATTTTTCTTGCCAGGCTGCCTGGGGATTCAAATAATTAATGTTGTTGATTTAAAGTGTGACAGTTAAGATGTTGGAAGTTATGTGTCATTGCTTCCTCTTCAGGCCTAATTGATTTTTCCCATTTGTTTGGGGTGATTGGAAACATGTTTAAATCTAGTTTCAAGGTCTACAATTGCTGAGGTGACACAGTTGGAGGGAGGAAGAACATTTATGTTGAAATAATCTAGGCTGAATAGCTGAACACCTTATTGAGTCTTCTATAAACGAGATAGTTGCTGCTGGGGAAAACTGACTCAAAATGTTGGAAAGCATTTTTTGTTTCATTTCTCTAAAGCAATGTAAAACCAGGGTTAGTTAGTAAAACTAACTAAATTATGTTTGGCCTACATTTTGTTCTTCATTTTCAGTGTCAACTTTTCTTTTGGGGGAGAATAGAAGGGAAGGCAAGTAGAAATGCCAGCAACCTGTGTCTTGTGGTCAGATCTCCAAGAACAATATGCTCAGTTCAAGCAGTCGTGAACTTTTCCCTATATTAACTACGCAAGCGACATTTGTAAAAGGAGGATTGAAAAAAATATTAAGAACTTAAAATTTCCCAAACTGTTTCATAAGATGACTGAAATTATAAGATAACAGAAGTATATCTTAAGACTCCTCAAACCAAACAAATGAGAAATTAATCAGTGCTTAATGATTAATTAAAGCCCTAATTTGGAATGAGAAACTTTTTTTCTTCAGCACTGTCAATTTAACCTGAAAATAAATGCATGCTAATTATTGGAAATTGAAAGGAAAATTGTTCAAAAGCATGAACAAAGTGAAAATCATCCTTAGGTAAGTGGTACGCACTTGTGTTCCTCTCTTTGATTGTGTCTTTCAGCTAATGAACAAACAAGGAAACAAAAACAAATCCTCAAGAAAGTCTAAAAACTATAGAAAGACTTTTTTCTAGTTGTGGTTTGGTTGTTTATTAATAATTCGGAACATTTTTGAGGGGAGTTCACAGATGATCAGTTCCTTGTAGCTTCTTGAAAGAAATGGGATGTCAAGTGTGTTCTTCCCAAGGCTACCTTATTGTTCAAGTCCCTCATTATGCCTTTCACCCTGTGATGCCTTGAAGAGGACTTGATGATGTGTGGAAGTCCCACCAGTCAACACCAAATGCTGTGGTGTTGCTTTTCAATCCCCTACCTGCCTCTTTTTTTGCAGTTGTGTTTCTTTTCTTAGTGTCCCGAGTTCCTCAGAGGAGGGAATCTTTCTATTCTGGGTGCGGTTGTTGGATGTCTAGTTCACTGGAGTCCCTGTGCCTTCCTTATTGTCTTCTGTAGTTGCTAGTAATTTATCATAGTTAATAAGTGTATTTTCAAATGAAAGTAACAATGAGATGGTGTGCTGGAAAAGCAGCTACATGAGAAACTGATAAACTTCTTTCGAAAAGATTATTTCTTCTGCTTGATTTGACATATCTGTTGTTCAGGATAAGCTGTTCATAACACCTTTTGTTTAACAAGTGTGATGCAGAAATGACAACGAAGAGTAGCCTGAATTACGCACCTTGAGCTGTGCTAAACAAAATATTCCAGGAATGAGGGAAAAATGCAGTGCGTGCAGATGACAGTCACACTTTTAAAGTTTCAGATGTCCTTTTTCTGCTTTTTTGCTGTGGTGGCTTCTAGGGGCATTGATTGTTTGCAGCTTTGTAGTACAGAGGATAATCAGGCAAAAGGTGTCTAAGAACACTTAGAACTAGCTGCCATTTCTGGCAAAGCAAACCGTATTAATAAGCTTGGCACTTGTCTTTGTATGGGTGTATTTTATTGTTTCTACATGTGCATTTGATTACCCAGAAGACCTTTAGTTTCCTGACCTCTCAAGGTGGAAAACTTCAACAGTTATAACCATCAGTGCAATGAGACATGCAAACAGTGACCTTGAATGTGTTGGACTTGGTTCCTTGCCTTATTTGGGAACTGCTGGTAAAAAGCCATTCAGATAAAACACAAGTTTGAAAGCACCACCTTAATAACAGCAGCATAGTGGTCTAGGGGAAACAATGCCCGAGCTGCACTTCAAGTATTTATGGTTAATGAGTTAATTAACGTTGAAAATCTTTTGCAGAAGAACAAAGGACACTTGCGTCAAGAGTTCCCATGTTGTGTATTTAGATGGTGTTAGGAAGAGCTCTTGTGTGTGAACAATAGCACATGATGATAGGACAGGTTGTTCATCTGGTGTGTGCTCATCTGAACTGGGTGGTTATTGAGTGCCATCAGTGTACCCAGGAGGAATAAATACATGTGGCTATTCAGCAAATGGACGTGCTCTTGCATTACACTGCTCTGTGGGGCTTGAAGGGTTTTTTCATTTTGCCCCCTGTCAGCATGGGGTGCCCTTGGCTGTTTGCCACTTGTATCTGCAACCCTGAGGGCCCACTACAGGTGCCAGTGTTCAGTGCAGTAATCCATGGTTGCTGTCATCTTCAGTCTGTGACTATTTGAGGCCGTTCTTCCCTGAGCCAGTGTGCGTGCAGGGTCGGTGCAGCTGATCAATTGTGTAAGAGAGGAACTCGCTTTGAAATGATGAATTTGGTTGAGCATTTGGTTATCCATTTCACCTGGAATCAAAAGAGCAATTAAGTTACTTTGAGAGACTGAATAAACAGCAGCAAGTGAAAGAGACAAAACTAAATGAATTATTTTTGATTGCCCAAAAGTTCCGTTAATTCCTCAGATATACTGGATGTTGTTTCCAGAGAGATCAAAACATGAACATTTGAGGGCACCACCTAGGACTAGATCTGCATATTTTTTTTTAACCTGACTTGAAGACTTCCTAACTCTAAAAAATACAGTTAGAGAGCTAATTAAAATGCAGACCACACTGCAAACCTCCAAAATTATTACTAACCATTTTCCTCTAAAGTCAAGACAGTGACAGGATTTAGATCCCACAGCTTTTTGGAAAATGGCCAAATCTCTTGGGCAGGATTTGATCACAGTGTAAGGTGACCTCAAAGCATGGCAGAGGCCATCCTTGGAAGCTTCCGGTTTCAGACCTTTTGGTAACTTCTGCTGCTAAAGGAGTGTGTGTTTGAATATTTGTGGCCTGACACTATCCAGGCTGATCTTCTCTGGAAGAATAACTGGTAGTTAGGAAATTCTTGATGCAGTCTTTTTTAACCCTTGCATGCTACCTTGCAAGTCTGTCCTGTTTACCCTCAAGGCACTTTGTAAGGTGTTCTGGTTGAAACACGTTGACTCTCTTTTCTTTGGTCTGAAGTGAGGTTTAATTTTTAAGCATACTTTTTTTTTTTATACCCTTTTATTTTTTTACTCTTAAACTTCAGTGTAGCAGCTGTTGTGATGGTTTGCCATCAACAAATGATGCTTTTCTTAAGAAAAATATTGAGCCATTTCCTACAAAATGACTGCATATTTTTTCTTGTCTCTATGAGGGCTGACAAATACTGTTTCACACAGGCAGGACAGGGGAGTGACTGTCACTTCCTGCTATATTTGTGTGGGTCTTGTGGACAAAGGTAAAAGCACTGATGGCTTTTTTCTTATACTAAATCTAATGGACTCATTCATGCAGGGATTTTTCTGCTAGTGGAAACAAAGTTCACTCTTCGAACTCTCAAAACCTGTGGAAAAAGAATGTTAGGATTTTTGTGGAACTCCCAATAGCATCATCAGTCTTGCACCATGAATCCTCTGTCTTATATCCTACAAAAGTTTAGAAGTTACAAAATGCCAGCAGGCTTATTCCAGGCAGACAGTATTACTGATAGTGTGATGGCTGGTAAGTTACTCATATAATACTATTCCTCCAAGTCTCTGATTTGAAGGGAGTAGCTGTTGCATCTTTCTCCCTGATTTTTTGGGTTTGTGGAGTTCTGTTGTTCACCATATCGCCCCAGAAATATGAAACAGCAGTTCTTATTTTTGGAAATAAGTATGTTAAGTGGGACTGGCTGGAGAAGGATGAGGCAGGGGCTGTCTGTCTTAGCATGGAAAATTTTTACCTCTCACTTAAATATTCCTCTGAACTATATCAAACCAGAGAAGGATGTTCAAGTCTATTCTGGGTTAAAGCCCAGGAAACTTGTGAATCTTTTTTGCTGAATTCCTTTAGAAAATATGCTGTGAACTTTATATCCTGAAGAGTCAATTTCCAGATGGTTTCAGGCAGATGAATCTTGTGATGCAAGGGATTTCCTTTTTCCTGATTGCTCCGTTGTTGGCTTCTTGCCCTTGTGTCTGTGGCTCGGTGGATGTAGCTTTCGTGGATGAACTTCCAGTATTAGCTACAGCAAGACACAGAAATAGTGGTGTAGGCTGTGACTTTTTCAGCTCTAGCTGTTGCATCTCTTCTGTATGCTTTTTTGGCTGTTTTGAAGATGGGTGCAACATTACCCACCTCCAGTTGTCAGGGGCCTCTACCCCACCTATATTGCCCTCAGAGCGATGAATCACAGTGAATTATTTGCACCCTCAGACACAACATGTCTGGTCCCATGGCCTTGTATAGGAAGAGTTCTCTCAAGTCATTCCTAGCTCAATCCTGATTTCTTCCTGGTAGTTTATGTTCTCCTTGAACCTTGCATCTAAGCAGAGAGGTCAGGGAGACCTTGCTGGTAGAGTCTGAGTTACAGAGGGCATTGAGTTCCTTAGCTGTATCTGTCTCTACTGATGCTAAACAACCCACTCCATTCACCAATAAGCTTGTATTTCTCTTGTTTTGTCTTTTACTACTAATGTCAATGTAGGGGCTCTTCTGGATGCCCTTGATGTTGCATCCAAGTGCCAACTCCAGCCAAGCTTTGAGAGCCTACGGCACCTGGTATTCACAAGCCGCATCCCATCCAAGCAGTAGCTGGCCCTGACCCTGTTTAGTTTCCAAGATGGCTAATATTGAGTGTGTTCAGTGTCATGTGGTGATGTGATGATAGACCACAAGAGTTGAAACTTTAAGAACATTTTACAGTTTCAGAGAGCAAGATAATCCCTCAGCTTCTAAAGGAAATGAGATATGAAATGTGTGTGCCTGCATATGGGCATGCTGTGGTTTCCCTTTCAGGTTCTGTGCAGTGCAGTTCCTGCAACAAGCTGTCTTTCAGCTGAGACTGGAGATGTGTAGCTGAGGAAAGATAAATTTTGACTTGCGACATTGAACCATAAACACTGGCTCATGGAATTGAGATGAGTTGACTTTAACATAATTTGATTTTAGAGATAGACAGTAATTTGCTATAAAGCTTAATCTTTAAGGAACAAATGGTATGGCTAAAGTCTTTAATCTGTGCTTAAGCACACAATGAATCTAAGCCTTAAACTTCAGAGTGAAAACAAAACAGTGGCTAATTATTCTGTGTTGGTACTGCATGATGTTATAACAACTTATAATGCTGTATTATCATACACTGAAATGACTGCAAGTCAGCCACTCTTTTTCTCTCTGTATGGTGTGCACAAATACTGACAAATCTGTATTGGTTTTGCTTTGGATTAGAGATGGCTTTATTGTTGACTTGGGTAATATACATGAAGTTGCTGCCTTAGTTTCTCTTCTTCTTCGTTCCTCTCCTCCCAAAATAAAATCAGAACCCTCAAATCTTTCTGTCATTTACTTGAGGTAAAATACCTTTTGTATTTCACACGTTCCCTTGATTTCTTGTGTACCTGATACAGCTTTGAATATCTTGGCACTCTGTATCTCTCTGATGGGCTTGACCGCTGCTCAAAACGCTCGTTTCCCCATCGCATGTTTCTACAGCCCGTTACAGTGTTAACGAGGCCAGAAGGAAACACTGGAAAACTTGTCCATCATAACATTTGAAAGGTCTTGAAGGTTAAAAAAAAAAAATAATGAAAACTCCAAAGGATGTGGGCTGCCTTATAACAGGTAGAAGTTAATTTATCTCAATACAGAATACTCATGCAAGGACTTGTCTTGCTGCAGAGACTGAGTGGTGCAAAGGGATCTGTGTCTGTTCCTACTGCAGTGGCGGGACCCAGTCTCTCTGTAAGCAGAGATTTCTTTTTTGCTTACACAAAACCCTGAATCAAACAATGGACTTGAGCAGTGTGTGTGCAAAATTAATGCACCCTTGGTATTTCGGAGGTTAATGGAATGGAAAGGACTTATTCAGAGAACAGAGTGTTTCACCCCGTTGTTAGCTGAATCTCAAAATATTTAGTAAGCAAAAATCACCTGGCTACATAGCTGCACAGTCATCTTTCCAAATATTGACAGGAAACACTGGTTATTCCCTAATGCTCAAGCCTGTAACACGGGGTTTTATCTTAAACATAAATTCTTAAGTATTTGCATACATCTATACATTGAGCATTTTCTAGTAGAAGATGCAAGGAGAGATACAGCCTTCTGTGTCCCTTTTGGCACAGAAAACGCATCTAAGTGAATATCTTCTTGTATTTCAGTTACTACTTTGTTTTATCTTTGACAAATGCAGCCTTGCTCTGCTTGTAAACAGACATGATGCTGCTGTAAAGCACTTTTTTCCTTTTATTAGATTGGACATTTTGCCCTTTCACTCTTCTGTTAGCATCACCAGTGGTCTCTCCCTTCCAGTTTGTCTCAGATATAAGCTATAGGACTTCAGTTTTCAAGGCCTTCAGCTTATCCACTCTGTATCATCTTCTCAATGTTGTAAGACCAGATAAGGGACTTTAATCAACTTTTGCTTTCTGCTTGCTTTTGAGTGAAATTATCAAGCAAATACTCTTTCTCTCCATGCTTACAAGTGACCGTCTGTAATCCTCCTCCAAAAGATGCAAATTTCTTGTTATTTAAACACCTACATAGCTTGTCAAGTTTCTTCTTAGCTGTCATGACAAAGTACTATAGTTCAGCAGTCTCTGATGGGAGACCACAGCCTATAATCAGTGTTCCATTGTGGGGAGTGTCAGTGGTGTTCATTGTAGGAAAGAAGAACACAGAGAGAGATGTTAAAAATGAGGATGGGAATCCTTGGTGTGGCCAAGGTAGTTTCAGTCTGTACATCCCCACATCCTCCATATGCCCCCCCCCCCCAAGGCAAGGTGTCTCTCCTTTGCTGAGGGGGTTGCCCTCCACACATGGAGCCTTTCCCTACAAGACAAAGAGGAGAGGATACCAGGGATACGTGAGGACTGGATCAGGGTCTAGAGGGTGATCCCAGTTTTTCAGGCTCCCCTCTTGACATTGCTGACCAGCAGGGTGCTCAGCATAGGTCACTGAGGTAAGTGGACAACAAGCTGGTGGGTGTGCTGGACGTGTTGGGGTGCAGGTGCCTTTGTTCCTGCTGAGCTGGTGAGAAACATCTCCTGCCATCTCTGTGCCCAGGCTCGGTGGTGCCTGCACTGGAACTGGGCAATGGCTGGGGGTGCTAACTTAAATGTGAGCCCCACCGGGCAAAGACAGGAAGCTGCTGTCCCCTACCTGCTGGCTTCTGCTGTAAAGAGCTGGCCCAGCCAGAATGTGAAATCTTAACTGTGAACTCACTGTTAGAAGCCAGGTCCTTGGGGATCTATCTTTGGCTCTACATTAGACTTGGTGTATGACCTTGCGTAAGTCACTTAATCTCTCTGCTGTTCATTTTTCTTTGCTAACAAAAGACAATAATTGCTACATAGGTCACTGCAGTGGAAGTTTGCAAGTTTGCATACGCTTAGGGAAGTAGCTATCATCTTTTTTTTTTTCCTTCAGTCTTAACTTGACCAAAGAATGTGTTCTGTGCCCGCATACTTGCCATATGCCATACTTGCCAGTGTGCTTTCAGTAAAGGTCAGTCTGTAAGAGCAAGGGAACTACCTGAGATCAGGAAATATATTGGGGTAGAAGTTACAGATAGCTTTAATGTTTTGGTTTCTAATATGTTTTTGAAGACTTTAATGCATGACTAGTTGATAGCTGGTGAATAAGAAGGTAGTGGAGTTTTAGGAAAAACTAGAGTAAGAGAACTAGCTACTACTGAATTTCTTTAACATGCTAAGGAAGGCAGGCCATGGAATGGGAGATCTCTTAATGTAAATTAATTTACCTAGAACTAGACCTAGCTTTTGTCACAGTGTGTATTGCAAAGTGTGGAAAAGATGGCTATCTTTAATTTATGTTAGTTGCTTTGGTAGCTCTGAGGTTCTCTGCAATCATTAGTGTATGTATATTTACTACTGACAGTGAGGTGAGCTGTAAATGGCTCTTTATGAATAGGTTTTTCTGCTTTTACTGAAAAACAGGCTGATTATTAATGGTAAAACCACAGTTTTCTTCCAAGCCTCGTCATAGTGCAGAAATAGTAATGCAAGTAGTGGTGGCTATAACGTCAACAGGAATACCAGGCTGAGTAAACATAAAAAACCAAAAAACAAAACCACCACCACCAAAATAATTAAAAAACCCACCACAGCTTTCCGAGACTTCTAAAAGCTTTTGATGGACAGTGTTTTAGCTGATGCAATGCAGTGATTGCCCCTGTACTGTGTTCTTGTTTACCCTGTGACTAAAGGACATATAGGTGATGAACCAGACAATATGCTGCTCTTTATCCAACTGTCATGTTAAAGAATAGAAAGAAAAAACAAGAACACCACCACCACCCAAAAACCAAAACATTGGAAGCTTCTTTATTTTAATATATTTATTTTCTTAGACAGCAAGTTCATCAATCAGCATAGTTGCGTTGGGGCCAAGTGTGCCTTCCTGAACACGGAGGAAGGCCAGTTCTGGTTTCAGCTGTGATTAATGAAATGAATTTTTAAGGAAGACATTTTAATGAGAGACCTGAAAGTCCCATTTCAGAATGCAGTAACTTCTAACGAGAATGCGTTGCTTTTGAGCATGTGCCTTTTAGATGTTCTTGTTAGATAAACCATTTCTAAGTTTTTGAAAAGGGCTTAGACACAACTAACCTTGGAAGTGTGTGAGTAATGACGTGTAATGAAATATGTGCTGTACCCACTTTCTGACCCATTATTACTGGAAAATGTCAGCCTAAAATACTTTCTACAATGACTTGAAGTTTTTTAATCACAATGGAAGAAGCTTTTGAAAAGCTGTGCATCACTGTAACAATGTGGTTTTTGCCACATTGAAATGATACTTAATGGCTTATGGAAGGTAGGATCGGGACATCCATTAAAAATAATTCAATTTAAAAGTGTTTGTCTCAAAAGAAAACTTAATGTCAATAACTCTCATTTTTCTCTGAAAAGTGACATTTCAGTTTTTATGGAAAAAAAAGAAGGGGAAAAAGGCTTTTTTCATACAGTTAATGGCTTGTCTTTTATTGCCTAAGTCAGAAAGAGAGAAGGCTAAAAAATAGAAACAATGTGCTGAGAAAAACTAAGTTTGGAAAATAAGCGTCCATTTAAGTGAGCACAGCTTTCGTCCAGATCTGATTTTGTGTATTAATTTATGTTCTTAAAAAATAAATACATAAGGAAAATAAAGCTTTCACTCATTTTAATAAAGCAAAGGTGCCTTCTCAAATGCATCAGTACCAGCAGAGCAAACTGGAGTTGTGGCTTCAGGCAGTCTTTGCAGTGAGCACAGAAAACCACTGGAAGTGGTGCTGGTTGTCCATGTGCTGTTCGGAGAAAGCTTGCTGCTGCTTTGAGGCCATCTGCTGGAGCCTTCCCTCAGAAGCCTGTGTCAGTCCCGACAGAGAGCTTTGATTTATTTTCTTCAGAGCCTTTTTTTGACTGTTATGAGCGCTTGACTTCTGATGCTTTCCATCCCCAAACTGTTCCTGTGCTCCTGTCTGTTAGTTGTGACAGGGAACAGAAAGAATTTAGCTGACAATTTACCTTTATACAAAGGAGTCAGTCTTCAAAAATATATATATTTTGAATAGGGACTTATTGGTTAAAATGGAGTCGGTTTCTGGAAATCTTTGCTGTGGTAGTGATAATATCATTTTAACTCATGCTTAAGTGGCTGAGGTGGATGAGAAACACATCTCTGTGCCAACTTGAGCATGGTATAAAAACTTCATTGATCACTTTTAAAAGTTCAGGGATTGTTTCGGGTAAAGAAGCTTCTCACTGTTCAGAAAAATTATCCTATTTTGTTGTTGTTAAAGTCTGTTCATGACTTCACTGCTCAAACATAAATCTTTTGTTTGCTGATGTGCCACACTTATCTGCAATGTGAGGTTTTTCTGAGCTCAAATGAAGGTCTGGAGTCAGAATTCTACTGAAAAGAATATATTTTTTTTGTTATAAAATACTGTTTTCACATAAATCTGTATCAGAGGTAGGTGATACGAAATTGCCTTCTCCTTCCCGATTAGGAATTACGATATTGCACAGTAGCATGATTTTCTTCTGGTACTTGTTGAGTAATGGGAAATAGTATATAAAAGGAAATTTGCAAATGTGAAGTTTCTAAGTTACTTGTCCTAAGGTGTTGTGGTTTTGTTTTTTGTTTTGGGTTTTGTTTGGTGGTGTGGTGTTGTTTTATTTTTTTTGGGACCAGTTGTAATTGCTCTATTTTCTAAAAGTGATTATTTTTATGGGGAAGACACCTTGGGCATGGGAACTTGGTATTAATTTATTTTTTTTTTTAATTTAAAATATATTTTAAAAATATATTTTTATTAAATTTGTGCCATCATCTAATTTTTTTATCTAAGAAATATTAAGAAAGATATGAACAGTATCTAAGAAATGTAAAAGCCAGAGGCTTGCACTGGTACCCAGCTTCTGGCATTCATTGTTATTACACTTCATGTGGTGCTCACATGCAGACTGCCTAGAGTAGGAATCTGCCCACCTCATTGCTTGGAGAAGATAAAAGGGATTGCATAGACTAAGAAAGCTCCCTTCCATTTTTTTTATTTTTAATTTTTTTTTTTAATTAAGCATATCCTGTCTTCTGGTCAAGAAATTAATTGTGTTCCATCAGATTATGGAACAAATGTTATGTGCTATGCACACTACAGATAGATTGTTATTTTCCCAAATCTGCTGCCAAAGAGTTTCCAAGTAGAACAATGCTTTTGTTTGTACTGACGAAGGTGAAACTGCATAGAGAAGTATTCTCCAATGGCACAGGTGCCATTTCAATAATGTCTGTAATCAAACCATGTCCTTCAGGCTTACGTGGTACTGTTGACTTTTCTTCTAATGCTGTTTGACATTACTGGTGTTCCTCAGCCTCCTGCAGCTTTTGAAGTGCTTTGCATCTTTAAAAACAATATTAATTGTTGCAGGTTGGTTTTTTACATTGATAAACAGAAAAAGAGTAACCCCTCTGTCTCCAGTTGTTCCTGTAGACTTCAAGAAAACAAAGCATGCTACTATTTAAGGTCCTGTATGGTTTATTTGTTAGGTTTTTTTAAAAAAATTCTTCTTGGTCTGTCCTTTAATTCTGACTAATATGTCTTGGATATTTTAATTTTAGTTATTGTAAAATGTATTGATTAGCGTGAAATAAGGGTCCTGAATCTTCTGCTTGACTGATTTTGTAGTTTAATAAATTCGGTAGAGATTGAGTGGTCAAAAACGGTTAGGATCTGTAACTAGAACTACATGTTCAAAAGAAATCAGTGCTTTAAGTTGAAGATCTATTCAAAGTAATGATTGAGCTTCTGGATGATGAACATACACAGAAATCTGATCCTTATATGGAAGAACTTTATGGATTACTTGATGCATGTGAAGTGTATTGCTTTAATTATGACACACTTTCAGAAGTGTCTTTAAAATATTGGACTGCTTTTAATAGCTTCCATTCTAACCATACAAATCTTTGTTAAAAAGCAAAGCAGAGAGTTCAGTGTTCTGGATTTGGTGGTACTGTGTTTCTCTCTTTAGCTTTCATCTCTGCTTTTTTCCCTTCAGTTCGTTGCCACCGGAATCTACAGAATGTAGTTCTAAATGATAATTTACCATGTTTGAAAAACTAAACAGGTAGAATTAATAGAAACTGTGATGTGAATGGCTGCCAGTGAGTATCTCATTGAATACTGTGACTGGCTTTAAGTTATGCACAGAGAAGGATCTGCGTATACTGCAGTGTCACATAGGTGGGTGAATTTGACCTTGCAGTTTTCGTAGGGTTTTGGATGCTGCTGCAATGTTGTTAATATTGGTTTAAAATGTCCGGTAGTTTAGTGCCAAGAATAGTATCTTAAAGCATTATTTTGCCATGAGGTCATACGTTACTCAAATGGATCTTCTTAATATGTTGGCAGATCATATAATTATGTTTTACTGACACTTTCTAAACATACTCTTGAAATGACAGCTTAATCTCAAGGGCACGGAACTTTGACAGAAAATCATCATTTTATATTTCCTGGTAGTTTAGCCATGAACTGGTGGCTTCCCGGAGAAAGTGCTTCAAGGACTGCCTCTTGTAAAGGCTTGCACCCTCTTACGTAGCTCTTATATATATTATGAATTTATGTTGATGATTATTATCCATTGCCAAGAAATAAGTAAAAAACTAAGTACATACATAGAAATATTGTTGCTTTTCTCCATTCTTTTTAAGTTTGGGGGGACAGAATAGTATAGCAAAGTACAGAGGGAGTTTCCATCCAAGGCTTATTTTGCTCTGTTCTCTTGAGTTGCTTGGCAGTTGGTGTGATGGATGGTCCAAGCCGCTGGTCTGCAGCAGTGCACTGACCTTTCCCACTGCTGTGGAGGTCGCAAGATGGGCAGTAAAAGTTGGGAATCTTCAGAAAATATATAAAAGCTATCGTAATTCTGAGTCTGAGGTCTCTTTTACAAGTGAGCCTCGTGGTTTTTAGGGCGGAAAGATGATGTTTGAGCAGCTGAAGTTGGCAATGGTATTAGGTATATGCATGCTGATGTATTTTTGTTCTATAGTGTTACAGTAAGTATGCTTTTAACTGGTACTTGTTGAGGAAAGCAGTCTAAACTATAGTAAAATCTAATATTTATAAAATATGCATTTTTATAACCAGACTTTCTGATCATTGTAGTGGACAAGTCTTTTAAAATTCCAACTACAGAAAAGGTTTTGGAAGAGGAAAAATAAAACACATGCTTGGCAGCTTCAGTGGTAAGGCCATTACATGAGCACAGCAGGGTTGTGTGTCCAGTTAATAGTTGGGTTTTTTTGTTATGTAGAGCCACTCTGTTTCTGAATAGGAGCCCTACCTGTAAGATTCAGTGTATTAAGCATCTCACACCTTTGATTACTTCACTTCTGTTAGAAGGAAGTTCTTTGGTAGCGGAGTGTACAAGTTTGAAGTCTCATTTTGAAACTGAAGCATTTTGTACACTAAATCACCTTGTAATGTCACTTGGATGCAGGCCTCAGAAGTAATTATCATTTTATTGAGCAGCTTTCTTTTAACGTTACATTGTTTTCTTTGGGGCAGAGGATTTTTTTTCCTTTCTTAATTGTACTGCTTTCCTTTGCTATCCGAATAGAATTCCATCCTTTTTTTTTTTTTTTTCCTGATCAGTACATTGACTGGTGGGTATGGCTGGGAAAGACACCAAAGCTCTAAGACATGTGACTCCCATTTATTGCTTAAGAGTTTGCCTAATTTAATTCCAGCTGTATCAGTTCACTTTAAAAGATGCTACTTTTCTCTGTGAATCTGGGTTCACTCATGTAGTCAGCTTTCCATGGTCACAGCACCACAGCTGCTGCCCATAGACTGGCAAATGGATGATTTCTATTGGAGGAATGCTACTGCTATACTGAAGTATTATTTTGAGTCTCCTATAATTTTGCACTGAACTGTAGATTTGCAAGATTTATTTCTGAAATGGTAAAACCAATTTATAGATCAGAGTCTTGAATGGTTTTAATGCAAGTTCAAACTATACAGCAGAATTTTTAACCCATTGATAGACAATTGGAATTTCCACAAATAGCTAACTTGACTGGTGGAATGACGGACATAATTATTTTCATCATTTTCAGCCTGGAAAACTGTCTATTGTGGGATGAGGGCACAAAGCTAAAGCTCTTCAAGCACAGCATGGATTGCATTTTGGGAATTTAGTCTATTTAGGCATTTTTAGGGAAAAGGAGTATTGAGCATTTCTCTATTTCATGGCACGTATTTATAGAGCTTTCTGTATTCACTGAAAGCTTCTCTTGCTGTAAATGCACGAGCTGCCTGTCACTTCCTAGAAGCTTTTCATTCTTTTCCTCCAGGGCACTTGAAATTTCCATCATACTTAAAGCAAACTAAGTCAAGTTGCAGTAGCTTCCAAGCACTACGTCTTTCCTTCAGCAGACGCTTTCCCCTCTCTGGGAATGGAAATATGTCTGTCTTGAATACCTCTGCTTTCACCTTAGGAATGTTAACCTGTCATGTAGTTTCTCTCCGTGTTTCTAAGCTGTGGTGCATTACGGGGGATGTGTTTCTCCCCCAGCACCCCGGGAATGTGCAGCAGAGAACTGAATGTGAAAAAGCTCAAAAGAAGGAGGCAATAAGTATTTCTGTGAAAGCATCTGTCAGTTGTACCTTTAGATAATTAAAGCAGGGGATCATAATGGAAATGGTGGTGAGAGTACTTATCCCAGCTTCAGATCTTTCTCACGGTCTTCATCTTACTGGGCAGCACTGATGAAAGTGCCTTTCAGTCACAGTTATTTCAGGAGAAAGGAACACAAAAAGGCATTTGGGGAGTCAGATGAGGGGTAAGCCAGAGTTGTTTGGGTCTGGTATCACTTTTGTCCTATTTGGAATAAATCAAATTAAGCATCCATCCAGGTCAGTAGCTCAAGATACGATTACTTCTTCCCCATGTATGTATTTGTATGTGGTTTTTTAGACCCTGTAATTCTTTTACTCTATTCACAACTAAAGATAGAGGATACTATCAAAAATATCAGTAGTGTTTTCCTGTCATGGAGGGTTTTTAGTGAGCTCTCAATGTGGGTGTTTCTTTATAGAACATACAGAAGCGTAAGTCCTCATTTGCACTGCAGTAAAATTAGTATAGGAGTTTAGTGCACTAGTAAATCAGTTGTACAACATTGTGGGATAGTGCCTCTCTCCTTAGGTGTGGAAACGACGTTTCTTTTTCTTTCTCTGTCTTGTTTTACATCTCTGGGGTAGGATAGTGTTCTTACCTGTCTGTATGCAATATCCAGAAGCTGGTTACTAAGCAAGCAATTCTGGGAGTTGAGAAGCTGACTAAGTGTAGTTTTTCTGCAGTATTATAAAGATGCTTATGCTTTAGGAGGCGTAATACAATGTCCTTTGATCTGTAACTGGGGAGAGAAAGTGATTTGTAGCAGTGCTGCTGTGATGAAAGTACACAAGAAGAGTAGTAACACATACAGCTCTTGAAAATGCTCTGTCAGATGAAGGTATCAAAATAGTGTCCTGCCATCCCGAACAAGAGAAGCCATTTGGATTAAATATTGTTGCTTGTTTACAGAAATATTGTGTATTTAAGGAAAGCAATTTCAAGTTTATTATAAAGAAGTATAGTATTTTATTTAGAAATATTTACTTAATTGAAGTTTCATAACAGCAAAATAGATCAATAGTCTAGGCTTGGCAATTTTTCAGAAGCTTGGTTTTACAAAGTCTGAGGTTTTAGTATTTTTATTTTAATATTTGGATACTAAATTATTTTAAACTCTGCTGTTACAAGAAAAGTGGAATAGTGATGTAGTGAGCCCTCAGACCAACTGTGTAAAACTCCACCTAGAAAACAAGTTTTACTGGTATTGTGGCACTCATTTTCTAGAACAAACCTCTCTCCTATCTTTTTTCTCCCCCTCTCATTAAAATGAAAATTTATCCAGAACTGGATGATAAAGAAGGAAAGTCCTCTATTGCAATAAGAACAAAGAGTTTGCTTTCAGCAGTGGTGTGCAACTCATATATTGTCCTAAGTCCCCATTTGCAACTGCTGTTTGGTTTTGCCTAAATCTGCCTCTTGTGTAAAGCGAGGAAGATGTCCACTCTGCCATGAGGGTGACTTAGCCTCAGATCCTTCGAGGGCCCTTTGGGTGATGCTGTCTGTTCTCTTGCTAGTGCTGCCACCACCGAGTGACTTGGCATGGGCAGCTGTAAAGCCGCAGTTTGGCTCTGCCTCTGCTTGTGTGTGTGCTTCAACCGAGTACAGCCTGCATTTGGTGTTGGTGCTCACCTGGAGATGAGCAGCAGGGAATGAGTGCACAGCCCCAAATGTCTTTTGTAATGCGCCACTGGATGGTGGGTTTTGCTTTGAATGATGGGGTGCTACAGGACTGGGGCGAACTTGAATGTGGAATTGAGAGGATGACAACAGCACACGGGACTCTGCTGGTTTCCTGATGGTATTTTAGAGTGGCAAAAAGTGAGGATGAGATAGTCCAAGCAAAATAAGATGTGAAAGTTACATTTTCTTTCCTGCTTTGTAGTGTTTCATCACCACAAGAATAAAGATAAAATCTTTCATTGTTTTACAGTGTACTCACTGTACTCATCTAGTCTTCAAGTAAGAGCACTAATGACATATTTTTTCTCTTGCTAGGCCTGGACTGTATGTGAAAACAATTCCAAAAAGTCTTCTGATTTGGAGTGTTGGGTGACATCCTTTCCCCACTGCACATGTGCACTTACTCCTTCCATGGCTGCCATGCTGCTATGTTGGGGTGTCAATGATCAGGCACATCAGAAACTTGTTACAAACCATCTGAGGAGGCCTGATTGAAGCTTCTGCAGTTCAGTGGTTCATAACTCTTGGATCAGGCACTTATTTTAAACGCAGCATATAATTTTCCCAGTGTCTTACGCAGTACCTATCATCATCTTCCTGTTCAACCATGCCTATTCTCAAAGGAACCAATACCTTGGTGCAGGATGCAATAACATCGCTTTTTGTGGGCAGTTAACCTTTCCTCTTGAAGCATCTTGATGTTTGGCTTGCATTTGTACTGCAATCATACCCTTTGCCAAGACCTTAAATGCCTTTCCTGCAACAATTCTGGTGCTGTATACTAAATGACTTTTGATTAATTGTGTGCCTTGTGCTTTGGTACACTGCCCATAATTTCAATTATTTTTACAGACTCTAATCTCCCAGAAGAGCCATGTAAGTGTGATAGAAGCCTTGCTTATTTAGCTCTATAGCTACCCTGTTTTTCTTAGTATTAGACTACCTTTTATTCTATAAGACTTTTCTTGAACGATAAAACTGCTTTCTCACACAGAGGGTAGAAGACAGTATTTCTTTGACAAGGAGTCAAGGAGCTGGTTAAAAAATATGCCATTGTTTCCTTCAGGAAGCACCAACCTATACTTTGCCTTAACAGTTGGAACAAATACTTATTAACAGGAAGCTTCATCCGATAGACCTAAGCTAACACAAACAGAGCATTTGCACTTTGTCTGTTGAAGGTTTTTTGATGGCAAGTGACAGCTGAGAAGAGTGATCTGTCTGCCGGCTCGCCCTGTGTAGGACACGGCAGGGAGGAAGCACGTGTTGTGCAGGAAACTGCTGTAAGCAGTTCCTGGAGGGGATCCTGCTGCTCGGCAGGAGCGCAAGTGGAATCTCCTCTGCTGGGGATCCTCATGCTGAAGGTGGGCAGATGGGAAGGGACTGTACCCCTTCTTTCTTCCCCTGCCTCAAAAAAGAGAAAAAGATAAGACAAATGCTTAGAGGAAATCATGCAAAGAGCCTATGTGGCTAGAAATTTAAACCCCCACTTTTCTTTTTTGTTGTTATTAGGGCTAGGGTATGTTTGAGCAGTTTTTGGTTTTGTTTTATTTTTCCACTTGTTTCATCTTCAGCTATGGTTTATGTATTTTACTGGCCTCTTCTAACTCCTTTTTACAGTGTTTGTTTGTTTTTTTTTTTTTCTTCACACTTTGCCCTATTTAGTGGATCTAGACTCAAACTAAAATGTATGTATTTTCAGAAGTTAAATGATTCTCACCTAAGCAAGTTAGCTGAACTGGTTAGGCAGCACAACTAATGCAGATATTATGCAATTTTCATTCAAGGATTAGACAGTTCACAGCCACACTCTGGAAGAAAAATACATGTGTTAATAAAAATGTCAAAGTTGGCCAAAGGTATGGACAAAGATTAACTGAAGTACAAGGCTTCTTTATTCTAATCATGTACCTTCACCAGACCATTCTCTTGAAAACAAACAGTTTGATTTTTTTTTTAGTGGAAGAAGTGATGGAGGACCTCTGACGTCCACCAGCTGCATAATTAAATACTCATTTAGTCTTCTGTTAGCAGACTGGCACTGTGCTCTGGCAGTTAATAGTCATGACAGAATTAGTGTCTTTCCAGTGTTCAGTTCAGAGTTGCTAAAGAGTTCAGTGTAAGACCTACACATACAAGATATTTACATCTGTGAATTTCATTAAGGTTGAAATTTTTCTCTGCATGGTGAAATACTGTTTTCTTTTTTTAAAAAAATCGAGTTTTGTACTTTTAGAAGTACCAGTTGGTATTTATATTTGACACTATACCTTGGTGATGATCTCATAAAACAAATTGCCATCCTGTATTAGCTTCTTGGCAATGCTGTTTATGATCTAGAGTCCTTTCCTCTCTCTTACTTTCAGCTGTCCTCCATTTGGCAAGTTCTACCTATTCCCCTTCTAACTTCTACCTTTAATTAGAATTTTTTTCCTCGAGCAATCCCCAAATGTCTTGAATGAAAGAACAAGAGCGGCCTGGTGCCGAGCTGCAGTAAGAAATTACTTGATATGGACTAGTATGAATGTTTACCTAATTGCACTCTGGAAATGACTGGGCAATACTGCATGAAGTGGTCAGGGATTTATTTTGACTTGTAGTAATATAAACCTGCTCAGGTTTTTCGTCAGGATTTTCCTGATGAAAATTGAGTAAGGAATGACTTGTCTGGCCTGGAATTGGACAGAATATATGACAAAGTGAAAGAGTGATCCCCTGGCATCAGCATGTGTCTTACCTGAAGTTGTCGGTCTAAATCCTCATTTAAATAGTTATTTTTGTTACCTGGAAAGCTATGTGGTAATGTCCTTTATGATCCCATTGACCTTTGTGTTCACAATCAGAAAAGTGTCAGTATGCATAAGTTCTGGAGATGAAAGATGAAATAATATGCTGTCATATGTTTTAATTAACTAACATGAAGTGGATATACAGCAGCATTATAGTTTGCAGATTATTATGATCTAGATAAGAATTTGCCCATATTTAATCTGCACTCTGACATTGTTCATTTTCAATGTCATCCTTCTAGTTCTTCTAAAGCCATATGCTTAGAGAAGGTTAAATTTGTATGACAGGGTGTTTTAAAAAGGTGGACCCAATTTGAAATCACTACATCTCTGCAACCACAAATTCAGCTATTGTCTCAATGCTGAGCATTTATAAAAAGCTTACTAACACTTGGCAACTCTTTAAACTTTTTGTAAATTTTAGTGTAATTGTAACATGTTGCCATCAAGAAATACACTGTTTTGAAATTGTGTCCATCTTTTTGAAACACACTGTACTTTGTTTACCTATGAAACCTGTGGTAGTTAAAAGGTAAATGGCAAAGAAGTGATTTATTCTGTAAAAACTGACCAAACAATACCCCACAAAGCAAAAAAACAGGCGCACTCCCTGAGTTACAGGGTTGGTGAGGAGGTTGTATGGTTGGTGACTGATCGTGCCTGTGACTAAACAGAGCTGTGCATTCAAAGAAAGGCAATGCAGTTGCCCTAAAGTCAGGTGCAGGCAGAGGGTCAAGAAGGAGGCTTAGGTAGAATGTTACTAAAGACATAGAAGGACCCAAAATATGGGTTTTCTTATTTATAGAATATTTGGTTTTTAGTTTCAGTATTTTTTTCCAGCAGACAGAGAGGATGAACTACAACTAGCCATTGACCTCATACTAAAAATAAGAGCACAGATCCAGCAATTTTAAGCTAAAAAAGTGTTCCCTGTATGCAACTGATAGTTGGGTACCTTCAAGATTGATAGCTGTAATGAATAAAAGCTTTTCGAAAGTAAAAACATGCTTAAACCGGCTCTTATGTTGAACAAGGAAAAACTGTCTGTCTTCCTGCAGGGTTAGAGCTCAACCTGGGTGTGTATATAAACTGAGCTGACCTTTGCATCTCCCTTCTCATATTCTAAATGTTTTTGAGGGTTCAGCTTAATTTAGGACCTAATGCCAACCTTTTCCAGCTTCATGGAAAGACTCCCACTGACAGTATGTAAGAAACACTGCAAAAAGGAATAAAATCTACCCACATCTTAACACTGGTTTTGATGATGATGGCTATGTGTGCATGAGGCTATATTAATCTGGTGAGTAAGTACTTCCAGCTTGTCTCATGAACCTTTTTTTCCTGGTCGTATCACTGGACATATTTTATAAAACTTTATCAGTTCTCCTACCTGTGACATTTACTAAATGAGCATTGTTATCTCTCAGTAAGTAGTTAATTTTTCCTTTGATCATTCCACACATTGTTTCAAGCCACAAAAAAGACATGTGAATGTTCTAAAACAATTGTTAAATACAGGAAAAAAAAGCTGTAGCTCAGGGCTGGAGTCTGCAAAGTATTGATAGCTACCTGTGGTGTGTCAGGTTTCTGCAGCTGCCAGTGAGGTCAGTGGAAAAGCCCTAAGTCTGGATCTCTTCTGAAAGTCAAAATATATCCTAGAATAGTATGAAACTATTAAATCCACCTTTAGCTCTTAAAATATTTCCTATATATTGTGCATATACTAGCTGGTCATGTTTACCTGCCAGCTGTATGATTCTTTCCTGGAAATGCTCTAACATATCAAGCCTATTTGAGACAAAAACAGCATGTAACTCATCTGACTGACTTCACAGAGTAAGCCGCATTTTATTATTTGTTACATGTTTGCCCACGTACACACATCTGTGCACACACTATCTTGTGTAACTCTGTATACACCTGTGTCTGTATATGTGCTTTTCTCTTTATTGGTTGGTATAGCATAGGCAGGCATCTCAAGTTTATCTACAGGCTCGGATGTACGGGAGCTCCAAGTGCTACTGGGGTCTGCATGCTGGGGTATTTTTTGTGCAGTAAGGTAGCCTCACTTCTGGGTATGACTCTGCCAGGTGTGCAGCTCCTGTAACAACTGAGCTGAAAAGCTGAAAAGAAACTGGCTTCTGGTAAAGCAGTGCTGGCTGAGAGGACATGGGTCACCTTGTAATAGTCTGCTGAAAACGGAGTCTGTGAAGGAAAACATTTGCTGCTTTGTGCCAGTGTCCACGCTGCTTTACTAGTGGTTTAATGGTTTCACATCCAGAAGTGCAGAAATGATCAGATACTTGCAAAATTCTTACTATTAAAAAGAAATGTAGCACTGTTAGATATGAGTTAACTACAAAGCTGAGTATTGTCGAGTGCATCTACTGATGCAGTATCTGCAATTTATCTAGTGCGGGCAGATGCTGCTTTGGAACCTGGTACAGCAATAGGAAAGACTTCACACGCTATCGCCTCATCTCTAGTGCTTGCTTGGCCCCACAATCTAAGAGATCAGAGCTGATGAAAACATGAACTCCTGGCTGCTCTTCCTTTCTTGAAGATGGTCACATTTGTGCATAGAGTGTAAACAAGAAATTGATTTCAGGAGAAAAAAAAAAATCAGTGCTTTCCAAGAAATCAAGCCTTTTCCGACTGCTAGAGTTAAAGAGATTCCAGTGTTCTGCTGTCTGTCTCTCCGTTAGTGGAAAAAAGATATTATACTGGAGTTGTTAGGGCAGATAAAACAGTGAATGTTTGTTCTGCTGTGCCGTATACAACTGGTGAAATCAGCGTGGGCCTGTATGCTTAGGAATGTGTTCCAGAGTGGCTGATGCTACTGGTTAAACCATTTGTACATCTTAGATCTTTAAGTCCCGGTGTGATATATTTTTTACTGTGAGGCAGAGAAGCGAGGCTGGCTAAGTAACATGCTTTTTCACTTGTTATGTAGCAGCTTGGCTACAACCCAATTAAGAGTAAATGACTGTTCTGTGAAGTCTAGTAAGTGTTTCGGGATTAGTGTGTACACTGGATAGCCTACATTCAGTTTTCTTAATTTAAATGTCAGTGTTTAGAGCCTTCACCCACTCAGCAGTTGAAATGACAAAAAGTTTTGTGCATTAACTTGTTTCACCTGGATATAAATTGCTCCCTGAAAGTGTCCAATGTCTTTCTACTGACAACAGATCTTTGACACATAGGTGAGCATTAGTTTGTCTGAAATGAACCTCTCTTAACTTAGCTATCGGGAATTATGTGGTTGATTAAAGTAGGGCCGACGCATCCGTCTACTACGTATTTGTCTAATGCTGCATCTTGTAAGGTTGGTTTCAGTTGCCCATTAGTTTGTATAATATTAACTGGTTGGATGAACAGTTTACATGCTTAGCATCTTTATCACGGTGAGTACCTTTTTGGGAAAAAGTTGTAATAGTGATCATGGTAAAGTGATATGAAAAGTGATAAGGTTATTTTGGACATGGGAAAATTGTAATGTTTGTTTGAAAAAATACACCAGTTTGAGGGCTTTGAACTTTTATCTTCTGTTGTTAGGGTTGTACCTTTGATTTTCCCTGTGAAAAGCAGGCTGATGCCAGAAGAGGACAACGTATTTCTTTTATCTCTTAGTTTTGCACCCTCTGTTCCTTACGTGCAATTTATCTAGTCTCAGAAGCAAAATAGTAACGCCAGTGTGACAGGGTTAGGAGCTTAGCTGTGGTGCTCCACTGGAACAGCTGTGCCACTGAGGTTTGTGGGCATCTTCTCTCTAATGCCCAAGAAATGGACAAGAAGCAGCAATATCTGTCTGAACAACATGTTTGTTTCATTTGGGATGATGAGCATATGTAGGTACGAAGGTGTCTTATGCTTCAGCCTGGAAAGAGCACAACAATAAATTTCAAGAGTTTTTCTGGGTGTGAAAAAATAAAATTAGTAAGACTGAAATGGGTCCACGTGCATGAAAACCCATAGAAGTACATAGTGTGGTGACCAGCATGTGATACAGTTCTTACGTCAGCCTTCAGTTCCTCTAATAGTAACAAGCAAAGACATTTGGCAAACGTTTACCCTGAGCTTATCTTCCTGTCACTTAGGCACACAAACTTTCACCTTTAATCCTTATCAGGGTCTGTTTAGTCGTGTTTGTTTAGAAGTACAGAAATGGGATTGGCTTTGCTTTGGTGCCCTCTTGTGGTTGGTTTCATGTATTGGTCGAGTTACACTTTTAACAAAATTATTCATATTAAGAGATATAAGTATTAATTGTTGCTGCTCAGGGTGTATTCAGGCAGCTTACACCATCCCATGCAACTCATTGTTTGCTTCGAACTGGTATTCCTATGTATGTTGGACTTTTCATCCAGAGACCCTTAACTACCTCTGTGTAACCGGACCCATTTATGTTCGTGTTGTCACGTGTATCAGTCTTAAGTAATTGTGGGACTATTGCAGATAGAAGGGCTGGACACTTTAAGAGCTTTGGTGTTATGTTTCAGATGGCTGGTTCATCTTTGCACTCCCCTGCCTTGCCTGCACACCTTATTTCTGTTTCAGAATGGTCGAAGTTAGAGATACAAGGCAATATGAGAAGATTTTAGAGATAAATCAGAAACACCCACGTATTTATACTTTACCTAGGTAAAAGTTTATTCTCATATGTGTGTTTGTGTTGATATGTGATTATCTCTTTTCCATTAACTTCATTATTGCTTACTAATTTTATTTTTGTACCTAATTACCTACAAACTTCCTCTCCATGATTTTGTAATGCGTTTAAAATATGATTTGCCTATGTGTGCATTTGACTTACATGTGCCATAGTTTGAAGCGATCATTGGGCAGTCTAGCTTATAGTGTCAACTGTGACACATTTTTGTTTTCTTGGGTATTTGGCCTTTCGAAAGATTGACCTAATTAAGTTCTCACTTATGTGAACAAAGATAAAGGCTCTGGGTGACTTCAGCTGAACTGTGCCAGCTCGCAGCCCCTGGTGTCTTGTTTTAGTATTTCTCATGTTGAGTTCAGTTTTATTCATTATGTCTGTGTCTCTTTTTGAAACATGACATGAGCAATGAAGAGAACTTAAAACATTGCCTTGTTAAATGCAGACTTAGTTTTTGGGTATATTTTTCACAGTTCTGCTGAGACAAGCAACACCAACCCTTTGCACTTGACAGAAACTCACTGCAAAATCCAGTAACTAAATCATGCCCTTCTTATAGATCTCCAAAACTGTTAATGAGGGTTTTTTCCCCACAGGAAAGCAGGCAGCTGGGCTGAGTTTGGTGCAACTCCCTGGCTGTCCTGAATCTTACCTTGGGAACCAGGACCCCCTCATGCAGGGGGACCAGGGAACCAACCCTTATATTCCCACTCTCTCTCTGATAGTTGCTTTGAAATTTTGTTTTATATGAAAATGGAATCAGTCCTAGGTTCTGTTTCAGGTGCTAAATGTCAATCTTTATTTATCTGGGGCCTTTTGAGGATTGGTGTTTAAAGGCAGTGTGGGCAGAGCCTGTGGATCTCTGGTTAGCTGAATTTCTCTTTGCAGTGTGTTAGAATTTGGAACAGCAAAAAGGCAAATATTTGAAACGTGTTGGGGAGTTGTGTTGTGGTGATTCAGCTGTAGTGGCTTCTACAATGGGAAGGAACAAGGATGCTGTTTTCCTGTGAGGCCAGGAAACAGCAAGTCTTGGAGGTAGGCTAAAGGTTCTGTTATCGTGCAGTTTCATTTGATAATGTCCAACCCAAGAACTCAGTGTTTGAAGAGAAATCAACTATCCAGTGTGAAGGAGGATCACTCAAAAGTTAACAGCAGAGTTTTAAGATAACCTAATACTGATCTGTGTGTACATAGGATTTGTAATGACATAATTATATCTGTCCTCCCTCTAGGTTCTTAATAGACTGCATTGCATTATTTTTATATTATTTTGTTTTTATTTACAGCTTCCTTATTGTGCTGATATGCCTTATCTTCAGCGTGCTTTCTACAATTGAACAGTATGCAGCTCTTGCTACAGGGACGTTATTTTGGATGGTACGTATGTGACTGATGCACATTAGTTCTTAATGTGCAAATTCTCATCTCCTGAGCCAATAACAAGCAGAATGTTTCTTATGGTTTAATTTATAAGAGGCTTTTGTGCTTTTCCCTAATAAGTCTGTAAATTAAGCTTGAGTGTCTCATATTGCTCAGGTTAATCCATTTTTCAGCCATACTGAGGACCAGACACCTGATTATAGTGTTGGGGAAAGTAAGTGGGAAGCCTCTCCTTTAGATGATGTCAGATCCAGCTTTCTTTCTCAAGTGGAAAATTCATGTATTTTCATTGACTTTGGAGTTAAGACAACTTGCTCTCTCTGTCTTATGCACTTTCCCTTCAGTAGAGAAAAAAATAGTTACCTTTTATTATAGTACCCTAGTGCTGCAGCTGATATTTATCAAGAAATGGTCCAACAGTATTACTGTCCTGCCAGGTTAGATTTCATTGAAGAGCCTTAGTTGTGAAGCTGGAGAACCCTGAGGCTAAATGTGCAACAAATTTATAAATTTGTTACACCTTTGTGGACTACCACGTGCTAAATCATTGATTTCTCTGTAAATAAATGACCATTATTTTACTTGTGTAAATGCTGTTGTTCTATTAAGAAAATGCTAACTAAAAATTTAAATGCTTTTTCAAACTAGTTCCTCTAGCAGTGCACTAGTAATATAATTGTTATGTATGATATCATTATTGATATTAAAAAGTTCACTTAAAGCTCCCATCAATTATAATAAATTTCATCAGTTTATCTCTTCAATATGCTAAGGTTTTATACCTAATATGAATGCCATGTATTAAATTTAGTGTCATTTAAATTTAAGGTATCTTCGTGCCTGGTATATTATTTTTGATCTGTAAGATATTTGAACTCATAAGTGTAACATTATAGTTAGTTACCAGCTGAAAGGGTCTATACTTGTATTTCTGCATTCAGTACCTTTTTTCATTTTGTAGTTTGGGGTTTTCGTTTTGTATAGATTTAAGGTTGACGTGATGCTTCATTTTTTTTTTTTTTCCCCCCTCTGTGAAATCATGGAACTCATTTTGTGTGTTCATACTGTATGCAGTATGTATTGTCTGCAGGTGTGAAAATACATTCAGTGTAGTATCTATGCAATGCTTTCAGGATTATATACAATATATGTAATACCCTGTATGTATTGAGTGTCCATACTATGCTGTATTATCTTGCTTTCTAAGTAATGAGAATGAGTGTTCCTCTTCTATATCATGAGAAAAACTGCAGTTAATTTTTAGCATTGAAATTCTACTGTCATGGTTTCTTGGGAATTCAGTAGTTGTTTGTTTATTCAGTGTTGGCATATTGTTTTCTTAAAGGATTAACTGTGGTAATTTTTAAGAAACGGAAGGGATTACAGCCAAAAGCAATAGATGGGCCAGTGTGCTCTCTGCTCTATCCAGTTTTGGTGGGACTTCCAAAGGAGTCGTGGCACCTTGCAACACAAAAATAAATGTCACAATCTGCTTCGTGATAGCATCTAAACTGTAAAATTTCCTATTCTGTCTTAAAATTTTACATTCACTCTAATATATCATTACCAGCTGTCAAAATTAGATGCAACTGAATTCTTAAGGGGGGTGTTAATCACAGATGACAGGTTGAAGAGAAGCTGTAAAATGCAAAGAAGTAAAATAAAGTGTAACAGCAGACAAGGATTAAAAAACAAAACAGGAAGAAGCACAATGCAAGCTTCCAAACTCAATGGTAATGTAAGGAGACTTATTAAAGCTTAGGAGAACACTCTTTCTACTGCTTTGCAGTGGTCATGTTTGAGAGGAACTTTTAGTTACACCACAATAATAGTTTTAATTGGGAGCCAGACAATTAAAGTAGGTAACATTGTCATGGTAGGTGAGCAAAGAAGGGCAAAAAAGTTGATTTAAGAACTAATTCTGAGTGAGAGGGACCTCAGAGGAGCAGCACTATAGCAGCAGCCTACCAGAGGAGTATGCGAATCTTGAAAGAACAGTTTTCTACTTGGGCTTAACTGGGACAGTGAGAAGGAGGGAACTTTGGCCATGTGGAATTTGAGGTTTATGAGACCTCAAGTTGTTCCATGAAACGAGTTATACTGCCTGAGTGTATGCTCTGTGAGATTAAAGTAACACTTGGAGACCTTTAACTCCTTTTTTTGAAGACTATAAAAAATTGAGTCCACCTTTCCCTGTCTGCTCTAACAGGGAAAATTACTGAACCTTTGTCAAGAGCAGACTGCCTTTTATTTAGACATAACTTCTTATGTAGAGTAGAATTCTCTCCAAATGAATTCTGCTTTGTAGTAAATCAAATATAAGGCTGAGAGAGTTCATGGTACCAAATGTGTAGCGCCATGTTTTGAAATGTTTCTTACTTGAGATTTGTGGACTTGTATTCTGGCAGGGGTGAGGAGAGGCTTTGACCAGGCAGCTATAGGTCTGGAAATTCAAGAAATGATTCTATCATGCTGAATGTCTGGAAATTAGTGCTCAGTTAGCACGTGGGTATGCTGAGCTGAACATCCTCATGTAGCAAGTCTGATTAGGTGAGTTTACTGCATAGGCACTGTAAATCTGATTCATATTGAAAATTAGATGGAATAACTGTAAAAGCGTGTGTGTGTTATGTGCACACTGCTGTTGTTACAGTATCCCTGCTGCAGCCCAGTTGTGAAGGTGCACGTTGGGAAAAGTACAGAATCTGTTTCTCCTGACTGAGAAATCATTCAGACAGGACCCTTGAAAACACTCACTATTAAGAGCTATATTGCATTGTTTCCTTCACATAGCCAAAGCATTTAGCTCTGACCCTGTGAAAGATCTAAGCACTTGTGTAACTTCAGCAGATAGTCTTTTTAAAACCAAGGAGACTGGTGACGTGAAAGTTACAGATGGAAGCTGAGCATGCCCTTTTTCATGAACAAGAATTTCATTCTTTAAAGAATATAGTCATACAAGATATTACAATTATAAGAAAATAAGAGCTAAAAAGGTGGTTGAGATTATATGTATATATGTTTCCTTTTTATTCTGGAGCTGCTTGTCTTGTAATATCGCCTCACACTACCAGAGGAGGAAATAATAGAATCGTTTAGGTTAGAAATGACCTTTAAGAGTCCAGCTGTTAACTTAAGGCTGCCAAGTCCACTATGAAGGCTTGTCCCTAAGCACCCCATTGATACGTCTTTTAAACACCTCCAGGGATGGTGACTCCACCACTTTCCTGGGCAGCCTGTTCCAATGCCTGACAACCCTTTTGATGAAGAAATTTTTCTTATGTCCAATCTAGACTTTCCCTGGCACAACTTGAGGCCATTTCCTCTTGTCCTATCACTTGTTACTTGGGAGAAGAGACCAACCCCCTCCATGCTACAACCTCATTTCAGGTAGTTGTAGACAGTGATAAGGTCTCTCCTGAGCCTCCTTTTCTCCAGGCTAAACAGCCCCAGTTCCCTCACCTGCTCCTCTTAAGACTTGTGCTCCAGGCCCCTCACCAGCTACACATCAGATGTTATGTTATCAGTAATTTCAAAGCATTTAAAAATGCTTTTGTTTTTCACAACAGTAAGAAAAATACAAGCTTAACATTGGAAAAATAAACAAGGAAAAGTTTATATGTGTTCTAAGTGGTGTTCCAGTTTTAGACAAAAAGTTTTACAATTAGCTGTTGAATCTTTCTCTGCTTGTCACCACACTTCACAAGGCAAAGACCCTTGCTGAAAGCTATCCCTAAATGCAGTTGTAATGGGAGATTAGGAGAGAATTGGCCTTTTGTTAGTTTCCCGAATGCAGTGAGAACTGTTTAAATTTGCATGTGTTTAACTTTTTTTCACTAGATGGTGCTGTTGGAGGGTTTTGACTCCGGTTACTCGTGGGCAGTTGCCCAGCGTGAGCTGGAGTCTGAGCCAAGACTCTGAAAGGACCATCATTTTGAAGGGTATATGTACACTTGGCCCATTTAAAATAGTGGTGTGGGAGAGCTTTTGCCATGACTCATAAAAAGAATGTGGTATATCTGTGTAAAAATTGATTTTTGAGACTACAATATTTAAACTACAGAAAAAAGCAATTCAGAGATGTATGTTCCCAGAGAGGCCATATTTTTCTTTTATTTTCATAAGCAAGGATTTTATAGTGCCAGAACACAGCAGAATGCTGTTATCTCAGCATGATCTAAGAAAATCCAAGTGCTTGATCCAAGGGGATTAAGTATTCTGCTGAACCAAGGGATATTTAGTGTGCCTGAAAAAGCTATTTTCTGGTAGGAATCTCATTTCAGTATTGATTCCAACAAAAAAAAAAAAGGAAGAGTATGTTTTTATGATGAAAGTAATGAAAGTATAAGCTCTTTCCAGCTTTCTGTTTTGAGTTCCTTTTCTACTTTAACGTACTTCTTACTGAAGAGATTAAGCAGTTATTGAACATTAAATAGACTATCAATTAAGATAAAAGGTAATAGTTTTGGGTGGTTAACATTTATGTTATTGGCATTGAAATTATTCCTACAGTGAACAGAAAGTGGCACTGAGTCTGGGCCGAAAAGAAATCTAGATTTTTTTAAAATTTTTCTTTTTTTTAGTATGAGCCCTCGGTTTTGTTTGCTGGAGTGTTTTGTGAGTATTGTAAGAAAGAAAAATACCTACGGCTTTTGATTCTGAAGATGGTCTTCACAGAAAACAAACGGTTCAAAGTGGTTCCACCGTTTATTTTTTCTGATTACCTTTCTTGGTTAAGAATGCCAAGACAGAGACTTACCATCTGGACATTGGTGCATTTTCATCCATTGGAAAAATTAAGGGGGATTAATGTCTGTAAAGGGTGCCTGGTGGTAGCTCTACAGGCTGATCTAATTTCTAGATTCTGAAGAACAACTGGAGCCGAGAAAGTGAAAAATTTGTCTCTGCAGCCTCAGCTGTGTCCCCTGGTCTGACCAAAGAGTGAGCTGGTGTAGAAGATGTGTGAATGCTGGACTTGTGTTCTTCAATCCTTTTTCTTTGCTGGAACTACAGACTGACCTGCCCAGGGACTCACTTGCTGCAGCATTTCCTCTCTGTCATTCCACTGACAGCTGAGGTTGAGAATCCCAGCTTTCATTTGAAATCAACTTCTCTACAATTTAAAGTAAAAAGCCAGATGTGAGTGATTCGAAGGCTCAGGAAACATGAACAGAAATGAAAATCGCCCTCTTCCTTTTAATTAGGTGGCAGTACAGTTAGTAGCTGGAACATGGAGCTTCCTCGGAATCTGAACCCCGCTGTTTCTCGTTGAGCTTCAGTCTGTGGTTCTGATGTTTGTAGCTGAACTGTGCTGGCAGATAACGTGAGTGCTTCTAATCTGCTTCATTGCAAAATCAGCTGCCTTGGTTTGAAATGCTGCTGGTAGTAACATCTTAACTTTTTCCAGCTGTTCGCAAAGCAATCGTCTGTCAACTCCCCTGGTCTGTACAGGAGAATTATGTGTTTAATGTAAATGTGATGTTAAAGGGATTGAATTGATTTGGTTCAGAAGGTTGTGTGAACATGCTTTTAGTCCAGCTTAAATTCTGCTTTATGTCCATTGTGAACAGGTCTGAGGGAGCCAAATCAGGAGCTTCTAAAAATGGGAATAAGATTGTCTGTTAGGGACAGCTGAACCAATTTAATGAAATGGACTTAAAACGAGCAAGAAACAAAAACAACCCACCCTGTTGTTACTGTTTGGTGTAGATGAAGTCTGAGCTGAAAAAGAATGCCAAGAAGGATCAAAGAGGTGATATGGAAGGAAAGTATGCTAAGACAAGTAAAGGAGCTGCTTTTTTTGTTGTAATGTGTGCTAAAAATCAAACACGTAGAACACAGCTCTCGCTTCACTTCAGGGTCTGCAGAGGGCAGCCTTGGACCACGCTGTGTCTGGGGCAGCTGGGTTCAGACTTTGGATGGTGTCCTAAGTAGGTAAAAAATATCTTTTGGAAAAAGCGAACTACTAATAAAGAGGTGGTTTTTCACATGGGCTTGAGGAATTTTATACGAGTAATCAACAAAGATAATTTTGGGAGAGAGGGGTGGAAGAAAAGGGCTGTGGAAATGTTGCTGCCAGAGCCAACTCTGGCCACTTTGTGGTTGTTGCTTCAAAATTCATGCTCTTTGGCCTACCTAATTTCTCATCTTCTGGATGGCTTTTAGAAAAAAGTGAAAACAGTTAAAGATTCCAGTGAAATGAATTGAACAAGTGTTTGCATGGAGGAGAAAGAAAAAGATACTGAACTTGTTTAACATACTGAGGGATTTCCAGTATGTTGTGTCCTTCCAGGTATGCTCTTACTATTGTCTTAGGTGTTTCCTTATTCAGTGGGGCAAATCAATAAGTTTATTTGGCTAAACTTCTCTAAAGTTGCCACCAAAAATTACATTCAGATGTATATGATAAGAACAAGAAGTGATTTTTATGGGTTAGAAAACTCTTTCTACATGTATTTCATACATTTCTTCTAGCAGGTTCAAAAGTTCTGGGTTTGAATTCTTATTTTAGTCTGCAGCACTGCAGTGTGCGTTCTATAAAGAAAAGCTTGCATGCAGAAAATTGGTTACTTCCATTTCTGCCTTTTCTAAGAGCTGTGAAAAAAAAGCCAACTACTCCTCTTTTGAATTTCTGTACGTGGAGTTCTGTGGTGGCATACCTGAACACTGCCATTTAAAATAAAGTCTGTAACTATGTCACTGTGTGTAAAGGAACCAGAATTTAGCATTTGTCTCAATACTATGTTGGGCTGAGATGGCTATGAAGCAGCAAGCATTACTTGGGGCTCAAACTCTGAAGACTAAGAGAGGCTTTGGGAAGAGCGACCTTCCTGAAGCTCATGGTGGAGCTGGTGACAGATTGCAGGCCAGCACGACCCACTGGTGACAGGCTGGTGCCGTCTGCTGGCTGCTTGGTTGCCTACATGATCTGTCATGGTGATCTTCTGCGCTGGCAACGTGGGGCTCCTGGCCAAAGACCGACGTGAGCACAGTGCCAAGCTGTCTTTTTGCCTTGAGCAAACTTCCCAGCTTCTCATATATGAACTGCAGTTGTGTGACAGTTTTCAGAAAACTTTGCTTTTATGTTGCATGCAGCATTGTGAAAAATAGGGGATATGTGCTCCAATTATTATTAGTTCACCTCTTCTCAAGAGCTTGTGTTTGCTCTCATAAGTCACATAGTATACCTGTGTTTTGTTCCTTTATTTTTTAGTATAGCTGCATTCCAATAAATTCCATTTAAAGGTGCATCTAAGAAAATACCCTCACTGAAAAAAGTATGTTTTGTTCACCGTTACATCTGTTCATTTCTGTCAAGCTTTACACTTAAGGGTTAAAGTTTGACTAAAATTTTTCTGAGGTGTAAATGCATATCAAACTGAGAGCATTTGCTTGGTAAACTCTAAAAGAAACATGGTAGACATATTTTTCTTTGAAAATATTTAAACTTTTCACTATTTAATATTTTAGTAAACAAGCAGAGTAATACAAATTCCATATTGGGGGGGGGAGATAAAACTGTGAAATACTGGTGGATATAGAGCCAAGCAGTGAAAAGAAAGATTTTTAAATTTAGGGTTTATCTGGATTAGTGTGTAATGCTTGCAGTGACAGGTGTTTCCTTTATGCTTTGCCCAAATGTCTGGAAAGTAGTTTGTCATTAAGTGCTACATTCAGTGTGTATCTCAATTTCAGTATAACTGGAGGGTCTACGGCTTTGTTAGGCCCTTGTTTTCACATCTGACCTTGGCCAGCTGGAGTCTATTGTTTTAAGCGTAATGTAACAGCTGACATAACATAACGGATATAAAGCTGAAAAACTGAAACAGTGCAGTGAACTGATGCAAAGAGGAAGAAAGGGAGAAGTTGGGAAGGAGGAAGAGGGGCAAAACTAGCTTCGTGATTCAAAGTGGAGGCTTGCTGGCTTGTTTTCCCGGGGGTAATCAGCTAGGAAATAATAGGATGAGTCTGTTGAAGTTCTATTTGCAATTGATTACATACGATAGACTACTGAGACAGGTCTGAGTTTGCCAGCTGTCACTAGCTGGTGGCCCCTGAATGGCTTTAAGTGGCCCTTGGTAGGCAAAACTGGAATAAACTCTGAAGGTGTGGTGTAATTGTAGTACAGAAGAGCTGGGAGCACCAATGTCTAAGAAGAAAGGAGGTTCCAGGAGTTTGTAGAGTGAAATTAAACAAGTTGAATGCATTAGGAATTTCATTTTATGATGTTGGGTTAAGTGGGTTAAATTAACTGGCCAAAAACCAAAAGCAACTGGACTTCTTAGTGGTTTTCTTGGCAATTTCTAAAGTAAGCTTCTATGAATTCATTTGCTAAAACCTTCATTATTTCATTCCTTGACTTCTGTGTTTGGTCGGGAAGCGCATCTCAGTACTGAGCACTAACTGCTGTTGGAAGGGGATTGAGTAAATGAAATGTTAGAAACTTGGCACGCCATGAAAAAAGTGACAAGAGAAGGAACAAAAAGCTATAGAGATCACCCTGTTACTGCATTTATATGTATGCCTCTTTACATATATATCTTTCTATATATAGAACCTGTTTCTATTTTTAGCAATTAGAAAAAACACTTCTCTCTGGATTTCATTTTATGGAATAGAGCCTCTGGCAACTCCACCCTACTGAGAGTTTATTCCATGGTTTAGTGAGACGGGGGGAAGTCAAGACTTTATATGCTTATATGCTGTTTTTTTTAATGTACGTGGGTAGAGGTGACCAAATTAGGTTCTACATTTGTAAGTGAAGATTTTGTGGCATGAGACTTGCAGTTGTACAGTATATTTAATTTTGTGCATATGAGTAGTCATCATGACTTCAGCAGAGCTTCCTGTGTGCATAAATATTAACACGATTGGGGTGTAATAGGAAAAGTTTCTTGAACAGTATTTGCTTGTACTTGGGTTAGCCTAGGAAGCACGAGAGTTTGATTTATGCATAATAACTACAAGCTGTATTTATCTCACATTTAATGTTTTAAAGTTGTTTTTATCTGATTTATTTTGGTGGTATGAAAAATGACTGAAGCATCTGTTCTGTTAGACTTGTCTTGCACAAAGAGTTTCTAGGATTGTTCGTGTTATAATACAGGACCCAGTCCTATTTTATCTCAGTAATCAAAAAGGTCTTGTGGAGGAGTTTGTGACAGCTGTTGACTCAGTAGCTAGCAATGCATAGCATGAGCATTTATACTTTCTGTGCTTATAAAAGAAATTAATTTTGTTGTAGAACTTATATCTTGGTGTTTGTAGTGAGCTGCTGGAGAAGTCTTGCCAGCCCTGAGAGCTGCTGCACCCAGTGTTTTCTGTTCTGTGTTCCTGGCACGTCCTGTGCCTTGGCTGCAAACAAGGATGGGTGCCCATGTGCCCTGGTTGCAGCAGCATCGAAGGCTGCGCACTGTAGTAAATTCTGTAGGTTGCCTCTAGGGACCAAACATTGGGACAGATGTCCTGAAACTTCTGCACAGCTCAGCTGTTTCAATTGTTCATTGATTCCGGGGCCCTGTACCTTAGTGTATTGTTTACATTGCATTTTTCCACCGAAACCATTGAACAGGAGCATATTTTTAAGATGACATCGAGAATTGTCATTAGCTCTCAGAAACAGCAGGACTTTGAAGAACTAATGAAATAACCAAAATGCCTGTTTTCACACCCAGTCTGTAAGATCAAGCTATGTACTGCCTCACTGGGGTTTCCCTTATGTTGATGACACTGAGGCTGACCCTTCTTTTCCTCCGGCATGCTGTTAACATCCTTATTAAGGTACCTTTCAGAAACACTCCTTTTCATTGTTTCTGTCAGCTTTAGAGGATGTGTTTACACATGGAATACATGCAAAAGGACTTGATTTACTTGTCCTTTATCCCTCTGCAGCTGTTGCTCATATCAAGGTGAGAAAGGACACCTGTTGTAGGGGTAATCTGACTATTCCATGGTTCCCTGCAGTAGGGTGGGTAAAAGGTATTTAGATGCTGTTTCAGCTTCAAAGTTGCAGAACAGTTTAAAATCAGAATAGGTGCGTATGATGACTGACCTCCATCTGGCCCACAGGCGGGAGCTTGACAGCTCCCTTCTAGGAACTGCTCCAACTCATTGATTTAGTACATGAAACTTGGAATGAGTTATACTTAGTGGCCAGGGCAGGGAAAAGGGAGGAGAGAAAGTTAAATATTTGCTAATCTTACTTCTGTAATGTCTTACAAACACGAATGTACTTAACCTTGCAGCATTCTTGGGAGGTATTAGCAGTTTTGCAAGTAAAGTTGGGTGAACCTCAGCTTTTGTACCCTAACTTGGCTTTATGAGATAAATACTTCAGAGAACCCAGGCTGCACTTTGAAGAATGGGTTTCAGCCTGCACAAACTGGCACTGCCATGCTAAGAAATAGTCCTGCTGCTCCATTCCTTGTGCCAACACAAGCATTTGTGCAGCTAAGTTGCAAACGGCCTTGGAGAACCCAGATGGGTTCAAACTAACCTTTTTTTTGGCCAGATGAGATTGCTTCTTTTGGCAGCACTACTGGCTTAAAGTGTTTGTGGAACTGTAGAGTAAGAGTTGTTAGCTTTTGATAGTTAAAAGTGTGATGGAAACTTTATATGCAACATGATTTACAAGCAGACTTGCGTGCTCTCCTTCTGAGAAAGGTTATTATTATTATTGTTGTTTATATTACAGCCCATTCAAAGGGCCCTGCCTGTAAGATCCAGTACAATGCCTAGTAAAGCGGGGGCCTATAGTCTCAAAAAAGATAGTTCCTACCCTCATGGACCTTGCAACCTAAATGGATGATGTGTTGAAAATGTGAGCGGAAGGAAGCCTGAGTCGCCTCATGCCAGGCACTGAAGCAGAGAAAGAACGTAACTTATACAAGTCCCAGCTTTGGCCTGTTCCATGCATTCAGGTTCAGTGATGGGCCTCAGCAATTATAACACTGGAGAGAGAAACATATTTAAATTATTGTCTTATTTCTTAATTTAGTTTCTTGAAAGCTTTTTTTTAAATATGAAAGCTGAGATTTTGGGTTCTTATTTTACATATTTAGCTCTGTGCTTCTCTTGTATTGATTTGACTGAATAATGAATTAAGTAGCATTTTATGTTTACTTTGCATCTGTTTTGCTGCAGGACAGCAGGATATCAACCTGACAGCTGATTGAGACCAATTTGACTGAAATTAATTTTGTCCTACAGGTCTAGGCATGCCTACTATAATCCAGAGCCAGTTATTGAACT
The DNA here is from genome assembly GCF_036013475.1 of Columba livia. NCBI lineage: Eukaryota > Metazoa > Chordata > Aves > Columbiformes > Columbidae > Columba > Columba livia. The sequence continues at coordinate 52,734,902 of NC_088606.1, forward strand.
TGAACTGGCAGCTAGGCTGTCTCTACAAACAAAAGCTGTTTTGTGCAAACTCTGTTAGAGCAGACAGGGTGTAGACAAGGTTGCAGAAGCAAGGCTCTCTGGAAGAGTGTAAGCAGCATCATCTGCTTGCTCTTTACTGCTGCCCCTTGATGGAATTGTGCTCTGCCCAGAACTGGATTGTACTGCGTTTGCTTCCACGGCCTGCTGCAGCGCCGAGCTGCCCCAGAAGGCTTTGTTTAGCACCAAAGATGGTTAAAACTAATTTGGTTAGATCGAAGAGGGCTAAGAGCACTTCCACAATAGGTTACCATTTTTCAGCTTTGTGGGTGGTAATCTCCAAGATGAGAAGTGCAGTAATGAGGAGTTGGATGTGGTAATATCTTCAGTCTCCTACTGTCTTTGAAGTGATCATGAGCACGTGGTTACACGTGTCAGTATAGCCTAGTCCCGTAGGGTATAATTGTACTATTATGTCATCATTATTATTAATACAATAACAGACATATTTGAGTTTGAATTACTGCAACTGTTTTGATGAAAAGAAAACACAGCCGAGCCCCAAGCCCCACATATCTCTATGCAGAATACCAGTACTAACTGTGTGTGTAGACTAGTCTCAAGATAGCAACTTACCTTATAGATTGCTAGCATGTGTGTATATATATATGCATATATATATAAAAATAAATTTTTAAAAGTTGCTTGGATATGAGTGGGATTTTTCAGACATAGTGACACATCTTATCATACCTGCGTGTTAGGATCCAACTCATTAGTAAAATAGTTAAATATTTAACCACTATGAGTCATGTACCTTTTAAAAGCGAACAGAGTTTAAAACTATATAAAGAAAAGAATTCTTCCCTTACTTCCAATTCTAAACAGTAAGCTTAATGAGTTGCTATCTCATCTGCAAGGAAAAAATGCAGGAAAATTAGGAGCAGTATACTGACTGTATCGAAGTCAAAGTTTCTACTGGTATACGCTTACAAGTACATTTGTGATGCAGTGGATAAAGTGGAGGGAATAGATCTGGGATTTTGTAGACCTTGAAAGCGTAAATTTTGCAGCAGTAATCAAAATTAATAACTCTTTGTAATCAAAGACCTATTTTTATATTTTAGTAACAAAACTAGGAAACACATGGTAAAATGTTGGAAAAATTCATTTTAGTAGTGTAGTGGTAACATGAAATTTCCTTTTCTTTTTTTAATTGATTGTGTCAGGTTAATAGCCAGTGAGAGTCAGAGGTGAGCAGCTCAGCTGTGCTTCGGGTTGCACTGTTGCCCTTCTGTTAAATGACAAATCCCAAAACAGGCATCCTGTCAATCTTTACTTCATCAAGGTCTAGAAACCATGGTTCTGAAATGCTAGTGAAGCCATTAAGAGAAAGCTTTTTCAGGAGCTGATTCCACTTTTTGGAAAGTATGTGAACTCTGTTTTCTGAGTGCTCAACACATGAGACCGCTAGGCTCCACTTCTCAGCAGCTTCATTTGTTTTGTAGCTTATGTGCAGGGATGTTTCTCTCTTTAAAACCAAATCATATCTTTGTAGCTATGTAATGAGCTCTGTGATCTCTATCTAAATTGCTGATTTCTTCTGATTTGGTGTCTGCTGTTAACTTCCATTTGGAAAGAAGAAGCTAGTATATGCAGGGTAAGGCGTTTCCTTTTGGTCCTTTTCTCACTGCCGTGCTCTTTGCTAGGGAGGGGGAATCGATGCTAATTCAGACAAATATCCTCTGGCACTTTAAATCTCCATTAAGTAGATTCAGGGAACAGGGGCCTGGGTTTCAATGTTTTCTTAATATAAGAACTCCTCAGCACTATGGTTCTTGTAGATTTCCTGCAAATGTGTAGATTATTGCTACTTATATCTGGTAGGGTGATCATCTGGAAAACAGCAGATGAGAAGTGGAACATTCTGCTGCTATAGCTCTTTGAGCATTGAAAGGCATAGAAATGTAGGACAGCATCACAAATAGTTTGAGTGTTAGGTGGCGGTTTGTTATGGAGAGAACAAGGAGACAAGCAAGAGAAACTTTTTTTCTGATGGCAGTTGCCTCACTCTGAGTTGTCTATTCCTTGAAACAGCTGTCTCTTTCTTATTAGTTTTAAATTTGGTGTGGCATTGACGAAGTTGCTAATAGGGATTTCTTTTTTCTTAATAATTAAAGGAGAGTTTAGAGGATTGGAGCAAGATCATGGGGACTGTCAATGAAACCTTTTGGTGCGAAGGTGTAAGAGGTGGAGGAAGAAATTGCGAAGTGTCTTAGATGTAAGATGAAGCACACGATCAGATACTTCTTGTTGTTTCTATTTTTCTGTCACCTCTTTGAACAGGGATGTCTTGAGTATTGTAATTCCTTAAAGAATTGCAGATGTCACTTATTGTGAAACAGTATCTGCTGTCATTCCTTCCCTAGTTTGAACTTTAATTACTGAATGCAGCGGTGTGGAGGATTCAAACACAGAAAGCCAATGTTGATTGAAATTTGCAGTATCTTCTGCCCTTTTAGAGTTGTGAGTGACACGCATTGCTTTTCTGAATGTGCATCTAGGTTTTCATACACAGTATCACTTTGCTTGCATGTCAGCTTTTTAAAATAAAAGTGTCTTTCAGTTGCTTTTCTATAAATATGAGTCCCAGCGTCTATCCCAAGAGACTTCAGGACCGAAAGAATTAAACAAAAATGAAAACTGAACTAATACAGGGCATTTTTTAAAACTGCTGTTTTCATGTTTATTTTTAGTCTTGGATGTAAGGCTGAAAACAAACAATAAAAGCCTTGGAAAAGATTTTTGTTTCTCTCTTCATTTTGTTTTATTTCCCAGTAAGATAACTTTCATGTGCTGTGGGACTAGGAGGAAAAACAGTGGCATCTGAGTGACCAGCATAGCGGAAGTGATATACAGAACAAAGAAGGCCTTTTATTTGCAATCTCTTAGTTTTTTATTCATCTCAGTTTATAACACAGGAAATCAATGATTTTCAGTTGCTTTGGTAAAGTAGTATTAGGTCAAAATCAAGTAGTCCTTTTAATAAATGAGATTACTGTAATGTTTCTGGCTGTCAGGCTAAAATTTCAAAGCAATGTGCTTTTTCCTTTGATTTATTTATTGTCAGTAGCTTGTCAGGCCTTTGTTTGAATTAGGAGCCATTGTGGGCAGCCAGAGATTGAACTTTATGTAATATAATCTATCTGTCACTTAGTATCAGTTCCCTAACAATGATGCTGACACATTCAGACTTTAGCATCTGGACCTCGCACTTGAGTTTTCAGCCACTAGGTAGGGTCTAATGTTTCTGTGCTTCCATGTAGTTCCTTCCCAGCTATTTCCCATCTGTGTATGACTGTCCCACTTCCCTAGGGGTCAGTCGCCAATGCTGCCGATGTCACCAGACAAGCCTTTTCCCAAGATAATTTTGGGTTGTTTTTTTTTTTAACTGTATCACTTGTTAAACTCTACTGGACTACTAGATTCATTGCTTTCACCTCAAAACCAAGAAAATTAATAGGAAAGCAGAAAGTTGTATGATTATGCTTGAGCATGTCTCTGAGATTACTATATAGCTTTTTATTTCATCAGCCAATTCTGAAAAAAGTGGTTCTTCAGTCTCCTTTAATGTTTTATAAAACGAAGGCTAATATTTCTATGGAACAATAAGGTATGATTCAGGAAAGACTAAGAACAAGGTTAGAGTCTACAGCTGGGTTCTCAGTGTTCCTGACAAAGTCAGTTCTTGAAAGAAAAAGCTGTAATAGTTAATGTACTAGATGCTATTAAAATTTGCAAACTCCCATCTACCTTGTCTTGTACCATTACAGCTGTCAGGCTTTTCTGGGAATGTGTCCGTAGGTATTCTGTGCTTTCCTGGCTGGGGAAGACTGTGGAAGAAAGCAGGCAAGCCTGTCCTTGAACAAGAGAAAAATTCACGAATTCCCACCCTCGGCTTCCTGAGAGCTTCTAAGAACGTGCTGCTGTGATTGCTGCTGCTGTTTCATATGCTGTCTGTGGTGCCTGGGAGCTGACTGTACATGAGGGCCCCTTTGTACTTCAGGCCCAAACATAATCTGGAGACTTAAGTATGGAAGAATAAAAGCAGTAGAGGGACTGTGCTGAAGGACACTCTTCCATAGATCTGTGCTCTGTTTTGTAGGTAGCAAAGTACCTGTTAGCGCTCATGACAGGGGTCTGAACCATCAAATAAATAAGATACCTTTTCTTATACACTGCCCCTTTGTTTTCTTCCATGAATTGGCTTCTTATTTTACGTATTAATTCACAAGTTGGAAAGCATGACCAGAGCCAGTGGGAGGGCAGCTCAGCCTGGAGCAGTATCTCTCCTGTCTCTTGAGCAAGTAGCAGGGAGGGAATGAAACTTCCCTCAAAACATCTGGCTGAGCTGAGCTGTGCCAGCACCTCCCTGGCAAGGGAAGACGGCTGGCTCCTGGGGTGGGGCCAGATCAAAGGGAAGGTGCAGGGAAACGGAAACGGGGGAAAAGGGATGCCAAAACATTTAAAATAAACTGCTACATCTGTCCAGTGGTCTAGCTCCTGTTTATGGAATAAATTTTATGAAAGATGCACTTATTTGTGTTAGCCTCTGATATGTAGGTCTAGACCAACTGGCATGTTTTAAGAGGTTGGGAAAGAAAAGAAAAAAACATCAATCTATTTTTGCTTGGACTTTTTGCTTTAGATTAATTTAGTCTAAAAATCTTTGAAGTAAAATAAACATTGTATTTTAAGTAGCTGAAGGCATTTACTATGTTTGCGAAGGCCTTTGCTCTTTGCAGTCTGCTTTGAGGAGATTTGGTTTTGTCTAGAAGAAACAAAAATATTTGCGAGCTTGCTTGTGACTCCTGTATTGCCAACAGTCCTGTGTGAAGTGGAATTGTACAAAACATCATTTTAATATGAGTGCAAAAGACAGATACACTGCTAGTGGGGTGATGTAGACCAGCTACATTAAAATCTTTCTTTCAGTGGCTGCCATCAAGAATGATGGGCCATATTTGTTTTGATTTCCTTCCCTGCAGTGCTGCTGTCAGGCTTGGCGCTCGCAGGGCTCTTGGTGTAGGTGTTGGATAGAGAGGTTGCTCTCGGGAGCCCAAACAGGTAACTACTGCTGCAGGTTGGGAACTGTCCCTGAAAGTCTCCTGGGTGTTTGTCACCATCTGAAATTTGGAGCATCTTCTGGAGCTTTCAAACAGTCAGTGGTCCTGCACTGTTAGATCTGTGTTCATCTGGTGTAATTAATTTGGCTGGCAGGGACAGATTTATTATTAGCAATGGAAACCCTGTGAAACATAACAAACCTTGAAGTCGGATGAAAAGTGGCATTTGCAGCTGCATTTTGCCTTGATCTTCCCTGCCAGCTGCCCTGTGAATATGTATGGATCAGACCTGAAAATGCATTTGTAAGCTCAGAATTCAGTGCCTGCAGTGCTGTTGTTAAGCTTTATTAAATACAAAGGTTTCAATTGCAGTTTAAAATGCTGAGCTACAGATGCTTATTCCTTCTCTGCACATGGCTGGGATTTTATGTTCAGGTTTGGTACCTACTTGTTACATTTTTTCAGTGAACTTGAAATCAAGTTGTGGCCTTTTTGTGGAGCTTTGTGTTTTAGAGAAGTATTGCTGCTGTCTGATTCAGAGTACCGTTACTGCCAATTTGGGGTAAAGAAGTGTGTTTACGTATTTCTACAGAATAAACATGTAAAAAGACTGTTCTGTAAGCTAGTCATTTGCTGTAAATGTTTAATCTTTGCCCTTCAGTTTAAGTACAAGTCCACAGAACAGTCTCTTATCTATGAATGTGCTTTGTTTAAATCACATGTGATTCTTATTCTGCAGTCATTTGTTAGTGAATGCTATAGTTCAGAAAGAACAGTTAAGACCAGTGGAAATCGTTGAGTGTAGAGGGTTATTATATTTACTCTAAGCAATGTATCAGAATTGATGACCATTATAAAATGAAAAATGATGGCAATTAATTACTGGCTATGTAATAAAGTTGGAAAACACTCTCAAGTGTGGGAATATGATTCTGGTAAAGAGATAAACACACCAGATGAAAAAACAAACAAACCTCTACCAAAAGACGTGACCTCAAGAAAACAAGCTACACAGAAGACAGTGAAATCTACTCTGATGTGAAATGCTTTATTTAACGGTTATCAAAATATTAAAGTAGAACTCCTAAATTTCTTCAAATAGCACTTGCAATAGCAACAGCTATGCATGAATTTCTCTACTGTCTTCTGAAATATTTATAAGGAAAGCTACTTAAATCCTGGTTTTGCCACTAAATCTTTTGAAAAAGAAAAAAAAAATCACACAGGAAAGGTTTGTGTACATGATAGAGTTTTGCTTACTTATGTTGTTAGAGCTTGATTTTGCTCTATGAGTAGTATAAGGTTATGTTTAAAAGCTACATTCTTCTGGCATCTGCCCAGGTTATGTTCTTCAGAACTCTTTAGTATTGGCTAAAATAAGCACTAGTAGTAGTTAAACAAATATGGCACAGTCAAAGCAAACGCTTTGATCAAGTATCGTTGACGAATGTACTGTTATGGAAAGCTTTAAATACCGCGTTTTATTTCTGTCTTTCTGTAGTACATGGCATTAGATGAATCAAAACAGGTGGATTCTAAAAGTTATATATCTATTTTAGAAATTGATACGATCAGTCAGGAATTATAGTAGTGCGATGTGCATGTCTTTTAGTAAGTGCATTTAAAACCACATTTGGGAGTAAATACATCATTTGGTTACATAACCAAACCATTAATTTAAGGGAAAGTTTAAGAGAAATGATGATGTTGTCTAACCTCTCATGTATATTGAACATAGCTGCTTATTCCTGTTTGGACAGAGATTTCAGCTTTTGATAGTGTTTATACTGTCTCAAGCACCTGCACATTGCAACCTTCTGGATGGAAACGTTAGAGGCTGCAGCTGTAGAAGAGCCTTGTACTGCAGGTTCTCTTGGGATTTGTGAGATACTGCCATGTTGCTTGCTCCTCCTTTTGCACTTGTAGGGTCTGCAGTGATTGTGATTACAAACAGTGTTCCTTTTTGACAGAGTAAGGCATAACTTGATTTTTTAACAGGGAAACCCTGACTTTGCCGTCAGATAAATATGTTAAGGAGCTTTCTTGTGCCAAAAACTTAGCGCTATGATCTGCTAAATACAAAACACTTGATAAATTGGCACCAAAAATGACAAGCTAGCAGTAGCAGCTTTTTCCATATGCATTGCACCGCAAAGCGCAATGCCTAAAGATGAAGAGTCTTTCTCTCTGAATTTTGTTAGGTGTTTAAAATCTGAGCTGCATAAATGATGAGAAGGAACTGTAAGGATGCTGCGTTGCACTGCGTTTCTGTCTGAAAAAGAAATTGGCACCAGTGAGCTGGTTTCTGTGGAATTTAGTTTCAGTGGATATAAAAATTAACCTACCTGTCCTCCTGGCTGTGACTTGTTACCATAAGAGCTGGGAGACAGAGTCATCTGCAGTGGCTCCTTTGCTGCTGCAGTTTATCACAGTCTGAATAATTGGTTTAAACTTTTGTTGGTCTCAGACTAACTTGATAGAATGAGAATTTTATGGCCTACTGAAGAGCTGGCATACACTCACTTATTTTATCCCAGCTGTTGGATCTGGCAGAAAATCTGTGCATTTACCTCACTGTGGTATGGCGAAGCTCTTTTTTGGTTTGGGTGGGGTTTTTTTGTTTGTACTTTATAGCTTTCGGGAACCTGAATGCTGCTTTTGCTTGAGGCTCAAGTATGAGCACATGCCACCTAACCTGAGGCTGAGATGTTGAAGTCAGGGTCTCAGCATCTCTCTGGAGCTGCCCGTCTCCTGCACAGATTTATGGATGGAGCCATGGGTTTTCCAGCTAAGAGCAGAAAGCGAGGTGGGATGATTGCAGGCCTGATTGCATTTCTGAAATGAAATATAAGCTTCTAAATCTCTAAAAAGTATGGGTGAATCTTCCTGATATATATCAAGAAGTGTAAGTTGACAGATGTCCTGTCACCACGATCTCTCTGGCAGAGTTTAGGCTTAAAGAATCCAGCTCGCTTTACAGCTGTGCAAATTTTGTTCCTAGAGCTTATATTTCTTTGGAAGAAATGATAGAGGTTACTAACCACTGAAACATTTGTGAAGACTTTGTCTCAGGATATAATGCATATTTATAGCTGTTGTGTAGCTGTAGCAACAAAAAATAATGTACCTTGGGATACACCTCCTGTTTTCAGGGTCCTATACATCCTCAGGAGAGCTAATGAGTTTGTTTTTTCTGATTTAAACAAAGTCCTTATGCTTTCAAAGCATGGAGAAGCAAACAAATTTGATACCTCATTCTCTTTTGGATGCAGTTTTATTTGATTAAAAATACACAGTTTAGTACTGCTGTTGCAGTATAATGTTTGTGTTGCACACTTTGAAAAAAATAGTAGGGATGGTTGCGATAGAATGTCCAAATACCATTTCATCATGTTTGTGTGGGGTTGGTTTGTTTGTTTGTTTTCCTAGCAAAATTGCTTTAAAAATAAAGCAAAAAATCATCCCTTTACTTCTGTGGAATGTAAGTGCCATGATCACCTCTGGAAAGACTAGCATTCTTTGGAGTTCAAGTGAATTCCCCCCTACAAAATGCTCCAGTGTCTTGTTTCAGCAGTGTTGTACTCGGGTATTCATTGAAAGCCTTTTTTGCGTGATGTAGACTGACTTGTTTTCACTTTATTTCTTTACATTTTATCAGAGCTTAAACGATCTCTAGACTCAAACATCTGTAATTCTTTGCTGTGGCAGGGCTATAAGGGTCAGTACCTGCATGTAATGAACAAGCTCACCATGAAGTGGAAATTGCCACATAGATAAGGTCTTGGGAAGTTGGGTTTAAATGAAGCAAGCAGTGAGATGTAATCTCCCAGGAGATCTGAAAGGAAATCTGATTGCACTGGCTGGTTCAGAGAGGAAACACTGATTTTCACTGATCTAGTTTATCCAGCTTTTACTTATTCTACATGTCACCATACAATTATTGTGGTTTATAACTGTAGCACTTGGAAAAAAAGATACATAAATTTTCTTTGTTGATACTGCCCTGTATATAAGCACCTATGTGCCTAGAAGTTCTTCACTATGGCCTTGTCACTCTGTGCAAGCCACAGGGTGACTTAAATTGATTGGTCAAACCTGTGAAATGTTCCTCTTACAATGCCTGTCTCTAGAGACTGTCTCTGCTTCTTCCTATGGAAGTTTTCCTCACTTGTAACTTTAAACAGGAGAAAAGTGCAGCCCTGTTCTTCAGTATAGTGCAAAGGAGAATGTTGGTGGAGATCGTGCAGGCAGCCTGCGGTTTTGTGTGTGTTTGGTTGTTTTTTTCCTTCCCCTCAGCTCATTTTGGAGGACCAGCAATGGCTGCCCCCTCATCTATAACTCCTGACTCCTTGCTTAACCTTTATCAACAGGTTGGTGCCTTACACCTTCACCCTTGTCTGAGTACCTGAGCGGTTACACTGAAAAACCTCTGCAAAATGTGTCTGGTGATGCTGACCGGCAGGATTGCTGTGAAAGGGAAGCGAGGAGGAGCCCAACTGCTTTCTCTGTGTGCTGCTCCAGGCTGAGCATGCCCTTATTGTTATTTCTGGATGTGCCGATTCAGTATCACTATGGTGCATAGTATATACAGAATATGAGTGGCTACATATGTCAGATTAAAAAGTAAACAGGTCAGAGTGTGTCTTCTGATGTGTATTTATAGCTCACTGACATGAGCAGGAGCTACATACATTTGAAAGCAAATTCAGCCTCTGTGATAAGCGGAAAAAAGTGAGCCTTAAGCAAAAGGAGCAGAGACCACATAGCATACATTTAAGTGAACATCACTTGTAGCTGTCTTAGTATGTACCCTACTTACATTGTATATCTAACCTTAGTGATTAGCGCCTGTTAGGTATACATGTGGTGACAAGCTGTACCTTTCTGTAGTTGCTTGAAAGTTACAAATAGGCATGACTGAGTAGTTGAAGGACATTGAATTAAACATGCTTGAATTAATAGGGTAATGATTGGTGCTGCTCAGAACTATAAAATAAACACTAGCTAGAGCTCTGTGCTATGTGGCAACCAGATCAAGGCGTGGGGTTGCTGGAAGTATTCTGAAATGACTCAACTTTGTTGTTAAGTGAGAGAGATAATCCTAAGAAAGCTCTCTGTGTAGGCTCCCCGTGCAGTTAACGTTTTAAACTCCCCTTTGGCTTGTTGTTATGACTTCAAAGATACTCTAAAGCCTTTGTTAAATTGATCATTAACTCTGCAATGTTATAATTAGACATTTGAACTTGGCTGCATTCAAAAAGAAAACGCAAGAATGAAAATCCTAACCAGCGCTGTTTCTCTGCAGCTCATCGGCATGGTCAGACACGGATTAAAGTTCCACAGGAGTTAAAAAGCAATGGGAATTGAAGGCATTAACCAGCCTTGCAGGAAGGATAGGGAGCCATTAATCCACAGAGTTTTTCTTTGAAAGTATGGAGTGAGAATAATGTCAGGCACCTGAAATGGGTTACTGCTGGAGATTTAGGTTTAAGCTCATAAAACCATTTAGATGGGAATGCTGGGCTAGAAGTGTGAGTTGGGGAAGCCTTAAGTTTCCAGCCCAGCAATCGAACATGTTCTATCAAGCGGCTGTGTGCTGCCGCTGACCTGTTACAAGTCTGTAAAACCAGTGGAGGAAGTGCCACAAGGCACTTTAAACAATAGCAATGAGCCCAAGCGGCAGCTGAGGAGATTGAGGGTTGGGCACTGTGGTTAAAGTTGATGAGGTGCGGGGCTGGGAGAAGCTCAGCCTTACCTCTCCCACTTTATTTCCTCAGTCTCTCCTGATGGAGAACGAGTCGAGACAACAGCTGGTAGCTGCTGTGTGCCCGGCTGCAGAGTGGATGGGAAAACCCATCTCCATGGTAACAGAGAAGGCATCGCATGTGCTGCTCCTGTTCAATCTGGGGAGTAGCTGGCTAAAGACATCTGGTCAGTGTAGCCAGTTCTCAGGGGAAATTAGCTCACTTCATCTGATAGTAACCACAGAAACTTTTGACTTAGTTTAATAGTGTGATGCTGAACATGAGATAGAACTGACTGGTTCAGCAGTTTCAGAAGTCAAAGATTATCTAACTACTTTCAAATAGATATTTTTTTAAGGAAGGCTGTTGCTTGTGCTCATTTACTCACCTCCTGCTCTTCCCCATGGTGATGTTTCTGTCTAATATGGTGGTGATTCTTCAGTGTGGGGTGGGTTTTAGGAATTTAAATGCAGTTTTCTCTTTGTAAATATTTATTTCTTTTGCTTACATGAGCTCTTTTTATTATACTGTGAGCCCTCTAAGCCTCTTATCTTAGTGGAGCTCAGTCTAGTGTAAGATACTGTCTGGGTTAACATACTATGACTTGTACTTTAGAAAGTTCACTCCCACCCCCAAAATCTTGAGTCAATTAACTCTTAACTATTTCCAAAATAAATATTCTAAACAGCTCATACAGCTACAAATAAACCTCAAATTAGCTGGTGAATATGTGTGGAAGTCTTGAGCTATTCAACATCAATGAAATCAATTACACGTCATTTTTTTTCATGTACAATACAGCAAAATTCCTAATTAATTTTGCAGAAAAAATTCTGCATCTATTATGCAGAGAATATACTGAGGATATGGTGGTTGTGTGTGTTGTTGATTTTTTTGTTTACCATAACATTTATTAGCTCATGCTATCGTGTGTAACATTCAGAAATTTGGAGGACATTGAAGAATGGAAACTTTTTTCCATTTGCACATGAGGACATCACTATGTATTTCTCATGTTCCAAAAAATGAATTCAGTGGACAACAGCTTTTCTGTAAGTATAATGCATGCAGAAAAATGTCTTATAAGGAGTCAAAGAGCAACATCCTCTGTGTGTGGGGCACAAATTAATGCTTGATCTTCCACTGCTCCCCACCCACTACTGACACATACTCCTGGTTGTAACTATTTGAACTCAGTGGTTTGTTGTGACCGTCATGAACTAGAAAATGAAAATGTGTGGACAGCCATCAGCCTGAGCTGTATGTCTCCCTTTATGGAAGACCAGAAGAGCTGTCAATCTTTCAGAAGCCCTACCCATTATTTGTGTTTGAACACATGTGGTTGAATGAGAGAAATGTGTTCAGCTCTGCTGGACAACAGCAAGAGATGATTCTATAGAGAAAAAGAGCTTCTAGTTGCCATAGTTCTTAAGAAAGATCAGGGGAGTCTAAAGGTCTTAACAGAAATCTGAGAAATGCTTATAATAAAGGGGCCTGAGCTTCTGAAAACAAGTCAGACAAGTGCAGCAGATGTTCAAGGGCCCCAGGTGGGTTATATAGATGTTAATAAACCAGATGAGCTGAAATCAGTTAATGAAAGGAGTTTAATCAATCTGAGTTGATTCGAGAAGTGACTGCATGATGAATATGCAGTCCTTAGTGAATGAAGATTCGTTGGTTTGCTTTATCTGCTGAGCTCATGCTCCAATGAATCAATAGTTAACATCTCTCTGTGGAGATAAAACAATGAAACTAGGTGTCAGATTTTTTTTCCCCAAAATGCTTCTCTTTCCTACCCAGAAACCGTCGTGTAACAATATGAAGAAGTATGTGGGTGGGTGGTGGTAGAGAGAACACAGAGGATGTCTTTTCCTGTTCAACTGTGAGCTTCATATTGAGTTTCATGGCAATTCAAATCTCTGTGAAACTGAAAAATGAACCTCTTGGTTTCATAAATTTAAAAAAAAATTCTTTCTGAAAGTGATTTGCATTTAGTCACTTTTTTGGTAAACAGAAGTTTTAGGAATCATTGGGAAAAATTCTACTTAATAAAAAAAAAATAAAAAATTAAAATTAAAAAAATTAAAAACTTATTATGCTTAAGGGCTCTTGAGGTGCATGGTTGTTTGCCTTTTGGGGTTTTTTTGTTTGTTTTTATGAAGTCAAATGTCTTCCCTTGAAACTTATAGAATCATAGAATGACCTGAGTTGGAAGGGACACACAAGGATCATCAAGTCCAACTCCTGTCCCTGCATATGACAACCCCACAGTTCACACCATGTGTCTGAGGGCATTGTCCAGTCTCTTCTTCAACACTGTCAGGCTTGGGGCTGTGACACCTTCCTGGGGAGCCTGTTTCAGTGCTCCACAACTCCCTGGGTGAAGAACCTCTTCCTAATGTTCAACCTAAACCTCCTGTGGCACATCTGCCTGCCATTCCCTTGGGTTCTGTCATTGGTCACTAAAGAGAAGAGTTCGGTGCCTGTCCCTCCTCCTTCCCTTGTGAGGAAGCTGTAGCCACCATGAGGTGTCCCCTCAGTCTCCTCCAGGCTGAACAAACCAAGTGACTTTAGTCGCTCTTATACGGCTTCCTCTTCAAACCCTTCACCAACTTCATAGCCCTCTTCTGGACACTCTCTAGCAGCTTAATATCTTTTTTATCCTGTGGCACCCAGACCTGCACACAGTGCTCCAGGTGAGGCTGCACCAGTGCAGAACAGAGTGGGACAATCACCTCCCTGCCTGGCTGGCCATGCTGTGCTGGATGCACCCAGGACAGAGTTGCCCTCTTGGCTGCCAGGACACACTGTTGGCTCAGGTTCAACTTGCTGTCGACCAGAACCCTGAGATCCCTCTCTGCAGAGCTGCTCTCCAGCATCTCATCCCCTAGGCTGTATGTACAGCCAGGATTGCCGTGTCCCAGGTGCACTTGCCCTTGTTGAACTTCATGTGGTTGCCCAGTTTTTCAATTTGTCCAGATCCCCCTACAGGGCCTCTCTGCCCTTGAGAGTGTCAACAGCTCCTCCCAATTTCATGTCATTGGCAAACTTACTAAGTATTCCCTCAAGTCCTGAGTCTAAGTCATTTATGAAGACGTTGAAGAGTGCAATAAGTCTTCCTGAAGCTGGCTGTTGATAAAAATTAGAGAATCCCAAGGAGCTTGATTATTAACATGAAATCTTTTCTCTTGAGGTGTAAAGAAAGTATTTTTTTTTTCTCCTGGGCTCCTTAATTTCACAACACTTTCAGGAAGTTTAAATCTCTTCTGACATACCTGACCTTCTGATCTACCCAGATCAACTAGTGGATTGGGGAGTTTTGAGAAGGAAACTGGAAGCAGACAAAGTAATCACACAGACCTCTTTAGAGAGACCAGACCAAAAATAGAAACCCCTCATAAACCTCTCTTTCAAGTGAGAACTGATAGTAATATTCACTGCTGTTTATACCATTGCTCCAAGCTGAGAATACTTTTTTGGATAATTCTAAGCAGTTCTTCCAGGCTGACTCTGAATTTTTTTCACAGCTTTTAGGTGTCTAAAAGTTAGGTTTAGGTAGTCTAAGCCAGTTGCATAGGCTTTCCCTTCATGGAAAAGGACAGATATTCCCCAAAGCGTAGTTTTTTACATCTTAAGGTGCCTAGGACACTTGAGATTGAATTTTCTTTTGTATGTGCCGGTTTCCATTAATTATAGAAAACGCCATGCCTGTTTACCCTATTCAAGAATTGGAGTTTTCATTCTCCATGATGTCACTTTCTAGCCACCCAGTTAGTACTAACTTAGTTAACCAGTATTGCTACTGGTGGTGTTTGTGTAATTGTTTTGTAGTTATGAACATGCTTGAAATAAATCATGTGTGGTCACAGAAGTTTTTAAGAGTTTAGCTGGTACTTGGTAATACGGTACCATTATATTTCTGATGTCGGCATATATGCAGGCTTTTGTTTGTATTTTGCTTTTAAAATGCATAAATTGCTGATTATGTGGCTCAATACTTAGATATATGTGGTGTCAGAGTGTAATCTTCCCTTTTCAGCAGATAGGTTCAACTGTGCTTGCTTGTTGTAAACTGTGGTTTGCTTCCAGGGTCATCCCTTTACTTGGATGGGAATATTCAAGTATAAAGTGATATACAGTGAAAGAGGTGTCAGAAATCAGCTTTGTGTGATGTAGCACGGGCAGCTTAGCGTTAAAGCCTTGAGACCAAGTCTAATCCCGTGATCCAGATGAAACAAAATGTCAGAAATACTCTTTTTGCCAAATCTCTGAATAGCTTCTTTTATCATTGGGTCCTATGATTGTGTTGGCTCACAGGCAGAGTTGCACAATGTACTGAGCAACAGTGAGAGGTACAACCTGAGCAAAAGAGGAGCTTCTTGGCTCTCAAAGAGGAATAAATACTTCAGTGGGGTTCCTTTGAGCTTGAATTCTGACCGACTTATCTTTGTATTTATTTTAACAGTAAAAAAAGTTGAAGGTTGAAAAAAACCCCAACCTGTTTTCCCTGCTTTAAAGAGTAGAAGGAACCACAGAACATGAAGCAAAGTTAAAAGGAACTTCTTGAATGTTGTTAAGGTGTCCAAAAGTAGTCTTCAGCTGGTGCCAAATCTAATGCAGCTGCAATTTACATGGAAAACAGTGCAATGGCCAGTTAGTATATAAATACCTCCGGTTTGCGATAGATTTTTATTATTTTTTTTCCCCCCTCCTCAAAACTTGTTCACCCTGTTCTCCACGTTAAATAAATGTATCCATGTTTAACACTATGCCTAAGAATGAAGCAATGAAACATGACTTCTTATAGCAATACTAGGAGTTGCGTGGTGGTAACTACTCAGTGCTGCACTGAGCACTGATTGCTTATTTTACAACCACCATTGTTTGCTGTCTTCCTAAACATAAAAAAATAATCAAATTCATTTAAGAGAGAATGTGGATTATGTACAGGCTGTGGGCAAAGTGTTTAAGAAGACAGCTTTCATAGTGTGCTTCAGGGTGGTTTAGCATGCAACATGAACACCCTTCATGTCTCCATAGCGTGAAATATTCATTACTATTATTCAAAAGGTGTGAAACCACAGATAGTATTAGCAGAGAGTTTTTGCCACTTTCTGAATACCATAAAACATACCGTTTAAATAGGCACAGCATTTCTGGCTTTAACAGTAAGCCATTTGGGACAAGTAATATAGTTCATGATAACAGAATTCTCGGATATAAGATGCTAGGGTCAGATTTCTAATGAGGAAAGCTTTATTGATTGACTTATTAAAACATGCAGTCATATCACCAGCCTTAGTGTCCCAAGTGCAATAGTTTATAAATATTCAAATACCCAGTTATGGGACAGAGCTGTATCATACTTGCATGTCTGATAGGTTTTCTTTGGCCATCCAGCTGATGAGGAAATGCACATTGCACAAAAAGCAGTCCCTTATATGCTTTTCTAGTGTAACGTAATTGTTATTAATTACACCCTGAACAGTATTAGCAATTGACACTTTTGTACAAAGTTAGATGTGCAATGTGTTATGTGTTCAGGAGAGGGGAAACATGAGGTTGTCATTAAAGTATTTTTTAGTATCCAAGCATGACAGACCCACTTGTTTCATCCACTCGCCAAATGGGTGAGTTTGGTTTTGCTGCCTTGCTTCCTTCAGCAAAGGAGGACAGGCTTCTGACCCCGGCTTCTGTACTTTAGCCACCTTCACTGATGCTTTAAGAAAACTAGAAAACTCTCCAAACTGAACTGCAGTTTAAGTAGCTTCTTCCTTCTGTAAGATCTGTAAGGCCAGCAATTTGACAATTGATCACTTCTATATGACTTGGCCACTTGAGATGTTATTTCTTTTGTAAAGCCATTAAAAAAAAAGGATGTAACCCAATCTCTTTACATGCACTATTCATGCATCGGTATTTGGTTGTTGTGCATCAGGGCTCCCTTTTTTTCCCCCTCCCTCTTATTCCTAGAAAAGAACTTAGTGTGGTAATTAGTTATTTTGCATACTCAGAAAATATTGCTTTAAAATAGTGCTTTACATTGTAAATAACATTATCACCTCTCAGTAATAACAAAAAACGTCTGATATTTCAGTTGTTTGTCACATAGAGTGGTGGCTTGCATATTGGGTTAGTAAACAGGGTTGTGTAGCTTTAAAGCAGGGGTGTCAAACTCATTTTCACCAGGGGCCACATCAGCCTTGCGGTTGCCTTTAAAGGTCCAAATGTAATTTTAGGACTGTATAAATAATGTAGGAGTAGTATGTGCACTACATGTATATGTATTATACATGTATAAATGTAACTGTCCTAAAATTACATTTGGCCCTCCGAAGGCAACCGCAAGGCTGATGTGGCCCCTGGTGAAAATGAGTTTGACACCCCTGCTTTAAAGCAAGGAGTCACCTTTCTGTAATGTAACCTCTTGCTTACTTTATTTCTGTTAAGACAACTGATATGATTTTCAGTTCTTACTAATTCCTCTGTTGCTGAACAAGCATCTTTTTGCGTGGAATGAACATCTTTGGTGCAGTGGGTAATCTTAGCTCTCTTGTTTGGCAGTAAGACCTTTGTTGTCCAGACTAGACTTGGAGTTTTTATTAAAATCACATATGAAACGATGGGATCTTGAGAGGCTTAAGCCAGACAGGCATATGAAAAACAGCTTTTTGGAACTGACTGTTGCGAACTGCAGAGACGATGTAAAGGGAGGACTGAAAAAATGGATGATCTTTTGACATTAAAAAAATACGTATCATTATTGACGGAATTTGTCTAGCTGTGGAGTAAGACTGCCATTTGCTTTATCGTATAAGATATTGGGAAAAATGTTTGGAAATTGGACACTTCCAAAGATGTGTTTAGCTTAACTACTAATTTAGGCAACAGTAAATCTCAAATCAAAGAGAAGATACTAGAAAATTCAAGTATTCCTAGAAAAAATTGTACTATGAATCACCTGGAAGTACAGCTCACATGAAGAGTGGATGTGCCTCAAGCTTTAGAAAAATCAGTGCAATAGTAATGCAATAATAAAAAGTCCCGCTGCACTGGTACCAGTTGGATGTTCTGATATGTTAATACATTTCAAAAACATAACCAGTGCTTTGGTTCTTCTAATAACGAATATTTCGAAGTGGACTCTAAATCTATCCTGCGTTGCCCAGTATTTCAGCACAGGAAAGGCTCCTCTGTCTCTAAACCATGTTCCTTGTGCCCCTTCCTTTAAATTGCAGTTGTTTTTCCCTCTTCAAGTACCATTCCACAGAAGAGAGTCTTCTGACTGGGTGTCTTTTACTTGCTCTGTCAGCTGCATGGTAGCCTGTGTACTGCTGCAGAGCTTTTAGTTTACTCTTGACACATCCTAGGCATTGCTTTTATAAGGTCTCTCCTTTTCCAAAGAGTTTTGGAGTACAGTGTTGCTGAGTTCTGCCAAATATCAGTTTGGGTTTTCTTTTGTTAAATTCATTCCTTATAATGCCTTGTTAGTTTCCTGAGGTATTTGATATCTTGAAGCTCAGACCAGCTGCCACTGAGAAGGCCATGGCTTTTCTAAGAATTTTTTCTTCCAGCAATGAATAGTGCACTTGTCCTTTATTTGTAAAGGGAGCAGGGGAAAGGTGATAGCGAGTGAAGGGAGTTTCACAAAGCTGGAGTTCTCCTTTCGTAACTTTGAATTCTGCAAAGAGCTGCCTCTGTTGCACCATTTATTTATATTGGACCCAAAACTGAAAGAAACATGAATCCAAGTAAAAATATAAGTCTTTGCACATAACGGTAGCTTGGTTAATGGTGTATGCAACTTCAGAGAGATTTGGCTTATATCTTCATTTTGCAAATGTAGGTTGCGTTTGGTCCATTTGGAACATTATCAAAGCCCTAAGGAGAGTTTGGACTGAGTTACTCATGTGCTTTGGTTGATATAAATTAACTTCCAGTTTTGGTATGCTGTAATCCTGATGCGCTGAATGATAGTGGCAACTGTGTAATGCTCACTGATTGGAACAGGCACAGGAAATTGGCACCGGGAGGAAACTACTTTCCTTCAGTATGTGGAACATATTTGGCACTTAGCTGAAAATGCTGACTTTGTTGCCTTCGGTTAGGTTTATTTTGCATGTCAAATAATTCTCCTCTCCTCCTTTACAAATTTTGGAGGCAAACGTAAAATGCTGACTGAATGGACTGTGTACATATGGCATCTGAGAGGTTTTTTATTTGCTTAAACTAGCACATGTCTTCCTGTGAGGAGTATTAAGTGCCTGGACTACAGGTTTAGTGTGTGACTGTTTTTGCAGCTGTGTGGAAGAGCGTGATGTGTATTCCCTGGAGCAGCCCTGGGAGAGAGCTCAAATATGTTGAGGCAAAAGCAGGTTGTGTTTATGGTAGTGTCAAACAGAAATATGGCACTTGAACTCTTATCGATGCTCAGCCTGATACCGGTAACTGAGCGATGGTTGCCCAGGTGTGTGAAAGGAATGCCCCACTTCTAACCACACAGGATTTTGTTTCAGAACTTGATGACTCCATCCTGCACTGCTGTCCTGTCCATCTGGGAAAAAGAAAATCTTTTTCTCTTTGTTATCTGGAGGTGGTTGAACCAGTGTTAGTCCATTTAAGATGTAGTTCTTGCTAAACAGTTAACTGAAAAGCATGGTCATTGCTCAGGCCAGAAATCTTACCTTTGGAGGATGAATTTTGAAAACATGGTCCTTCTAGAAAAAGAGGATGTCATGAGTATATGTGGAAGTTGAGGTAATGTCTCACTTTTGGTGACCTCTCTTCTGGAAATGTCTTACTTGCATAACACATAACATATCCCAGAGAGGTTCCTGTAAAGCTGAAAACAGCATTGAGGAGCTGGAAGGGTTGAGCTGAGAATCCTGAAGCAAGGCTGTCTAGCACGCAGTACCATTTCGTAACTCCCTTCTTGGAGGGAGGGCTGGGCTGGCAGGGGGATGTCTTGTCTACACAAGAGGTAAGAAGTTAGAACTTCACTAGAAAGAGTTCCTCTTTGGCATACTCTGTACTTGCTTTTGCAGGAGCAAGTTGTTCAAATAGCTCATAATAGCTCATGGGATTTAGATATGGGGGCCTCATGATGTCGCTGTGCATATCCAGCTGTACTTCCATCCACAGTGCTATCATCTCAGTGTCTTGGTTCATTTGTGTGGGCGAGGGTGGTGAGAGTAGTCGGTTTCACTGCTTTGGAATGGAGTGAAAGGCTGCATGTGGTTCGATCAAAGACCTATGAGAAACCTGTAGCTGAACAGCAAGTCAGGCTCTGATCTTTCCTTTCAATCTTCCTGACTCTTACCTACACAGGGAACAAAGAGAGGCACTGCTACAGCTTGCAAGCATGTTTTCTCCTTTGTTTGGACTCAGGATAGTGCCCTTAAGTTGGGAGATCTTCGTAGGTCAGAATACCTGGGCTGTGGGTAATGTTAAGATGGTGCAAATGCAGTGCTGTCAACTTTGGAGGAGCAAGGCGCTCAAAGAACTAGTAAAGCTGCAGAGGTCAGGTTTACCGCAGAGTGGGAATGGAGGTGCCCTTGGTCACTTGGTGACCATAAAGGGCAAGAGAAACAATTAAAAAGGAAAATTAATTCCATCAAAGCTTATTTTCTTACAGTCCTTGTTTCATAAGTTTATAAGAGAGAGTAATATAGTTCTTTTTATAATGAAGTAGAAAATGTATTCCCTTTCATGCCTTAAATCTGCAGATTATTCTGCAGACATGTATTTTGCGTTTAAAAACTCTACACAATAAAAGAAAAAAATCACTACAATTTAAATATAAAGTGAAACCTGCCTGAAGTTTGTGTAAAACATGACTGTTGAAAAACACCATTTTTCGAGAGCAAACATTGATTTAATGTAAAAGGTAATGGAAGACTAGAGGTTTATAGCTTCCCATCCTTACCAGCCCTTTTCCTCTTTTCTTCTGCCCTTTTCTAACAAAGAGAGATTAGTAAGGAGGATAAATGAATATTCACAGAAAACTAAAAGTTATTTTCCACTTTTCAAAACCGGTAGAACAAAAATATTTTTTCATCAGTTATCTTTCTAACTTATGTTTTAAAATGTATTTTTGCTTCCTGGCTGCTATCACAGTGTGTCCTCAAGCAGAAAAGTACACTAGTATGTCTGAAACCACTAGATTTCAAGTGTTGCTGTTACCAAACTGTATGGCAGGTGACCAGACCTTGGCCATCACATCTACCATCACATTCCCTTTTAAGTACACAAAGTGAAGCTATTGCAGGTTAAGCTGGGCTGATAATGGCCAGATTCTTCTGTTGTGTGGTTCTGCTTTCAGGTAAGAGATACCCTATAGTATTTATTTTTTCTCTGAAAGGAATAGTGTTGTAACAGTGATAGTCTAAGGGCATAAGAGAAACAGTTTGCTGGAAGACACAATAGCTTTTATTGCCCTGTCATTTAGAGCTGGAAAACACCAGGCATATACAGTCTCTTAGTGAAATCCCCCAAGAAATTCCATGGTAGCTGTGGAGTAAAGGGAACATTTATGAACTGCTCAGTGTAGGACACAGTGGATATGAAATAGCTTTATTAAAAATGAGTGAGGAAGGTTATTTGATAAAAAGCATGCAATAAGATACTTGACAGGGTAAAAATAATCAGATCAGGGAAAGTAGCCACTGTATAAATAGTGTAAATATGAAAAGTTCTTTGTAACATAAAAATATAGACTGCTTGGCTTAGACTGAATTTTTTTTTTTAAATGGTCTGCAACAGTTCCTTTCTACTTGTATTGCCATGTTGTATGTACTAATGAATGAGTCTGCATCTCTGTGAACTGTGTATGTGTGCTTAATCTTAAGTAGGTGAATAGTTCTTTTGAATTTAGTGAGATATAAAATTAAGCATATGCTGCACTGGGTAGGAGCCAGAGCTTTTTTCACTTTGGAGGAGAATTCCTGTAAGAATTCCTTCTTGAGATTTTTATGAAGCCCTAAATAAGAGGTTCATGAAATAAACAGAAAGGAGTATGTTTTTTTTAATAATTTTTGACCAATGTTAGCATGTTGACACTTCCTTTCTCTTGCTCACTACTTTCTGTATAAAGTCTAGTTCTTTAGCATACTTTGTGATGGGGAGAACTCCACAGCAAAACAAGTATTGTAAACTAAATGTGCAAGCCCAGCTTAGTTTCTGTAAATTCCTGGTGGATATCATCAGCAACTAAGCTCAAAAGCTAAAGAAAACTGCATTAGGAAGAGACTTGTGCAGGGGTGATGGGTGAGGAAAGTTGTTCTAATGCAGCTGTGCTCTGAGACCTTCATGTGTGTCCTGGGTTACCACCAGCCGATGACTAAGCACCACGCAGCCGCTCGCTCAATCCCCCTGGTGTGATGGGGGAGAGAATCAGAAGAGTAAACTCATGGGCTGAGATAAAGGCAATTAAATAGGTAAAGGAAAACAAGGAATTAATTTACCACTTCCCTCGGCAGGCAGGTGTTCAACCATCTCCAGGAAAGCTGGGCTCCATCACACGTAACGGTTACTTGGGAAGACAAACACCATAACTCTGAACATCCTCCATTCCCTTCTTTCTCCCACTAAATATATAATGAGCATGGTGTCATACAGTATGGAATATCCCTTTGACCACTTTGGGTCAGCTGTCCTGGCTGTGCACCTGGCACTGTGTGAGAAGCTGAAAAGTTCTCGACTACTTAACACCAACTAAAACATCAGTGTGTTATCGACATTATTCTCATTGTAAATCCAAAACACAGCACTATACTGGCTACTAGGAAGAAAATCAACTCTCTCCCAGCTGAAACCAGGACAGTGTGCAAAGTTACTCTGCTGACATCTGAGGCCTTTTGTAGTCAGTGGCAAAATTTCAACTCCCTGCGTTTGGTTTTGGCTGAAACCTCTAGCGAGAAGAGAGCTAAGGAAATCAATTGAAGGCTTTTTAAATGCACCTAAGGGAATTAGGTGTCCAACTCCTATTGAAATTCAATAGGATTTAGTTGCTTGGAGCCTTTGGAAAAACTCAACCCAAAATTGAAGCCCAGTAGTATTCTTTATCGGTCCCAGTGCTATTGTTCTGTGCTCTTGGCACCAGTTAAAGGAAAACAGAAAAGCTTCAGCACAATCAAGTGTTCTAAGTCTGTCTTCTAGTAGGCATCTCTTTTTGTCAGAACATTAACATGTAAATATTATTTCATCTTAATTAAAAACATTAATAAGAGGACTTTAATGATGTCCAGTAACTTCCAAGGATTAATTTTGAGCCTTTGAAGATAGAAATGTGATGCTGATACCATGTTTTTTGTTTTCTGTTTTCTGATTAACATCATTTGGTCCCAAATATGCTTGAGAAATAATTTTAGCAAATGATACTAGGCTTTTGAAAGGAAAGAACACCAAGTGTTCTGGCTTGAAACATATTTTTAAAAGGTATTATTATTTTTCACTTGAAAAGATGCAATTTACAAGGTCTTTGGAAGTGAGGAGATTAAGTAGGGGGAGAAAAATCCCCAATCCTAAATAGCACTTTTGGCACTTGCTGTTGCTCAGTAAGAGTTTAGAAATATGAAAAACCATTTATCTTTTTATTTATCATCAGTACTTCATCAAGTTGGAATTTTTACTTTATTGAGCTTGGTGTCTGTCTGTTTGCCTAGGCCATCTGATTTTGCTGTTCTGTGTATCTTAGAAAACACAGTACAGCTTTCAGGAAAAAATCCTGCCTTTCTCAACAGAACAAAGAGGGGCCTCTCTATACAAAGTGAGTGAGATTAAAAGAAACAGTTGCCTTCGCTGCTGTTGATTTGCATACCCTGCTGGGGCTGTACACAAGTGCTGTCTGAGGCATTTTGCGAGCCCTTATGTGTCAGGTGAACAGTGTGCTGGGAAGGGGACCCCAGCTCTCTCTGAACTAACTTGTAGCCTGGTTCAGTTTCTGCATGCTGCCCTTCTCTGAATGTAAATGCAACCTATTGCCCCACGTGTGAGACACATTCTTGCTCTTTTTGACCTTTCCGTGGCAGTAGAGGGTATGGTGCATCCCTGCCTGTGAAGACGCTGAGCCTGTTTCTGTGTTGCCCAGTCCAGCTCCACAGTCCTTGGTTGATGGCAAGTGCCCCATTCATCACTTTGCTTTAGCATCAGCAGATCTGTTGTCCCCTCTCTTGGCTCCTTCAGAGTCCTCCTTGTTACAGCTTCTGAATGAAACTTTTAGTAGTGTCCTCGCTCCACTACTGCTGCCTGAGATTGCAAAGAGGTTACTGCTCCACTTTCCTGTTGGCACAGTAGGTCTGTAGGTCTGTGGCAGAGCTCTTGTGTTGCCTTGACTCACAAATAGTTGTTGGTGCAATAGTGCCACAGGAATCTTACAGCCAAGGTAATGCTGGTTGGCATGCAATCCCTATATAAACTATGGGAGAGCTTATTTCCTCATTTAAAGGAATTCATCCTTAAAGCTAGAATTGTCCTTAAAGCTAGAATCTGAAATAAGCCAGATTTCAAATAGTCATGGGAATAATGTGGTTGATCCATCCAATGACGATAAAGTAATAGAGCTTGTGATAAGGCAGAAATGGGTAGGAGTCACATTCCCAGTAAAATGTTGGGGTGGGAGGAAATTCTTACAGTACAAGAAGCGTGTGCTCATGAAGCTTAAAGTCAACCTCCTCATTAGTGCCTCTTGTTTTCTTGTGCTTGTTATCTCCCTTTTCTCTCATGACAGCCATCTCTATGGTAGATGGAATAAATTGTATGTTGTCTTTGATTTTTTGGTTTTCAGTATCCGATCAACATAATATAATGATATGCTGTGCCTCTGTTCTAAAACGAGTATTTTATGCTTATGGAGTTCATTGAAAGAAATCTAGACTCAGAGTAGAGGCATTCTTATTCATAACAGGTTTCACATAACCTCATCTAATACTCTCACATCAAATGGCTGCATGGACTTATGTGATGCTCCATAACCAGTTACAGCTTTGAGGTCTGCAGGCAGAGCCTTGGCAAATATATTCTCTATGCAGATGCTTTCTCAGCCTCCAGAGACAATTTCTTTATCTGTTAAATAGCTGTTGTTATGGTGTAGTGATCCATTCTATGTCATTTTTTCCCCCAAGCTGTTAATCTGTCTAATTGCTTAAAAACATCTTCAGCCAAATTTAGGGACTCTTTCCTTCCTTTTGGAGTTGCTACTGCACATTATCTCGTAGTGTGGATGTTGGGTGCCTTCCAACATTGTATTGTAGCTCTTCCAATTCAGTGGTAAAAGAAGGGCTTTTCAAGCTGTGTTTACTAGAAAAATAAAACAGATATTCATTTTGCTAATATACTTGTGTGTATTTGTTTTTATCAATCTGACTCTCCAGTCACACAGCTGATCAAGTCTGGACCCTCCTTCATTTTAGTTACAGTCCTTTCAATAAGTAACTTTTCTGTGTTGTCCTCTGATGGGACTTTCTCGTTCTTTTGCCTAATGGCATTCTGAAGTTTGTGAAGGCAGTTGTTAAAGTGTCCTTACGCATAGCATGTCCAGTTCTTCAGTGTAAGTTAAACCTCATTCATGGGCTTTCATCACAGTTGTTGTTAGAGCCCTACTCTGTGTGTTCCTTGTGTGGGCTTATTACGAAACTGTGATTAATCCATGGGAACTGTGGAGATGTGGGCTGTTATGATAGGTAGTATAGGTATGTTTGTCAGGGGACTGTGTTATTATGGATCCTGTCTAAGTTCCTTCGTCAGCTGACAGGAGCTGTACTTCAGCAAGATGATTAAGTTATGACATACCTGTCCCGGGCTGAGGATGATTTCTTTGTTTGGATGGCTCTTTCATTATACTTGAGGCGGTTCCCAAAGCTGTTCATGTGTAGTACCTGATCAACATGCCTCTATTTCCGTGTCAAAATTGTGAAAGTGAGTAGTGAGATGCACGGAAAAATCTGTTGTGAGACTTCTGAAATAGATTCCACAAGCTGACCCCACTCCCGCACCAATGCACCAGTGAGAACTCAGGCTTCTTTGCTGGTCTTTATGAGAAACATTTCATTCCCTGGCATCTGTTAAATGTCTGCCTGGAGATCTATTGTAGGTTCACCAAGCACTGTACCACAGTAGAAATGCCTAAGGCTTGTTACACTAGTCATGTCTACCTGTTCCTTTTCGTTGAAAGTGTTGTGAATTTACATATGAGAAGTTGCTCACAGCTGGAAAGTTACTGACACTGATAGGTGACCTACATGTGTATCTCATGTTCTTTACCTTTTTATCCCGAGTTCCTCTGGTATTTAGCTGTGTTGGGATTATGTGGCTGAGAAGATATGATGATACAGCTTTTAAGCGTATGCCTGGGCTGAGCAGGAAGGATGGCAAAAGTGAGGGTGCCATGTACAAATCAATAATTAAAAGAAAGAAGTCTCTCCTTTTAAGCAAGAAGGCTTCTGTACACCCACAGTGTGAAGGTACACAACTTACATCTCAGATGGCTCTTTCTACCATGTCAGTATAAGTGTTTTATCTCAGTGTTGTATTTCTGTTTTCACCTGGTAGAGAAGAGATCACAATTAAGTTACATAGGGTTGAGTAGGTCTTTACACAGTGCAGATCTTGTCTGTCCATAATTTTAACCAAGAAAACTTTTCCACTGGGCTTTAATTCTCACTCCCACTAGTGTCTAACAGGCAGTTATTTTCTCTGTATTTTTTTTCCCTTGTGCTGAATGAATTTGTGGTAGAACTCGGATTTGCTGAAATTCTTTGGTGTGAGGCTTTGCTGCTCTCTGCCAGGGTGATTCCTGTTAAATGGAATTAGCCCAAATTGTCACCAGCATAAATGAACTAACGATCGGGTTGGAATCCTTCTAGTTAATGTAAAGTTTTATGTTAACCTGTTAACTGGGAAAATGTAGGCAATATTTTAGTAGCTCAGGAGTCATAATTTTCTAATGTACTTTCTCCTTGTTGTCTGCAAGTTTCTGGCTGCTAATATAAGTGTGTACCGACATAAATTTGTTAGCCTCCCCCACCCCCAGGAGACTACTTATTAGACTTATGCAATGCAAGATATTAAAACCACTTCTGTTTGTCGCACAGCCTCGGGTAGGGGAGGGGGAATTTGCCAGTTGCTAATGGATACCTGGAGTTTTTGTGTATGACCATGAAGAACAGCTTGTGCACTTTCACCCCTGATGTTCCCTGAATAACTTGGGTCTCATTTAGGTCAATAAGCCTTTATCAAAACGTCAGGAGTGAAAAATGTGTCTTGGTGTAAGCCGACTGGTCGTTCCCTCCAGTCATCGGAGTCTATAGGACAATCAGTGTTCTCTGAGCTTGTCTGCATGTCACGCAAAGCGCTGGGTGACAGTAACCATTGACTGCATGGCTGTCGCATTGTCTTGGGCACAGCCCCCATTTGCATACTTGCCGTTGTGCCTCTTACCAATGAACCAGGGACGGCCTTTAGAAAACATAGGCGCGCAACTCCGATGCAAATGCCCTACGCAGAGAATACACGCTGCTTTAAAGCACAATCCGGGCTTTCACTTCCTACCTTCTTGCTATAAAACTGAAACTGTGATCCTGACAAGGCCACGGTGCCTGCTCAGAGTGCTGTTTGTGGTTTCATTGTGCTAAAACATTAACTTTTCCTTGGATTTTTCTTTGCTTACCAAGGTAATGCTTTGTTTTGCTTCTGGTGAATGCTTTTAGGGATATCTGAACAGTATCTATGCTGTCACATATGATATGAGGCCATACATCCCTTCCTCAAATTAGTTATTTTGAATGAAGGAGAGTTTTTGCTCCCTGTATGGTTGCTATTGTATTTTGTTAAGGGAGTTTCCTCTGTGGCAGTGATGAAGGGACATGTACTAGCCTTCTGCATACAGAAGAGTATTTGGATATTAGAGTTTATTGACCAAGGCTGTGAAACGAGTATGACCAGCTGCCTAGAAAATATGGCCTCTGATGCTTAATTTTGCTTTGACAAATCAACAGCACCTCATGTAAAGCAGTGCTCATAATTTTGCTATTCGCTCTAGGTTTATAAATGACATAAGGTGAAACTGGGCAAAGGGAGATTTTAATTTGTGTTCAGAGTTTCCTTCATAAGACACAGGCTTAACGTGTCTGCTGCAGATGCTGTTTCTTTAGATTTATGACGTTTATTATGGCTTTATTTTATTTCAAAATATTTACTAA
Organism: Columba livia; assembly: GCF_036013475.1. Taxonomy (NCBI): domain Eukaryota; kingdom Metazoa; phylum Chordata; class Aves; order Columbiformes; family Columbidae; genus Columba; species Columba livia. The sequence goes on from NC_088606.1 coordinate 52,762,964, forward strand.
TAATCCAAATTTAAAAAAGTGAAGACTTCTGGTGGATCCTTTCAGAATGAAGCTGTAGTAAAGATTCTTGGCTGGGTTGAAGTGTCTTACCTTCATGTTTATTACAGCCAATGCTCTGGACAGTTTCAGTGTATCTTGAAAATCTAACTGGAATACAAGTGACTCTAAACAATTGCGATAGCTGTTCTGCTGCATCTGACATCTTGCACAGCTTGTGAGATTGTGAAAACTAATGGAACAAGTCCTGGCTAATGTTCTCCTGGCTTTCCTAGAAGTGTCACGGAGTTGAACTTCAACACTGTAGTGCCATGAGGTGAACAGTTTGTTAGGCCACCAGAAGGCTGGTGTTTTAGAGCCACAAAAATTATAGCAAAGTCAACTGATGCATGACATTTTTTTTGCCCTCTTTTTGCTGTATACAGACCTATTATTTTACTCAGTATTCAGGCAATGTCTCATGCATTTTTGAAGCTAATAATATGGCTCCCATTTATCTTGACTGGGTTAGGTTTGTATCCTGGTTATTTCAGTTAATTTAGAAAATAACCATAGGTACCATCTTGAGTCCCATTTGCCAGTCTGTTATGAAAAACAGCAGTGAACCATGCAGACATGTGAAGAGACTGGGTAAAATGTTCAGCAGCGTGTCATCTTCTCTAAGCAGTTTATTCTCTTAATCTGAATTGTCCTATGTAACTGTGATACTTTATGATTGGTTTCTTTGCTTTATTCTTTCCATATACCATGTGGTGTTTGTTTTTGATGAGAAGCCACTGTTACCATTCCCATTAGTAGGTTTTGCTGTTGGCTCTGGTAGAGAATATGACCAGTTATGATTAATAAGTTGGGCAACAAGGAGGTATTGCAGTTCCCTGATACTTGAGGACACTATGCTGGGTGTGCAGTGCTCAGCTGGTCTGTAGAACAACAAGATTTAGCTGCACATCGAACAAGTATCAAAATGGACATAATTGTACCTCTGTCTAATCAACAAGAATGTCAGATGCCTCTGACATCTGTCACTTTGTAGGCATTTCCAAAGTCATGCTTTAGCGTAGGTCTGTGGTTAACATGTAGCTTGATACTGGTGGTGTTTCAGGACTCGACTTATGTTTCTGCTGAAGTCTCTAATTGTTGACAAGAGGGTAGGACAGGCGTGCTTGAGATCTCGCTGTGTTCTCAGTGCACCTGGAGACTGACGTGGTGGTAACGGGTACTAGAAATCTTCTTTCAGTCCATGTGAGATTAAAGGAAGATGAAAAAAGTATAAATAAGAGGGAGGCTAAGCTGATACGGTAAATGGAATGTGAAGCACACCTCTTCCTGAAATGAAATACACTAGCAAAATACTCATCTTCTGAGTACAGACTCTGCTTGTTTTCTTTGGCTCTGTCAGGAAACCTTTTGTTTGAATTAAACCAAGTGAATCACACAGAATGGTTTTCAGTTTTAGTACGTGTAGACAAGCCAAACTGCATGCAATTAAAGTATTTAAACTTGCTCTTAATCTTTTCTTTCTTTACTCTTACAGGTTTTCCTATGTTACTTTAGATATTTTTGGTATATTTGATTTCTTCTTACCTTCCAAATTTTACATTTTATTTTAGCTTTTTTTTTTTTTATTACATTCTGAAAAAAAGGTGGAAGACACACAATAGAAAATTAACCTAGTTCCCTGTCTTGTTTCTTTTAGGAAATTGTATTAGTGGTATTCTTTGGAACAGAATACGTGGTTCGGTTATGGTCAGCAGGATGCCGCAGCAAATATGTTGGAGTATGGGGAAGGCTTCGTTTTGCTAGGAAGCCTATTTCAATCATTGGTGAGTATGTACAGCTTGCAGAGTTGATGTAAACAATGAGTAAAACTTGTCCTTGGAAGTTCTGAGAAGTGGAATTTCTGTAGTACTTGAAGCCAAGTTAGGGCAAGAGCTCTTGTTATTAGAGTAAACGTGGATCTGAATTTCCTTTCAGGAATCCATGGCACTGTCATCTGAGAACAAATGTAGCTTGATTTGTTTTTCCAGAAGAGCAGAGTGTTTTCTTTTCACAAGTGATCTGAAGCTTTGCCAGAAATAAGTCTTGGCCCTCGTCCTGTCTCCTGTGACCTCAGAATCCCAGACACTGTACGATAGCTACAACTGTATTTTTTGAAGATACTGAATGACCTTTCTTTTTCCCAGCAGTCATTTGAATAATTTAGGATGCATTTATTTTGCACTCTAATTGAGCTATATACTGCATAGTGGAACATGATAGATGCCCTGTAGTTACTTTGTGTATCTATTGGATTAAAATACATTTTTTCAGTGATGCATTTGGAACTTGGCACCTGATTGCCCTTGATGTTCACTGCAGTTGGCTTCCTAATGTGATTTCAGTGTTCTTAGAAATTACACTCATATATTTCATATATGTCACAAGCCATGAGGTTTTTTTTAGAATGCTTGTCATACATTTAATAATTTCACTGAAAGAAATAATAATAATCCAAAATCAGTCTGTATTTCATTAGCCAGTATTAAGGGAAATATGTAAAGACCCTTGTCCTGAAGCACTTAAAATATAGATGGATTAAACAAACCAGATTTTGGAAGAGAAGTATTGTTATACAAGCATAGTAATTCTTGTTCCGTGACATAGTTTTTTCCACTACTCAGAACTTTGTTGTTGAGTAGAGTGTATAGTTTTTCATAAACTAGCTACAGTTTTGCTGAATATAAATTACAAAATTTTGTACCTGGGCATTTTTACAACCATTAAATAGTTTAGTTTAGCTTCTCTGTGCATATATATAAATAACAACTGTATCTCAGATGTGACTGCAACTATAAAATGGCTTTGACTGCATCTTTGCACTCTGTCCACAATACATTTCTCGTAAGTCATAGAACACTAGGGGTTCTGAAACATTGTCCAATTTATTTCAGATTGGAACACAAAAAAAAGTTCCACTTTCACAGATACGTATCAAGCGCTGTTTTGTTCTCCAAAATACAGAGATCCTTTCCAAAATTAACTAGGCCTGGGGCAGTGAGATTTAGAGTACAGTCCTAGGGTGAGGACTGACTTAAACTACATTAGACTCATAAACTAATTCCAATTTTTCTCTCCCTCATCAGACCTGGACAAATGAAATAATAGTAAGGCAATTGTCTTATATGAAATAAACCCCCAAATCTCTCTCAATGGATAAAATACTGTCTAAAACAGCAGTGAAAATAAGATAACAGATAGAAACTACTGAAATTCCTAATGCATTATAGCTAATTATAATAAGGATTCCAGGCTGCTTTACAGTAACTCATATAACTCATCATTCATCTAGAATGTGGCCATCTTGGACCTATCCCAGTAAAATCTTTCTATCATATCACACAATTGTATTTTCTTCATATGTTACAATAGCGATCTCTTGATATAAATAAAAACCTTAATTTGGGGTGACTGTTCAAATTGTTAAAGCAATATTTGCGTTGGTTCTAGTAACAGTCTTGCAGAATTATTGCTGATAACTCATTTTTTCAATTGCTTTTTGTTTTCCAGATTTAATTGTAGTTGTTGCTTCCATGATAGTTCTTTGTGTGGGCTCTAAAGGTCAAGTCTTTGCAACCTCAGCTATCAGGTAATTCTATGCAATAAAATAGTGGTGTCTGACCAAGGTGGGTTTTTTTTCCCCCTTTTTTTACCTCCTGTTTCAATTTTTGCAGGAGAAAACAAGTCATGACTTTGGAGTCATGTAACAGAGCAGATCACCAATCATGTATGGGGGTGAAACAATCATCCTGTTAGCACTGGGGAAATAACATTTTGTGTGTGGTGTTTGGTCACAATGCATTTATGTCTGGTGGGGATAGAGGTGCACACACCCCCACCTCCTTTTACCAACTAGGTGGGTTCTACCCAAATCCTATTTTACTTTTTTGGCTCTGTTTTATAGCAACTCTTTCATTCTTTGTGTCTCTGATGTCTTCAAGCTGTTTGTTCATAAAATGCCTGGGATTAGTGGTTGTGAATTCCTGATAGACTGAATCCACCTTGTGCTCAGGAAGGTCACACCACTTAGTTTTCTTGAATGAGAGAGTACATGGCCATGTACTGTGCTGTGCGCACTAGCTGCAGCGATGCTCTAGGATTGCAGTTACTTTCATAAAAAGAATATATTAAGATATTATTGGACTGTCTAGTTCAAGTTGCCTGTGAAATTCCTCAAATATGAGGAGTTCAGATCCTTAGTTAGCCATTTCTGTATGGTGTTTTTTGTACGTGTTTCCCATCCTGACGAACAGGTCAAATATGAGTTGACGAATGGATTCTAGAGTGTTCAGTTTGTGTCCAAAATTCCTAAGTCCTTGAGTTACCCTTACTAGCCATGTGTACAAAGGCCTGTCCTTTTATTGTGCAATATCCCCATGCTGTCAGCATAGCAAACAGGATGGAAGATGGGTGAATGGAATGGAGAAGAGACAGACTGCAAAGTCTAACACAAAATACTGTGTCTCTCTCTTAAAACGGTCTTTTGGAAGAGATAATATTCCCTTCTCTGCCTCTGTTTCTTCTCTTGTGTCTTTAGTCTCTTCATTCATTTAAAAATTATGTTCCAGGGGCATCCGTTTTCTGCAGATTTTACGAATGCTGCATGTTGACCGTCAGGGTGGTACGTGGAGGCTGTTGGGATCAGTAGTGTTCATACACAGACAAGTAAGTTTGAGTAGTCTGGGGAATAGCATAATAGTTGATGCAAAACTCCTTATATTCAGAACAGCATGTATGCAGACATGATGATGGTGTTAAATATATTTAGTTTGGAGGCAGGCAGTCATTTACTTTAACAAAGTACGGTTGTTCTGCCTTGTTCAAGGAACAAAAAGTTCCTAAAAGATGAAAAATATTCACCTCCCATTTGGCAAACTTTTGTCTTGTAGTTGGACTGGACCACAGAAAAAAGATACTTCTGAAAAGTAGTGTGAATGTTTTTAAAAATATGTATTTAAATTCCAAAGTTGTATTGAATGCAGCACTGTCTGAAGAAGTTACCTCATTGCTTTTTGGTGACCAAAAGGTTAATGAGTCATTGCCTGGAGAAACAGAGATGCATGGGAGACCTCTACAGCTACCTGAAAGGAGGCTGTAGCATGGAGGGTGTTGGTCTCTTCTCCTGAGTAGCAAATGATAGGATGAGAAGTGGCCTCAAGCTGCCAGGGGAGGTTTAGATTGGATATTAGGAAAAATTTCTTCCTGGAAAGAGTTGTCAGGCATTGGAACAGGCTGCTCAGGGAAGTGGTGGAGTCACCATCCCTGGAGGTGTTTAAAAGACATGTAGAAGAGGTTCTTAGGGACATGGTTTAGTGCCAGAGTTAGGTTATGGTTGGACTTGATGATCTTCAGGGTTTCTTCCAACCAAAATGATTCTATGCTTGCAAGTGAGGAGGTTGTTTTGACTCTGTTTGAAATGTGCTGAATCAAGTCATTAGCTATGGTGTAAATTCTTTCACCGCTGAGCTCAGTGGATTTTTGTTAATTTGCATAGCCGTCAGTGTCAATGTTTATTAATTGCTGGAATTACATTCTTCTGTTCCATTTATCTTTTAAAAACCATCAATGATAGGTAATTTAAGTGTCTCAACAATATCATAATGCCCTTATTTTGATTCTCTTTGCAGGAACTGATAACTACACTCTACATTGGATTTCTGGGCCTGATTTTTTCCTCGTATTTTGTGTACCTGGCTGAAAAAGATGCTGTAAATGATTCTGGAGAAACAGAGTTTGGCAGCTATGCAGATGCCCTGTGGTGGGGAGTAGTAAGTATAGCAATTTCATGTGTACTAGAAGTACTTAACATCTTCAAGTGTGGAGTAAAGTTCGAACAAGAATGGAGCTAGAACAGCACTATTGAAATGACCTCTTCTTGCTTCAATACAATTCCTGGTTTTGTAGTTCTATGAAACTAAGAAAATACTGTAGATGATCAGTGATTTTATTTGGTGTTCTTAGTGTTATGTGATTCAAAGTGATCAAAGTATGTATATGAGAGGTAGAGACACATGTTCTTATTTATCTTGTCTTCTATTCTGTTGTAGTAATTACTACTTGCTACTTCTTTCATGGTAGGGTTCAACCTTTTAAGGTGCTAGGAATCTTGCTAAATCAGGGCTAGTGTTCCGAGGCTTTTTCTGTGTATGTGTTTGCTGTTTTTTATCTGTCCTTTATTTTGAAAACAAACAAACAGATATCTATGGTTTGCAGTTCAGCCTGGGACAATAATTCCCTCTTTATTCAAAATGGACTAATTCCAGAACAAGGAGCATCTGAGACACTTTAGAAATCCAGGCACAGGACTGTTTTAAAGTTTGTTACATTGCTTAGTATCCTTTTGTGACATTTGTCTGTGCTATGTGGACACACCATTGTGTTCAGAGATTTCTCAGGTTTCTCTGAGGTGCTGCCACACTTTGTAGATGTATCTGGAGTTCTTCTAATAGAGTTCTGCTTTCTTGCTGTTGCTAGTGGTGGTTGTCTCTCTATTTTAGTTTATTGTATGTACTTACTAGTTTGGCAGCTCTATTCTGGGCTTATATTTTAGTAAACATTTTAATTTTGTTGCTTCTTCTAGTAACAATTCCATCTCTTTTGTCACATGATATGCAAATATTAGTTTGGCTGTGCTGTTCTGGGATTTCCTGTCTGTAATTGTTTCCGTTTCCTTTTCCTATTACAGTTTAAAGAAAGGTAGTTTTTGGAAGCTGTTTTTCCTTTAACATTTAAGCAATTACTTTTTTTTTTTTTTAATCTGCTTTAATTGTATGTAGCTTAATATAAGAGACTGTCATCATTAAGTCCTACAGATCTTTAAAATGCATAGGCATCACTAATGATTCCATGCTTGCATTTTCAAAATGTGCTGATCTTCTAGAGTCTTCTCTCTGTTTTTTTAAAACAAACGGCATTGTTTCTTTTTTCTTTAAAAATAAGACTACTAGTAAGTCTTACAAGAATGATAGGACTAAGACCTCTGTTTTACTAATAAAATATATTTTTTTGATAAACATTTTTAATAAACCTTTGTATGCATGTGTGCTTATACACTCTTCTCTCTACAAACAGTAACAGTTGCTGTTTGAGGAAGGAAGGATCTATTGATGAGCAAGTCTATTGCAGGTCTCTTGGTGCTGAAATACACACGTAGCCTTTTTTGAATCCAAGAGGTTCTGTTTAGGTTGCTACTAAGATCTGCTGCAGAGTCCTTTCCTCTTGCTGTCTGCCATGGTTAGATACAGCCCCTCTGAGGATCAGAAACCTCGCTGTGTGGCACAAGGGATTGGCTTTCTGGCAAGTAGCTTTGATGTCACTGTGGCATTTTCTGATACAAAGGTCAGATGATTCAGTAATTAACAGTGGCAGATGTGGCTACATTTAAGAACACATGCTGTCATTGGTGTTGGCATTAAAAATTGAATATGTGACAGACCAGACAGGCTTACTGAAAATACAGTAAAACTTAACTTAGAATCAATACGGTCTGTCAGGATATTGAAATATTGTCCTTTCAGAGAATTATCACTCAGTTAGTAGTCGTGCCAGTTATTTCATCTTTCTAATTACAACAAACTTATTTAATCAATAGATTTAATTATTATAATATTCTTTCTCTGTTATAACTTCTATTGTGTTGTGGCATGCCACTGTAACTGTGATACTGCATTCAATGAATCCAAAAATGTAATTTCTTTAATATTAAAAATATAATTTAATGTTCTAGTTCTACTCTAAATGGAGAGACTAGTGCTAACTGCTAAAAGAATTTGGCAAAACAAAACTGAAATGGATTCAGGTCCATCAATATCTGATGATTTGATACTGTAATATTCTTCCTGTCTGGCACTGTCTCTGATCTCACTTCTCTGAGAGTGCTGCAGGACTGACTTACTTTATGTGGCAGAGAATATATCTAAAAGAAAAGCACTTTGTAACATTTGCACACTGCCTTTCTCACTCTACACCATTGCACTTTATTTTTCTGAGTGTATGTCTGCACTGCTATACTGGTTCTTTGGGCAGCAGCAAGTAGAATATGCAGCATAGCATAAGGGAAACCATATAAAAGGTTTGTGTTACCACAACTAAACTGCATCTGGGATTGGGTACTTTTATATTACTGTGCTTTCTTGACTATAGCCATACCCATAGGGTGCATAACTTCTAATTAAATGTTCCTCATTGTCATTGTTGTTATTTATAAGTCTATATTGCTTTTCCATTTCCATATGTAAATTGGCCTCCTGGGCTTTATTTGAATTTCCTTTGAGAACTCTGGGCTGTAGCTGTTTGCCATTCAAGTTTATGAGCTTTTTGAAGAAACCGAAGGTTACCTTGTGGTATAAAGATTTGTCTGTATTATTGCTGGTTTTGAATGCAGCACATGTTCTATAAGTAATTCTGCCAATGTTTGCGTATCTGTACGTCTTTCAAAAGGCAAGTTTAATATTTGCAAGTAAAATACAAGTAACATGATGCATCTTTCAGCTACCTAGTGCAAGTATTCAAAATTTCTCTGCTTATGTTACCCTTCATGTCCAGACTTAAAGTTTTAAAGACCTAGTATAAATTCTGGACAATAAAAACAAGAATTAAAAAAATATGTTAAAAAAATTAAAATGCTAAATGTTCTCACCAAATCTGCCGAAGATGACCACCTTCGGGGAATGTTATTGGCTCTCTGTCTCTTCCTGTTGTCTCTTTGTTTGTTTGCTTAGTTTTCATGGGTTTTTTTCTTCCCCCCACCATTCCCCATCCTTAAGCACTAAATTCAATGGTGCCTCAGGCAGACTGAGGGGAGGTCTCTTTTTGATATACACTGAATGATACACAATTTCCAACCTTCACATCTGAACAAACATCCTTCAGGAAAACCATTATGTGGATTGTGCTAACAGTCTCTTTGATCATGAACGCTGTTTGCCACAAGCAATTATTTAATGTTGCCTGCATGAATATTACGCTCTGCCCATTCCTTTGAATTGGATGGAGCCATTCTCTGTAATTACCAGCTTTAGTTAAGAGTTTCTTATTCCTTAAATTCATTGATATATGCTTTCTCACCAAGGACTGAATTTGACAAAACATTGATAAGTGTGCTTACTTTGAAGCATACATAAAACGATGTTCCTATTTGGCAAAAACTATTAGTGTGTGTTTAATGTAAATTGAAAGTCAAATTGTACGAAAGCTTTGCTGAAAAGTTGCAGAAAATACCACTTGAAACTATATGTGCATAGAACTTCTGCTAAATTGGAACAAATCTGATTTAATTTATAAATAGCTGAACATAAAAATTGAAGAACTGCCACATAAAAGGGGTCTTGTGTTATTCAGAACTCTTTTTTTTCCCCTCTTCTAAATCAAAAAAGCTGTTGAAGACTGTACACTGACTTCAGTGTTAGACAGAAGGAGACACTTCATTTTTATTCCTTTTGTGGTTTACAAGTCAAGAATACCAACTATGAGCCTGTTATATTCCCTTTTATTCTTCTTTCTAATTGCTGGGATGAAGTGTTTGGGTTTTTATGGAGGGAGCTGGTTATTTTAAGAATTTCTAAAGTGGGGGTCAGAAGATGTGAGGGTTAGAATTTTTGAATGTTTTTTTGCATGCAATCTCTGCATCTTACAACTGCCTTCTCATCTCTCAGCTTTACCTCCATGAGCAGTTCCAACTACATATTTTCTTATTAAATGAAGATCTGTGAGGTAGATGTGGAGAAAGCTTTTAAAATTCTTACATAAGAGTACAGATGTAGATATTCTTACATGTAGAGAACACTCTTGAGACGACTTAATTTCCAAATCTTTAAAACTATATCAAAAGTTATCAAGGAGCTAACAAAAATAGGTTTGAAAGGATTCTGAAATTTTCAGCAGTTGTTTTTCATTAGATGAAGCAAAAGTAAAATATTTCAAAATATAGACAATTTTCTGTGTCAGGATCTAGAAAAAAATCTAATTAAGGAATTTAGCTTTCATTTAAATTTCACAAATGGAACTCCTGTTGAGGTGGGTCTGTAGGAGGCCGAAACTAGCTGCACTCTGGTTTTCTTCTGCCATAGCACAGGAAGATGGTTTAAAACTTCCCTCCTAAGATAACTGGTTACCTTGTGCATGCTTGAGCATTCTTTTTGTACTTGGATAATGCTGTTTCTTTTCAGTATAATTATTAAATCTGGTGAGGTTTAGTATAGTACTAATACTGAATGGAAAAGAAATAGCTGTAAAATTTCAATGAGAACAGTTCAGAAATTGGAGTGGAACTGTGTGCACATGTTGATGACTTTCTCCAGCACATCTTTCCATGTCACACAGAGATGTAGAGGGCACCACTTCAACTGGCTGCTGTTCTTGCCGTTTTTTGTACAGAAGTGCTCTGTTGAGTAAGGTCTAGATAAGAGAAACTCCTCTACTACAGATTAAGTCCTCGACGTGCTCAAGTTTGGCGCTGGTGAGATCGAGTCCATCAGGCAGAGCTGGCTGTTGACTCAGCCAGCAGGGTGGCTGATGGTGGCCAGCAGACCTCCCGGCACTTCCCATTGGCACAGAAGGGCATATTGCTGTGGTTATCCCTGTGCTGTAAAATCTAAGCTGCTGCCAATGGGTTAATGACCAGCCCAGGATACAAACTGCTTCATCTCTTATGAGTTTTATTGCTTATGTCCATGTATAACTGTACGTCTGGTACTGAGCTCAGATCTATAATTGTCTGTTCACTCCAAGTAAAAATCATTGTAATAATGATCAAATGATCAAAATTACTATACTTCAAATACTATACTATCAAATGGTCAAAATTACTATGCTTCAGTTGCAAAGAAGTCAGGGAGCCAGTCGATATTTCTGGTATGTCACTCGATATTGTTCTTGTAAGACTTGTTTTAATCAAGATGGGTATTGCAAGCGGGTCAGAAAATTCTGAGTGGTATTCAGTACACAAAACAAAACCTAGTGCAATTGATTTTAAAGTCTCAGTGTTTCAAATTCAGAAACAAAGTAGTTAATATATTTTCTGTAAGGTGACTTTCCCTTATTTGTTTTAATGCTTGGGTTTTTTCATCTTTTGGCTTGTGTTTGTTCCCTCATTCCCATGATGTCTGCCTTTTTGATACTTCTGAATCACGCATTCTTGTTTAACTATCCAGGTTTTTGCAAGGCACACAGCAAGGATTTTGTCGACAGAGCATCGTTTCTCACCTGATTAGTTTGCTGTGCTCACTTTAGCCTGATAGCCTTGAATATAAGCCCTTCCCTATTCAGTGGTGGCAAACATTATTATTTCTTCTTGCTCTGGGGATTTTTGCTTCGTATTTCCTCCTTCAGACTATTGATGCATATTTAACTGTAACAAAATTAGTCTTAATGCTCAAGTCTGTGGTGATGTACATCAGATAGAAGTTCTGAAATAGTCAATGGATGAATATGATTTTGTTCCTAATTAAAACAATTAGTTTTACATGCTACTTTGCAATGAAAATGTAATGTGTTAGCTCTTGTATCAATTTAATTTCATTATGCCAACATATTTACTGTGCTAGAGTAGAAGTTGAGTCAGTATTTCCATTATAAGATCCTATTTTACAGCTGTAAAATTAGTATTGTACTTTTTAAGGGGTTACAATCTGTCTGTAAAAATTCATTTAGGGCAGAAACTTGACAGGTTTCAAGAGCATCTGCCTTGGGGGAAAAAAAGAAGGTGTAATTTTGGAATACAATGCATTTGTAGATGGATTAGAGTTATGAGGGCAGAGAAGAATATTAACTTGAACACACACTTCAATTTGCTAACCAGTTTCCAAAATATCTTCTTGAAAAACTCCCAAACAAACAGCACAGAGAATACCTTTTTGTGTTGCTGATGTCGCTATGTCGGCTATAGACTAGTTGACAAGGGACGGGTGAGTGGTCATGGGAAAGGGAAGACAAATACTTCTCAGTTGCATATGAAATTTTCTGCAGTTATCCTTCAGTCAGCTCAAAAGCACCTATTTCTTTTCACATTTCTAATTAATGTATATATTTAAATACAATGTTAAGATTGTAGCACAGAATAGTTGATAAAACTTCTCAATGACAAGAATTTGGAAGTATCTTTAAAAACTAGGGCCTAAACCACTGTCTTTTATGTAAGAAGGTATCGGGGACTGTCATTTTCCCATAATTATATTTCCTTTTCTACACCATATTTTTTGAACAGCAATTTATAATTACTATCTATCTATCTATTTATTTATTTATTTATTTATTTAGACTGACCCTCTTATGTCAAGGAGATAAAGTCATCCCTTCAGTTCCTCATCAGTCCCTAAGCTGGTATTTTAGCAACAATTTTAGGAATACAGGCAAAGGCACTTATGTAAACTCACCTTACAAATTTCTTCAAATACTTTTGTCGGATAGGAAACAGTTTTGGGAATAAGCCGCATTTTAAAAACCTGAATAAAAATTAAATGCTAATCCTTGAATGTTTTGAACATTGGTAACTTGCAAAAGCCATGTAGATCACCAACTCAAGCAGGTTAAGCTGTCCCTTTGTCATGTGTTTGACAGACACATGATGTTGCTCAGAAGGTGGGCGTAGGGGGTTTCATGTGCTTTGGAGGTACAGCTCAGTCAAAACTCACATCCACAGGGTTTTCCTATGGTGTCTCATCTTTTAGCAGGAATGGACAATTATTAAGGTGGCCAACAGCCACACTCTTCCTGAAGCACTTGTCATGATGTTTTATTTCCTCTCACACAAGTTCTTCAACCTTTCACCTCCTTAATAACCATCTGGTCTCTATAAATCTGCCCTTCTCTCCTCCCCCAGAGGCATTGCCAGCATTTCCACAGTGGCTGGGTTGTCTGTGTTACAGCAGACTGGTAAACTGGGAGCAATTGCAGGACATGATGGGGATGGATGGGGATTATTGTCCAGGACTAAAATCCTCTGTGTCCTGGAGGGCTGAGGCCCATACTGTCAGAAGAAAATCCAAGCAGCTAGCAGCTGAGGTGTGCTTCAGCTGCTGGAGAGCTTTGTGTGCCTTCTGATTTGGTTCACCTTCTTCAAAGTCACAGATAAAAATCTCTCTAATTTCCAAATTCAGAAATAGCTTGTGACGTAGGTGGATTTAAATTGCTCTCAGATGCCAAATCTGTCTTTCTCCTTCAAACAAATCCATTCTTTCCTTGAGCTCATGCAAATAATGACTTATTAAGCCTTGTTATGCTGCATCAGCATGGTGGTAATCTTTACCTCAGTGTTTTGAAACCCAAACTCAACAGATGTTTCCTGCATGTGTGCATTAAATTATCTGTTCTTGCTCTTGATGTATTGTATGAATTAGTGATTCCTTAGATGACATTTTCAGGATCTGTTGCTGCATGGAAATTTTTCAGCTTCTCCTGCTATTTATACCAATAGTATTTCCAGAATACTTTATGTGTGACCCCAGTCTGAGTCCATGGTTACAGTATATGTATATATATTTATATATACACACCCTGTCTGTGCAACAGCCCTGTAATACTCTCAGCAAACATCTCCTGCCCATAAAGAAAATCAGCAATTCAGAACTGTTGGCAGCTTCCCCCTAAGGAAAGTGTCTGACATGGGCAGGCAGCCCATATCCCAGTAACTTCATATGCTGTAAAGTTGCCTCAGCCATGAAGACTTAAATTAATGATTTCACTTTACAAGATTTTAAACATGTATTTTATTGTAATTCAATTTCCTGTACCTTTTGCCATTTATTATAGATGGGGAAGCTAACCTGGAGAGGAGAGTCACCTTCATTAATGTCACACAGACTGTCATTGGGAGAGTTAGGAATGCAACTAATGTTTCTTTAAAATAAATAAAAAAGGATGAAAGAACAACAGACTAGCCACATTAAAACTTGCTGTAATGCTTGATGTATTTCTCTTTACAGGTGACTGTTACAACTATCGGCTATGGAGATAAAGTGCCTCAGACCTGGATAGGAAAGACCATTGCATCTTGTTTTTCAGTATTTGCAATTTCATTTTTTGCACTACCTGCGGTAGGTTATCTTGTGCTTTTGCTGGCAATTTGGTGTTGGCTCATTAGTCATCAGAGGAAACTTGTTATTGATTCTTTAACCTTTCATTTAACCTGATGTTATGAGAGCTTTTTATTTAACTTTTATATTGTAGTTAAAACTAGCTGTTAGAAGCAAAAGAGCTTCTGTAAGTAGCTAAAAAAAAAAGGAAACATGCAGTGTTTAGTGTATGCAACAGTAAATTAGCTATGTATTTAAGAAAGGGATGTTTAATTCAAAGCACTTTTTCTGCCTATCTCAGAAGTGTAAAGGAGGGTGTTTCTCATACTATTTTCTTATAGACCCAGTGACTTAGTGAGGTTTTGGCTTTTTAAGGCATTTACTCACAGTTTACTGAACTGATTAGGTCCAGGGTGAACTATAGAGTTCTCATACACGTTCTTCTTCTAGCAAAGCTGCTGAAAAGGTGTCATTGGCAGAGAAGCAACAATAAGCAGCCAGGGACACCAGTGGCAGCTCTTTGCCAAATTAATGTCTGCCCATGGCCAAAGTTCGGTTTTCAAGACTGACCTAGGACTGAGCTCTTAAGGGTGTTATGGCACTTGGCGCTGAGAACAGGTTCCCAAGTACTTTCTAACAATAAACAAGGCACTTGACTGCCAGGGATAAATTCAAAGTCAATGAAACCTGGACTGTGTTTTGAATACCCAAAATGTTCTGTGCTGAGGGCAGTCAGGGATTTTTTTTTTTTCCCCACAAATTTAGCAACACTCCTGAACTGTGCTATTAAAATGTTAGTACAGCCTAAAATGTGTTGATAAAATGTTTATTTTTCAGCAAGTTTTGAAGTTCAGTGACACAAACAGTTGTGTAGCAGATGCTGGTGTAGTTGTGGCAGGGAAGTGGTGAGGATAAGGACAGGATGGATGATAAGAATACTTTAAAGCCAGTACCGTCACAGAAATTCTTCACAACATAGAAGAGTAACTACTAAAGCTCCAGTGGCTTTTTTAAATTAGTCACTTACATTAAAAGTACAGAATCTTTTGCAAAGGGTGGTAATTAAGTGCAGATTTTTCAGACTCTCCAGCATCAGTTTGCCTTTAAAGTATATTCTTCCCTCCTCCTCGTTCTTTTCTTTCACGTTTATTGCTTTTTTGGAGAGAGGTCTGGTAAATGAAATGATAAATGCCAAAAGCTACTATTTTGATGGAAGAGTGGGTTTTGTTTTCTCAAACTTGAATGCCAGCAAAGATGTTGTATAAATAATTGTGCATCAGCCTCACCTTCACAGCAATGCTTTTATGTTTACCTGTCAGATTTCCCTACTTGTTTGTAGAAGCAAAACACCCGTTTGTCAGTGTGACTTTATTACTGAATTAAGTTGTTCTTGTGAGGTGGCCCAAGGGGGAAATTTAGGGTTTGAAGCTCTAGCAGTAATTACTTGATAGGTAGTAACTATTGCGTGCTGACGTGTTGCCGTTTTTAACTAAGGGGAGCTGGCTGAAGTCTCACTCAAAAGTAATTGTTGTGGCTAAACACAACTGGTATGGGTTCTGGATTTAGCAACAATCGTTCATTTCCCAAATGAGTGATGTTTGAGCATCATTAACTCTTTGATCTTTACTAAATTAACATAATAGGAAGGGCCTTTCCTGTTCCTTTCAAAACTCTTGATGACTAATACAGTTCTTAGAGGTTGAGCCAAGATCCCTGGCTGCTCTGACACTTCAGCTACCATATGTAGAAAATGAATTATGCTTTTGTTGAGTAGGTGTAGTCATGTAAGCTGATTTTACAGAAGATCTCATTTTTATCTCTTACTAAAATCTTTGTTAAATATGCCTATAGCTACACAGATGACTACATAAATGACTCGCTCTATACTTATATAATTTTGGACTTACTAGTTACACTACATCTGGAGACTATTTCAGGTTTTACACCAGCCATTAGTCCATGTCCCTTGTCCTGTGAGTGGATTACATAGCCTTGTGTTGAACTTGCTGATGTCCTGACCATTTTTTAATATTCCTTTTCCTCTTCTTTGTCCTCCCTTCCCAGCATGGGTTAACATAGGGAAATAGAAATTATTAATACCATACTACAGTTAAAAGGTCTTCCTGGTGTCCTAAATCATGCTATGCCAAAGCTTTATTTCTCATAAATGAAGTTAAACACATCAGGTTAATATTTCTCCCTATTCTGTCATTCCTCTGCACAAGCTTTTATGAGTCTTTTAGAGGGTATGAAATAACATTTCTGTTCCCTCTTTAGCATGAGTCCAGCTGACTTAAATAGTCTTTGGATCAGGGCATTCATAGTTTATTTCAACAAGTAATAATAAGTAAGTCTAAAAACTTAACAGTATTAAGTAATTTCCTCTAAATAATTAGAATCATAGTTGGGTTTTATGATGCTGAATAGAAGTTTATTAATACAACATAATTTGGCAAGCTTATGTGTGGGGTTTTTTTTTCCCCCTTAAAAAAAATTAGATCTGTGTTTTCTTTCTTCCCACAGGGGATTCTTGGTTCAGGCTTCGCCCTAAAGGTACAACAGAAACAAAGACAGAAGCATTTCAACCGTCAAATTCCAGCTGCTGCCTCTCTCATACAGGTATTGAGTTCTGCATTTTGCATACTATCATTTTTTTCCATTTAGAGGGTTTTTTTTCAAAACTGTTGGCACTATTTCCATGCCTGATTCCCATGAATATTTGTAGAGGGGTTACAAATAGAAGTATTCTAAAAGATTTTGGAATCCCACCTTTAATGTAAACTGATCAGTGGAAAAGTTCTCCCCTAAATCAGTGCAAACTGTTTAATTCAGCTGGTTAAAACCAAAACTGAAAGCTATAATGTAGTTACAGAATAATGTAAATGGGGGAAATGTTATGAAATATTATGCTGACACTAGCGAAAAACAGAGAGGAGGCTTAATGTCACATTGCACTTCTAAAAAATACATTGTTACTTGTGAAGACAAATGTCAAATATGCTTCATTTTGCTTGGGACAAGTAAATTCTTAAAAATAAATGTAGGAGAATTAAGTCAGAATATTAAATAGGAAAATCTTGTCTGAATTTTTTGAGCTCCAGGATAGGTGGCTGGGAGCCCCTGGGATTCTACAAAATCAGTCTTTTCTTTGGGATAACATACGGGCAGAAAGATTTTGATCCCCTCTGTTAAAAACACAGTTGCAGTTCAGTGTCAGTGAGGTCAATGAGATTTTATCCTTTACTTCAGCAGAGCCAGCATTTCACCCTAGAGAAGTATTAATATTGTTTCATTCTAGGTTTTTCCAGCTTTTCTTCCCTCACTCAGCATCTGCATGTAGCTTTAGAAGCACAGGGATCTAATTTAAAAGAAATCTAGATGTACACCTAAGCCATATCATTTTTTTGTTCTCATATGACTTATTTCTGCAGCTTCATGAGTGATTGTGGATTTCCAGGTCAGGCTCTTTATGGAAACAGTAGCTAACTGTAAAGTTTATGCTTGAGACTGAACAGTCCCAGAGTTAACGTGAAAAGGGTTTGGATTTAGGGCTCTGGTTATAGCCAGAGATTAGCCAAAAGTCTTCAGACTCAGTGTGTTTCGTTTGGATTGCATGGCCAGAAAAAGGTATGGTTTTGCAAAGAATGGGTTTGTAGTGTTCCCACTGATTCCTTTGGGAAATCAACTCCAAATTACTGAGAAGTCTGAGATTGCATGTCCAGAATGTTGTACTTGGCTCCATCTGAAATGTTAAGAAGTGGAGGATAGGCAATATGTTGCTGACTATCCATTCTTAACAGTGATAATTGTGATTTACTAGTAGTCTCACACTTCTAAAGACCCGATTTAATAAGTCCTTCAAAAATAACTTACAAAAAGTTTATTCTTAAACCAAGAAGTTCATGAAATAAGGGAAGACAACAGCTGAAATGAGTGATACTTTTTTCCTGTCTTCCTTCTTGTTTTGTTCTAGGGGCCAGTTGGTTTTTCCAGTATCTTATTAACCATAGTGGGGATTACATGGTGATTGTCTGATCCTTTACTTTCCACCTGCTGCCCGTTTTCCTCTGTCATTCTGCCTTGCTTTGTTTCTTTCATCTGGTATTCCCTGGCTTTTCCCGCTTCAGATTTTGTGTATGTGCATATGTGTCCTTTTTTTCATGTAGTGCATAAGCGAGGATCTGCCTTTTTAATTTGGAGACAAATTATTAATCAATTCTGATATATTTGCACATTTAGGAGAGAATGCATTAGTGTTTTGTTTCTGGATCATGTTTCCTAGCCCTGCTTTTCCTCCATTCTGTCTTAGAACATAGTACTTTAGTCAGTGGTGGTTGGCAGGAAGGCGGATTTGGTTTGGGTTTTTGCTCCTGGTTAACCGATGGTGCTGTTCTGTCAGGCTTTTGGTCTTATTTCTTCATATGAATATAGCCTTACTGACCACATCACAATTGCTGTTTTTTTCCTGATAGTACTCTTGTAAGGTAGGGAAGAACAAATCTTGTTTTCTGACTAGGAACCTGACACACAGAAAGCAATAGGCAAAATGCCCCAAGTCAGAGAGGGAAGCTTGGGCAGAGCAAGAAATTCAACCACAATCTTTTGAGTCCAGTCTAGAATTCTCTTATTATTTGCTTGTTGCAAATGTGAACAAAAGTTGCACCTGAAAAGACTGAACTTCATTTCTGGTTTGCCCAGTTCAAACTATGTGGCTTCTGTTTTCTAAATAAGGATTCTAAGCCATGCTGAGTTTGTTTCCAGTGGGGAAATTCAAGGATACTATTAAATAAAGAATTAATAATGTGCTACTTGGATGTTACTTTGTAGTACAGATAGCTCGAAATCCAACTGCATTAATTGATTTATTGCATAAAACATTTGTTCTAGACTGCCTGGAGATGCTATGCAGCAGAAAACCCAGACTCTTCTACGTGGAAAATATACATTCGAAGACCTGCCAGAAATTATCATTTGCTGTCACCCAGCCCAAAACCAAAGAAATCAGTGATGGTACAAGTAACTAACATTTCCTATTATAGTAACTGAAATCTTTTAAATTCAATTGAATTGTTTACTCTCTACAGGCTATTTGTTGCATTTGTTTTACAGATTATTACTAGGTTTCAGAGTTTCATTTTCATTTCAGTTTTGAGATTGTCTGTGTACAAACATTTTAAACTACGACTTGATTTGCTTCAGTTCCCAAGCTTGACTTTTTTTTTAATGGACCTATGGGTTTGGAGAAGAGCAGTAATGAACTAACTCAGGCACATCAATTAGTTAAGTTTCTGTTGTTGTTTGGCAAACTATAAGCAAAGGAAAAAAAAAAAGAAAATTACCATTTTTAAACCAGTAACTTTGAATTGGTTTAAAAAACCAAAACAGAACTGCTGCTTCTGTCAGCTATTGATTTTTTAGCTTTCTAAACTTCTGTGGGGAAGACATCTTGTGCTTACATATGGTAGTGTCTTCATATCAACTGATTGCAGAAGTTACGAGGTTTTTTGTTTAAAAACAGCCACAAAACCCCTTTGTCAGAATCTTTAGATTATGTAGTACTTCATCCTCTCCATTGTAAGAGTACTGCACAGTGTCAAGTTAGAAGAAGAGGATGCTGTGGAAAAATCTTCCCTATTATCCCAGGTTCATCTGAGTTCAGTAGCAATATATCCATTAGCTTTTGGTTGAAGGTATGATTTGTTGCATCCATAAAATGTTAAAGATATTCCAGAATAGTTTGATTTATATAAAGTGTTTTTATAAAGTTGCAGAGCTAGCAGATTTTTTTACTGCAGACAAGGGATTTGCAGATGACAGTGTGCAGAGTTTTACGGATTAGCCAGTTTTGGTGGGATGGGGCACAATCTTACTGAGAAACACACAGCATAGCATCGTGAAAATGTAATTGGTCAGGCACTCTTTTGACTGGTTATAGCTCATTGGGGACTGCATTACTATTGAAGACATTACTGAAGAGACAACTAAATGTGGCTTGGTTTGAGTAATGTAATATGTGTATTTATAGGTTAAAAAGAAGAAATTTAAGTTAGACAAGGACAATGGGCCTGCTTCTCCAGATAGGATGTTAACTGTTCCACACATCACTTATGACCACGTGATGGAGGACAGGAAACCTGATTTCAGTTTTGAAGCTTACGAAAATTCTGGTAAGAAATTCCATTATAAAATGCCGGTAACTGTAATGGCTTCTGTTAGTGATTTACAGACAGGTTCTCTTTAATAGCTGTAGGAGAGAGGATGAGGACATAACAAGCTCTTGCCTTTCTGAAGCAATAATACTTTGCTTTCTGCTTTTGGTTGCTGACTTGTCCGGATGAGATTCAACCATTCCTTTAATGAATGTGCTCCACTGCAGACAAACTAAGATTATTTGTTATTGCAGCATGCCAGAAGAGCTGCTGTCTCTGAGGCTGTTGCTTACATTCCCCAGTTCTGCAATTGAGTGAAACTACAGGGATTAGCTGTCAGCTTTTCCATGTGAAATTTACCCAAGATGCATTACTATTGTGCTTGTACTTCAACCAAAAAGGATTGACATGTCTTGGCTGCACTGCCCATAGTCTGCTACATGAAACCACCATGCCTTCCTGCCATCTGCTCAGTGGAGTAGGCTGTGAATCAAATTTTGAAAGCAGAAGTAGTTAAGATAAATATGGTTCCATCTGTATTAACTGTCACTGTACAAAGTGGTATGGTAGGAGGAAAAAGAAGAAAAAACTTTGATAGCCACCTTATAATTAATAGCTTGGTTATAGTTGCTTTAACTGTAATGAACTTCCAGAATAACTCTGAATTTACAATGTGGCTTTTCTACAAATTTACTTTTATTAGAAGTTTTAAATGTGTATTACTCAAATTTTGGCAACAAGAATGAGGTGTGGTTTATGGATTATAGATACCTTGACTACTTATGTTTTTTTCTCCTTAATATGGCTGACCTGATTAAATATAATGACCTTTAAAATAAGATAGCAAAGTGGGCTGACACCAGGCATATTTTAATTCAAGCAGAAAGTCTTACCTTTTGGTACGTTTCTGTCTTGTCTCATCTGTAATATCCATGCTGTTCCACTCTTTCTTGGCCTCTGTTAAGGAATGGTTGCAAATTGCATCTGGTGGTGGAAACGACAGCTGTTAAAAGGTGGACAAGTACTAATTTTAGTCTGTATATCAGGCTTAGAGTACAGATACTTTTCTTCAAAACAATCCAATGAATGAGCTGTACAAATGCTGCTTAGATTTGTACAGTCCCACCTTTTATCACTAAGTTTACAAGCTGATTAAAGGACAACATGATTTGCAGGTAGCCTATTACTGCCTCTTCAAAAATCAGCTCTATAAGCTTTCAATAAAGCATTTTCTCTAATTTCTTCTGACACTTATCTTTTTTCTTTTTTATCTGTGTTCTGCTCTCTCTAAACTGTTACAAGTATACAGGACAAACAGGAATGTTAAAATTACTTGGTAAGTTGAGGAAAATAATTTTATCTATGGCATGCCAGTTTATGACAATGTAATGTTTGCTGTGCTTTTTATGTGTGTCCAGTACCGTATAGTTTCTAGGAAATCTTTTGCAGCCAAGGAGATCTAGACAGACAAAAATGTACCTTCTCACAATTGTAATCACAGTCGCACCCCCAGTTTCATCGCAAAGCAAAAAGTGAGCATGTGAGTAGGTGAACTCTGGGATTTTAATTGGGAAAAATTGCTTGTATATGTATAACCAGTAGGAAAAGATAATCTACATATAAATGAAGTATAATTCATCCAGTAATTAAGTTATATGAGCATATAGCTGAGATTTGATTTCTGAATTATTAGATTGGGTTGGAAGAAAGGTTTCCAGATTTGACCTCCAATATTGTGCATTCTGAAGTACATGCATCTGTTCCTGTAAAAATGCTCTGTAGATATTTGTGAACAGATGGGAACCCATAAATTAAATAATTTATTTTACTGTTTGTCTGGATTCTGTGATCACTTAAGCAGCCATGTAGGCCTGTGATGTTTCTAAGGTGCTTGCTTAGGCACTTTCTTAACAATTGAGTGTTCCCCAAAGACTCTAGATTAGAGCTACGTCTGGGCAAAAAACCTCTGTGATTTAGTGAGAGTGCTGTGAGCCACCTGTGAGTTGTCTGTCCTGCATCCACTAAAGCCAAAAAAGGCTTCTCTTCAGTAATTGGATGCAAGGATGCTCAGGCTTGGATTAAATTGTCTGAAAATACAATACTCAGTTTCTCCTCTGAACCCATGTGTAACATAGGTGCAATTCAGGTGGTAAAATAGCAGAAAACAAACAAAATCTCCTTGACTCCCCCTGACCAATCCTTGATTTGCCCATTTTCCTGTTTCCATTTTTCTCCTGTATTCCAAGCGGTGCATTTCAGTTGAGGGTGAGCATAGTGGGACAAGCTCAGAGGAGCAGCAATAGTCATGAAGTCCTCTGTTTTGCATGACCAAGAAATTCCTTCATCTTGGGGAAATGACAGAGGAGCTTTGCCAGCCACTGTAGATTCAGTTTCTGTTTCCTAGCCAAGCAGCATGAGATCAGTGGACCCAGGAGGTTACCAAACACCCAGGGAAATAAAGAGGAGAGAGTGTATTTGTAGTTACTGTGGATGAGGTTACCTACACAGAAAACTGAAGCTGCCAAGTCAAAAGCTCAGAAACAAGAAATTAGGAAGTACAAGAGTAAAATATGCCCATTCAGCTTTAATTCGGTTTTCAGGAAGCCTCTTGTCACATATCCATATGCTGCTTTCTCGTATTTTTGAAATTCTTGTTCTCCCTTTGAGCTGCCCATTTATATTCAAGTCTTCATATTCCTGGATCTCCCATCTGGCTTCTCTGCCAGTATGCTTCTGCAACCAAGGATTTCTACCACCTTTCCCCACTTCTCCACTTCTCCTTTCTTCTGACATCGTCACTTCAGCAAAGACCCAAGAGCCATGGCTGGAGCATGCCTAGCACTGACAGAACACTTGCAAAATCAGGGTTTTTCCAGAATTCTTAGTTGAAAAACATTTCTGTTTTGAGAATTGTTCTCTTTGAGTAAAAAGCGACATGCCTGAAAGATATTGCTCTGTCCCAGTGTGTGAATCCACAGGCATTTCTTAATGAAATAATTATTAGAAGGATAACACTATTCAAAAGAACTGAACATAGCACAAACATGATATGTTGCTGAGTCTCTTCTTGCTTGCCTGAAACTCTTCCCTGAGAAATTCAGCTTGAAGCAGGCACTTGACTTACAGCTTTGAAGTGGGCAGTTTCAGATGTTTTTATGGGATATGTGAGGCAGCTTCAAACACAAGTGGCAGTCCTGGCCTGCCCACCAGACAACACTGAACTCTGTCCAGGATCTGGCTACACCAGGAATGGTACAAACCAGGGCAAGAGGGGTCTGATCACTATGAGATCGTACACTTCAGGATTTCCTCAAGTGTTTGTTTTTCAAAGTCAAAAAGGAAGGGGTGAGCAGATAGATTACTTTCCCCAAAATGGGATTGGCATGTAGGGAGGAATATTTTGCAGCAGATGACACCATCATGAAGAATGGGTTTGAAGGGAGATGATGCCTTCCCTAGTGGTGGTCTCATATTTTGCTGACATGGAATACACACTGAAAGAGTTTCGCACCAACTCTTTTCCACAGTAATTTATTTTGTTTTTAAAGATGTCAGGTACAACATACAGCATTTTAGGTATGTCTGCATCTCCTCAGCTGCTTGTCTGGAGCTTTTGTTACTTTTTTTTTGTTTCCCCTCTCCCTCTTCTATCTCTGTTTCATGTACATCTTTACTCTGACTCAGATTGTCAGCGCTCCTGGCCATCCTTTTCCACAGACCAGCAGTCTTCCAGCGTTCCTTCCTCTCCAGGTAATACTCACTTCATTGCTCCATCACCTTTGTTAATTACTAAATCTTTGCATTGCTCTGTCTGGAGTTGCCTGCTGTGGCACAGAAAATTGTAATGCTTGTTTTCAAAGAAAACACAGGCATGTCAGTAGAATTTTGAGTTTGTAAAGTTTCTCAGGTTCTAAATTGCAAATATTAAAAAAATATCTGCAGAACAGAGGTATTTTCTAAATGCATTAATTAAAACTCATTTAATTAAACTCATTAATTGAAACTGAATTAAATGCTTTGAACGGTTTCAAATGTTTTGTCTGTGCTTGCAAAAGAGGAAGTGTAAAATATTTTCTGTCCCTACTACCAGAAAAGCATCTGCATACATGTCATATTGTGTACGGAATTGTTGTGTTGGTAATATAGAAAACCCATCAGTAATTTCTTGTTATTATGATTATAATCCTGAATTGAAAGTTCATAGAATCATGGAATGGTTTGGGTTGGAAGGGACATTTAAAGATCATCTAGACCAGGCCCCTGCAATGAGCAGGGACATCCTCAACTAGATCAGGTTGCCCAGAGCCCCGTCCAGCCTGGCCTTGAAGGTTTCCAGAAAGTTCAGAATTTCTGTTTTAAAGAGGTTCCCATATTGTGGGGAGTGTTTTTTTCTGCCTTTTCAAAGTAATACTTGGCTCAGCTTTATCAGTTGGATAGCCATGCCTGTTACTGCTGCTGCTACCCATCAAAAATAGAGAAAATAAAGCTTGGAGACCCTTGCATTATAGTAAAAATCTCTCGTTACATCAGTTTCCTGTTTCTTTTCACCCATTATTATCCACTGAAAATGAGTTTCTAAAGCATCCTTTTTTTTTTTTTTTTGTCCCTTAGCCTACTTATTTAGAAATTTAGTGTCTTTTTCTATCGTACTATTATTTTTTTAACACTGCTTTGCAAGAAAGACTCCTCCAAAGTCAGATGGCTATGAATTTATTTTTGTAAATAAAACACTCTGTTGCAGCAGCACAAGCTTCCTGGTGCTCTTCTTGAGCCTTGTTTCAAGGCACGTTGTTGCAGGGAAGCTCTCGTTTTTACCATGTTCTTTCCTTGGTCTCTCCTCTCTCTCTATGCAAGAAGATTGCATGGTGATGTATTAAAGTGGTTTCTTCCATATGTTGGAGGCAGCCACGTATGTTTAAAAATGAGAGCTTATAGAGCAGAGGGCCGCACCAGTCACCAGAACAGACCTTGGTTATGATCTCCTTAGAAAACCTGAGAATAAGAAGGCTGGGGGAGATGCCATGTTTGCCTCATATTAAGCAGCTTTTCGTCCCTGTATTCCCAGATAATGGCACTTTCACATAGGCTGAGGTACAGCCTTGACTCCTTGTTCCATTTGCATTGTGTCACTCCTTCTCTCCCCTCCCATGAAACCGAAAAGCAATAACTGTGAGTGATGCAAGAACGGCTGCTTCTGCAAATCTGCATGTGTGCTGCATTGTATTGTCTCATAAACACAGTTTAGTGAGTGTTCAGCAAACAGTTCACGTGGGTTTGGGTTCAGCAGTTGTCATCAGGAGCACTAAAAAGGCCCTGAGTCCTCCTAGAAACTGCGACAGTTTTATTTGTATCTTGTAGAAACGAAAACAGTGAAAATTAATTTAGTGAAAGCCAAATGGAGTCTGTTTTAAAGACATTTTGCTGCAAATCTGAATCTGGAATTATTTTTCTTGTTTCACAGTCACTATGTGGATGATGGCTACAGCAAAGTAATTAAATAACAGGATACCAAACCCAAACATAGGAAGCTAACATTTGCTAAAACTTACTATAGAATTTTCACTTTTAAGTGCTGCAAGTGGCTCATGCTTTTAATTTGTCTTTAAAATGTAATTTGTTCTTTTCGCAGTTGTCTCTTTTAGTGTGATTTTAGAGGTCTTCCTCTCCTGTTAGAATTGCTGGAGAGCAAACTTTCCCATTGTAATTTTGAATGGCCATGTGCCTGATGATATAATAGGATTTTCTCTTCTATTTACTTGTAAAAGTTCAAATACATTTCTGCCATATGAGGTCATCTACTTACTTGAGTCAAATGATTGCATTTTTTAAAAGAATTTGTATCCCCCCTTCTGTTCTCATTAAATTCAGCTACATTTAAGGTAGCCATTTCTGCTGTATTCCTTTAGCTTTCATGTTGCATTTTGGCAGGACTTTTACTGTTATATTAGAAAGTATTTTGTTTAATGCAGTAGAAACGTCAGAAGTTACAACATTATAATTATTTCATTGAAAGATTCAGCCAGTTGCAGAGATAAAGGTTTCTATGGAGGTGTCACAATCTATCTATGGTTTCTACAGAGTTTTACTTTTTTTGGTTTTAATTCTCTATAAAATTCATTTACAGTCATGTATAAATACAATAGTAGTTTTATTTATATGCAAATGTTAGGACTATGCTGGAAAAAGAACTTAGGGTTCTTAAATTCTGACAGACTCTAACATTAGTAGCCTGAGTTTAAAAATGAAATCTATAATACTTTGCCTAATTTCTTGGATGCATGAAAGGCTTGGTTAACAAATAACTTTGACACTAAAAACTTCCAATATCTGAATTTTTGTGTAATGGCCTTCCTACTAAGGACCTCGTCTGTGATGAACCGAACATCTTGCCACCTCTCTGGTGTCTGGGCTCAAAGATGAGACATATCCCATCATATGGGAACCAGTAAAACCAGCTCAGACAGTGACAGGAGCTGACTGATCACTATCAAAATGCCTTTGTTGATGTAGGCCTGATTTCTTGATCTTAGTCACAGTAATTACACTCCAGAAATTGGTATTATAAACTAAAACTTGAAGTAGACATGATGTAAAAGGGAACTGATGTTGCCATTACTTGCGTGCTGTTGCTGTAGAGCAGTGGCCCATGGTATGGCTGAGTATAGTTGTATAATGCACGTAGCTACCTGTGATATAGACAACTCTATGTTCTAGCGTTTGAGGAGTATGAACAAAAAACAAAAACAAACAAAAAACCCCAAACCTCTTAGCTTTAGGTCTTCAGGAGAAGTTGAAATTCTTTGAGTAGAAGAAGAGTTAAAGTTTTGCTTTGGATGAACTCTGCGGTACATGCCATTTTTTGGTAGTAACTTCTGTTTTCAATATTCTGTTAATATGTACAGTGTTTCAGAGATCTAAATGAGTGGTAGACCTTTCTTGAAAAAGCCGAGTGCTGTTGCTTTAACTGTTATCTGCATGTTTCCTCACAGTGAAAAAAAGCCCGATGTTTTTAGACGTGAACACAGGACCCTTCATCAGGACCAGCAGCTTTGCCGATGAGCTTGACCTGGAGGGTGAGACACTGTTGACCCCAATAACTCACATCTCACAGTAAGTCAAGGCTATTCAATTGTTCATTAGTTGACTTAGACAAGAGAAGCCAATTCAGGTGGGAGGAGCTGAAATATGGAGCTGATAGGGCTATCTCAGATATTTGCGTCAAACTCTTTTTACCTTGAAGCTCGTGTATACTGTTCTGAGTGCTAGTAAATCTTCATGTTGACCTAAAGAAAAGTTCACTTGGCTGTGACACAAGGCTTTAGTTTTGAGTTTTCAGCTAATGTCTGTGGGCAGCTGGTGGTTGATAGCCTCAAGATTTTCACATGGAGACAATGTGTGGGAGTACTTGCCTGTTGAGAGTTATATTACTCCCCCCACTATTTTCCCGTGGAATAGCTGTAAAGTGCAAATTCTGAAATACTACTTACATGAAATACCAGCCTTTCCCTTTCAGCAGCACCTTCTCTAATAGTCAAATGATGATCTGCATTGGAAGAAAAGATCTGTTTTGATCTTTATTGCTGCTTTGTGGTATACGAAAATCATGTGAAATAGACATTTTTTTATTTTTAAAAGATTTTCCACATCTTTTATGCTATAATGTTATTTCCAGGTTTTCAGATTATTCCAAAGAATAGAGAATTGCAGAAGATTTTTATTCAAATGCCTTTAAAAAAATCTTCTGCCATTGTTTATTTCAAACTTCTGACAAATGCTTATTATTTACCATAGTAGCTGTGTGACAGTATGTCCTCTAGCAGAGGAATGAGACAGTTTTTTGCCCTCCTGTTCCTAGAAATCTGAGGATTTCTGCAGTGAAACCACTAATGAAAATTCTTGGCATACTTTTATCTGAGGTACAAGACACACAGAAATGCCTGCTGCCAATATTCAGGCCTTCTTCCTGTACAGTATAAATAGCAGAGAAGCACAAACATACTTTTTATAACCACTGTAGAAGGGTGTTTTTTTAAAAAAAAGTAGGTTTGGGGGGAGTCTGCCCTGCCCCCAAACGAAAGGACTTGCGTTTTCAGCTGAATTGCCTGAATGTACGTGTATGTGTAGGCAGAGGATTTAGGAGACTTGTATACTGGAAGATTTCTTAGTGGTACGAGCAGAAGGAGGAAGTCATAAATTTCCTTAAACCTTAGACAAAAACAACGGAACAGCAAAGCAGATCTAGAAGTTTCCCTTGTGTAGCTTTTTTTAAACTTCAATTTACCACAACATTGCAGGCTTTCTTTAAGAGAACTAAGTTTGGTACTAGGAGTTTTCATTACCATTTCTGGATTTGGGGATGATTTAGTTATTTCTCATTGTCACCTTCATCGATGCATTTCAAATAGTTAAGTGCTCCGTCACTTTTAGGTCCAACTTGTGTAACATTTGAGGTAGATTTTTTTGCCTTGAACTACTTGTAGGAAAACTTAGGATATAGGCAATGGTATCAGCTGAAGAACTATTTCAAATTAAGACCCTAGTCTTTTATATATTTGTCTTTTACTTTGTTAATTTTTGGTTGTAACCTTTTGACCTTTGTTGAAATCTCCCTAGATGGCTCTAGGTTGTGAGTGATGGGATGGTACCAAACATGTCCCTATATATGGCTTGAATTGAGTTTCTGTTAGGGTGGAAGAAGATGGAAGTTATTGTTTCTTTTAAACAGGTTTTAGATTCAAAACTGGATAAAATGTTAATTGAAATGTATCTCTTTGAAGCGTGGGTGCCTAAATGTTGTAGAGCCTGAGAACTGTTCTCTTCGAAGTGTATTTACTTTGTATGCAGTTTATTAAAAGGCCTGAAATAATGCCGGATCAGCCTGTAGATATTAAAGGTTTGGCAAAGAGTTAGTGGAAACTGTGTTTTGTGATGTCATTTGGAGTACTGGCATTCAGGTAACAGATATTCCCAACTATTTTGAGATGAAAAGTATTCCAGTGTTTATTTTACTGTGTAGTTGTATGTTCTGCTTGCATGTGAGGTGGCTGAAAAGCAAACTGCTGTGCTGCGTTTTACTGGGTGCCTGTGTTGCTGGATGCTGAAGACCAGTCATTTTCCATGAATTATTTACACAAATACTTATTTTTTCATTCTTCACTTCGAAACCCTAGGGAGCAAATATTAATGAGCTGGTTACACATGTTAGTAGAACCTGCTTTTTAGACATGTGGACATAGATTTAAGGATCGTATTTAAGATTGTGTAATAGATGTTTGTGTGTGAGGCCACATTCTAATTTTGTGTGTAATAAAAGGGGTTAGTCATTTCAGATCTGAGTCTATGTGTGTTTTTAATATAGGCTTGAAAGTTATGGTGTGCCTCAGAGAATCTAGGATGAATTATTTTGTTCTGATGTCCTCAGTTATGAAGTATTTTATTTCCTTAAAGCCATCATATATACAGTATGATTACTCTATATTTGTTGATAAAGAAATAAGCAACCATATACAAGACAAGTCTAAACCCAAGTAATTAACAAAAATACAGCACCAGCTATGAAAATAAGTTAGTATGGAAACATCAAATTAAGTGCAAATACCTCTAGTTTCAGGTCTTAAAAGCAATTCATACTCTTTGAGAGGAACAGAAGCATAATATAAACCTCTTAAGGATGCTTGGATTTGGGGTTCATAGAACTATTTCCTGCTAAATTATATATTTATTTCAACATATGAATTAGCTTATCCGTAAGTGACAGAAAGGTGACTCCAGAATAAACATTAATTTTTGAAAGTCATAAATATGTGAGTAATTACACAGTTAATTGGAGACATGCAACTGGAAAGTGACTTTTAGGTGACAGCATGACAAATATTTCCTTTTGACAGGTAATGTAAATCTGGCAATAGTGTGGGGTACCTACTGTGTTACTTACAGGCAAACACTTGGCATCGGTGTGGCCTAAAAAAAGAATGAGGCTAAGTTTGTTTCCTCACTTGCATTAGGTCATGGAAAGAAAATGTCATCTTTCAGTCCATATGACAAAGGGCTTTAGGCTTCTAGGCCTGAAATCCACTTTAAATTGAATTTCAGTGCCCTGCTTGTTTATGCAAAAAATATTCTCTTTTTATAAATGTAGGTGTATATTGCTACTGAATTTAATAGGACTGGTTTTGTATCTAATGGGTTTTTTGCAGGACATACTCCTGGCTGTATTTTAAAACTGTTTTGAAATAAATATCCTACTAAGCATAGCCCCGTTTCCGTGGAATTAGAAATGGGAAATCTTTCATGTGGAAAGATTACTGTACCTGTTAATAATTTGTCACTGCCACTTTGAAGAAATAAAATTAATAATCGAAGCACTTTGAGGCCTGATGTTCAAACAGGAAAGTGATTAAAATGTCATAGGAAGCCAGGTTTGCAGCAGGTGCATTCAAAAATATAGAATAAGACAGCAGCGCATGGCAGGATGACTCCACTTTTCCTTCTACATGAGAAGTCTTAAAAGCGGAAGATGCAAATTCAAGCAGCGCAACCTGTGTAATTAGCTGTTATGGATCTCCCCTATAAAATGAACCGTAACAGTTTGAAGAATGCAGTACACAGTGTGGTGTTTGAGATAATACTTGGCTCTTCAATGGTTTGTTTAATGATCTTTGTGGTCTGCTCTGTTGTAACAGTGAAATAGGAGACTGGCGTGCAGCAATAGCACACCTCTCCTTTGGACTTCTCACTGTTTGCTTTCTCTCTGGTCAGCACGTTCCCGAATTGTCTCCTGTTCTCTGTGTCACTTCACTGGGTCTTTTGTTCTGTTTGCATTTTAAAGCAGCGGAAAATCGATGCTACTTGTAGTTGAGCCTCAGCCACCAAGAGGTTCTTTCCATATGTTTGTATAATTGTTTGATTTCAGCACATTTTTTAACTTCAAATTTGGCATTAGCTGAAGTAGCAAAAATAAATTAACCAAGCTTCTAGAGGGTACAAATGGGACGGAGTGGGCAAAGCCAGTGGAATTGAGCTGAAAAAGGACGAGAAGAAAATAATGAAGAACTCTGAATCAAATATATCTTTAGATAAATATTTCTCACCTCTGTAAAGAAGTTTAAAAAGATCTCTGTATTCTCCATGCATCTTTCAGAAATGCTACTGAATGAAAAATAAGTTGATGTCTGTTATTTCTGTAGTCTCCCATGGATCAATAGATAGTGGTTTGTTTAATCAGTTCTGATGTATAAATGTTTGATATTTCTTTCTGCTTCTTAAGAGTAATCTTACAGGGAAATACTGTCTCTAAACGTATTGTAAATTTACTGCAGAATTTGAAACATAAATCAAAGTTTGTCTCTGAATACTGTATGTAAACACTTTTTATATATAAATGTAGCTTGATTTTTCACAAAGTATAAAGAAATTGATGAGACCCTCTGAACAACCCAAACCTAGTTTTGTTCCCTTGAGTATCGTACTGTATGATCTCTAACTATGCAAATTGCTGGCGAAATTCCTGATCTTTAAATTGTGAGTAGGGTATTACTTCATATACATCCTTCTCTCTTTTTTTTTTTTTTAAGAATTACTGTGGATCCACCTGACATCAGGGAATGTGTTTCTCACTGAAAGCATTTGCTAGCGTTGCACATTTGTGATCCTCTTTCTGTGTATATGGTCAAAATAACAATAATTCTTGATGTTTTAATCACTCTTCCCCACACGTCTCATGTATCTCTTTATTGGGGTGATGAGAATACATTTCATTAGCTAAGTATTGGTTTTGTCAGTATACATATGAAATCATTTTTCAATTGAGGCTTTTTTTCAATGGCATTCTGCTGTGATCTTAGATTTAATACAGTAGGCTTACACTAAAATAACGTATTAGATGAAAAACAATAAGCACTTTCTGTTGTTAAGTGTATTTCCATTCTGAAAACATTCTGTCTCCTGACATGAGCTTTATCTTCTGTGCTATCTCCATCAGTGTCTCAGCTGTGGTAGAGAGCCTTTTAGGCATTGTATTAGGAATAAATTGCAGGCTTCAATGATGGAGGTGTTTCTAAAAATAACCCCATTTTTTGTTAAACGGCATGATAGATTGAATAATTAAGCAAACAAATTTAGAGCTTTTTCATAATTTCCAGATTAAGAGGGAATTATAGCAGATGGATCTTTCTGAATGATCAAAATGAATGCTTTTGGACACTTTGAAATATAATTGAAATAATAAAAAATGGAGTGTGCTGGTAAACGCTGAGTGCAGTGTCCATGGTGCTGCAGTCACTGCTGGCCTCTCTTGGAAAGAATATTTTCCTTCTTTTTTCTTTAAGATTTTTATTAAGTGTTCTGTGTTTTAATTACCAGCATATAATCTGTTGGCGTGAGATGTAACCACATTGCCTAGAACAAACAGTGCTGAATGTGTTTTATAACTGTCTCTTTTCTGTTGGATTATCAGTGAATGGAATCCCTATTTGCTTTGACTTGCTAGCTCATATTGTAAAAGACTGCTACTTTTATCTTCCTCTTCTATACCAAAATGGCCCTCCGAAGTCTGAGAAAATATTTCTTTTTCTTCACCCTTGAGTGGCCAGATGCAACAGCTGACTTCTGCTGTCACAAGAATTCTCTCTGAAAAGCTGCTAACAATATTTAAACGATGATTTGCACGGGGTCCATTTTGTCATTAATGTCAGGATATGTTAAAAGAACAGTAACTGTATGTAAGAACGTGCTTGAGTTAAGACCAGGGTTTAATGTTTGGACATCTCTGGTTACTGTTATGTGCAGTTATTCCAGTCACTTACTTCACTTGCAGCAGGGATGTCGTCAGTGCTGGCTGCACGCTGGGCAGCATCCCTTTTTCATTTGGCACGTTTCACTATGCCATCCAGCTCCCTTCGAAGTGCTGTTTACAATCTCTGCTGATTTAGTACCTTGCTTTAAAAGGGAGGGTGGACTGTTTCCCTGAGTTATTCCCTTTGGCATGGAAAAGCATCATTATAATCCTCTGCTTTTGTTATAAATCGACCATGAACTTGGCCATGGAAATCAGCCCTAGAACTCTGGACATATCAAGCGTCTGATTTTTCTCATCTATTCAGCTGCTTTGAGCCACTTGAGGACATGGATTGTCCTTAAAGCTGCTTTAAGAAGCGATCAGAAAAGTTCCTTTTTCAGCAGGAAACCCCAGAGTGGTGGTAAACGAGACACGAATGATTTGAGTGTCATCATCCCATTCTAGTTTCTCATTGCAGGTTGCATGGGAGAGAGAAGAGCTGTGACAATCCAGTCCTAAATATGGCTCATGCCTTAAGTAGGCAATGATCAACACTACAATTAGTAATGAAAAAGGACTCAAATGGTCTCTGATATAAATTAAGAAATTATTAGTTTGCTAGGTAGTCCCAGCTTTAGGGGGCTGCAGAGCTTGTCTGTAGCTCAAGAGCTAGGTCATTGCAATAGGGGATGACATAAGCAAACTTCTCTTAAATGTTGAAAGGCACATGGGTTTTTTAGTGTGTTTGACATAATTTATCGGAATTTTATTTCTGGCATGTGGTTATTGATACCAGCTAGAAGCACTGCCAGAATAGCTGTGCCATTCCCACCGTAGCAATGAGCTGACAGTACCAGTGTCCTGTGGTTTTGTGTGTAGCTGCCCTGATTCAAAATCTGTGTAAAATCTCCCCTGTACTGTAGCTGCTGCTGTGCTGAGACAAATGGGATACCTAGTTTCCAGGTGCTATTGTATCTACCTGTCTGTGTATAATTAATCTGTCATCCTATGCCTAGATTGGAAGATCTTTGAGTTTGGGACCCTTGTTGTTCTGTGTCTATATAGTATGTAATACTATAGTATGTAATCCCAGCACATCAACAGTTTCTGTGTTCTGCAGCTGATGTCCGCTACAAAGTTGGTGAAATTTGACTGACTGCCATGATACAGGCAGTTATTTACAATCTTCATTTTTATAGATGGATTACCTGGGTTGTACAGAAGACTTGGACAGATCCTCATGGTGTCTCATTGTACCTTCAAAACTGTAGTAACTCAGCTGCTTCTGACGGTGCAATAAGTAATGTGGCTAATCTCTCCCATGTGGTTACTTGTTTCTTTTATCTTCAGGGAGAAGTTCTTGTGTACTATGGTGGGCGGTTGCTTTTTTCATAGATTAGATAGAGTGTGTAGTTTACATCTGTAGATCTGAAGACCAGAAGGGATAATTAGATCGTCTCCTTTGATCTTGTGAAAGGCGGGCTGTAGCCTTCCATCGAACTGAATGCAGCATTGCTGTGCTGTGTTCTTAATATTAGCAACACCACAACAGACTTGTTTTTCACAAGCTTAGAGAGTGAACAGATTAAAAAATTCAGTCAGGAATTTAGAGTTTGCTATTTAATTTCTCCTTTTATTTTATTTTAACTTTCTATCTATTTGTTTATTGGAGAGGGAGGTGCTATCATATACTGGTGCTGCTATTTGCCAGAAGGTAGTACTGGTCAAATGTGTTCTGTGTTAGAGGTTACAAGCCTTTATGATGCATTATTCTCATGATCTTTTCTCCCTTACTACAAATTGTCTCTGATATATTTAAGTGTAGCGTAAAATTACTATTTGGCTATTTTATGTTACTGACATAGTATAAAAATAATGTGTTGACTTTTCCTAGTGTACAAACTGTCTAGGCAGAAGCTAAGATAGCTCAGCTATTTCTTTTGTGTTGCAGATGAGCATTGCATTCCTCGGTTTCCAAGTACTGGTTTACATCTTGATTGATGTTAAGTAATTAAACCAGACTCCAGCTGCTTAGTGATTCAGAAGTACAGGGCTCCTATGCTGTAAGAACAACAAGCAATTCTCCACTTACTAACTTTTATCTTTGTTTGCTTTGAGAACTATGCAGAATAATAGGTGCATTTGCCGGGGGGGGGGAGGCAGGGTGGTGGAGAGAATAAAAATGTCCCACTTATAGCTAGCATTTTAAAAATTTAAATTTATGGTCATCTTAAGTTATCTCCAGAATTCAAAGCGTAAATAAACATTTTCTTTCTGTTATAAGGATGGAGAATGGCTTTAGTTTTTGTTAAGATTTGACAGATGTACTAAAAGAAAGTAAAAACGTGTGATGCATCTTTCATTGGCAGTTATTTTATCCAATAAACAGGATAGAAATTTTGTTTGTTTGTTTATTGATTATATGGCAAATAATAGTCTTCTACCAATGTGGTAACAAAATATTTATTATGAAGTTGTATAATTTAATAATTTAAAATAGCAGTTAAATTAGCATACTTCAAAATCTATGGGCAGCATTATACCCACACCTGCTGCATATGCTGTGCCAAATCAGCATAGCAAACACACCCAGATTTGGCACCACGGCTCTGCAGCAAGCCTGAGTCCCATACCAGTGCGAGGCTGTGGGAATGCCTCTCGAGATCAGTGTGTGCCATTCAAGAGACATAGCTGACCACTGAGATTTATTCCATGTGCAGGTACAAACAAGAAAATGAGCATTTTTAGCAAAATTATAATTCTAATATTAGTCAAGTTGTTAGTGTTTGTAAATGTGTTTCATTAGTGAGATGATGGGCGTGGATGAGAGTGTAGTTACAGATATCTGTGTGCTTGGGGCAGACAGAGCTGGAAACCAACACAGTGCAATAAGCAAATTGTTTGTCTAATGTATTTTTGACCTAATCACCTACTTCCAGGCTCTACTATCAAATCAAGGCATGAAACATTATGCCATTAAAAACCGATAGCATGTGTGACGCAACGGGCCTTTGTATTTTAATACTTGGATAACAATCTGTAATAAGGTCTTGTGAGGGCATTTTTTGTAGTAAAAGTCTGTTACGCTGGAAAAATGGAAATCAACAGATGTTTTAAATATTGCTGAATAGTGCAACAGGACAGCAATGCTGAAGGAAAATACCTTTTTGTAACAGTATTAACACACAGGGAAACAATTCCAAAAGGTGTAAATAGGTAGGTTCACCTGCTGTAATACTATAATGGTTCAGGAAATTGCGAGCTGTACGTTCAGTGGGTAAAAGCAATCTAAAAATTGCTCTAACATATTATCAATGCAGGTTTATTTTTCCTGTTAACTTCATTCCACAGTGTTTTACAAGATAAATGTTGTAATTGCACCTATTTTACAGGTAAGTGCTGCTCCCAGCATGACCAGGACCCAGTTCAGAATTAATGTAGTATTTTCATTTTGCTGTTCTTTTCTGGAAATCCTGTTACAGCATTGACACATCAGAGAGTTTCTTCTGCAGCTGTTGTTTCTGATCACTATTGATGATTTCTTTTTTTATTCAAAGTTAAAAATGTCATCAGTTATGCTTAGCAGCCTACTGGTGTAGCAAAGCTTTGCTGGAAAATGCTTGCTTACTGCGATGGAAGGTTTTGTTTGAAACATCTGCCAAATCCAAGGCAGAGCTGTAATGCAGGGAGCTCTACGCATCACCCGGGCTGCTGGATGTGAGTGCAGCACAGCTGGCCGTGGGCACTTGCCCTGGACAGAAAGTCCCAGGGAGGTCACGGACCTGCTGACAGAAATTTATTTTCTTCATGTGAAGAAATATTTCTTCATTCAACCCAGTGTCTCAGGGACTTTACGTCATTCCTGTGCATAGAACTATGTGTTTTGTTTTAATAGACACAGGAAGTAAAATTGGGAAATGCTGAAGCATTTTCATTGTGTTGCAGACAAAATACATTAAATACCTCACAGTAGTTGTCAGCCTGTTAACAAACTATAGCTCAGCGCCTGACTTGTGGTTGTGTTTTGATCTGTGTTTTTCTCAGGTTCCTGTATCACACCCGTTTCTGTGGTTACTGAGCACCTCTTGGGATAAAAGTAAATACGGAAGCAAGTCATTGCTATGTCCGGTTACTTCTCCACAGCTGTCTTCCCCAAGCAATATTGATGTGTTTGACTGTGTTTGGTTTTGGTGTTTTTCTTTGTTTTGTTTTGGTGTTTTTTGTTTGGTTTTGTTTGGTTGGTTTTCCCCCTACATAAATAGGAAGTGGATCAGAAAGTGGCAACTGCTGTTGTGGGTCTGTCTTCATGTCCTTTCTGTTGGGGGCCTGCCCCACCACCCAGTCCTATCTCCTGTGCAGCCAAGTGTCATTGGTACTGAAATGTCACTGTTTCTGAAAGCGGACTCATTGGGAGCGGTGGGGGCCTTAGGGATTTGGTGGTTTACAAATTTTGAGCCTGTATGAATTAGACCCTTGAAAATAAAGCCAGGGACAGCACAACATTCTGCAGAGAGCCGAGCCCAGCAAAAACATAACGCTGGTTATGTGGTTCTTGGTTTACAAGAGTTTGCCATGCTGCGTTTTGTAGGTGTAGCATATTCTTGAGGGATGACGTTCCCAGGCAGGCTATGTCCTTAATACAGGCTGTAATAGAGGATACCAAAAAAACTTTGTTTATACTCATATTTGCCATACAGGCATTCTCCATGGAAGTTAGCCTCTGTTCAATGACTGCTGAGCCCCATCTTGCTTGTTTAAAAAACATTCTGCAGTAGGAGTGGGTTCCAGAAGAGCTTGTATAGAGAATAACTGTTCTCAAGTTGGAGGTTTGGTATAGTGCACTTCACAGGTGTTAGGCAGTGGTGAATGGTTTGAAAATCACCACAATCTGTTGTTTTAAAGTTAGTTTTAATGCAAAATGAAGCTTGTGTTGGGCTACAGGATGTCAGTATTCCTTTTGTTAGAGACCTGAGCTGGCAGCAGTGCTTAGCTGACCACAGCTGGGGCTGAAAAACCAAAGAAGCAAGCTTTGTATGAAGCATTCATTATTCACCTAGGTCTGCAAGTCAGGGCTCAGATTCCCTCCACTGTTGAATGTGACGTGTTCTGGAGCTTTGTGTTGGGGTTATGGGGAGGTTGCAGAGGTAAAATGTGTCCTTTTCTTCTCCATTCCTATATGAAGGTAGATGGTGAGCTGCCAGGTGTGTGTGCTTCCTTTGTATTAGCTTCCAGAAACCCCTCTCTAAATCCAGAGTCCTGCTGTGGTTGGCAGCATGCATACAAAGAGCAAAAATGAGTCCTGTCTGGAAATGTTACGCTGTACCTTTTCCTTCCGAAAAGAGACTGGGACAGAAGGCTCGGTTTGAAAGCACTATGCTATCTTAGCACAGTATTGAGAAAAATTGGCAACTGGGATTAATAGATTGTATCATGGGCTGTTGTTCCCCTGTACTTGTCTGTTTTTAGAAAAAAAACACACTCTGAAATTGAGAAATTCTGGTTCAGCAGCAAAAACATCAATTTATCCTTTTTCTTCTCTTTCCACCCTACACTTTTAGCTATTTTTCAAACTGTGCAACATTTAATGGTTCTTGTTATTAACTGTTCCACAGAATAAGTAGTGCAGGGGAAATAGGAGGTCAGGTGCATCATCAAACAGACGCTATAAAACTTCATCCATGTTGTATCTGTGATACACAAAAAATGAAATGCCAGTCATTTTTCTTTCTGATGTTTTATTATTTAGTACCTCAAAATATTTAGGCCTTGTGAGCAATGGGTTTTTTTAGAAGGAAGGGTAAAGATTTGCATGTGTGCTTTGTCCCAGAGGATTTGCACTGTGCTTGCTGCTGTATGGGGGGCCTGTGCTGAGGACATGGAAAGTACTGTAGAAGAAATAGCTGTGTTTGAGTCCTAAAATGGCTGCTGGGATAATAAATAATGGCGAGATGCAACCACAGTGTGTTTGTTCTTCAGTGAATTTACTAAGTGCTCTCAGTCCATCTGCTTTTTATTTTAGAAACCTGATCCAGTCCTGTCCATGTACATTTTTCAGATACTAATTTGGAATGCATACTTATCCACACCCTTTCTTACACTCTAGAATCTTGATCTTTTATATCTATGTCTCTGTGTGTGTGTATATATATATATACATATATATATATATATATATATATATATATATATATATAACTTTTTAAAAGGCTATTTCTTTGCAGTCTTCCTTTATTTTTTTGGCCACCCACGTAGGGGCACCTGCCAGGTCTTCAGAGGTACTTCTTTTACTCTGCAAGACTCTGAGGTTTTCTGTAACTGTGTGTGCTGTGTCTCATCGATTCATCATTATTACATCTTAATGTAGGGCTCAGGTTTGCTAAATTATGTTAAATGACTTCCATATTGAAACACATGAATAATTTTAAATCACTGTGTGCTGCAAACAGCAGGATCAGATTATTAGAGCTCTTAATTGTTTCTGTCTTTTTGCCTGAAGGCTTTTGGTCTTTTACTGTAAATTATGAACTGGCAAATAATGTATACTATAGGCCTTGCAGCATTACCACAATTGGCGTATTTGAGACGCAGTACATCTAGAAACTTTTTTTCTGAGAGAAGTACAGTTTGAAGGTATGAACTTCTCAAAAAAAGCAGTTCAATATAGTGGAGCTGTAGTCATTATAGTTTGCAGACCTCTGAGAGATGTATGAATCAATAGAAATATTTGGGTGGAAGGAATTTGTCATTTGTTAATGACTTTTTATGCATGAAAGGTGTTCCTGTGTCAGAAAGAACTGCAAGGAAAAAGAAAAAAAAAAGATAGAAGGAGGATAGGAAGCAATCCAAGAGTCCAAAGTCTGGGAATATTCACATCGGAATTGCAAGTTTTTTAGTTCAGTTTCACTCTGATTAAGCAGGACATTTGTGTAGAATGCAGAACATAAAAAACATGCAGTAGAGAAATTAGACTGATAGCTGTATGGAGTTACACGTGATGGAGAAAACATTCCAAGTGCACATGGCAGTAGTGACAGATCTTGTATAGAGACTGAAAAAAGAGAGAGAGTTTTGATAATAGGAGAGCAAAATGAGTTGGAAAGCTGTATGTTAATTACTGGTTTACCCTTTTCCTGACTGCACTTTCTCTGGCCAGCTCATTGAAATGCTAGAGCTTTACAATTGCCTAAAAGAATTTTTTGGGGGAAAGGCTGGAGAGGAAGGGGACAACTCTTGGAGATGCTGTGATGAAGCAGATGGGTTGTGGGGGAAGGAGAGAGGAGGAAAGAAAGTAATTGCAGGATATAAGCTCCAGTGAACAGGAAGGGTAGTCACATCAGCAGTGACAGAAGGAGGAAATCAGCTGAGGGTATGGGAGAAAAGTTGTCTCCTGTTGGTGATGC
This sequence comes from Columba livia, assembly GCF_036013475.1. Lineage (NCBI taxonomy): Eukaryota > Metazoa > Chordata > Aves > Columbiformes > Columbidae > Columba > Columba livia. The sequence goes on from NC_088606.1 coordinate 52,803,330, forward strand.
CATTGGACACATTTATGCTTGGAATGTGATGCCTTTAATTCTTTTGTAATAGATGTATTTCAGACACTCAGATTATTAAAGGTGTCCTGATGGCTTCATATTTTTCAGGTGTTAATTTTGTGATGCTGCATTCTAGACACCTTGGTACTCCTCTAGCAACTGTGCGATGTGGATGAGTGTTCAGAAGAAGCAACTTCCAGGAAATTAACTTTGTCACTTTTGCCTCCTATGTCTCTATCCAAAAGCTTTCAGTTTCCTGATACAGAACTGGGAGGTCTGCTGGGAATATGCTGCTTGTTTCCATCAGTTTGAATCAGTCCTTATTTGCTTAGTTTCAATTCTTCACTTTCTCCCGTCAGTGATTCCCTTTTTTGGGGGTCGGTGGAACACCTTGGCCCAGCATTTCTCCCCCTGCCAGTGCTTCGTCTTGCCTTCAGACTCTTCTGTAGGGAAGACACTGGAGTTCTGCAGATAGGAAAGTATTCTTTTTCTTCCCTGTTCACTTTGCCTACCATCATTCCTGACCCATGTGTGTGCTCACCCAGGGCATGTGCCGGTAAGACAGAGAGATGGCTCCTTCCTTAGGAGGGAGTTGGAGGGAGTCCCCGATGGCTCCATGGACTTAGAGCACCCAGGGAAAACTGGAAGCCAGCGAGCTGAAGTCAGTGTTGAAGGCCAAAGGGCAAGTAGTCTGTTAGTTTTAACAGTCCATTTAACAGAGATTTCTGGTTTAGCTTTGCCAAAGACCTATAGATGGGTGAGATGGGCAAAAATGGCATTTTCTGTGGCTGTGTTTTGACCTGGGTTTTTGAGGGGGAAAAGTTGTAGTTCAGTCTTCTGACTAATTTTTGTGAATGACTGTCTTCCTTGGCCAGAGGGGCTCTTTTTTAAAATTTATCTTTTTTTTTTTTTTTTTTTTTTTCATTTCCTTTACACTAGTTGTAAAGGCATTCAATTTCCTCTTGTTTCTTGATGACAAACATCTAATCTAGCTCTACCTACCATCTGCCAGCATCGTCAATAGGTTCTCACTGACACTCACCATCTTGGCTTAACAAAAGAAAAAACCCACAAAACCAGACAAAAACCCACAAACCAATCCAAAAAGAGCATAAATACCTGTCCATGTTTCCTTGATTGCAGTGCTCTCCAATCTGGCCTGAGTGCAGAGCAATGTTTAGCATGTCACAGGTGCCACGTGGGTTACTGATACCTGCATAAACCTCAGAAACCTATCTTGACCCTTTATGGTAATAAATAATTTGAATATAATAAATAATTTGAAATAATTTCTAAATTTCCAAACATAAGCATGGTGTGTTAATATATGTAATTTATGCATGGGACCAAATTCTCCTTAGAAAAATATTACAGCCCTTATGAGTCCCTTAGAATTTCAAACTGAATGTGTTCTACACAGGTGTTGTTTTGTTTGAGGAAATGATTTTAAATGTATGTGTATATCCTGTATATGCCCACTTGGACCTCTCATCCTTGTGAGTTTTCTGCTTGTATAGTATGTTGCATATGTTGTTGTAGGCTTCTGTATTTTGAACTACTAGCAAATTACACTGTCGATCTAACTTGAAGTTAGCTAACAGTCTTTGCCACATGTTTTCATGTAATTAATTTTATAACTGGCCTATAAGGGGGAATAAAAAGGATTATGTAAATAAAATAGCCTTTAAGAGGGAAAAAGCTTTTTCCTTTTATTTGTTGCTAACAAACCTGTCAGTCATTCAGAATTGTATCACTTTGGAAATACATTCCAAATTGTTTTCTATCATCCATACCATACATTTTGTTTTGTCATAGTTTCAAGAACTGTAGAGCTCTGGTTTCCTACTCAATAAACTTTTTAATATTAAGAGAAATAAATAGAGATGTGAGAAATCCCCTGGTAAAGGAAGGGAATCTAGTTTGACACAAGGGGGCAGTCATGTTATACATTAAATGTCAACTATGGATTAATAGTCAACTGCATGACAAAATTAATGTTGTAGGGTGGCACGAGTGCAGCCTTACATTTCAGCAGGATTCAGCGGTACTCCAAGTAGAATGGCTGTTAGAATTTTAGGAAAGGTTTATTTGTAATATTTTTTTAAGAAAAAAAGTCTGTGTGCATATGATAAACAGAGTGTTTTGTTTTTAAAGGTTAAATATTTATATATGTATATATGTACATGTATGAAAATGTAGGTCATAGATTAGATGACTGCAGTATTTTCCACACTTGTCACCTGCAGGCATCCCACTAAAGTGTTAGTATCTCCTCAGGGCTGGGGAATAAAAGGAAATCTAAACATAATATATCTTTTAAAAACTGTGGATACAAAGGATTTTAGTTGGAAAGTGCACTTGGTCTAAACACTGTTGATTCTGTGAGAGAGATTGAGTAGGACATCTCTCCAAATTTGTTTTGGACAGGAGATAGGATAGTGCTCTGGAAGCCTCATTTCCCTCTTTCACATCTCTGCTCAGTACATTCCTGGAAAGGCCAGTTGAGTGACATTCAGTACAATTAGTGGCAACTCAGTACGATTATTGATTTCAGTGCTTGTTGGGATTTAAAATTGGCTTATAATGAAAATGTTTTACTTGGGTCATGGTCCTCTTTTGTTTCTTATTTGAAAGATCCAACTACTTTCAACATGAACTGAATCTCCTTGATTTGCCTTGTAGGTGAGGTTGCATAAGCACAGAGTTCCAGACATATAGTCAAGTTATTTAAATCCTAATCTGTCATGACACATCATAAGCAAGTCTTGCAGCATAGGTCTCAAATATAGCCTTGCAAACAAGTTTCAAACATAAGTCCATGGTGAGAATAGGTCTCAGAGGAGAATGCAGGGAAGAAAAATAGTTAGCAGCTTAGCATGTTTGGAACCTGGTTCCTGTTAAGAGAGATCACATATTTAAAAGCTGATAGACCTGATCATTAGTTCCTTTAGTATTCTGCTGCTGAACAAGGCTACCTATAGCATTCTGTCACTTTAACATATCAGAAATCTCCCTGGTTCCTGGAAACTATTGATAGAAAGAGGAAGAACCCTTGGAAGATGAATCAAAATCTTATAAATAGTGCTGGAAACACTGAGCCTTCAATTAGATGTAAGCAGGGCGTAACCAACTCAGATGGGTGATAATCCTAAAGTTCATATTGTCATCTCCTAAAGTGTCTTGCTTGAGGTAATTATTGTAGAATTTGGGCTTTTACTTGGAAAACTATGGTACTTGGGAAATTGCATTTTTTTAATGGTTTCTTTAACATAGCTGTTATGTATATTTTGAGGGGCTGAGTATTATTTTCATCATGTCTGGCATACTTTGCTGTCAAGAAAGGAAAAAAATAATAGATGATTTCTCCTTCATGAGTTCCCTTATTTTTAACCTCCTTAGCCAGGTATTAATAAGATTAACAAGAAAAAATGTGATCCTGTTGTCTGCACATCACCTGTCACCAGTCCCCAAATAGCTTTTGAACATGTTGTCCAATTTTATCTTAATTTTGTAGGAGTTAAGTCTAAATGATACTAATTTTCATTAAGTAAGTAGTTGTGTAGGAGAGGAAGAAGAAGGAAAGCTCACGGGTGGTCCAGCCACTGAAGTGGAAGGTTTTAGGCTGCATTCAGTCGTCTTAGTAGATGGGGCAGAATCCACACGGGCAGCCACAAGAAACCAAGTTTTGTAAATTATCCTGTGCATGCAACTGTTTCTTCTGTTAGAGAGAGGATGAGGTGATATCTAAGTGTGAAAGTTGGGAAATGCCTATGATTTCACGAAGTTAAATCCTACAGTAAGTAAACATGTGTATACCACATGAACGATGAAATTGTTAGGGAAGATTGCAGCCACAGGCTGTTCTCTCAAATATGTTTACACATCTTGTAGTAAACCAGTATCTTTACAGCTGTGAACTAGTTGACACCTGTGGACAACCCCTGCCCCCTCCATATTTTTTCTGTTCTTCTTTACAAGTCGGTTCTAATTTATTTCATATGACACTTTGATGGATATTTTGATTTGGGGAATGAATATTCTCACTCAAAATCTAACTAGTGAGAATATGCTCACCTTGAACTAGGTCTTCCTGCATCTGTCTGCTCCCAGTATGAAATTGTGTATATTCTACTGGAGGTTATAGAGGGAAAAGCAGATGTAACAGCTCTGTTTGGACAGATGGGGAGAAAGATACTGCAGCAGTTTTTTGACAATGTCAGGCTTAGAGTATCAGTCAAAGTAATTAATTTTTCTGACAGCAGTATGTTTTACTTGTCTCCATGAAAGGACAAAAGCAGCAAGGCGTACTTGCCAAAAATGTCCATGTTCTCTGATAAGGCTTGAAGAATTTTCTTTTTCTTGAAGTTACATCTCATAAAGTTTGTGTAGGAGTCCATCATTGACTTCTCCAATGCCTGGTCCTCTAAGCTGTTGCATCTTAACCCTGTCCTTGATGCATTCATGAGAAGGAAAGTGCTGCTGCATTTTTGGCCGTAAAGTAAGCTACAGAGTATGCTAATTAGACTTGGTTAATTAAAAGCAGGTGAATATGCTCTTATGGGCCTTCCTGTAAGACTGTTAAACCACAGCTTCTTATCAAATGGAAATAAAGTTAAAGGTTTGTTCATTAGCTTGTCATGGGAGTCAGCAAATCTGTGGATAAATTGGTGGCTGGATTCCTTTGTCCTTTTGTCCTTTCTTTTCCCTGAAAAGACGAAGTGTATGATTTCATAATCTGTCTTGTGGATTTAAATTATTTTAAAAAATAGCTTTTTCTCTTATAAGTCTTTGCCATAGGATTAAAGTCAATATCTGAAGGATGAAATTCAAAGCAGTAGCATGTATATTTTCGGAAGTTCAGTTTTAACTTTGGGCAGGGGCTCATTTATAATCCCTGTTGGACAATGCGTTTGTTCTCTTCGACAGTTGAATAAGGGGAAAAGACATGTTGAAAAATGTGTTCCTGTCCTCTTTTTCTGTGTGCTTTTCTCTACATCTGTGCTTAGCAGAATCCCTCAGGGTATCCTGGATTATATTTACCAGGAAGAAGGAATACCTGACTAGACTAGCATTACTCCTCATGATTATGGTGTCATCAATTAACTTGTATGACTCAGAAGTGAAGCTTGCCAGTCATTTTAAAGCTTTGGTTAATGAAACTCAAGAAGTTTGCTCCTACGGCGAATTTCTTCAGCCTTTGTTTTAAATGGTATAAAATAACTTCCTTTAATTGTGGAAATACACTGCTGGCAAAAGGCAAGGGCAAACTATAACTCTTGAAACATTAGGAAACATGCGTCCATCATATCGGACAGGTTAGAACTGGTTTCTTCACACATCCAATAGTAGGCAATAGCAACAATGTAATAATTAAAGCTTAATCCATGTAGTCATAAGCTATTATAAGTAATTGTGAATATTGCGACTTAGGAATTTTGCTTTTCTTATCTTTCAGAGTGGGATTTTTTTTTTCTCCCTCCTTAAAGAAGGGGAAATGCCTCAGTGCTTTTGAAGGGCTGGTAGGACAGCTTGACAGTTATGTAAGCAGCTGTCTGCAGAAATTCATTAAATGTCTGATTGCGCATAACCATGTCTGACCCTTGGTGCTCATGCTGAGCTTTCCCCCCACCAGCTACCTTCTTGTCTCTGGTTGATATTGTGGATATTCATTTACAGGGATGCAGACTTCACTGGTCCTTCTCACAGTAAAGTAGGCCATGATCCCTTTAATTTTATATGCAGGGGTTCACATTTTTATGTGAAATGCAAAAGGAATTTGGTCTCTAAGCACTGTGGCTTCACAGAAGAATAAACGTGATCCCATATACATAGTTGCTTTTTACAGCTTTTCTGTTTAATTGTTTGAGGCTTTTCCATTTTCTTAGGTGATCTTCTAAGAGATCTACTAAATATTGTAGCACGCGTTTTATTGGACAATAATTCTGGTATTAACCATCCTATGTTTCCCACAAAACACCAAACACACTCAGCTGAGTTGGTAATTAAGCCAAAGGAAGAATACACAACTTTGGGGAGTAGCTGTCTTGTGAACATGTAGGCCCTGATTTAGGTAATTGGTTAAGCGAGCACTTTGAGTGGTGAGTCTCAATAGCTTCAATGGAGGTAACGTTTTGTTTAACATACAGCGTGTGTCTGCATGTGGTGCTGAATCAGATCCAGCTGAATCCCTGTAAAAGATCAGGGATTAGAACTGAGATGCTCCAATTCTCTTGTTTGGGCTGTGTCTGCCAGCTATGATTTGAGTAATCAGAGCACTGCCAGCCTCAAAAAGGTCATAAATTGTGAATTAGGCCCTACTGAATCACAAGTATTGGCATCTCTTTTTTTTAACCTTTTCTTAACACTTAGGCTACACATAGTTTCAAGCTCTTCTGTAAAGCCAGAAGTACACTTTAAAGAAGATGTTCCATAAATCCTTCAAGTTTCAATCCTTCAGGTTTTTTCTTGAATTATTTCTCTCACGCATTTACATCCTATGTCTTTGTTTATTTTCACCACCCAGAGAGAGGAGACCAGATCAGTTAATGGCTTTGGAGAGGGAGGAGGGTTTTGGTGACCTGGAGGATTCTCATCCATGCACAAAATAGACTAAAGAATAGTGAAGAAACTGAGGCACAGAGGAAAAGGAAACCTTTATTTTTTTTACTAGTTAAAACAACTTTTACAATTATTTTGTATCTGCTTTGTCTGGTACGTATGTAGTATTTTAAAATTAGAATGTTTATGAGGTTGACCTGTGAGAAATACGCCCAGAATTGATAGTACCACCTCATTGCATAGGATATGTGGGTAAAAGGCTTTCATTCTTGCAATGGTAGAGCAGGAGGTATGCAGCAGAATTCAAGGCAAAAACCAGCATCTCAGCTCTTCGAGCTGGGGCAAACTGGAGAACATCCCAGTGCAGTGTCAAGCAGACCCCTGTGCCTGGTGCATGTCCAGGGAGGATGCTTTGCCCTAGTGGCGTGGAAGGCTCTCGGGGGGTGGGGGGGAGGTGTGCGTGTATGAATGTGAGTACATTCGTTTACAAACTCATTAATTCAAGTGTGCACTTCCCTTTTTCTACACCATTTATTCCACTCTGCTTTTAAGCTGGTTTGTGCTCCTTAATTGCTCTTGTACTTTTGGCAGCTGAGGTGCCTTTTGTGCATGGAAACTTGATTCAGTTTTCTATCTAATCTGACTCATTTTGCATTTTGTTAATATTATGAACAGATTCTCTGCAGTAACCTATTCTCACTCCTCCCCCAGCATTTTATATCTTTGAAGTTTTCTGCCAATATCCACTTTCTTTAGCCTAAGAAAATTAATGTGTCCAGTAGGGTTATCCTTCCTTTCTACTCATCTGCCAAAGCAAGCAATAGAAGATTTATATTTTGTGCTGTTATCACAAATTGTGATTCATTTATTAGCAATTTCCACTTAAAACCTCAGTGAGTGTATGCTTTCTTACGAACATGCGCATTTAGTTCTCATTGGCAAGTATAACATGCGTTTCTGAAAAGCGGAGCAGAAGTGTTTGTGAACTCGAGCCCAAGGCAGGCAGCGGGTAGCTCGTTTCCCGCCCAAACCCCGCGGTTTGCTCTGCATTCCAGTGCTGTGCCGTGTGTTTGTCGTCCGAGCGCAGACACATGTTCAGTCTAGCAGCTCCTCTTTCAGCCAGTGTTTGAGCAGCGGTTAAAAGAAGATGCACTCATGTGGAAAATCCTGGCAGCAGGCACCCCGGATTGTGTTACAGCAGCTGTCCTCAATGGCAAGGCATTGGTGTTTACAGTGTGTGTTTTTCCATGGAGTTGTGCTTGTCTCCCGTATATACACAACACAGGCCATTCTTCTCTGTGTGATGTGTTTTTCAGTGCTTTTGATACAAAGTATTTTCTGTGGTAATATTTGTATATTAAATTAGAATGCAGATGTAAGGGCAGACACCGGCTTGAAACATTCACAATTTAAAAGTCTGATACGTAGTAATTTAGATTGATCAGCATCTTTGAAACAAACAAATGAAAAGATAGGGGAGAAAAAAGCTTTACTTCAGCATACGTATTGGAAAATTCTGGGGAGGAATAAGAAATGCTTTTCAAAATAACCTATTTATCAGCACAGTAACTTCTGTGTGAAAAAGAATTTACTATTTTTTTCTTTATTTATTTGCATGGAGCCTTGAGGTGGTGGTGTAATTTGAATTGCAAATGGTTTAACTGTCAGTAACAACATTGGATGTCCTGATATAGGGCGAAAAACCCTCTTTGCATTATTTTATCCCAACATATCAATGTAATGTGGTATTACTTTTTCATAGCTATTTTTAGTGAAGTCATTATTTTAGCACCTAGACCGTAATTGGCCCAAGTATATGATGATGTCACTCCTGCCTCTGTCATACTTCCATTTATTTGGGGGGGGGAGGAAATCTTTTCTTGTTTTATTTTTCACTTAGTAAGGTCATGCCAGCGGAATTCAATGGGCTTTTCATTGTTTTCCAAAACCGTAAGTTCAGCAAAGTGCTTCAACCTGCTTGCTCAGAGTGGATGTTGAACAGCTATTGGCTTGCATAGGATTTAAGCACTATCTTAAGTGCTTTTTGGAGCATCAAGTGTTTTGTAGCTTATGGATAAATTCATGCTTCTTCACACACACACCCCCCCACCGCCCCAGGCTCACCCCTGTAACAAGTTGTATATGCATTAAAGTCAAAAGCCATTTTCTCAGCTTTGAGACACCCCTGGATCGTTCCAAGATCTGCCCATCCTAACAGCACCATTGTGTGATGCAGTGAAGTGTGAAAAAAGAAGAGCACCCCAAAGCAATCAGACCTTTTGGGTACTTTGTGAATAAAAAGAAGCAGCGGCATAATGCATGTATGAAATTGGATGGGCATACTCTCAATCCTGTGTATTCCACCTGAACACGTTTCTCTGATCTTCAGACACATCTATCTTTAGGTTGGATCACTTGCTATTTTGCTGTTCTGATAGGATGTAGATGGAAAGTTGAAGTCAAGCAGCCTAGCCACTCTTTGGCAGCTGCATGCCATGAAAAAGTGGTAGAACAAAGTTTTAAGTAGCATTTGGATAAACACATGCAGTACTAGACATGAGATTGTCTTAGGTTTACAGAAAGAAGTACTGTGTTTGTGTACAGGTCTGCCAGCTACCAGAGTCTTCCCAGAGATGTACAAAATCACACTCTGAGGCTTGCAGTCTGACATCATTAGTGGAAAAAAACCCACCCAAATGGAACACAGAATTTGTGAAATAGTATGTTTTGGCTTTTTAGAACAAAAATATGTATTGGGATTTTAGTCCCTATGTGAGCTGATGCATAGGAACCCATCACTGTGTTACACAGTGAGACAGTCTCTACCGATACCACAAGGAGCTTGAGTTTCCATTATTTCCTAGCTTCTGTTGTTGCATGCTGGAAAAAAAAAAAGGAAGCCCAAACTTTTAATTGTACGCAAAACTGTACATTCAGTTAAAAGACTGTGCAAATGTGGCAATGACAAGCCTTTGCATCTCGTCCAAACTCTTACCAAGACGTGGATGTCAGCAGGAGGCTCTTACTGCAGTGTGGCTGCCCCAAAGCAGCACGGAAAGTGGAAGGTGTACAGGGCTGCAGTTCAGCCTTCCTTAGGCATCAAAAATATTTTATTTTTGCTAGTACCTCACACAGCTAAGCAGTTCGTTTCAGCCAAGTCTTCCTTCTCTTTGATCTCTGCGCTGCCTGTTCTTATAAGATACTGAATTATCATCTCCTCCCTCGGGCTGTCTTAGAAGTTTACAGATGCAAACTTTCAAATCAGTTTGTGTTCAGCAGGTTTCCCCTTACTCCCTACCATTGCAAACCAGCAAAGTTCACAGAAGAGAAAAACAGTAGTACAAAACACTTAATAAATTATCACCCATTTCTTTTAGAAATCTTTCCTGAAGTAATGTTTACTCTTTAATACGGAGCAATTGATGAAAGCAAATCCACTTTGCAACTTGCACTTCTGGTAGGACATTAGTATATTGGTGCTGCTAACAGTGATAAGTGATAATTCAAGGTAGTTAATTGGTGTGTGTATGTTTCTGTTTGTGTATGTGTGTAGCTGGACCTTGTACCATCAGCTTTGGCCAAAGCACCAGTTAAGCAATAGGAAGATCGTGTGGGAAATCAGGCCTATGTGGAATTGCATGTCAACATTTTCACCAAATTACTTCCTTTTTTTCCCCTTCTTTCACTAGGATTATTAAAGATGTAACCACAGAGCCTCTTTTACAAAGTGCAGTTCCACACTACTGTCACTTTTCATTGCATTTCTTGAACACGTGGCCTTGAAAGCAATTTTACTATAAATAGCGCAACTGCAGCTTGGGAACTTGGTTAAAATAAAAAAGTAAGAATATTTTAATTTTATTTTCAGAGGGAAAAATTGCCGCCTATTCCATGCTTTTGTCTGGGATTTGATGCAAACTAAAGTAATAGCTTGAAAGCTTGTTAGTTTCCCAAATGCGTCTTCCATTACCAATGACATTTCTAAACACTGTTGCTGAACCTTCTAATCTTTAAGGTTCTGTCAGTGTAGGCAACTGTTAGGGAAGCTGCATAGTTTGGCAGTGAAGTCACGCCTGATTCATGGACCGTTATTCATTATAGAGTGATTTCTGCAGTTCATAAAGATGATAATCCTGGTGGTAAATGTTGATGGGAAGTCAGCAGTATTGGACCAGGAATTAGATGATCAGCATTATATGGTAGAGTGAAATCAGGTAGAAGGCATTCAATAGAGAAATATTTTATTTAATGCAGACTACCATTAAAAAAAAAACCAAAACAAAAAAGGCTTTAAGGGCTTTTGAAGTATTTTTTTACTAATTCATTCTAAAAAAATGTGTGAGTATAATTTAGAATTCCTTTTTGTTTCTTCCCCAGTGGAGAATATGATTTTGACTACCTTTTCTTTGCTTCTCTCTCTTCTCCTCAGCTTTTCGTATTTTGGTTCATTAATGTAATTTAATTAAAGGATGCTTAGGAAGTTCTGAGTGCATGGTGCATGTGGTGGGTACGGGCTTCCCACAATCAGCTTTTCTTTATGCTGGTAGAGTAACGTGTATTCCTGCCCTTGAACTCTTCTGGACTGGCAGTCAGTGGCTCCAAGCAGTGGCGACCTGTCTTGTGGCTCCAAGAGGATGACAAATGGCAGCTGGAGACTGGTTTGGGAACAACTGCATTTATTTTCATTTGCAACACAATCTGTGCCTCCTCCCCCTGTCCTTCGCCCAGTGTTTTGAATAGAGCACTCAGGGAAGGGAAGGAGAAAAGAAAAGTTTGGCCGACACTTGTTTACCTTGGTTGTAGTTCAACAGCATCAGTGGCCTCGGCAGGTTGGGCAGCTCGGTGCTGCAGAGCCGTGATGTGTATTAATATTTTGTGTGCTGCACAAAAATGGCCACGGCAGTGCAGGCAGCACGTAAATTCATACTCAGTGGTAGCATTCCTTTGTTGTGAGATAGGAGGTGGGTAGTTCCTGGCTTCGTGGAAGTCAGCAGGGGTTTTGCCAAAAAGCCTTAGATTTTATCCACAGTTTTCAGCGTTGTTTTGTTTCCAGGATTTGTCCTGAACTGTAACCTTACGTGCTGGGGCTGTCTTTAGTAGCTGCTTTCTATAGCGCATTGACAGCATAATCAAAACTCAGCGCTTGTTTGAGGGCCTTGGATGCTGCTGCAGTAGAAACGGTGCTAATCTAAACAGGATCTATGTGCTTGTGATTATGGTTTTTAAACTGACCTGAAAGCAATGTACTTTGTCACGAGGTAATGAATTGTGCTGCAGGAGAGGAGGGGGCTGGTTTGTGGGGTAGAAGTGCAGGTGAGGGTGATGGATGTGTCCTTAGAAACCTGCCTGCAGAAAGCTCCATAGAAAGATACAAACCAAAATAAAAAGCTACGTATACTCTCCTTAGGGACATTAGAAACATCTAATACATTCAGTTTTCTGAATTAGTACTTGGTATGGTGTAATTCCATGCAGGGCACACACGCTTTGGAGTGCATAGAAACATCAAACAGGGCAGTTCAAAGATATAAGTCTCTATTCAACAAAGCAGCAATAACGTAAGCACTTCATGCTAAATTAGGAACATATTTGATCTAAGAAATAAAATGCAGGTTTTATTCTTAGTAACTCTGCCACTGTTGATTTGACACTGTTTATTTGCCATTTACAGCAGCCATAGTTTCATTTTTTCTTATGATACCTAAATAGTATCCTAAGCTAATAAGATATATATTTTTTTAAAGACAGCTTTTTAATAGGAGAGACTTGCTAAGTGATATATGCCTGTTAAACACAAAGTTACATGAAACGTTTGTACTGCAGTACTGACTATGCACAGTGGTCATTCCAGTTGCTAAGCAGTGCAGAGCTTTCTAGCACTTCAGAATGAAGGTGTAAAACTCTAATTTAAGAAATTTAATGTAACTGTCCATTTGGAACATGTGCAAAAGATAATCAAGATAATGATGAAATGGAACTTTTAAGTTAAAATCTTAATTTAACAAATGTTTGGGTAAGCTTTTAAGAGAAATTAGATTGAAATTTTCCTTAAAAATATAGAATGAAAGCCTCAGGATAGGGAATTGTGACTGATGCTCTTGCCCAATTTTAAAGAGAATACCCACTTTTACTATCCTTTTATATTCTGCTAGTGAAAAATATTATACAGATTAACAAAGTACATTAAACCCTGAGAAAGAGTTGACAGCAAAGCAAAAAACTGTCCTGGACTATTTTACTGTGCACTTTGATGAATGATGTTTGATGTTTACAGTTTATTTTGTAGTAGAATTATATTTTGTGGCCTCAGGCAAAGAACTGTACTTGAACTGTTTTATTGTTTCCCTCTCTTTTCTCTGAGTATGAAAGAATTGTTGCCACCTGTGTCTCCTCCATTGTCTGAACTTTCTACATCTGCAAGAGCTTTTTAAAGCAGTATCCTCAAGTAAAGTAGGAATGAGCTGTATTTTGAAAATCTTATTTCTATGAAAAGTTTTCTCTGTAGCATCTTTACATGCTTTTTACTAGTATTTACCACTATCATGCTTTCTGGGTAAATTTCTGAAGTTGTAGGTGTATTTTATAAGTGATATAGGTACATGCTTAAGGTAAAGCACATTACAAATCTCATCTATACTAAGCAAACAAGTTATGCATCTCCTTAAATCTAATTAATGTTAATGGGATTGTTGATATGCTTAGAATTAAACACATTCTTGAATACTTTTCTGAACTTGGACCTTACTCCTTTGAACCTAATATTTTAGTCAGTTATGCAAGCAGAACGGTATAAAGGATTTGTTGCTGTAAATGTCTCATAACCGTGGTAAACTCTTCTGCATGAAGGAGCTTGAACAGTATATACCTGATTTAATAGAGATTAAGAATGTTTTTATTGCAAAGGAGAAACCAGGTTTGTCTTTTTTGTTGTTGTTTTGAAAAGACAAAAAATCTGGTTTAATTCAAATGCTGACTTGACATCAACCAAAAAATTGTCTGTGATGCTTGCTTAACTCCTGATGGTTATTCTGAAGTAGTGCACTGCTGGTTTGCAGTCTGAGCAGTTCAGAAATAGTGCACCAACCGCTGAATTGAAGACAAGCAAATCAAAGCCGCTTTTCCTGTCACACATACTTGTGTTAATCCTACTACAAGAGACCAAGCAGAGACGCAGTAGGTGTTAAGAATTGTTGAAAAGTTCAAAGTGTGCGTCCTCGGCAGGACACAGTGACTCCGGGGTGCGCAGGTTTTGAAAGGGTGATGTTGCCGCCTTGCAGAAAGGCTCGTTCCTTTGGGGCTGGCTAAAAGGTAGGGTTAAATTTGGTAGGAAGAGGGCTGTGGAAACCTGAAAGGGAACAACTGGTAGCCAATGTGCTTGTGGGGTCCTGCATACTTTAACACACTCCGCTGCAATCACAATGTGAAAAATTGTCACTTCACAGAAATCAAAGAAGGAAGAAAACTCTGTGATTCTGTGCTCTTGGTTAATACTCTTGCAAATGCAGGATTGTGTCCTACTGCATTTCCCTCTTGTGTTAGAGTGTCCGTTTTTATCTGACTGAAGCGATAACGCATTCCCTAAGAGACTGTTTCACAATCTAATAGCTTTTACTGTTAGGAAATTTTCTGTTGCTCTGTAAACTAAATTTTACTTTGTTTAAATTTAGACCATTACTGTGAGACAAATCTCCAGGAAATTAAGCTAAGTAATTCCCATCACTGTCACTGGCAGTTTGCACCATTCAGGTACCTGTAAGTCTAATAATTGTACTATTAAAGAAACAATGGTGCTGCATAATTTGTCTTCACTGCAGGAAAAACAAACAAACAAACAAACAAACCAAAATCACCCAAACAAACACCCAGTTGAGTGTTCATCAACCTCGTGTTTTTCCATTGTAACTATGTAAAAGATTGTGATGAAATTCAACCCTATGGTTATAACAGCACTTGTGGGTCAGCTATGTAGCTTATATTTGGCTTAAACATAACACTGTACACAATGACAAAAATACAGAAGGCTCATGAAGCTGGTTGTTTATTTGTTTGTTTTTTAATCACACCATTTAGTGTTTATTTTTGATCCTGATGTTAAAAGGAGCTGCAGCCTCTTTACAATGGCCTGGTAACTTAAAAGAGCCATAAAACTGCCTGTTTGGCATGTTCCCGGTTTAGGGAGGTCTACATGGACACTGCAGCACCTCTGACCTGTAGGTACAGAAGACGTGTAGAAAGAAGGGATAAAACAAACAGTTGTTGGTATTGCTGTCAGCTTGGTGGGAATCCAGCAGATATCCTCCACCCATCAGCATTGCCACTGAGCTGTATCTAGGACACAGGGACCCATGGACAAATGTACCAAAGGACTGCTGGAGAATGCAAAATAGGCGATGATTCTGTGAGGTCTGACAGATCTCTAAGGCAGAGATCTAAAGTAAGAGATAGAAGGACAGGATTCACAAGGCTTGCATTTGCCCTCATGAATGAGTGTTATTTGCCTGTGAAAATTGCATGGACATATGGCGGGCAGCAGCCTGGCAGCTCAGGTTTTGGAGGTACCTTGTTGTGCTGCGGCATGACTGTGAGTAGATAAAGGTGTCTGCAGTTATATTTCATGGCTGCTTTCTTAGGAGAACTCCTTCAGAGTTTGAGTGCTCTTGAAACCACAGATCAGACTTACTCTGGCTGTGGATGGTCATTTTGAAATATTTGCCTCTCTGCCCAGTACAAACCCAGCATTGTTTCCCTGGTAGAGAAGGGAGAAGTGATCATTATGGAGTCAGGAAGAGAGAATTAGGGCCTGATAAGAGCCCTGGAGATGCAAGGCCAGTGTGGTATTTTGTCCCTTCTGCCTGCCCTCTGATTACTGGCTGAAATGGCTCATCTTAATTAGAAGCTTCCTGGCAGCTGTGAATAACCTTCAAGGTTGTAGAGCCTAATTTTTATTACCTTTGGCTCCCTAGTCTGTTAAAAACAATGTGTCTCATTACAAAATGAAAAGCTTTGCCTTCCAAAATTAGACTTATAAAAAGTTTACACTCCATATTCTAAAATGTCTTTAGCTGAACCTTTTGCTTTCCTTTCTGCTTTGTGTTTATCCTGTACTTCTCGTGGAATCATTGTACTTAGTTTAGGTTTTTGACTTCACAAGATCTGACTCGTACCCATACTTTATGTATGCTATCTTTAGATGGAAAACAGTAAGTTGAGAAAGCTTCTTACAGCTGATCAATAGGTAGAAGAATATTGCAGAATTGCTGGAATGTACTACACCTGAGATGCTGGAGGTGATAGCAGTGCTGTGGTGGTTTCTTTGGGAAGAGGAAGGTTGAATCAGCATTGTAATTAAATACAATTCATAGAGTGAATGGACTGTGGACCTTGTCTTTACAAGGTGGCATTTGTTATGCTTGTCTCTGAAAGCACTACTGTAGTTAAGCATCTCTAAGTACTTTTATTATAAACCCATATTTTTATAGCCTTATAGCTTGACCATAGAAATTTGCCCTCGGCAAGGACTCAGCACACAGGCTGCTGTCAACACAGGAGTCTAAGTTGTGTATTTGTTATCTTCTCTTTCTTAAATCTAATTCATTTTAATTAGAGATGGGCTTGTGCTGCAGAATTGGGATCCAAATCTTAAACTCTCCTCCCCCAGGTTTAGAGGATGTATAGACTTGACACTTACTTCTGGGCCAACCTTTTGTTTAAATTCAGCTGGCAACAGTTAGGCAGTGCAGTAATGTCAGATCATTTTACAGTTTTCTTCCAAAGAACATAGTTTTTCTCGGCAATGTCCTTTCTTCCATTTAGAATGATGTCTTCAGAAATGCTCAATTTATTTTTGATTATTTTATTTTGGAATAAAATCAAATGGCTTCTAGGTTTTATTCTGTTTGGAAGAGAACAAAAAGTTGGAAGGCTGATGTCACAACCTGGTTTGGCTGCCTGGAAAAACACTTGTCTGTACTGATCATGTTAGTACCTCTCTAACTCCTGGGTCTGGGTAATGGCTTTTAGCTCAGGGTATTTCAAGTAAATTCCTAGGAGCAAATACTCTTTCAGGACAGACCAACCCAGCAACCTGTACCTTAGAAAACTGCCAGTATCCCCAGCAGTTGTGCACATCCCTCCCACATTCCCCCACCTCTTCAGAACTCTAATTTCTGGTTACATCTTTCAGAGACAATGTGTCAGTAAAGCAGGGAAATGCAAGTTTAGCGCATATAGGCCCATGCTTCCTTCTTACAAAACCAGGATAAAGTCTGGGTGAATTATGGGCCTGAAAACCATTGAGCTTTTCAGAGCAATCCCTTGAGAGCCCTGGGTGTGAGATGAATTTTTTTTAAGCCAAACAAGCTTCTCAAGCCTCCTTTGGCCTGACCACTGTCTTGCAATGGTGCAAAGACTTGTTTGCCTTCAAAGGACATTCCTCATCTAACTCACTCGTATACCTCTTGTCCCTGTACATATTCATGGAATTTCCAGGCTGGAATCTCCTTTAGCTTCTGGCCAAAGAACTTCTCCAAGCTAGTTAGTAGCAATCCCATTGCTATTCTGAGGTGGAGCCATCAGTGCACCGAGGCTGCTCTGCCCCAGCTTTTCAGGCATTCCTGAATTCCTGGGATAGAATAAAAGCTCAAAGCCACGTTAATGGTAACAATTGACCACCATGTTGAAATACAGAAAGACTTTGATGAAATGATACCAAATTTGTAAGTAGACACAAACCTGTCTCCCAGTTTATTGTGGCATAATCCAAACTTTGCCTAAGTACTAGCATAAGCATATATGAAGGTGCCTGACAGACATTTAGGTAAAAATACACTCACGTTTTTAACAAGGGAGTAAAAGAAATGGTCAGAACATGTCTGCCCCTGAATCAGAAACTGGAAATTCTTATTCACTCTACGTATGTCAGGGCTGACTTTTGTCACCAGCCCTGGTTCTCAGCTGCCTTTTCTACATGTGGATGTGCAAAATTAGTAAGCAGTTCTCACAGAACAGTGCTTACAATTTTCCAGTATTAGTTGAAAGGTGTTAGTCTCTCCTTCCATTCTCATTCGGTGCATTTAATTAAGTTGTGATGGTTACAATCATCAGAATTCCAAATACAGAAGTTTTCAAATATCAGTCTATTTAAGTATTGTATACAGGGATTTTGAAGCATATGAGGGGGTTGTCATGGGTAAGTCAGTAGATCAGTCCTTTTGTCCTTCCTTCCATCTGGAGGAGGACCAGGGCAAGGCTAATTTTAAATTTTTTATTTGATATAACTTGTTAACCATAAAAAAGATAATACTTTCACTTTCAGGCTTTGGCAAAAGTTTAGACAGCTGCTTATTTCGCTCCCTGTGTTGTTTGTTTTTTTTATAGGCAGACAACTCCAGTAGGATGTACAATGTTTAGTACTTTAAAAGCAACTATGCATATTTATCTTCCCATACATGTCTTCATTTTATAGATTCTTCACTCAGGGCACCAAGTCTCCATCCTTATTCCAGATTACTTTGGCACTGGAGATAGTTTAAAAAAAGAAATTCTCACTTAGGTAATCCTGGTGATAAGTTTTGTTTGCTCTCTTGTTCCTGCCTTTGTTTCCTGTCAGTGCAAATACTGTTAGGACTTTGTACAAAACAAAGGCAGAGAAAAATTACTAATATTCTATGTATTGAATAGGTCTTGCATCTTTAATTACTGTATAATTGCTTAATTGCTCTATAAAGGACAGTCTTCCATAAACATCCAGCCCAACTTTTAGGTCATGGCACTTGGTTGCTGTGGTTATGTGAATGGGATGTTGTACAATTACATGTTTTGGTGCGGCCAAACACTTCAGAGTGGAGAAATTTGAAGAAATCAAGAGCCTGCTTTCCCACCATGATTCATGTCAAAGAAGAAAAAATTATAAGTGCATATGTAGTTTGTGCCTGTGTTGTCATTTTTTGCAAAAGGGGTTTAGATTAATTTTGCAAAATTAGGTGATCTCTTTGATATGAGGGGTTACTCTCAAAGTCACATTCCAAACCTGTTTACTCATGCATATTACAAGCATAGAGTTTCTTGCTGTATGCTCTCTTTACTGCATACTCAGTCCAATCATACTAAATATGTCAGAATGATCAGCGTATGACATAATAAAACATTAATACTTGAGATATGTGTTGCTCTTACACTGGGGATACATCCTATTACCAGCAAAAGCAGGACCAAACCAGAGGGACTGCTGAGACCGTGCAGGATAGCACCATGGTGGTGGTGTTGCATTCATTCCCTGGATGTGAACCTTCCTCAAAGCTCTTTTTTTGTTTTGGCTCTCCAAATTATTTGATGTATCCTGTGATTTTTTTTTTTTTAATTATTATTTTTAAAAATCACATTAAAATTTCAGCATAGGGTCAGGAAGATGCATCTCTTTGAAATATAACCATGCCACTGTAGTTTAGTTCCAGACTCTGGTGCTGCAAAGATTGCCCCATCATTTGTGTGTCTCTTCGCTATCATGTATTATTCACCTGTCAATGGGTCAGTACAGAGCATTGTTTAAACTTTACTTTCAGATGATAGCTATGAAATTATCAGAAAACACATGATTACTAAATTAGGAGAAACTAAACCCTCATTTTATCGTGCTGACAAAATCCAGGCCAATTCATTTGAAGCTAGGGAAATAGTCCAGATTTAAATCAATGTGACAAAAAGTGAATTTGGCCCTATGCACACAGGTGTGGGTCAACAGAAGCAGTAATACTGTACTGGCAATGCACACTTGAAATTTGTTGTAAAATGTATTAATTTTGGAATATAAAGTAGATAGAAGTAATTAATAGCTGATTGTTGTAGCTCTTGCCTCAACAACATGATCAAGAAAGTTAATGACATTTTGTTTGCACAGTCCTGTACTCACGTCCATAGCTAATATGTATTTTCATGAACACTGCAAGAGCTTTTCTGCTATGGCTCTAACTCATGTTGTTTCCTTGACATTTTGGGTGTCAATAGCTGAGAGATGTACAAAAAAATAAAACCCAGTTTGTTCATCGATTTGAATTTGTCCATCTGTCTCCATTGACCCACCAGGTGTGTTTGAGTGGTGTCTGGCTGGTGTTACAGAATGGACCAAGAATTCGTTGGATAAAGAGCAAAAAAGTTTTGTCAACAGCTGTACTGGCTTCTGAGTTAGAACAAGGTGCTCAGTCAGCTCCTCTGCTTTGGGTGCTCTGCTTGGGCTAATAAATGCTTGACTGCACTGGGTGGTGAAGTCAGAGCTCTTAGCCAGCTGCTTTCTCTTGATGTACTGCTGCTCTTTGGGACACAGATCAGACCTATCCCTGTTACAGCTCTCTTAGAGTCAGCTGAGTAAATTTAGGAAAAAATCTGGATTGTTAGCTTTCCTGCCAAACTACTGGCCGTCTCGCTGTGTACTGTGCACTCTTGTAGAGCAGTAGTGGAATTCCCATTAAATGTCTCATCATTTAATTTGAAGAATAAATTTTTTAAAAATTTCCCCAACTAACTAAAAGAAGAAGCAGCAAGCTTAGGAAAAGTGCTGCCATTAACTGACATATTTCACATCTTACTGTCACATGAAGGAGTCAGAGCATTTTTGGAGGAAGAGGGCAGGCAGAGAACAGTTCCAGTGCTTACCAAGAGGAGCTATCCATATGATAAATTATATGTAGTAGCAATGAAGAACTTTGCCCAGGTTTACTGACAAGTGCTAGTTTTGAAATGTTCACAATACCACCGTGCTGCATAAAGTGCCTGTATGTTTGATGTCTATACATTTCTTAAAAGGTGACAGTTGGATCAAACTGTATATTCCAAATAATGCAAATGTTGTCCATATAATCAAAGACAGCTGGTCTTGAATTTGAAATAATGAGTTAATGTTAAGGGTTTTTTCACATCACCTGTTCTTGTCACTCATCTTTTTTAAACAGTATGGATGTTGCTTTTTTATTTATGTGTTATTTGTTACCCTGACTATAGTAGCATGTATTTTTTCTCTAGTTTCAAAACGTAATATCACATGCATCTGGATTTGTATGCCTTATCCATAGATATTAATTAATGAAGTTCAGTCTTCCTGTGCACAAAGTATCACTGTTTTGGCATTTATAGAGGCAGTCCAAACCCCTAAAACTATATATAGGCTTAGACGAAGA
Source organism: Columba livia (assembly GCF_036013475.1). NCBI lineage: Eukaryota > Metazoa > Chordata > Aves > Columbiformes > Columbidae > Columba > Columba livia. The sequence goes on from NC_088606.1 coordinate 52,824,056, forward strand.
GACACCTGGAGCAGTGGTGCATGAGATAGTCCAAACCACAAAAATGACTTTACAGTATTTTATTTATCTGAACAACAGAGAACAGTGTGTAGAATAGTGCTCAGTGTCTGATCAACTAATTGTGCTTGAACCTCCCTGGACAGCAAAAGTTTATGTTAAAATATTTGCCTTATGTTTTTCACTTTTTTTTTTTTTAAATGCCTTTTTTAGTTCCCCTCCCAGTAGGGAAGTAATACAAATTCATTACTAGCAATGTTGCCTTAAAACAATATGAACTAACATAAATATTAAGAGACTAATTTTTGGTAATTGTAACATTATTAATGCATATTGCTCTTAGAACTTCAGTATAAATAATCATATTTGTGCTTTTGTCAGAGCGAGCTGTTCAGTAGCCCTCTCTAGTGTGTTTTTTACATTGCCTAACGTGGAGTGAATGTTGACTTTAAACATTATAGAGAAAAGCAAAAAGCCATATAGGGAGATGTGTGACTTTGTTTCAAGTGCAACTTCCCGAGAAGCACAGCTGCTTCTTAGGCTGCACTTTCCATTAATTCCTCTGAAATGCTGACAGAGGTGTTGGTGAATCTTAAAGACACTGTGAACCTGAGTTGGCAGTACAGGGCCTTCATTTTCTGAAAAGGAAAAAATTAATCTGTATTCTGTGTTCAGTAAACCTCCTGCAGATTGTAACTAGGTATAGTTTGTGGTGTTTTTATTTTTTAGACAGCTGTTCTTGAGGTACAGCCCAATAGTCCGATCTCATGTTCATTACCAGTTTGACAGAGAGCAATGCTCACTCCATACACATGGAAGCATTTACAGTTTTGACAGTAGCTTGTTTTACTGTACCTGAATGCTGTAGATATTATTTTATCTGTTGTTTTATTGAGGGGTTTATTTTTATTTTATACTTGGGGACACAAGTTCATGATGATGCCGACTAGCAAACCCGCCTTGACTGGAGTGCCTTTGGGTTTGTTGCAAGGTCCCTCTGTGTTCTTGTGTCTTGTGTGTGATTCATGTTCCCCAATAAGTGAAAAATGCTAAATCATATATCAAAATGAAATTGTGGAAATGGTGATGGTTCACCAGTGTCCTGTGAAAGTGATTTTCCTTCCAGCTCATTGACACTGGATGCATATTAAAAATCCCAGAAAAGAACATGCAGATGAGCTTTCCAGCTCATCATTTCAGCTCAAACAATAAATTAAATGACATGGTTTTTTTTTCAGGTTTTCCAAGTGAAAGACCATAAAATTAATGGCAATTTATTTTGGTCCTAATAATCATGAGTTTGCATTCAAACAAACAGAAATTACCTTCTGTGCTGTTTTTTGTTTTGCATAAAAGAAATGCCAACTAGATGCTACTGGGAATATTTTTATCCCCAAGGTCTATATTAAACCTTTCTTGCTAAAAGACACATTTCTGAAATATTTATCATAAACCTGCCATGCTGTTGTCACACTGTTCCTTTTGTGGTGTGAGCAGTTCTGGGACTTCTGCCAGCATTGTTTCTTCCATTCAAATCAGAAATTTGCTACGAAGTGTCTGGTTCTCAGATGAATAGAACAATGCTTGTTCATCAGCCTGACTTTGGTGATTCATAACCCAAATGTGTGATGCCATGCAAAGCAGAAGTAGCCAGTATGTGGCCTGTCAGGTTTACTGACATTATATTTGCAAGTATAATTTTAATTGTATGTGTACATAGGAAGGGGGGAAGGGTTGATCATTTTAAATAGGAGTCAGATCTTTGAAACACTAAGTTTCTGTTTCTTAATAAGTTCTACAAAGAATTAGGTAAAAACTGAATGAGACTGAGGCTTTGATTTATAGCCTTTTTTTAAAATGCAGAAAATGTTGCAGAATTAGTTCTTCTGCTGTTTTTGCTTCTGAAACTGAGTAACTGAGAAATACTTGTATGCACTGGAAGAGGGTCTTGAATCTCTTGAACCTGGAGTGTGTTTGAATTATGTGTTGGTACACCTCACTCTGAGTGTCCATTCTAAGGGGTTTCATCTATGAAATATTTGTTTCAGTTGGTAAGCTAAAAACAGTGTTCCTTCAAAGGAATTTGTATACAGCAGAAAAAAGTCATTTTGCAGATTTTTTTTTTCTTTACATGCTTTGCAATTTTAATCAGGATTTTTTTTTTTTTTTTTCATGAAGCCATTGAAAGTTTCATGGTCAAGGTGCATTTAGTAGTTTAGAGACAGGATACTTCTGGATCAGGCTACCACATTCCCTAACATCAAAAGCAGGACACAAAATATTTGTGTTGGGGGAGAAGCAGCATATTCGTTTGAGCAGTAATCTTGTAGTAGACCTCCCTCCGTAATCTAGACTTCCTTCCATTGTAGAGCTCCCATCCTCCTGTGTCTTCTAAAGTATCTACGAGCCCCAAACTGTACCCTTTCCTTTCGTCCCTCTTACAACAAACTTTCTTGTTCTCTCATTACTCATCTAATCACCCTGCCACCTCTGCTTCACCTCAGATCCCTGGAGTTTCCCTGTCTCTCTGCTTCACGCTTCTCATGAAAGTTGGTTGCTATTAACGTCACCTGCTGTGTTGTCCCCATAGCACTAAATTCCAGACCCAGTGCTCAAATTCCCTGCTGTGGCTGGTACGATGTCCTCTTGTGTGCTGGAACCTGCCCCTGCATTGGCCATTGGTGCAATACTGAGACCTTGCTCTTGCTTCTGACTAGGATTCCAGAAGCCCAGAAAGGAGCTGCCTTCGCTGAAATCTGTGGACATACAGTAGCTCATATGGATAACAGATAACATACATGGGTCAATTTTTTGGGGGGGAAGTGATTTAAAGTCATAGAATCATATAGAATCATATAGAATCATAGAATAATTTTGATTGGAAGAGACCCTCAGGGTCATTGAGTCCAACCATAACCTAACTCTAGCACTAAAACCTGTCCCTAAGAACCTCGTCTAAATGCCTTTTAAACACCTCCTGGGTTGGTGACTCTACCACTTCCCTGGGCAGCCTGTTCCAATGCCTGACAAACCTTTCTGTAAAGGATTTTTTCCTAATATCCAGTCTAAACATCCCCTGGCAACCTGAGGCCATTTCCTCCTGTTTTATCACTTGCTTCTTGAGAGAAGAGACGAACACCCTCCATGCTACAACCTCCTTTCAGGTAGTTGTAGACAGTGATAAGGTCTCCCCTCAGCCTGCTTTTCTCCAGGCTAAACAGCCCTAGTTCCCTCAGCCACTCCTCATAAGATTTGTGCTCTGAGTCATTGTATAATGAAAAGGGCATAACTCTATTAGCTGTTGCATGGTTTGATTTCTAAATGAATATGTATATTGTCAATATTGCAAACTCAGCCAGGAATCTGAAAGTCAAGAATTGTTTCTTTGCATCTGTGTCATTGCTGGTGATAAATAAGAAATTATAACTAGGACCTTATTTTGATGCACCACAGCACAGTTCCAGACAGCCTGCAATAACATGGATGTAAGTTATTATAAATAAAACCTATCACAGTAATAATTATTAATGTAAGCTTGTAACGTTTGTTAAGTTGTAGAATCAGCCGAAGGTCTTTAGCATCACTTTAAGGAATATAAAAGTATGGCCCCACTGTAACTCTCCTCTATGTATGGTTTGGAGTCAGTATTTTGTTATTGATTTTGAGCAGCTTTCTTCCAATTTCTTTACTTAGTGGGTATCACTTCCTGGTAAGGCTACAGGAAAAGCTCAGGTCATGCTTAGGCCATTACTAAATCTGTGAGCTAGTGTTTTCCAAGGAAAACATTGTAAATTGTATTTTAAAATGGAAATGTTATTAGACACACAATTAATTAAATTGGATTAGGTATGCATCAGCTCTTTAATCTGAAAGATTCACTTTCCTGCATTTCTTCTGGATAGAGGTAAACCAGAGTGGTCTGAGTGAATTCAGTCTTTCATAAGCAGTCATGTATCTTTGTATTAACAGTAGCAATCTAAGACATGCTTTCTGAAAACGGCAATGCTAATTTTGGTAGGCTTACCTGCATTTTACTTCAGAGGTTATCTGCTTTCACCAGCAATTGTCAAGTTCTTCATGTGGTGGGAAGCACAACTGGAATGACAGCTGTTGCCATGAGTATTATCCATACAGCTGCTTCACTCCCGTGTGTGTTCGCAGAAGCTGAAGATATTCCCCTGGATGCAGCCAGTGTCTGCAGGTTCAGATACAGCGGCCCTAGTTCAACAAAGCTTAAGGAGGTTCTTAAATCATGTGGAAGACACTACTGTATCATTGAAATTAAGTGCAAGCTTAAATGCTTTTCTGAAGGTGTAAGGGTCTGGGAAGAATGTATAGTAGGTCAGCTACAGTAGGATGTTACAGGATGCTCTGAAGTACAAGACACTTGTTTCAGGCACGTTAAAGTTGTGCTCTTAAGCTATTAGCAAAACAATAAATATTTTTTAAGGGACAGAAAATCGGTTAAAAAATACGTGATCTATCTTAAGAACAAAATATAATGTAGTAAGTCCTAAGCTTAAAAATAAGCATTTATCTACAAGAAAAAGTTTCTTGACACACAAATCACTTGCTATTCTGTTAAGTGTTTGTTTCACTTTATAATTTAGCAAAGCAGATTCCCTATTAGATACTATGTATTAAATGTTGGCTTTTTGAATTGTTATAAAATTTAAGTCACTTTTAATGATCCGCTTAAGACAAACAGCCTGGCCTCCGTGTGATGCAACGAGCCATATTTCCAGATCAGTAGCACATATTTTGATCATTGAATAATTCTATGAAAACACTTGGAGGGTTCCAGGGTTTAACACTCTGCTGGATTCCTGTCAAATTAACTACAGAAATTAAAAGACTTTTTTTTCTGACATATTGCATTATCTGCCTGTTCAGAAAGAAAACTTTCAGAATAAATACTTAAACCTAGATTTGCTTAGCCCATATTTCTGGGCTTCTTGCTAAGCATTTCAATAGAGAAAAAACTAAAGCAACCAAAAAAAACCCCACCGCCACATTATTTTTATCTTTACATTTGTTGAAGTTGTCATTCTATTTAGAGTCAGACAAGCCTGAGGTCTTAAGTTACGTGAATTTGGTCAAACTGACCCTGAATTCTTGACTGTAAACACCATAAATCTTCCCTGCAATAATTAGTTTCACATTGTAAAGGCCATGCTGTGAAGGGTAATCCCTCATGCAACAAGTTAAGTTTCTAATTTGTTTTCCATAGCACAATGAATTCCAAAAGCTTTCACCATGTTTCTAGCGAGTCATTTATCAGCTTCATAATAAAGCACGGAAGGGACATCACAGATCACGTGCAACAAAAACCAAGTTGTGTATTTCCTTACAGCAAGAGTAGGCAACGGTGCCCTAGGGTTACAGTGTTTAATATTTTTGTTTTGTTTTTCTTTTGTCATTCACTTTGTTTTATGAAATTTCAAACTTACAGATTTTGATTACTTTTCAGAAATATTTTTAAGTTGAGCCCAGTGATGAAGTTTCTATTACTTTTCCTATAGAGAGTAGTAATACGCCAGTCTTGTACTTCATTGAAATACAACCCTGCAGTATTGCAAAAGCCTTTACTAATACAGGGAAACATCAACACCAAGACTCAGCCAATACATATGTACAGAAGGTGCTGTCCTTTTTTTTCATCATGTAATTTTTCAGAATTGGTCTGTTACAGTTTTTCCTAGTCTAGAGAATAGAATTTTGCATATATAGAGTAATAGAATATTTAGCATAATCCCTTTTCAAGTAGGCTTCAGTATTTAGTTTGGCTGCAGGAGCATATATCTCTAGAGCAGACATTTCAACTGCAACTTTTAAATCACTGCTAAACTCAGTAATATTCTTCATCTCATCTTGATTGTGGTGAAACCCTTGTTACTTTTTTTAGTATTTCAAGTTCATTTGGGTTTGGGTTTTTTTCCCAGGGTGGTCATGGTGTAAGAAACACTTTTTTTTTTTTTTTTTAAGGAAGTTGATTTGGGGAGAAAATATATCAGATATTTTTGACTGAAGTGAGTGTTGCTTTAAACATAATTTTGCTTCTATGGTGTTGCAAAAGTCATTTCAACCAAATACCTAAAAGAAGTCAGCAAAAGGCAGCATTAATGGCACACATTTTTTACAACAGTTTGGTTATGTCAAAAAATATCTGCCTTTCTGCTTCAGCACATGCGAAACAAGAATTCCAGACCACAGTTCTTTTCTGTCACCCTTGGAGTTGAGCTTGACACACACCAGCATGTCAAAGATGTTTGTAGGAGAATCCTCTGAATGCCAGCCAGGAACACAACTGCGTAGATCATCTCTATAATGAATGGTGACTTTTTGTATTCCGAGTTTCATTTGGACACAGGGACCATGTCTAAACATGCACCTCTGTATCAGAGGCTCTGCTAAAAACATAACTTGTGTTGGGGATTATTAAAGCACTAAATGGGTTATTAAGGTTATACTTCACCCAGTTCATCCCTTCCCTGCAATTTTCAAGGAAATCGTGTAATTAAAACCTGTGTTGTGAAACAGTAAAAGGGAAAAAAAAAAAAAAAAGGCAAAAAGAGAAACAGACAAGTTGAACAAGATGAAGTATCCAGAGATAGTGTGCTTGACAAATGCTTTGTGGGTTTTAGCAGAGGATCTGCAAGCAAGCTGTTCCCTGGTGTGACAGACCCTCTTTTAATGGCTTTCTAGCTTAAGAGCTTTGTTCCTTGTTCAGGTGGGTTGTCTGAGGAAAGATATTCTGCCTAACAGTAATCTGGTGTCAGTGACCATTATTTTCTTAGTGTCTTTTGTCTTAATTCTTATTATTTTTTTAAAATAGATGTAGATCGATAGAAATGGTGCTGTCTGAGGATGTTGTTCTGGCCGTGAGTTGAAGCTGAAGAGGTCTTTGATATACAGAGGCTGTTGTAGTTTCAGTGGCTACATAGGGAAAGGTAGAAGGGCTGAAGTTAAGTGCAAATGCTCCTTTAGGGCTGTGAATTGATGATGAGTAGTTTGATTGATGCACAGATTTTGATGCTTTTGGAAATTGGGACTTAGTAGGACAGCTGCTTAATGGTGTTTATCATCAATATTCAGCATAGACTGAAACCAGAGCACCTATTCTCGTTGTTTTGCAGGCCTTGTCGCTGAGCCCCATCCGTGCCCCATCTGGCTTTATCTCCATTAATACTGTTGCCCTGGCAGTAAGAGTTCTTTCAAAAATAACACTATATCGATAACAAATCCAGACTTGGAGATCTTTTACAGTCCAGTTAAGAGTTCCCCCAAAAGCTACTTCCACTGGAGGTCTGTAGCAGATCCCAGGTGTCTCAATTTGTGCATCCACAGTTAAAGGCTGTAAATCCAAGATTGTGTTGAAATGCGTTGCAAAGGTAAAGAGGGAACTGGGTTTTCCTGGATGAATATATACCTTTGCCTCAAGCATAGGGCTTTCTTCTTTTCTGTAGTTCCCTGCCTCATTCAGTAGATAACACTGAGCAAGTCTGCTGAGTTCACGCATGGCCAAGGATTGTTCATCCCTGTGTCCTTCCTGTTGTGAGGATTTTGTAGAGTGGGCCAGTATAACTGTTAACCGTTGAATCCCTAATATCTGGGATACTATGAGCTAAAAGATTCTGGTTAACTCACAGCAGACAGTGCTGTAGAGTTATTTGACTATACAGTGACCTTATTTCTAGGGAGACTCATTCGCTTATTGTGGGTATAGACCCTGCTGAACACTAGGCTGTTTCTCTCAAGCTTCTCTGATGTCTCTACATTCTTGGTAACAGCATCAGATGGGGTTATTAGCTCAGGCACAGCACTATTGCTCTCATCCTCTTATGAGCTGTAACACCAACTTGTCATCTCCTGTTCATCCTTGTGTTCCATGAGGACTGCTGTCAACTCAGTGCTAATCCTGGACCTTCAATTTTCTTCCTCAGTAGTTAGAAAGCTTAGAGATGTTGTCACGTAGTATCCATATGTATGTTCTTTTTCAGAACCATTGAAATTTGGGGATGTATTATCTGAAAAATTACCTAAACCATTTTGAAACACACATTACATGTTGAAAAGGCCCTAAAGAAGATAATCCCATTGACTAAGCCTGAGGTCTAGATTTCACAGTACGAAGGTCTCTTTAGAAACCTGGTGAGGACTTTCCAGGAATGAACATCTCTTTTCCTTCTGGCAGTGATGATAATCCCCTACTGCTCACAGAATGTCATTTAAGTTACTTAGAAGCTTTTGACTTGCTCATGGATAACTCTCGATGAAGATTGGCTTCAGCTATAGATTTGGGAAACTTTTCCCAGGAAAATTCAATCATTAAGACTAGTCAGCAATTTGTTGTCAATTTCTGAGAGGGGAGAGCTGTCAAAAAAGAAATCTGGTTCATCTTCAAAAAAGCTTTTACAGTGGTCTGCTTTGATCTACGGCTCAACTAAAACAAACAAACAAACCAACAAAAAAAATCACCTTAGGAAAATGGATCTGAGGTAGTCAAAATGTCCTTGCCAACTTTTTTTTTTTTAATAAAAAGGACTTTCATGTTCAGGCAACACTTTGTAACAAAGTACAAGCTAACCTGTCTTGGAATTTGAAAACCAACTTTTAAAGTACTTTGATTGACCAAAACTGGAGCATTGTTACATTTTTATTTGAAAATCCTCTTTTGATTTTTTTCCTGTCCCTGCCTTTTGAGATGGGAACGATTTCTGAAATCATATATGTTTTCACAGAACAAAAAGACTCTCAGCTCTTGAATCTGTTCACTAGCGGGGATCTGCCCCACACACTTCCATGAGCCCCTTGAAGTGTTAACCTGATATTCTGTTGAAGTGTGGGTTAGCTGGATCACTTTCAAAGGAAGCAGAGATGTAGGGGCACATTCTGATGTCTGTGCTCGCGCTGAAGCAGCGCTTTGTGCTGCCTACAAGTCACACTGACTTAATAGAAAATATTAATGGAATAATGTCTTCATCAGCATAAATAGATACCAAAACTTTTAAAAATCTGTACATACAAATGGTACTTACCATAAGTTTGGATAAGATGCAGGAGTTGTCACTGATATTATGCTGCTTTGTTTTAAGGATCAAAAGTTGCAAGAAAATGCACCTTTCTCTCCACCCCCTGCTCAGCCACACATGCTTTTTAAAAAAGGTTGTTACTTTGGTAAGAGAACGTATCTTGCATTTGAAAGGTTTAGTTTATGTGGAGTTGAACATTATATAGACTTTCAAATCATATTGCAAATAGGAACTTATCTTTTGGCTTTAATGGCAAATGTATGTATTCTGACACCTTAGAGGCTGTTTTCAAAAAACTGCTGAGTTGCAGTGGATCTGTTTCAGTTGTGCTTTCACTGAGGGCTGGTCCTTTAGGGACTAATCCTCTTCTGAAGAGAGGGCAGTGGGCAAAGTGGAGGCTTAGCACTGCTAGTTTTGTGTATATTTTGTACTGCGTGTATTTTATATACTGACTCACAAATTCTTGCCGATATCCAGCAGGATTGTCATTTAGGGAAAGATGATATAACCGAATGTGCCCGGGAAATTTTATGATAACTTTTTGGATATTGAGCTTTCTATGCTTTTTTTTTTTTTTTAAATTCCTAAAATCAGATGGACTGTGATTTGTTAAAATCATGCACAAAGCCTACGTTTATACTATGGCTTAGTTCTACCTTATGTTATGAATGTAATAGTTTTTGGAAGTATAGCTGGAAAAATTGAATATATTGTTGTACATCAGCTGTTTATAATAAAAGAAGTATGTATAAAAGAGTTCTAGGACCTTTATAAACTATGCATGCAAATTACTTTTGGAATTGCTTTATTATGTTTAGTTGTGACTGCCATTGCTTTGGGTAACTATTCAAATCCATTGTTATGAATTAATTGCAATCATCATCTAGTCTTTTGATACATTTAACTTACATCAGCTAATCAAAGGCGCATGCATGTTACGCTGCCACAGAACATGGAGTAATTAATCTATAATGTTCTGTTTATTTCTCTATTACGTTTTTTTTTTTTCCTAAAAATAGAATGCAAACTGTTTAAAAACTGAAGAGATTTGGTTGGACATCAGATGCATTTGTGTGCTCTTTGCAGCAAGAACATCTAGTGAAATATTTGAAATAAATTGGCAAGGAAGTGAACTTCTGGTCCTTGCACTTTAATTCCCTTGGGAGTGTGCTGTTCATTTGCTAATACACACAACACATCATTTGTATGAAAGATGCCAATTCCTGCTGTGTTTCTCTGTTTTTCTTTCATTTGCATGCAAACATGCAGTACTTGAGTTCTACAAATTTAACTGCTGTGATCCATAGGAAAATTTGCTGCATTTGCATGCATAAATATTCAGGGTTTCTAACAGGAGAAATGCATATTAAAAATGTCTGTGTACATCTGTATGTACCCAGTTCATGTAGATATGTGTGTTAAATAAAAAAGTCAGGGTGAATGTAACATGCATTTCTTACATATCTGATGTTTATCCCTGATGTACGTATTCTGTGGCTAAAGAGGGATAGAAAACTCATTTGAAGACATTCTGTAACCGTTGACATTGATGCTAATATTTTTATCCAAAGCTTTACCACATTTATTCTTTTGGGCTGTTTTTCTAACAGGGCAGTAATCGTTCCCATGTGGTTTATACAGTGAACTGAACTGTGTGCCTCTTGCCTCTTTGTCTGCCAGAAGCAGGAGGGCTGTGCTTGTATGTGTTATAACTTGAACCTGAAGAATATGTGGAGAAAATCAACCAGTAGCTGTGTTCTCTTAATGACAGTTAGAAAAAGCAACCAAAAGTGCATGAAGCTTGCAGAGCAAACTGCTAGTAAATGCACAAATGGATATCAGGTAGCCATGAATTAATTGAGGCTGGAAAAGGGAGAAAAATATCTGACTACAAGAATGTGAGGTTCTGGAGCTGCCCTCCGAGAGGTATTTGAACAGCAGGACCCAAACTGGTACTTGCAATTGAGGGAGGAATTCTGCGATGTGGTTGCTGAAATCATAGAAGTGCGGGTGGTCCTTCAGACTCAAGGTGCTTCATCAGACTCAGGGGCACTGTACACTCTCTGTACACTCACCTCTGATTCTCCAAAAGGTTTAAGTGGAAGTTGAAATCAAGATGAGCCTTCCTGTTGGTAAAACTACAGTGGAATAAGCGTTTCTTCAAAGTAACAAAGATGGGAATGAAACATTTAACAAAATAATTTTTACTCCTGCATCCTTCTTGTTTAAGATTTGCTGTCCCCTCACAGAACTGCAGGCTTAACTCCCGCCCCCCACCAGAAAGCTCAAAGTCTGCTCCCATCCTCTGAACACCTTGTTCTGTCCTCACCTCCCTCACCCCACCATTCTTTTCAAAATGGCAATTGTTGCTTTCTTTTCTAGTGCGAAGTATACCAAATCCAGAGCCATATCTGATTCCTTCTCTTAATCCCATCATGTTGCTATTAATCCTAGCCTTGAGTTGACATAAACTAATAACAAATGACTACAAAGTAGCTACGGGCCTATCACATCAGTATCTTTAAAAATCAAGTCAAATATGAGGCAAATGAATGTAAATTTAGTTGGTTGAACATAGGTCCCCCAAGTTAACCTTTTATATCAGAGTAGTATTTTTAAGGCACAAAACTCTTTTTTTAAAAAATAACTTAATTCCAAAATTTTCCAGTGTATTTGGAATTTTTCTTTTCTAGATCATACTTCATGGTGAGTGTTTCCTAGATAACCTTTCTTTCCTCCAGTTTTACTATCAGATTATAAAGTTGTGATATTTCTTTGTCCTTAGCTACTCATCCTCAGTATGCAACATCTACACAACAGGTTCAGATGTTGTATAGAAACAAGTTGGTCAGTTTAAGCCTTGAAAAATGAAAAATAACAACGTATGAGAGCAACATATATTTCCCTTCAGCTGTCTCCCAGCGAATGCTGGTATACCACCCAGGCTTAAAGAACTGCCTTGCTTATGAAAGCAAAGGCAGCAGAGAATCAAACAATGGTTCAATTTCATGCCTCATTTCAGACATCGTTAAACATATTTGGTTTCACCTCATCTTCATCAAGGTCCCAAAAAGAGACAGGAGCCCTGATTAATGTATATCGTTGCAAAAGAGGAAGAAGAGAAACTTCATCAATCATTTTATCATTTTTTTTTCTGATATCTTTACCTCTATGCCTCCTGTTGTGCAGCTTTTTTTTCTTTTTTCTTTTTTCTTTTTTTTTTTTTTGAGATTATTCTTTCCTTGTGTTTATTGCTCTCATTGTGCAGTTATTAAACCTCTAGTAAAAATCAGCTCAGCCTTGCAATACTGCCAGTGGTTGTTTCTTCTACAGCTCACTGTTCTCAGGAGAACTTCTGCACTGCCTGACTAACACCGTGGTGCTATTGCGCTTCACTTGCTTTTACAAAAAGGTTGAAGACCCCAAATAGAGTAACTGTTGAATTTTGTTTACTTTATTATCCAGTCTAGAAGAAAATATTAGCACCCTGCTTTATGGGCTCTCTTTGTTGTTCTTCCCCTGTACATGGGGAAGAACACGTACGTGGCCGGTGGCCAAGGAGATGAAAACCTGTTCATACCACTCTGGTGCTATTGAACTCATGGGAAATATCTGCTGGTTACAATGGAGGCTAAATTTTCACTCTGTAAGTATTAGATGTGAGAAAGCCAGGACCCTGTTTTCTGCTGTCATCCTTTCTTCAGGAAGGTTTGGGTACAGCAGGCTCCAGGATGAAGCTGCTCTGTCACCATATTAGGTCCATCTGTAGGGTGCGGTGTCCTGTCTCAGAGGGTGGCAGCAGCAGCTGCTATAGAGATTTTTTTCAACATTTGTGTAGTAGTCAGTTGTAGCTTAAAATAAAATTGATAAGGTGGAGGAAGATAACAGAGAGAAAACCCCACCTTTCTGGATCTTGCTCAGTGCTGTGGGATGTTGGCATTATGTGACCACCAGAAGTAAGGTTGCTTTCTGCGGAGCCATCGGTGCTTTGGATGGGTTTACGGCTGCTAATCAGAAGGGGCTGGTAGCCAGGGAGAGCTCTTATCTCAGCAGGCATGGAACCACACGGTGGGACCAGCAGAGATTGCAAACAGCTCTCATGGCATCGCCTGTAGCTGCTAAGGGACCTGAGTAGGAAATGTATTGTACCTGAAGAAGGAATAAAATCTTGGTACCAAGTACCATCTGTGTAAGCTACTCTGAATTATCAAAAAGGCAGAGTTTCAAAGAGTAGAGGCTTTGTAGTTGCTGGAAGTGGGCTTCTTAAATGCTGGATGTAAAACTTGAGAATTTTGGTTTGTCTTCCTGTAGTTCCGTTCAGTTTGATGTTTGTTTGCCTTTTCCTTTTCTGTCTTCTGCCTCGGCTTATTTGATGTTTTTCCCCTTCTGCTGAACCTTTATTGTCACATTTTCTGTTTCCTGGTCTGTCCCTTTCCCCATGAGGCAGCCATGCTCCCTGTGCTGGATTAGTGTTTGCTTTGGGACCTGCTGTGTCCAAGAGAAATCTTGTCCATTGAAACCTCATTCATGTGCACTGCAAATGAAACCTTGGAGGCCAGTGGTGCTGGCACTCGGAAGAATGAAAATACTAACCTAGATGAACTTTGGAGGAGGTACAGCTAATTCAGTATCACGCATACCTGCAGGTTTTTCCAGTAATGTGTTTAGATGTAGTGCTTTTGTGCCTGTTGAATTTTGAAACCTTTGGACAACTTTTAATTTTAAGCTAGTTACGTGACGGCAGGCTGTCAAACTGAACTTTGCTTTTGTTTACGCAAAATCCAGAGGAATGAGTGAGACAAGGACTCCTCTAAGGGACATTGTATGTAATATCAAAAACATAAGCTAACCTTGGTGATTTACATAAATGCTACAATATGTGATTTAAATGAAAGTTAGCATTTCATATTTTAAGTGCAATCTCTTGCCCATATCATGCAGAGATTTGAGGCCAGTCTTGCAAAAATTCCTCAGCTCAGCAAGCTCACTCTTAAGCTAACAGCTAATACAGTGCAAAGATCAAAAGGGTTGGTTCAGTTTTTTTTGGAACTTGCACATCGAGATAAGATCTACATGAGACTGAGCTGAATATTTTTCATGTTACATCTGTGGTTTACCAGAAGTGACAGTATCACATAATTAGTGATGTAACGTTTGAAACATTTAGTAAAGTCGCATGTGGATCTAATCTTTATGCCTAGTGGAGCTGTTATATATTTGTAAAGACTGTAATATATTTTCTGTAATTTCTTTATAGCTCATAGTTGATTGGAATGATGTCTATTATAATAATTTTATGCCTTAGAGTAAAACTTTCTGGACCTAAATGAACTAATATCTCTTGAATTCTGGTTGATTTTGCAGCAGTAAAAAAGCTAAGATTTGTCACCCGCTAAATCACTTACCAAATTCAAGCAGTCCATATCTGAATCTCTTAACATTTGAATAGCAACATGTAGTCTTTTTTTTGGTAGCGATTGTTGCAAGATATAATAACTATAATTTTGATTTAATATTGTATTATAATTAAGTAGCAAAATCTGAAGGCTCAGTGGAACTGAAAATTAATTAATTTCTAATTGTTTTTCCTTATTTTACTCTCATGCCATAGATACCCTGCGGCACATTCTGAAGTGCCTGGCTTTCTATTAAGAACAGAAATTTTGTGCATGCCTTTCTGGATAGTTTCTGGGTGTCACTGCATGGCCTAAATGGGCCATTACTCACCAGGAGGAGAAATTCCTCGGTGTGGTGGTGCAGGAGGGAATCCCCTCTGTGTGCTGGGGACAGCTTCCCGTGCTTCAGCGCTCATTGGGGCAGTATCGGGGTAGTATTCCTTTATGTATGTTGTTCTACAAAATACGTCCTTCCTAAATGGAAAGAATATTCATTTCCTAAACTGTGTCTAGAGTTCCTGCTAATGACAGAGGACATGGCGAGAGTGCTGTCACCTTGGGCACTGCAGAATGCAGGTGCACTGGCTCTAAATTCAGTGACTGCAACAAACCAGTGATTTGGATTTGATCTTGTTATTTGTTCAGATTTTTCACAGAACTTTTCTTTCCACTTTCGTATTTAGCGATTGCACGCCTGGCATATTCTCCCTTTGGCAATATCCAGTAATTTTGTTGGTTCCAATTAGGATAAGATTTTGTCAGTTCTAACGCTAGCTTTGTATAACCGTTAAGAAATAGTGGTGGGCAACTTCCAATTTTCTGTTCGAATAAGAGGAAGTGATGCATCTTTTTTGGAAACTGCTTTTGATCTACTGATTGAAAGCCCTGTATTAGAGGTAAGTAAGAGTGATGTTTATTGTTAGCTATCATCAGTCTGCCAAACTCACTGGTGTTTGCCGAGCAGCAGCTGCGCGCTTGGTGCTTCATATGCAGCTCTTGATGTGCGTCCTTCCACTGGCGACATCAGGAACAGGGGGGGCTCTCGTTCTGAGTCACCGTTTGCTTAATACATTTATCTCTGTATGTAAGTGTGTGTAAAATCAAAGGAAGGGAGCACTCCTTCAATTTCTCATTACAATAAACATTTAAAATATTGGAAAAGTAGCACCAATGGGGTTGGCTGTTTGAAGCTGACTGTGACATGAAACACATGAAAAACTCTCAGGGTTGGACTTCTGATATTTCTTGAGAGCAGGCCACACTGTGTCTTATTTCTATCAACCATAGGCATAGGAAACATTTGTTTTGCTCTTTTCTTAGGTGTCTGTTGAAAGTGCTGGCAGGTTCCTTGTCCTTATTTTGCTGTATTTTTTCCCCTTAACCAGTGTGGTATACCATGTACAATCGATTCTCAGTCATTCTAGGAATAACTGAACACTTTTTAAGACTTATTTCATAGTATAAGTTGTCATAAATGTGCAATAATAAAAGTTGACTAAAGACTTAGTTGTTCAAAGGCCAGACTTTCTCTAATGACTTCTTGCTGCAAAGGAGCGTTGTCAAAGTGGCTGTAATGTTCACTACTGTAGCACTTTCTTTTTTAGTGAATATTATATATTGTGACATTGAATGGGACTGCTTGTGATAATAAACACCCTGACTCTATATAATAGATGTTTGCATGCTCTGGGCCTTACGGTTTCTTGCATCAGCTAATGAGAGTATTTTATATGTGCAAGTGTCATAGAAGTTTAACCATACTCTGTGACTAATACTTAGTAAGTCTAGATATAATCAGTAAAATATCAGCAGAATTGCACGCAAGCGCGTTTGGGTTAAATAACCCTTTTGTTTTTAATTCATTGTAGTAATATGGACACAGTCCAAAGCATACAGACTCCCAAGTTTTGATCTGCTGAGATGTACATGATAAAAAATAGAGGATTTTTTTGTAATTCAGGAGTTCAGAGAGACTTTTTTGTAAGGGCACTTAACCTGTGGAATTGTATCCCCAGAGCAGTCTTTGAAGTCACTGTGCCTAGAGGCTTTTAAAATTGAACGCTCTAAAATGCCTGTGGATAATCCATGTTGAACATTGGCTGAGAGATAGAAAAGAGTTTGATTAATTTCATTTTCTTCCTATTATTTTTTCAGCGAGTTGCTGCCAGGTTCTGTCTGTGCCTGTGTAAAGTAACTGGACGCGCTGAATCCTTCACTGCTTGAGGAATTTCAGCTGGTACAAAATGCTAGCAAGGCAGCAAGTGCAGCCTCTTTTAGTGGGGGGAGGAAAAAAAAAGGTATAATTAGATACCTTGAATCCTTCTGCAACGTGTGATTCTGGGCTAACATGCTCAGAGAAAGAGCAGAGAGAGTTTGAGGCTGATAAGGCAGCAAGAAAGTATCAGTGTTAGCTGCGGGAGATCAGTCTGTGCCATGATGTGCAGCAGGTTGTCTTTCCGTGCTCTTTAATTAAACAGGGTAACAGCCTGTTGGTTCTTACTGTGCCTTCCGACTCTGTTTCTAGTTATCTGGGGCTTTATGATCTTCTCTCCACATAAGTAATTTAAGAATAAAAGCTATTTTGAGCAGCAGCGTGGAGCTGACGGTGGGGGCTGAGTTTCCGTCTGGTCCTGCACCTCTGGGCCAGGGCAGCGGTGCGAGCGCTCGGTCAAGGACACTGGCAGCGACATTTTTCATTCCCTCAGAAGTGCCAAAGATGGAGCGTTACCAGGCTTGTCACACTCTCTAGCATGCTGAGTTACACGCGAAGAGCAGATATTTCTAAAGTACTGCATTCATGGTTCATTTGGATGAGCAGGCATTTCTAATTTGGCACCAGCCTAATGAAAAAGATGCATTCCATTCCAGATTCCAGCAGCTGCAGACTTCATTGACTCCAAAGATAATGCCTTTAGTTTTGCCCATGGAATTCAAGTGATAATTCAGCTAGCTGCTTCTAAATCCAGTGGTTGTTATACTTAGAGGAAAAATAGTGAAATAAAATAGCTACACTTTAAATTTACCCTCATGTTAGTTTTTGTTTGATTTACTGGTAAATTATGGATATACTCTAGTAGATTAAGTAAGAATTTATGGCATCTTTCATACACAAAAAGCCCAACCCCAACAAACCCAAAGCATGCCTGACAGAAGAGGTAGTGCAGAGGACTCTGATTTAATAAATAAATGCTTAAGTAGTTTTGCAAGTGGTGGGAGTGAGTCATGTGCTTTCATTTCTGTATTGCTTTGGATTCTGAAGGGGAGAATGAAGGGTAGCAGCTGAGGTTAACATTTAATTTTATTATATATTGGGAGGCAGTTACAGTGAATGGTAGGAGTAGCCTTATATGTTTGAGAATAAAGGTAAAATTTGGACATTGAACTAGATTCAAAGACAGAAAAAATATTTAATGTATGCATTTCACTCTGGCATTCTTTCAATGTTCTTTATAAATAATTTACATTGCCTACTTCCAAACTGATAGAAGAAGCCTGTTCCTGAGATAAAGAATCTTTTCCTAATTTAAATACAGAGCAGGGGAGTTCCCACTTGTGGCAGTTCGATAAAAACATTTATCTGGTGCTTCTTTTGCTTGCTCTCTTCATTTTGACCCCAAAATTTGTTTTTATTTTAATCCACTCGAGTGGATTAAGTTGAGGAATAAATCCGTTAGGCTTCTGCAGATATCTGAAACTTAGTCAACTGATGCCTAATTTTTAGAGACATGAACATGGCAATGTCCGTGCCCTGCTGATTTCAGTTTATTGTACCAGCAAGACCTGTAACACTCACAGGAAAGGCATGTCTGCTTATTAGGTAAAAAAGCAAGGACTTTATAAAAGGAGGAAGAGCGGTGTCAACATGACACTAGTAACTCTTATAACAAATTTTTACAGATTTGGCTTTCCTGCACATTTAACTTGAACTTTGGAAGTCCTGTATTTTAACAAAATTGTCTTCCTCTCTATGTTTTTGCACTTCTCTACCGACAATAAAAGTTTTCAAGCTTTTTAATAATACTGAGAACAATAAGAAAAAGTTTATCCGTTATAAAGGTGAGTGCAAGACATTGTTGGAGGGATATGTTGCACAGAGCTCGTTCTTCCCTGAAAGCTACGGAGTAAGCCTTGGGGATGTTGGAAGTGGGAGGAGGAGAAGGAACATGATACGGTGGGGTGGAGTGTTGAGAACAGGCTGTACCGTCAGCTTTTCCATACCATGAAGTGAGAATGGGATGTTTTTTTTCCTGGATGTGGTAGGATGAGAGGTGAGGTAGTAAGGTGCTCTTAGATGAATGGAGAAGAATAATGAAAGATCAGAGCAAACAATATAAGAAACATCTGGTTCTCAGCTAGTGGCACCAGTTGTTGCAGTAGGTTGTTCAGGAGTCCAAAGTGTAGAATTTGGGAATATTACCTAGAACTGCTCAGGAAACAAATGGGAGAGGCAGTGATTTCCAGCCTGGATGGTAGAGTCAGCTGGTTAAACTTCTCTGTAGATAGTGAATAAAAATAATCTGACTGCTAAAGCTTATTTTTTTTTCCTGGCATATTTAGGATTCATATATGGTTGGCTCTTAAGTTACCTCGGCTTTTTCAGTAGTGGTCTATGAATACGGGAATTTGATGATAAACACGCAGGTTTGAGATCCTTGCCTGAAAAAAAAATGATATTGAGTTTGTGTTTTTAATTTACTTTTAGATTGATACATGTTATCTCTTTTGGTTATATTCCATTTGTATCATTAGCATGTTTTATTTCATGACAAGCCAGGCTTCTGTGACAGATGAGCTTTCACTAGTAGAACGGGCAAATAAAATACAGAAAATTATTTTTAATATGTGTTTTTTTGAGTTTTTGTTTATAATCCTGGCTTCATTCAAGATACCAAAGTAGGGAGCCACATTCTTTTCTTTCCGCAGGTTTAGCGAAGTGTCCTTTGCCTTGGGCACTGCCCAGTGGCCTATGAAAGGTTTTAAGTAAAAATTGCTGACTTTTTTTCTGAATACTGCCATAAGAAAATCTTGGCAGTTTATTCAGATGTTATCTCTTGGAACTTTCTCAAAGCCTACATTGAGGAGGTAGTTCTGATTTATAATCACAAGGCAGATAATCTAAATTCATCTCTGTTTTATAGGCATCCATTCAGAGTAAGAAGAAAGTAAAATCCAGACCCAGACCTCAGAAATTGAGAGCTATAAATGTACTTTTTAAAACACAAAAATGGCAGTTCAACTGAAAACCATGTTAAGCACATCTGATAGTTAATAGATTTCACTAAATTGCAAAAGATTTTGCTCAGTTTTTTGTTTAAAAAAGCCTTGTAAGCCATTAAGCTTCATGCTTTTTGGATTCAGTGACAATAATGTCTCAGTAAAAGATCTGGTATTTAAGATGTTTTGTAGTAAACATTGATCAAACAGTGTTTTGAATTTAGCAGCGTGTTAATTTCACTTTGCACTGCAGAGTTCTCTTTTAAATGGATAACTAGATTGAGTAAGTAAATATAGGGTTGCAGTTTTTGTAAGTCTCCCCAGTTAGTCCTTTATCTTCTGTTTGCTCAGCTTCTAGGAAGTGTCTATTAAGTCACAATGCTAACTAGAAAAAATTAGTTCTATACTTGTTATTTGACACTTGCTTTATGTGATTCCTCCTAAGGTGGTGCTTATATGGCATCACATTTCCCCCAATATCTTCTTGTGTAGCTTAGTTAACCTTTTGGAAACACCGACACTCTTTTTGGATTTCATAACAAAATACTGCACATGTGGCTTTTATAATATTTTTGCACTCATTTTTTGGTATTAAGATAATGCTATGGTAGAAAGCTAAACACTGATATTCTGGTTCCCCAGGGGAGCATGCACTGTTTTTTATCTCGTCTCTTACTGAATTCTTTTGTGATCTGAACTCTTTTAAATATAAGCCACTCCCATTTTCTGGAGATGGAATGCAAGATCCAAAGATCTGAATTTGAGAAAGGCTGACATTAATAGTGGTGGCTGAAATCCATGGAACCTATGTGTTACTCTGTCAACTGTCACGTGATGCTAACTGCAATTGAGTTTTCATTTTCATGACCAAAAATGCAGATATACTGTAAAGTGACACTGAAAACAGTGCTGCAAGGACACGCATGGGGCTCAGCATAGATGTTCGGTGGGTCCTGGTGCTGACTTGAGTAGAACCTCAAGTATCTGCAGCTGTCCTCAGGTGCATCAGATCATAGAAACTGAGAGGCACCTTCGTTTTGAAAAATCCAGCTTTTACATATCTAAAGTTAGTTGATGTTTTTAGCTGTAATCGAACTGCCTTTCTAGTTTTGATCTGCAAAGTGAGAGTGGTGTTGTACCACTCAGCTGCCAGGAGTGTTTTGAAGCTCCGTGCATTGATATTTCTAAAGTATTTATATTCACTCATCGAAAGGACCTTGAAGTAATTAATCATTCTGTATTCATCGTTAGGGTTGGAGAGTGTGAAGCAAATAAAGAAGAGGTCTCAGAATTCATGGACAGGAGAAAATAAAATGCTCACAGAATGAGTGGTCCTGTCTGTGAACTCAGGTTTCCAGGGCTGTTGCACAAAAACTGTGAGTGAACATTTAAAGTCTGGATGACAGTGCTAAAGGAAAGAGGGCTGGTATTATGTGCTTTTCAGCTTCTGAGCACATGTCTCAGCAATAAGAGATTATTTCTAAGAGCCCTCCATCCATATACTTTTCTAGCACTTTTTTCACTCTGTACCAGTAGTAAACCTTCTCAGTAAATAAACAAAAGAGTCAATTTCAATTTCAGGTAAAATCATTATAACAGTGACAATGCTAAGTTCTTCTGTTAATGATTTATTCCTTTCTGAGATTCTCTCTTATGAAAGCATATTTAGAGCAAATTCTGGGCAGATGTTCAGTCTCCACTGTAAGCACTTGCTTTTACATGGAATCAGAATAAAGTTATGAATGTTTTTAGGAAGGTACATTTGTTTTATCTAATACAAAACAGTGATCCAGTTAGATGAAACACTAGCACTACCATACTGGTTTTACTACATAGGGCATTTTGGGTGAATGTAAAAGATATAATTTTGTCATTCACATCTTCACACATGGAAAATGGCACTAAAAACACTGACTAGAGTCAAGCACAGTTTGCGAGAGTTTTGGGGGTGCACCAAAGTGCATCTTCTTTACCTCTGATACTTCAGCAAGGGGTCTTTCCTCACCATAGGCTTCCAGTAACACCCAAATGGATTGTGGTTAAGTGATTTGGTCTACTGGGCACTATAGTCTGTTTTCACTTCTTACCACTTTATATTTGAACTTCAGTCTCCAGAGATGAAAGCCTAAGCGTCACTAATGCCATATTCCAGCCAGGCCTAACCATGCTGCTATTAAGTCCAGTAATTATAGGTATTTGTGAAAATTTTTCAGTAATAATTAGAGTCTTGGACAGATTTATGCCTTGCTGATAATGTGATTTTTAGCATGTGCTGTGATTGATTACCCGGTAGTGAGTCTCTCTAACAAGGTGAACAAATTATTTATTTTATTACGTGAAACAAAACAGAGCATCTATCCAAATGTTAGTTCAGCAGTTGGCTGCATTAGTTCCATCTCAGGAAAACCAAATCCCAATTACTTTCAGTTGTCCTTAGTACCTAAAGAGCTGTCT
This sequence comes from Columba livia, assembly GCF_036013475.1. Taxonomy (NCBI): domain Eukaryota; kingdom Metazoa; phylum Chordata; class Aves; order Columbiformes; family Columbidae; genus Columba; species Columba livia. The sequence continues at coordinate 52,846,149 of NC_088606.1, forward strand.
TTTTTTTGTGCATGGCCAGTTTATAAGAATAAATATCATCCTTAAAGATTTGTCAGTTCAGAAAACAAAGTATGCCAAAGTGTTTACTTAATCTCTTAAGGAATCATATTTTAGTGACTAAAAGAATCATATTTGAGTGATCCAGTTAGATGAAACACTAACACTGTCATACTGGTTGTAAAACTACACAGGGCATTTTAGGTGAATGTAAAAGATATAATTTTGTCATTCACATCTTCACACATGGAAAATGGCACTAAAAACACTGACTAGAGTCAAGCACAGTTTGCGAGAGTTTTGGGGATGCACCGAAGTGCATCTTCTTTACCTCTGATACTTCAGCAAGGGGTCTTTCCTCACCATAGGCTTCCAGTAACACCCAAATGGAATTGTATTTGTTCAGCTCACATTTAACAATGAGCATCGAATTTTAAAAGGGTTTTGTTTTTCCTTGAACTGAAATAGTGAAAGCAACAGAATAAGCAGCAGTACATAGACCAGAAAGTGCCTTGTGTTGATTGTGAAACCAGAGATAATGCGGTTGGGGATAACAGAGCCGATCTTTAGTTTTTGCAAGCACTTGTCTACACATGGAATTATTTAGGAACAGCAATTCTTGAATAACTCCATGTGCTGACACTCTTGTTTCTGTTTAGCTTAACACACTTTGATGGATTAAAACAGAAATAAGACTACCTTATTCTGGAATAAGTGTGTCTACACCTGGAGTTATTCGGGAATAGCTGTTCCTGAGCAATCATTACTAAATAATTCCATGTTTACACAGTCCTTTAATCTAGCAAGTTCGTAAGTCATTTCTGAAAACAGGACTTAGTTTCCTGTGTTATTAAGAGATAATCTAAATATTTTTATCAAAAGTATTGTTTTGTAAAAGAAAAGTTGAAGTCCCAGCTGTTCTTGCAAGTTGTAGGCTGGATAAGGGGTATCTATTGGGGGGGAGGGGGTAAAATGATGCAAAATAAGGAAAATGTACAGCAAAATAGCAATTTTCAGTACAACTCAAAGAGACTAGTCTGAATAGTTCTACAGTATCTTTACTGAGAAGGTGCCTTGAAAGAGACATTTATTGCTTTAAGGATTTTTACCTATCAGTTCTGCATCTGATTGTATTTAAAAATTAATACAAGACATTCTAGTTTCATCAATGACAGAATAATAGTGTAAATGATACTGTTTGCCTTACAGTGAAAACTTGGGGGCTTTTTGGTTTTTGTTTTTGTTTGTTTTTAATAATAAGGGGATTTTTTTTCCCCTGTGTTAAATAGATACATGGAAATTCATTACAATCAGGAGTTTCAGGCCAGTGAAACTCAGTGCTTACATTCTACTTGACAACAAACTGCATCTTAGTGCATTTATCCAATTCACTTGTTTGACTTACCAGTGGAGATCTCCAGAGCTTGTAGAACACTGTGTTCAGCTTGGCTATTTGAAGAGATGTGTTATTTCCTTGAAAGACTGAGAATTGAAATAATGTTTTGAGAAACTATCAGATTATCTGTTCTTATTAGAAGTGAATGAGCCTCGGTATATTCAGAAACATTCAGAATTTCTCTATAAAGACATTTTCTGTAAATCCTGGAAGGTTCCCTATAATAATTGGTAAGAAGTTCAGATTGTTATGTTTTAAAAACAAACAAAAAATGCTGGGTCAGAGTTATTTTTGTATTCATAAATGTAAATATACTGCATGGTATACATTTTAAAATTCAGAACAGTGAAATAAATGTCTGTGATTCTGACGACAGAGGGGACATTTAAACGTAGTATTGTATTAATAGCGATTATGCTGTTCGGACAAGCTGTCACTTTCTGTAGCAAATTTCTTTCCATTGTAAGTAAACAAAAGCTATGTGCTCTATTTTTTGATTTCTTTCTCTGGCATAGAAATCTCTTATTTTCTGTGTGCACACAAAAATGTACATTTTGCTGTAGTGTTTTCTCCCACTCACATGAATCACATTCTTAACTAAAGGCAGCCCAAGTAGCCTTCAATGTAAGCCTTTCTCCTAAACACCAACGTTACAAAATTATCCTTCCATGAGATCATAGCTGACTTAATTAAAACAAGGCTAATGTGGAGCAGGATTGTACCTGATTTGCCTATCAGTATCCTGTTCTTTTTTCTCTTTATCGTAATGAAGCTGGCTAAGAAGAATTTGACTGCTGTTTTCCTCCCATAAACTCAAGTGAACTTTGGCAAGATCAAGACGTACAGACAGTGTTATTGCAAAGTCATAAATGGGATTTCTGTAGATTCTCCAAATACGTTTTTGCAGGCCACCAATAAACTCCTTACTGGGCTGAGGTAATTCAGCGTAGGAGACTTGATGAATGAACAGTAAGGTTGTTGCTGTGCTAATGTTTAGGCGTAGTTCTTCTATATATTACTGTATAATAGTGAACTATTGAATCAGCAGTGGGAAGGGACTTCCAAAAAAAATGCATGCTACTTTTCTTGGAATGCTGACTCTGTGCAATGTTGGGCTGTGGTAGCTCTGATACCCAGCTCTTGTTCAACAGCTTTTGGGTTATTCAAAGTCATAGTAAGTTTATTTCCCTACATGAAGGAGCCAGCAGATCTCATAAAACTGTAATTTTGGTTATCAAAGCAAACAAGGCTTGTGTCAGGAGTCATTTATACCTCTGTCAGATGTGTATTGATCACAACAGTCCTGCTGCAGGCTGGGTTTTGGGTGTTGCCAGGCAGGCTCACAGAGTTCTGCACACAAGCTGACAGGTCTATCGATCAGGTTGTTTCCCGTGTAAAGCCAGGGCAATTCTGTCATGAAAATGAAATTAAAAAATGCTCTGGTTTTAAAGTGAAGAGGCAGTGCTACCTTTCTGTCGGGGATTGGCTCAAGGAGCACAGACATGAGTCCACCAAGCAACTGTACGAGCAGAGCCCATTTTAGTTGACATAAGTAGGCCTTAGTTAGCTTGTCTATTAGGCCGTGGGAAAGGGGGGAACGGAAAAGTACTAACTAAGGCAGGGTTAGGATATTTTTGAAGAGATAAGAGTGAGAAGAATGTGGGATGCGCATAGCTAGCTAAACCCAAGTAGGTGGAGTAAGTAAATGTGCTTAGCCTATTAGATAGAGACAAGTATGCATAATTATGGTATTTGGTATAAATGCACGCTATCTCGGGCAATAAAGTTGAAGTATGCTTTATCACTCATATTGAGTCGGCTGCATTTCTTCCTCCGTCCGCTCGGGTCTGGAACTCTGCTGGGACTTTTCTCTGCACCTTTCTACCTTCTAGGAAAAGATGCTTCTCTGCTTGGGGAACTGCTTGGTATCCCTTCTTTTTGTCATGGTGCTTCCCAAGAGGCAGACCTCTGAGCTTAAACTCTCTCTCAAGCCAAAGGCGTTAAGATCCTCAATTTATTTAAAATCCCATCCCATCTGTTTGTGCACAGTTCTCTCATAAAATGTCCACAGAGCTCTTCCAGACCCAGTGTAAGGCACTCAACAAGTGCCCTTATGATAAACAGGATTTCTTGTGATTTAGTATAGCCCATGAGAGCAACGAAATCTCTGTTAAGCCCTAACGTGAGGATTTTGTTTGAGGTGATTTCAGGCTATCATATACTTGTATTAAATCAGAGATATTCAAAACATTGTTTTGCATTAGCCCAGATACCAGTACTGGTTTAGAGGCATCCAACTTGTAAATTGCTGCAGCATCTTTGGATTTAATACTGTGCTCTGGGGCCCCTGGGGGTGAGGTAGTGTTCTGGTCCGTCTGTAGCTGCCATTTTGTTGGAGTGGCATAACTCCTTCCCTAAAATCTTAGAGAAGGAAGGGACCAAGCATCAGTGAAAACTTTGTTATGGGATGATGCTTCCTGCTTAGTTCTCTACATTATCTATATTTGCTAGGTATCTTTTTTTATATGAAGTGGGGAAAAAATCCCACACACGTTCCAGTTTGTTGTTGTTTTAATCTGATTGGTTGGAGTTTTGTTTGTTTGTGGTTTTTTAGTTTTTTTTGTTGGGTTTTGCTTTTAGTTGAAAAGCTTGTTAAAAAGAAACTGAAGTATATATGTGTATGTGCATTTTGTTAGGATGTCAGACTGACCCAACCTTTCTGTGTAAACAGGGTTAATGAACCTTGCAAGGCACAGGATTAACAAAGAGAAAAAGGAGCTCAGGAGTAGTGAAAATGGCCTCAACATTAACTGGAGAAATGAGTTGCTCTCCAAGTATGTCCATTTGGCAGCACTTGTGGGCAAGCAACGTGATGTTTTCTCTCTTTTTTTTTTTCTTAATTTCTTTCCTTGTCCCATTCTTTTCACTCTGCCAGCCAGTCAAGAAATAGACTTTATTCATCTGCACAAAAGGCGCAGTTTACAGATACCTCCTGATTCTTTAAAGTTATTTATTCCAGGGCAATGCAAAATTAGAATACACATTGTGAGTTTAGCATCTTGGGGTCAGCTGTGAATGCATGTGGTGGTTATATGTAGAACGGGTGAAAGCAGGTGAAGGCTACTACTGCTGTTAAATGATTTTTCTTGCGTACGTCTCGTGGGCAGCCTGTGTGACAAGTTGCAGTATGAACATAGAAAAAGCCAGAATTAAGCCATGACTGTGGTGTTTAGTAATTATTAATTGAAGTACATGTTTATGAATTGTGGTGCTGTGGGTTAATGTATTATATAAAAATTAAAACACATTGCTGTTTTAAAAAGAACATTATCCCATGCTTACCCCTTTTCTCCCTGCCCCCTGTGATTTACATTTTCTTTGCTCTAAAAGAAACCCTTTCTGATTAAGGATCATGTTGAAAACTCAGCAGTTTTTAATCCAGCTCTCTGCAGGCTGCAGTTCATGCTTCATTTAACTAATCAGTTCCACTGCTACATTACTAGACAAAATCACCAGTTTGAAGAGAGAAGCAATTATAGTAAGTCATAAAAATGGAAGACTCCACATTTTAAGACACAAAATCCAGTTTAAAAACTCTCCACTTCTCATACAGATGATTTGGAGGGTGGTTTTGTACATGACCAAATGAATAGCACACTTTTCAGTGTTTTGCTACACTTGTAGAATGAATCTTGATTAAAACATGCAGTACATGTTTAGCTGTTCAGCAGAGACTGTTGAAAAGGTTATTCTGCATGCTTTGAAATGACAGTATGGATGCACCTGAAAAAGTTTCAGTAAAGTAAACATAAATGCTGGTGTGAACTGTGAGTGTCAGTCTTGAACAATAATTGTTAATGTGGATCTTGAGGTTAGCATAAATTAGGTCTTCGAATCAGCAGAACTGATGCTTGTTGTTTTGTGGGGCTGCTGGAATATAACTGTGGACAGATGCATTGTCAGGGACAACAAATCAGACACTGAGAGGAGATGCTGTTGGAAAACGAATTTCATGTCCTGCTAGCAAAAAACCAAAAGGTGTGGGGCCAGCTGTGGAGTCCTAAATACTCCGACGGACCACTGCATAGGACTTGTTTAACCTGTTCATTTCATCATACCATAATCCCAGAGGAGACCTTGCTAGTGTGTATTCTTACCTAAATACTTACAGGTTCGCTACTGTTGCAACACGTGCTCTGAAGGTTCAGAAAGGAGCATCTCTGCCTTTAAAGAAATGTCGCCAAAGTGACAGAACCATTTGACTGCCTGTCCTCCGTGTATGGATGTATATAGGGACGCACATGCATTTGTGTAAAAAAAAAAAAAAAAAATAGGAAGCTTTTATTTACACTGAGTGTGTAGTTTTTGGTTTGTTGGGTTTTTTTGGGGGGTTGTTTTTTTTGGTTTTGTTTTTTGTTTTTACTTTTTGCTTATTCATACAGTTTTTCATATGGATACTTGTTTAAATGTGGAGCAATGTTGCCAGTGCAAACATTTTCTCTCTTATTCCCTTCCGCACATTTTTCTGTGCTGTTTCAATTTCAGTTTATCAATCCTTCTTCTAAGACTACTAGCAAGACTCTTGGACTAGGTCGCCTTACTATAGCTAGAAGTATAGCAATTCAGGATGTCTTTTGCACCAGGCATATGAAAGTTGGACGTTTGAAATACTGAGCATTTCTTATTAAAATATAAATCTGCTGTGTATTTACTGAGTGCTTAAATGTTTATGTTCCTCTTTTGAATAAGAAAGATACTGTTGTCTTGCTAGAACTTGATACCTTAGCTATTTAGGGCATTGTGCAGTGGTTTAGTTACATGAATCCAATTGTTGCTAATCACTAAATGACCTTTGAAGGTCCCTTCCAACCGAAACTATTCTATGATTCCATGATTTTCACAGTTACTTGCAGATGCCATGGTGCCAGGCATGCTATAAAAACAAGAACATGATAAAAATAGGAGCGTTCACCAGATAGCCCTGCCTCTCAAGGCGTTTCACTGTGTCAGATCATTTTTATCAGCGTGTCAGCCCCATGAGAATCTGTTGTGACAATGCAAAAAAGCTAGTTGTTTTGAGATGCTTAGTTGGTGCCCTACAGGTGAAAAATGTGTTATACTATTAGAGGCATTTACGGAAAATATTCCTAAAGCAATGTGGTGCCTCATGGGGCATTACAACCCACGGCCAATGACACAAGATCATGAAATTTGTCTTCTGAGAGCAGATTCAAGTTCTTTACATGATCTTTACATTGCAGTTGAGTCCATCACAGGTCATGCGGATTTTCTGTTTCCTCTAACATGCAGGTTTATTCTCCAGAACAGTAAATGTACTAGGTCAAGTTCTGCTTTGAGCTCTACCTGCCTAGATGAAGCAAAGTCACTCCTAAGCTTCACTGCTTACACGGCATTTCCATTTCTTACAGGAGCAAAGATTTATATATTTCTTACTTTTGCCCTGAACTGATGCTTAAGTTAGCACATTGCTTTTTTCCTAACAATCCTACAGTAACAATAATATAAGAAGACAGGTCATATGACTTAGCTCTAAGTTAGTCACTAGAGCAAAAGACCTAAGTATGAGATGTTTTCAGGAAGACAGAATATGGGCACATCTAAGGAAAATTCTCTTCAGTAAGTAGTGCCGGATAGCCAAAGTAAGTTTGAGTAATTTGTCTGAGTTCTTCTTAAACTGTTTGAAAAATAGCACCTTTCTGGGTATTTTTATGCTTATGCACTGTAGATAGGTGACGGCATGACGTAGTTGATTGGAGAGGTTCTGTGTTAGCATATAGCATTTCCTTTAATAGTAGCACTACAATCAAGCAGAGATTACTGCTAGATCCAGGAAATATCATTTAGCCATCTAACTAATCCCCATATTTTCGGAGGGAGAGGATGAAAATGCTTTGGGTTTGTTTTTGTTGTGTGTTTGGTTTTGGTGTTTTTGTGGGTTTTTTTGTGGGTTTTTTGTTTGTGTTTTGTGGGGAGGTTTTTTGGATTTGTTTATGGTTTTTGTTTGCTTTTCATTTTTGTTTTTGTGGGGGTTGGTTTGTTTTCATTTATAGGAAGATACCTTAGGTTAGTCTATTTTGAATGTCAAGAGAATAAATCTGACAGGAGTCAGAAGAGCTCCAGTGGGACTAGCACTACAAGTTACAAAACAGCTAACATCATCCAAGACTAATTTCTTTCCCCTGTTTGTCCTACTGTGGAGGGAGAGTTAAAAGGCAATTCTTGGGGAGTTGAAAGGCTCCATAATAGGGCTCCTCTCTCTAAGGGAGTAAAACTGCTTTGTGGCCTTTGTCTTCAGGCTGCTAATAAACCATCCCATGCTGTGAAGCTTTGAGTTCACTCTTAATTCAACTTCAGTTCAGCTTCCATCAGCTTTCGTTTCCCTGTCTTTGTGAGTTGTTTTTTTTTTCTTAAATACATGCTGTATCTAACTCACATTTGCGCTTTTTCATTCATTGCCTGAATTTATAAAGGTACCAGCTTCATAACACCATGCTTGGCAATTTTTGTCAAAGCACAGAAATCACCAGAAGCATTTCAGTAGCTGAGAGTTTTGATGGTAACTGCTGTCTTTTTGTCTGTCTGAATGCACGTCTCTTTTCCTCTTAACGCATTTTACAGATGCGAGGATACATTTACCCTTATGAATTTTTGTCAGCTCTTCTGGACTGTTGATGAGGACACGTTATTCTGTGCAGCTGGGGTTTGGCTGATCCAACTCCTCCCCTACCAAGTCCTCATTATATGACCAATCATATAGTAAGACGTTTGTTCGCCTGTTGTTTCTGCCCCTGCTTTTCCAGATGAGACCAAAATATAGTACCTGGACTTGTAAATGCCAAGTAATTTTCACTTGACAAGTTACAAATTTGGCAAGAGATGGTTTTGAGGGGAAGTTCAGTTAAGTTTGTGGTCCATGAGGTCTGATATGGGGGGAGCAGCTGGAATGGGCCAGTTTCAGCCCTGCCAGTACAGCAAGGTGCTGTTTACTGCCTTTGTACCCCACCAAGAGTTTAGGGAATGATGGGGGGGGGGAAAAAGGGGATTCTCCCTCCCACCTTCTGCTGGGCAGAGCTGGGTTCAGCCCATGTGGGCAGCTCTGTTCCAGGGCTCTGCCACGGAGGTGGTGTCATCTGTGTCCTCTGCTGCTTAACCCTTAAACTGCCACATGGTGTGGTCTGGGAGCAGTGGCCATGCACAGAACAGCTGTCCTGGCAAATATTGGTATGGTCGCATCTAGAGCCAGAGGGAGCTCTTAAGATGAAAAAAAAAAAGACAAAGCAGAGGTTCTGGAAACCTTGCTTTATTTAGGGTTGTACTCTAAACACTCACCTAATCATTTAAATGCAGGTCACAGCCTTTTCAAGTGAGCTTAAACTAGTTGCCGTTTCTGTCTTTTGAAATGAAGTGGTAGTGCTGCATATCTCCCTGAGCATTGGTTGTAGTTGTGCAGGTGCATTTCCAGTGTTAACAATACAGGAAAGAAGGGGGTGAGGGTAGTAAAGGGTAGCATGTTGTTATACTTTGAAGGAGAACAAAAGTGGAGTCTTATGCAGGGAAAAGTGTGAGGCTGGATGACTATGAAGCACCATCAGTTTAGTAGTAAGATGAGGCAAAATCTTGTTATTAAAGGGTTGGGCATTCTTCACTAAAAGGACAGAAAATTTGTGGATTGGACTGGAGTATCTAGGTTGTGACCTTTTAAGAATTTTGCAGGGAGAGCAGAGAAGCTGGATGGTCAAGGGCTTTCACTCTAATTGGTCTTCTCATTTTCTTTTCGAGATATATATCTGTTTTCTCCATCTTGAGTTTGTTGGGTTGTATGAACCTATAAGCACTCTATGGGTTTCTGTTTTGATAAGATCATATGTGATTAGGCCTTACCAATTAAAAAAGTTGGGAGTCTGCTACTGTCTTCTCAAAATTATATCTATAAGAAATCAAAACAGCACGAAAATTAAACATACAGTTGGAAGTCAGAAGCTCTGGGTCTTTATAAAGGTACAAAAAGCAGGTTATTTCTTGCTATTAATGTATTGGAGAATGTAGTCACACAAATTTCACTTTGTTTCTGACTGAGTACTGCTTTCGAATCTGTAGCTACTCAAATGTGGAACTAGCGCACACATTTACTTCAAAGGGTGAGCTCTTTCCTGTGTCATAAATACGTTAGGAATTATTATTTTCAGAGTGTATCGTTGTCTGCAAAATGTTTTGTTTTGTTTTTCTTTGGTTCTTGATTTGCAGTTTCTTATCCAGAGTGTAGCAAATCAAAATGTACTTCAGTTCCATTTCAAGAGGTGAGATTCAGGTAAAATTTGTTGAGCTCCTAATAGGTGGAAAAAAGCAAAGTACTCCAAGAACTGGAGGCCCAAATCAGAAGGGGTAGTAGAGAATTAAGGGTTGGAAAAGGAGATAAGACAAAAAAAGATAGATCAAGAGTGGAGGAGGGAATGGAAAAGAGGACAGACAACCTAGCAGATTGAAGATTAGATTGAGAATCCTTTATGCTTAGAAACTTTAAAAAAACATGGGAAGAGTCATATGAAAACAGCACATAGGCTGAAAGTAAATACTGAACTATTATGTCAATTTGAGAGAATTTTTGAAAATGATAGCGTAAAAAATGTAATTCTGTGTAATATCAGTTTTTTTTTTTTCCTGTCTGGGTTTTAAAAACCTGAGCTTGTTTATGGTTGAGTGATATTTCTAAAGTATTTTTTCCTGCAAACTCTCATTAGTAAAACCTGAGTGTAGTTGGAAGGAGAGGAAGTGCTGTATTTTAAAATGTTACTATCTGCCACATTTCAACTGTCACTCTTTGCTTTTAGGACTGAAAATCAAACTGACCTTCTCCAGCTACTCTAATGCAGCTGAGAACACATGTTGAGAGGGCAAAGGCTTGCACACGTAAATGTGATTTTGTACCCTTGGTTCATGCCAAAAGAAAGTACAATTATTCTCTACTCAAAAGTCTCAGTGGGAACCCTGGCCATTGTCAGATGGGTGCTTTGTGCACATCTGCTGCATTGCCCAATGCTTGACTTGACTGCTCACCCTTTCATTGAGGATAAACAAGGAAATAGAAACTCCTGCTTGTGTAACTAAAAGGATATGAAAGGGTATGTCCTCCTTCGAATAATTCTAGCAAAGAGTAGCTTGGCTTGGAAAAAATACAGAGGAACAAAATGTAGCTGTATTTTACCAGGTCAAACTTCACACATGTAGCTGTGGTGCTATAGATAAATAATTATTCTTAAGACTTATAAAAATGTGTCTCTGAACACACATCTCAAGTGTGATTAGGGTGTGCAAACCGACTGTCATACAACCCTTTCTGTCCCTATTTAATTTGCATTCAATAAGAGTTGTTGTCAAATATCCAAGAAGCCATTTTCCAAGTTTCAGTTTATTCATGCAAAATGAGGAATGACCAACACATGTAAAAGCACTTTGCTATTAAGACAACTCATTTTTTTCTCTCAGAAGTTGGAGTTCCAGTAGATGACGTTACATAGATATCTCTGTTGTGTGCCTCTATTCCTGGAGCAATATTTCTGATGAGAATTGTTTGCTGTGAAATTCTTTGGACACAAGAATAACCATAGGTGTAAAATCAGTGTAATTGTTTTATACCTTCAAAACAGTGCTCACAGAAAAAGGACAAAATAAAAAAAAATACATAACCAGAGAGTAGCAGAAAATGTCAGTAAGGTTGACAAATGATTGCTTGAAATAAATTGGCAGGCTCAAGCAATCATTCAAATGTGGGTTAAAGTTGTTGGAGCTTGCAGCAAGCCTTCAAGCTGACACAGGCTCTTAGCTTCACAGTTTTAAATGCAAACCTTCTTTTCTAACTGGAGATCTTGGATATCTAGTCACGCCTCAACAAAGCTCCTGGAAAGGAGGGAAATTTGTATGCTACGTGCAATAAGCCATCATGCAGGAAAAGAGTTGCAGAACTGCTTGGTTTCTTAACTGGACAGAATGGAGGGCAGTGCACAAGTAGGAAGCGAGGGCACCTCAAACAAACCCCAGCTGGGACTTCCCAAGGTGAAAGGTGGGCAGATGCTCTGCCAATAGCTTGTGTAAGGAAGGGGCAGGCCTAAACACAACACATGCTGGCAGCACGGTCCCTTTGTATTTTTCAGTGCTGCTATACCCTTTCACCGAAACCTTCCTGCCTTCCTCCAGAATAGCTCCCACCACCCTCTGATATGGTCATTCCTTACCTAGAGTGTCCATTTGCCCACTGTTTCAAGAGATCACCCTTTCTTGTCAGCCAGTGTCCTGTAATCATTTCCCAAAGAGGAGAAACTGAGAAGCATTCCATCACACTAAAATGTGTGGGCTTCAACTGTTTGATGTGAGTATGCTGATGCTAATGAGTGAATTGGCATCGTGCATAAAGCATGTATGCTTTGTGAATAAAGTATGTGTGCTATTTTCCCTTAAGAACAAACTATTTCCATATTTTTCATACACTTCTACTTTAATTCCTTCAAAATGAAGGAAGCCACCTTACTCACACTGCTGCCAGCATCTTTCAGCTTCCCTCTGGGGTCAGGCTCATTTCAATGCTTTCCCTGCTTCAGCCCCTGTCCCCTCTTTTCTCCCGCTGCTACGGGCAGAGGACTGTATGACGATCCATTTGCACACAAGACTAATGCTTCCCAATTTAGGCATGTGGCAAGCCCATCTACTTCTATAAATTCAAGACTCAGTACTTTAAGAAGAAACACTATATTTAAGAGTGTCCCTGTGGAAAATAGCGAAGAATACAGAGTTACAGCAGGCTGCCCTTCATATGCAGGGCTTAACCTTTCAGGCACTGGCAAAATGCTTTCAAAACAGAGACCTTGTTTTAACCTACAAATAGGTGCAGCAAGCTTTCTATGAACAGCAGCCAGTCATCGTCATGGAAATCTCTTCAGATTTTTAAAGCAAAACTCAAATCAGGATTTATGATTTAGATAATTTAATGGCAGTCTCAGTGGCTTTGTAGAAAGTGACTCTATTGGGAGCGGTTCAAGTGTCAACACCTAGTGCCATTTTAGGTGACCTAACTTATCTTGCCTGATTTACAGCTACCTTTCCAAAAGGGCATGGGTGTGATGTTGTATCTGCAGTTGTCTTGGATACTATAGAAGTGCCTAAAATACCACTACATTCCTCTGTGCTTGCACCTGCATCCCATGCTGTTTAAGCTCCCGCTCTAAGGTGTAGGAAAAGGCACTGTGCTACTTCATGTCTTATTATTGGGTGAAGCATTAAGTGAAATTTTAACAGCTTGTAAGTTTTATAAATGTCAGAGGTGGTTTTCAACAAAGGCAGAGCTACATGCTGTGTCCACTATTTCGACTTAAAAGTATTACCTTAAGTCATTCCTTGGGTCAACGTGTTCCTTCTGTAAGGTTTTAATCCTGTTAGCCTTCCTTGCCTCAGCAACAGCTGCTATGTGAATGAACAGGACTAGTCAGCAAGTATTGTAAAATACATCTTCACATGCGTGTGCAAATGTGGTAGGTTTTATAAAATGCTTGTAATAGTGGTTTAGTACTAACAAAGCTGATGTTTGCTGTGAGAGGCTGCAGTCTGTATGACGGGGTGATGCATCATCTCCAGCCATGGGTTGCCTTTGCCATTCAGTGCATGGCTGGAACTTGGAAACCGCCATTTGCTGTTAGTTCAGACAATGAGACAGCAACTAGATAGTTGCCACTTTACCTGGCTGTGGCCAACTTGACCCGAATTGATCCCAAAACTGTTGGAATTGTTTCTTTTATCTTCTGAGGTAAGTCTGCTCACTTGATGATTTCAAAAATAGGAACTCATTTAGTGATCTAGAGATCTATTAGTTTATTGCTCACAATTTACAGAAGCCTGATGAGAGAGAAAAGTAGCTGTTTACCTCAAATTGTTTGTTCATGGCATGAAGTGTTAAGCATGTTTGCTTGCGAGGTGCATCTTGATTCAGTTTTGAACTTCTCTAGTAGGAACATATGTTAGCTTTTGTGAACTTCCAGAACAAAATATTTCGTCTCGGCTGTTGGGGAGGAATGAAAACAAACACAAAGACGTCATTGCCATCATGGGAGCTGGATGGTAAGATGTCTTTTGAGCAACACTCTTTACTTAAAATCTTGCTGGATTTAGTGGCTGGCTAAGGCAGATATTTCTGTACAAACTTACTGGTAAAAAAAAAACAACAAAACAAACAAGGACCTTCAGTTGGAATTCTGAGGGCATGGGACTGTTAATTTTTTATGCTCAGTTTTGTGTGGATAAGAGGTAGTAGATAAGAAAAAAAGTTTGAAAGGTTTGAGAATGAGGGCTTCAAAAAGAGAGAGTGTACTAAGTTCTTGGCAGGGCAGTATAGCGCGTGCAAGGATATGAAGAAGCCAGTGAGAAAGGGCTTCAAATGCCCTTATTCACTGTCTCAACTGCATGAGGCATATGGTGGTTTTGTTTTGTAATAAAGGTTGGTTTGGGTTAGTAGCTACAGAGGGTAACTGATACTTCTTCCTGAGCACTGGATTCATTTTCAGTTTTGCTTGACACATTTGGACTAATCAACTCAGATGATATCATGGGCCTCAAATTGCACTGGCATACATCCTAAAAATGATCCTGTTGGAAAATTCCAGCTACATTTCCGTCAGTGGAAAATGCATTTTCAGCCTAAGCAAAACTTTATGTTAGATTGTAATGAGCTTAGGGTTTTTCTGTCAGAAAACTTAAAATATTCTATCCCATCCTACCTTGCAACTGTCTTCATTGTCTTGTACCAGTTTGAAATATGTCCTTGGAATGATGTTGGGGAATAATGAATTATATCATCCACTTATCATGCAAGATTGGAGTGCTAAAGCATGTGCTCTTTGATTTTTGCAGAAGTTGAGTTGAGACGAGGCAGCTGTGCTGGTGCTCCCTTTGGGTCAGCCCCTTGCTCATGGCCGAAAGCTCGGCAGGGCTGTGGCACAGAGGTAGCCTTCTGTGCCCTGTCCTGCTGCCACCCAGCTCGAGCTGAGATGCTTTTAACACAGTGGGGTACAGAACTGGGCTGCTCTCTAACGTATGTCAGCTGCCCGTAGCCTCCGGGACATTACTGACACCAGCGTTAGTGGGAAATGTCCTTTACCTGTTGGAAAGCACATCTTTTTGTCTGGTTGAGATGAATAAAAGTCATGGGAAGTTTGGACTAGTTTGGAAATAGCTATTCTAACTCTGCAAATGGACACAACCCTTACTAATACCGAGATATTCTTTCCAACTTATTTTGCATTGGTCTGAATGTAAAAAAAAACCTCATCAATGCAGAATAATGAAAAGACAGAGAAATGAAATTATTACTTATAAACATTACTCTTTGGGAGTACTTGGTGTTGACCTTCATGTGATCCCATTCACATCTACAGAAAAAAATGTAGATTACACCGGTGATCTCTTTAAGGGAAAAATCAAAGTGCAACAACATTTGCAACACAAGAAAAATGAAGTAGAGAATTTTTGAGTGGAGGTTACAGAACCTGTAAATTACATGCAACATGTTTGAATTATTATCAAATTTTGCATTGTGTAAAACAGGTTGACTCGTACTTTTAGAAGAATAGAAGACTATAGCATCTGAGAAGAGTATTGAGCTGAATTGGAAATGTATAAAAATAAAAAGAACTTGGAATTATGGAATCAATATTTTTAAAAATCCCAGGAGTATAAATGGTCATGCTTTAAGGAATACTAATTGGCAGACAGCTGTTGGGCCTTGGAGCATACAAGCTCTTGGGAAATGTTTTGTCAAAACTGCCTGGAAATCAGATTTCATTTTTGAAGCATCTGTCCCTGGCTACCCTGCAGATTAGTTTGATCCAGAATCACATTCCTCTTTCTAAACGTAAAAGCTTGTTCATTGCTAACAACAAGAGAAGTTTAAAACATATTTACAAATATAGTAAAATGAAATAACTATGTATACTAATACAATGATAGCTGCTGATATTGTTAATCAGATTAATTCTTAAAATCTTGCTTTATAGAAATGGCATTATGATTCCATATACCAGACATTAAGAAAAGAGGTGAAGATACTTTGGCTAACCTAGATTTTTGGCTGCTGGAATATTTTTTCCTTTTTTTTTTTTTTTCCTTCACTTTTACTGTGAGAAAATCTTCCTAAACCTTTCAAACAGCTTCATGTAACATTTAATCACTAAATAAGATACATTGAATAAGGATATAGTTGCTGATATTTAAATCTAATCTGTTATTACACCGAAACTTTTCTGAAGTCAGAGTTTGAACTCTCATGAAGTGTTTGTTTGATCTTGGAGAAGATATCCCAGTGATTAATGTTAACGATAAGGTGTTGATTGGACCTTGGAAGAACCTATTCATAGAAACAATAGACTATTATACTCTACTTTAACTACCATATAACAATATTTAAGCTTTAGTCCTTAGAAACAATAGTCTTATTTATACATCCCCGTCTGCCTCTACACCAACATTGCCATTTCTGGCTTCCTATTATTAATAGACTGAAAGCACACGTTAACATTTTCCGTGCTTGGAGAGTTCAGGTCTTATACAAAGGTGCAGAAAAAAGCAAGTTTGCAGTAAAAAAAGCTGAGCACTGCAGGTGCTAGCTGCATTTTGCAATTTGTTTTAGAGGAGTATTAAGATTTGAGACATCACAGGCTAAATGCTGCTTCTTTTTGAGTTAGACTGCACAAGCCCTCTTTCTGTGTTTCATACTGTTGCTTAAGGGTAAGTGTATCAGGTGCACCAGATCCCTCAGCAATACCAAAATCATCCAGATTTACCAGACCCCAAAACAGCTAGAGCATCTGCTCTTCACAAAGGTGAATATTTGATCCCAGGAGCCTAACAGTCAAAAGTTAGGTATAGTAACTTTATATTAGTGCTGGTACACTATTTTAAGTCGTTTAAGTTGAGCTGTGTACTGAACCACTTGCGTGTTCTGGTAATACTTCAACACTGAACGTGTGAACTGAGAGCAGAGCATAGGTTTATCTTGGTGTGTAGATGCTGCTTTGATTTAAGAATAAAGAAGCAAGTCTGGAACCCTTCCCCAGCCAGGGTGCTGACGATTGTAGTTTAGCAAAACTGATTTTCAAGATGTGGGAGTTTAACCTGCCCATAGACTTGGGGAGAAAGAAGAAATTACCTCAGTGAAGGTGGACAACCTACACCTGAAACTTCTACCACATATCTTTGCATTTAGTTCCGGAAATATAGATGATCTCTACTTGAACTAAATTGTAGTTCATTTTCTTATGCATAATAAATTATTAATAATCTTTTAAAGCCAAATCCGGATCAGCTACATTTTGGTTTGTCAACATACTTGTGTAAGCTGATACATTAAAAAAAGAAATAGTATTGATGATGATGTCACTTAAATAGTAATGAATTTTTACAAGCTCATATCACCAGGCATTAGATTAAAATTAGCTATGAATACACAATTATGTCTTTAAATAGCCCAGGTACTTAATCCTGGATTGATCTTGTCTTTGCACAGAGGTATGGCACTGAAGGAGGGAAAGGTGATTCTTCATGTCATGTAAAAATACAGAAAAATTAAATTATCTGAGTGATTTAGAGTAATAATTTGCATTATGTAACCTCAGTGGTTTTCATCTGATACTAGTCATTGTGAAAGCAACCACAGTAGTTTTCTCTTTCTTTACATACAACACACATACCAAGCCCTGCAGGGTTCATTGGGTACCACCTCCTGCACTGTGGAGGTTGAGCTACATCCAGCTCATTTCTGAAGTAAATCTTGGTTATAAACAGTCTTTCTCTGTTTCTTAGTACAGTTCATCTTTTTAAACAGACTCTGCAGAGAGAAGGAAGGAAATTATCCTACTGGATTGGAAGAAGCCTCCAGTTTGGAGGAGGTACACAAGATATTCTTGTAGCTATCAAGGCGTATGATTTTGGTAGCTGGCAAGGCTTCTGGAAGACAATTAATATGAAGGAATGTGGAAATCAGGGTCTAGCATAAACACTAACCTGTTTGAAGAATGAGGGAAGACTTTCAGTATTGCATGAAACACTGAAACTCAGACCTAGGATCAGAATTAAGAGGCTGTAGCCAACTGCAGGAGCTGCAGACCTCCCAAAGGTGGACGAGGAAATGAGGGATAGGAATTGTCATGACAAAGCAAAGAGAAAGCTGCAAATCCAGGCAAATTGGATGGATTTTCTTCTTTGAAGCAATTGATAAGGGTTTTGAGGGAAAAAAAAAAAAAAAAAAAAAAAAAACCAAACAACCTAGTATGAATAGAGATGAGTTTTAAAAAAAAAAAAAAAGACAACAGGCTTGTGTTTGCTCAAGTGTAGATGGATCTTTGAGCAGCTTTGTATCATGATTTGTGGGTGTAGGGAGCAAAGGAGCAATACCAAGGGAGGGCATTGTTACAGAGGAATCTAACTCAAAAGAAGAGGATTGTTTTCTATATGCCAAAAAATGGCATCTGGACAAAAAAACTAAAGAAAATGTAAATAAGGGCAGACATTTATGTGTGTATATATTTGAATTCATTATCTGCCAACGTTGTCAAACAGAAATGGAATTTGATACTTTGTATTCCTAGTTATATGTATTTCACTCCTACTGGAATTCCTCTGAAAGATTTGTTTGTTGGTCTGCTTTAATGTTTGTTTGTTTTCGGAAGACAGAGCAGAGTAAAAGAAGACAAGATATTTGTTCTAGCGGAGAGAGCAAGTGTCCTGACAGTATTGCTGAGCAGTGTTACATTAACAGTCCATAGAGCCTCATGGTGACACCAGTCCGTCTGCACTTATACAGTGTTACAGTATTTGGAAGTACGTTTTGGAAATAGCATAGATTTTTATAATTAGGGAAAAAAATAAAAATCCTGTCCAGTTATCTCAATGTCACTGAAAGCAGTAGTTGCTGCTGTTTCTTTCCATGTGCACCTGGATCACCTTGGATCTGTTTAATAAGAACTCTGCAAAGTCCATACTTCTGAAGTCTCGGGCTTTATAAAGTCATGAGACAAAGGCTCACCCTTCATGGCTTCACTCGCTGCATCTTCCTCCTTGCCCTGTGAAACTCTGCTTTTGGAGTTGGGGAGATCAGCGTGTTCTTGCAGATCTCAGTTCCTACAAAGACATGTCATACCAGCCCTCATACAGAGGAGCTTTCACAGCCAGGAAGGTACTGGGAGACGTGTTTAAAGTTGCATTGAGTTCCGTCTAATACCATGTTAAATGTTTGCTGAGTCGTTTTATGCATTCTTCATCCAGGAGTACGTTTTATTGTTTCCTTACCCTTTCACTTCTTTCGCACTTCTATACTTTCAGGTATTTTTAAAAAGTGATTTATTATTGGAAGGTTTCAGATACAGTAATTGTGCATCTGAAGATTTTCTTCTCAAAATTTGACCAAAGAGCTGCACTGCAGTCAAACTGATTATTTCTCCATTGTAGCAATATGGAACTATCTCCCAAATCCACACAGGTGTACTATATTCAGGTTTTACTGAACTCAAGTTTTTCCTCGCATGCCTGATCTATCATAGCTTCAGTACCCTAAAGAGAGATCACATTCACTGCTCCATTTTGTTTTATTTTAGGTCACTTTCCTGTATTAGGATGGATAGATTAGATACTTATGGCCCTTGTATGTTGGCTTTTGCTAGGCAGGGTATGCAAATCTTCTTTGAATTTTAACACATGCTTCCTGTTGGTCATTTCTGCTGTATATGATCCATCATTGTCTTTTTCTTAGAACATATTTCAAAGGTGTTGGAGTGATGTGCTCATTTCCTGTCTTTTTAAGTTCAGGCACATTCTTTTTTTATCTTGGGAACTTCATTTAGTCACCCAGGGTCTCTTAAGATCAGACAGTGAAAAGCTCCACCGCATTTTCCTGCTGAAGAGGTGGTGTGAGGATGACATCATTCATCTGGGCGAGACACTGACTCATCGGCATTTGACCCGAGGGTGGAACCTGGTAACAGGGGTTAACATGAAGTCATCTGCGGTTGCACAATGCATTTCACAGTTGTTCTCCCTCTCCTTTTTTTAACCCATCTAAATAATTGCAGAGTGTGCAACGCAACAAAGTACAGCAATAAGGGCAAACATTGCTTTTGGGACTTTTCCAGGGCGCCTCATAGACCACAATGAAAAAGAGTAGAAAAAATGTTGTGATAGTGTTGGATTTTACATTTGGATGTAGAAAGAGCTTTGTCCAGTAGTCAGATAATGGAAAACAAATTTGTCTTAAAACTGTATAGAGTACAACCTGTTGCATTAATTTTCATTGCGAAGTACTAAACTTGTTTTTAGATTTGTAGGGCACTATAATATTTTTTTATATTATACTTTTGAGGCATTGTTGACTTATCAGTATCTAAGATATGTTTTGATTTGTTCTTTGTTTTATCCCTGACATTTTTTGGCTCTGTTTTGAGCTTGTCCGCAATTGCTTTTTTAGAATTCTTTGCTTCATATTCTGGCACAGGGTCTGGTCTTGTTCTTGTGAGATACAGCCTGAAGATGCATTTAAGGGCTGAAAGTCACCAGTGATGTAACGTGTAAGAATATCTGTAACATTAAGAGCTTTAGAAAGAAAATTACCTGTTGGGCTCTCCAGTTTCTTACACTGTTTGAAACTTGTCAGAATCTGTCAAGCAATAACATTTTGGGACATGAGAATATCCAAGGCTTTCCCTTGTTAAATCAGTGGACCGACGATTAGGTTCTGCTTTTGTATTTAGCACTGAGCAGGAGCGCGGCCGTTTTTCCTTGTGGAGCAGAGGGAAACACACCTGCTCTGTCTAACAGGCGTTGGTTCAGACTGTTCCCCGGGTTAGTGGGGGAGTGTGGCTGCCCCTTCCCGCCGCTAAGGTACATCAGGGAGCCCGGTCGACCCGCTGCAGGTACCGCCAGCCAGGGGATGATGGTTGCTGAGGACTAACTGTTTCCAGGTTCTCCCTCTCAGCTAAAACTGGCGTGATGTAGGCTCTTTTTGTCCTTTTGTAATGTGAGAAACATGCTTTTCCCTGCTTCAAAAGCTGTGGAGAGCATTAAATGCGTGGTTTATTTTTGCCTACTGGTGAGTCCTGTGTAAGCATTAAAAGAGAAACAGTTGGAACAAAACTGTTCTTTAATGCTCATTTATGTTTATAAATATGTAAATGGTGAGTGTCACAAGGATGGAGCCAGGCTCTTCTCAGTGACAACCAATGATAGGATAAGGGGCAATGGCTACAAACTGCAACACAAGAGGTTCCACTTAAATAAGAGAGGAAACTTCTTAGTGAGGGTGACAGAACACTGGAACAGGCTGCCTGGAGGGGTTGTGGAGTCTCCTGCTCTGGAGACATTCAAAACTGGACACACTCCTGTGTAGCCTCATCTAGGTGT
Organism: Columba livia; assembly: GCF_036013475.1. Lineage (NCBI taxonomy): Eukaryota > Metazoa > Chordata > Aves > Columbiformes > Columbidae > Columba > Columba livia. The sequence continues at coordinate 52,866,988 of NC_088606.1, forward strand.
TCCTGCTCCGGCAGGGGAATTGGACTAGATGATCTTTCAAGGTCCCTTCCAATCCATGACATTCTGTGAAAACATTCCTTTCCAGTGTTAGATTCTGGAGATCTTCGGAGTCTTGTGAGCAACTTTACATTCGAGTATAACATGGTTTAGCATAACAGTCTGAATACTTTTCTATATGCTATATAGTTATTTGCCTAGAACTTCCCCTTTCAAGTTTCTGAAATTTAGCTTGTAAATAGGTAAAACAAGCAGGAATTTGTGTTTGGAAATTTGAAGATTCTGTTACAGAACATTTTGTAAGAATGAATGAATTATTAAAATTAGGAGTGCTGCTGACAAAGAGTGATAACATGTCTAATTTTGAAAAATATTATTTTTCTGAAAATGATCTAATGATTTACAACATACCAGGCTAGACTCCCCCCCAGTCACTACTGTGTTTTATTTTTAATATTAAAAAGAAGATACGTTATATATTTCATTTCATAGCTTATATGTGTAGATTTGTTTTAGGAAGCTTCTGGAGAAAATTAACAATATGGGACCTGCTTTTAAGAAAGTTCTGCCTGTGTAAGTGCAATGTAGCTTGATTCTCTCCACCCAGCTGATTCAGCAAAGGTTTAAGCATGCTCTTGCTTTTGTGTGCATGGTTGGACTTCAAGAGGTTTCTTAACTGAGGGTCTTTGTCCTTGATGGCTGACTTTTTTTTGAGTAAAGGACAGAAAATCTGGTTGTTGAAAAAGATATGAGTAGGTGGAACATGATTCTGCTGTCTAACCTCTGATGGAAGGATGATGTAAAGCCTTGGAGTCTGTTAATCAGATGCCCACTTCAGCGATACATAAACAGTTTTCTATAAAATCAATAGACATGTTATCTGGAAGAGGACAGTGCGAAATCTCTTTGGCTCTTAGAGGTGATCTGTACTGAAAAATATAACTTAGAAAAATTCAATAATTCATAATTCAATATAAATTAGTCTCTTTTCCACAGGCATTGTTGAGTTCTGATGCAAATCACATGCAAATTACTGACCTTGGAAACACTATGGGGCAATCTTTACGTAGGCACGAACAATTTCTCCAATGTACTACGGCATAAATAGTCTTGGTTTTGACATCAGACGTACAAGAGTTTTTTCAGGTTGCGTGTTACTGGAGCAAATGTATTTATTGAGGTCATTGCACAAAAATCTGATTTACAGTTATTCTTTGCTACCCTTATCCCAGGAGATTGTCTATCATTATTCCAATGTGTCTGGTTAATTTCTGAGTTGACTTGTATCTGGGCACTGGAGGATGCAACTGCTGTATGATTTGGTTAAGATGGTTTGAGCCATATCTTTGAAAGTTTCAGAGGCATGTGTTCAATGATCATATGAAATAAGAAATATCTATACCTGTAGGCATGCAGAGCTTCTGAACATTCTTTGGCCTTCACCACCTTAGATTACATACTAAGCATCCTGCTTTTCGTCATAAAATTATACATTCAGAAATTAGTATAATTAATCACATAGTTATTCAAACTATTCAATTTTAAAGCTAGTGTGCTGTGATATTTTTTTTTTTTACACTCATACACAGACACACTACCAATTTTATTATTTGAGTGTATTCATAGACATTCTTTTTGTTGATTAAATTGCTGATCTCTTCTGATCTAGTGAAAAGTGGAAACATTTTCTTCTGAAATTATAATTATAGTCACACCCCTACAAGGTCTTCTCTCAAAAATCACAGTGACAAGCAGGCTTTTATTTAGGACAGACGGTATATTTGCTGAGTTTCACGAGGGGAAAAAAAAGAGGTGGGGGAAGAGAGGAGGAAATATACTAAATAAATACATATACATTTTCAAATCCAGGAACTTGAAACCTTTTAATATGAAAAGCACTTTTTTCCCCCTCCAACAAGAAAAAGTACCACAGAATAAGGACAGAATTTTTCTTTGCTTGTGTATGAAGCCTGTATCCTCCAAATGTTTTGGGTTTGGATTAGTGCTTTTTTCAGATTTCATCTTGGAAATCTGTATTATTAAAATGTAAGTTTATAAAGGAGAGTCTGTCAATCTTAACTGCCATGGCGCTCCTAGTGCTACTGCAGTTTTATGCGTTTCATTATATGTTGTACATAATTTCAGTATATGATGTACGCATTCCAAAACATTAAGTATATCCTATGAAATAACAGCACCTCATAAAAAGGGATCATTTTCCTACTAATGATATACTTATGCTGTTCAGAAAGTAGCTGAACTCACAACTTATTTCCTGAGGCAGGATTTGGGGATATTTTTAATTCAAATGGGGTAGCCATAGTGAGTTATGAATTGTGAAATGAGGGCTATGTTTACCGCTCAGGAGGTGCAAAATTGTTAATTGATACATGAAGTCTCTCTTACCAAGTAAATGGTCACATGTTGCATGTCTGTATTCTCACCAGTTAGATCCAAAAAGTGATCTGCACATGTTTAGTAACACCTTGAAATGCCATCTACTGAAAACTTTGCTCAGCCTATTAAGAAGAAAGTACGGCAGACTTTTCCATTAAAATGGCTCAAATTAATTCATAATTAAAAACTAATGTCTTATTTGGCTTAAGTTAAAATCTGACCGTCAAATCACTTCTGAATATTCTTCTAATGTCTGCTTCCCTTCTTTACCACCTTGGCTTTCCTTGTAATAATGGAATTAGAAAAAAGGGAAGAATTCCTATCAAAATGTAAAGATTGCAAAAGGCTGGAGATGCATCCTTTGTATTGCTCTACAGTCGGGAGTCATTTGTTGCTTGCTTTTCTTTTTTCTCCCAACCAATGTTTGTACTGTTGAAGTGTCTTTAAACTGCACATAAAAAGTTTAAATTCAGGAAGTCACAACAAACAATACTGAAGGCTTCTATTATCATTGACCAGCTCTGTTAGTATACAGACAAGTTTCAGAACCTTTAATTTCCATAGTTTTTCTGGGGCAGAAAATTAAATATCAGATTCTGCTCAGGGCTTCCAGTTCTCCAGTTCTTATGATTTTATTGAGAATTTTCACAAAATTTGGTGTGTTTTTTTTGTTTTGTTTTTCCCTTGAAGACCTAATCCTGAAGCCAGGGATCACTAGGAATATTGCAGTGTTTGTTTTGTAAAAATTTTTCAATCAAAATAGCTTGGAGGAAGGTCAGAACATTAGCACAAGGTGCCATGTTTCCTCTGTCACATCACCATTAAACCTGAGGTTAAAAAAATCCCTGCAAGTGGCATCACACTTAGGTAAATGATAAAAGTTAAGATTTCTTCTCCTGAGAGTTTTCCCTCAGCTGTGGCTCATTGAATTTGCAGTGACTGGAGGTAAAAGAGCTGAGTGTGAAAGCAAATTGTGTTTGACCTTTTCCATGCATTTGATGGTGTTTTGTTTTTTTTTTTTTTTTAGAACTGCCATGTAATTTATGGGATTGTGGAAGAGAGAGTTGGGAGATAAGCTTTTTGTCTGAGATGGTGTATATTGAAGAACTTGCTCTTCATGTGAAAGAATAAATGTCAAGACGAGACATTGTTGCACCCTTGAGATATTATAAGGAAATTTAAAATAAATTACAATGAAGTAATGTTAAATCAAGAAAATTTTAAGTGACTAATCAGGCATGCTCTAGTGATTGTTTTAAATATCAGATTTACATTCATCAGAACCTGAATTTCCTGCTCTTTTTTTGGGCGGTGTTTGTTTTGAGACAGGAGTCAATACTCTCTGTACCAATACCCTTTAAGAAGATGCATTGCTTGTGCTCCACTTCTGTGTGACTGAGGTGGTTGTGTAGTTGATATGTACCTTACATTTTTAGGAGGGTAAGGGTAGCTTCTCAATATCTCTTGTGCTTCACTATCCTGGCGTTTAACGTACAGTGAGAAGCATGTTCTCTTGTGCACTACAGGATTCCTGGTTGCTTTAAATTATAGCTTTAAGTTAGTGCCCCTGCTTTCAATTTACTGTGTTCCTTTCTATCATCCATTTCAGTGGTGAAACTTGACTTGGTGTGTGTTGCAGTCTAATAATGACTTGCCTTAGTAGCTGTCTGGCCTTGTGCCATGAGCAATCAAAGTGTCATTACTCGATCGTAATAGGTAAGTTGCCATATCTCATTGCAGTGATAAGGAAATTTCAGAGGGTGAGGAAAGAAGAGAAATAGTACAGTGGGAGAGAAGATGTGTGCTGGAAGAGAAGTTACCATATTGGATTTGGAATTATGCATATGTTCCTCACATTGGACAAAAATAGCCCATAATAGTTCAGAATATACATGTATAAGTTATCAAGCTGAGCCCAGGTAGAAAAGAAAGGAGGCTTTTGTTTTCAGAAGTGCTGCGTGCCCCTCACAGCCCAGGCCCTGGAGCAGAGCAGGCATTGGGAGGCAATGGATCCCCATACTGACAAGTTGCTACTTTCTTCAGCCAGTTGCAGTCAGAAAATAAAAGGGAAGATGAAACCATCATGCAGAGTCACTCTAAAGCTGATTGCATCTGAGAAATACCAGAGAAAACTTAGGCTTGCTTAAGTGGTTTTGTAAATCCTATCTGGCTGTCTAAGGCTGAATGTATAAGCATGCATTTACTTGTATTTTTAATCTGGCTGTCAGACTAGCAATTTATTTCACAAACCATCACATAACATGTCTGTTTCACAATCTAAGAAGAAATATATTGGTAAGTAAAACTCTGTAACTCATGCAAACGTTGTTTTTGTCTCTTGCTTCAGTTAAAAGACTTTGCACAGCAGTAGATGAGGATACAGGGCCAGGAGCATAGAATAAGATTTTGAAGAAACTCCCATTAACTAACATCATGCACATTGAGTTAATGGAATCTTGTCATCACCTGTAATTTCTGTCAGCAAACATCTGGGTTAGATTGAACTCCCCAATAAACTGTGTTAGAATTGACAGGGCACAAAAAGGTTTGTATGTGAAATGCTGAGACAAGAGCTGTAAGAGCTGCAGTCTTCTCCAGGCTGTCATCTCAAAGAATTAAAATATGCTCAACAGTGAGATGAGCTCTTTCTGTGGAACTGGACTTGACTTTGGCAATTCTGCATGTTAAAAAAACAAAACAAAATCTAAATAAAATCAAATCACTGCAAAAATGTCAAAGCCCTGACTTTGGCACAAGACAAAGGAAAGGAACTTTGTCCTCAGTTTCCATGAACATCTACAACATGCTGAATCTGTGCAGAGCGCCCTGTGTCATTGCGAATACAGGCCTAGGTTAAAAAGCAGTTAATCTGCTTGGTCTTTTTCCATGCTATAAACATGTTGATTGTATACAGGTTGTGAATGGATTGTTGGTCCTGGGCTCACACAAGCAGCACAATGCTATTGCAGTTAAGTAATGCCAGTGCACAGACCTAAAGGCAAATTACAAGGGGTTATTTTTCACAGTAAGCAATTGTCTTGCTCTTCTCTATTTTGTTGTATCTTTATGGCTATAAATAGTTGCCAAGAAAGACGGGAAATTCCTCTAAAACATAAGAAAAAGCATTTTCATTTGTGAAGATGCTCAAACGTTGGCAGAAATTGCCCAGGTTGGTTGTGGAGTCTCCCTGCTTGGAGATACTCAAAATGTGACTAGGCACAACCCTGAGCAAACTGCTCCAGATGACCCTGCTTTGGGCAACAGGGTTGGACTAGAAAATCTCCAAAGGTCCCTTCCAACCTCATGTATTCTGTGATGCCACGAAAAAATATACTTCAGACTTAATTTCTGAATTTTCTTTTACCACCTCTATTTACTTTAAGATTAGTTGAGGATCTTCACTGCTAAACGTCTGTTGTTCCTGTATCAATGTTTTTGTGATGTGGTCTTTCTACTAATTAGGAAATAGTTGTGTGTCTCTCTCCCATCATCATTGGCATGGAGACAGAGGACTGGTTTACTGGGACGGGGAACAGGCCTGGAGTTTAAGGAAAGGGCTGTATTCTGGAGAGCAGAGTCTCTGGAAAGAAAGATGGGGTGACACTGGACTGTCACTGACACATCAAGAGGATGTGAGTTGCTAATTCAGTACTTGTAATGAAAACATTCAAATTCCACTGAAGTAAAATTCAGTCTTTAAACATTAGTGATGATTTTCTCAGGAAAATGCATTTTGTCACCAAAGGGACATAGTGGAGAGTGAATAAAGTGTGAGATCCTGTGTGCTTTTCTGATAAAAATGGGTACATTCAATAGCCTTTAAAATAAGATTCTGGTTATATTTTGTTGCATTTGCCCTACTTCAGGTGATGGCATGCTCTCTATTAATTTTTGAAAAGTCTAAAGTGTTGACATGAAGTGTGCTATTTGTTGATAGAGGAAGGTGGCAAAAGGTGTTTTGGGGTTGCGTAGTCCTGATACAGTGGAAACCCAATTTCCATCCTTATTTCACTGACATGAACAAGGCTGTTCTTTAGGCAGGAAGGCTGCTTTTGTCTAAAGGAACAAATCCATTTTTTTCCTCCAAATTTGAGTCTTCTGACTGGTGTATTGGGCTGTAATGGTAACTCAACCTCTGTTGCTTTGTGGGTCTTTTATTAATTTTCAAAATTGTGATGTGGTTCAAAATCATTCATTCATTTCCTCCTTTTAAACACATTCGGTTGTGTTGTTCCACCATGCTGTGTTTCAGTTTTGCCTAATTTTCCTGCCATAGTGCTTCTGAATATTTGTCTGACTCAGTTTCTCCACTGCTTGTTCACTGCCCTGCTGCAGCGATGCTTTCTGCAGAGATAAGAGGAGATGGGAATTAATTCCTCACTGTCCACCACAGTCATCTGGAAGTCTTTGTCCTTGCCACTTTCTTCAAAATACATTAAATCCTTGTCTTTCCAGCTATTTTTCCCCCAGTTTTGACTACTAATGTATTTTGTTTCTGTAAATAATCTTGTCTCATTGATCCTCTATTTAAAAGTGTTGCATATTGAGGGCGCAGGTCTGATACCTGCTGCTTCCTCTGGGCAGGGTGAGACATGCCATATGGAGGAAAACCTCCCAATAGGCTCTGCACTGGTTAATGAATGCTGAAATTTTCTCTTCTTTGCACCCAGTATGCCAGAGATAATTGTCCATTTCCAGGCTATTGCGTTAGAAAAACTGCGATCTTAACACTGAATTTGAAAAAGACATTTCCAACTCTTTTAAAACTATTGCTTCAGTGAGACAGATCCAGCCAGGTGGCTGGCAATTGCAAATGTCATTGTCCCTTTCTTTAAAATGCTTTCAGTGGAATGGAATGTGAGTGGCTTCTGTCTTTCCATTCCCTCCACAACAGAAATAGTCTCTTCATGCTTTATTGTATCCGAGGCAGGTGTCCTCAATGGGAGTAGTGTCCTTGCAGAACAGTGTGGCTGCTGTGGAGGCCAGACCTTCAGAGCCTACTGTACCCTTTCTCAAACCATGCCTCCCCGCAAAAGACAACCAAAAAATCACACCCCCCCCAAAACAAAACAAAACAAAACAAACAAAAAAAAAACTTCACACAACAACTAGAACATCCCAAAGCCAGGTAGTGTGCCAGCTGGAAAAGGACGTAGAAAAGGACAGAGTGTGACCACTGAGAGTGAAGCAGTAAGATCTGCCAGAGCAGCTCCTGTATAAGCCACCAGGCTGAGGCTTTCGCTATGTGTATTTTACAGAGTTTGGGAACCAGGGGCTGGGGCGGAACTGCTGTTTTCAGATATGATGGCCAGGGCCAGGCTCTTTTCTGCCTACTCCAGCCCTTTTCTTCCATTTCTCCCCAGTATTTTTCTAGGTATTCACTTTAACATGCCAGCATTTAAAACTCAGTGTGGTTGTGTTTTATTTTGCAAATATCAGTTTAGACCAGGAAGACCAGAAATTAAAGCAACATCATCTGCCTGTTGTAGGACCAGGAGATAGAAACATGTCTGCATACAGAGCCCAGCATGTCGCTGTTGCACTCCCCCCTCACACATTTTTTTTTCAGCTCGTTGAATGTCATTTGTGCCTGTGCATGGAACAGGTGTCTCTTGTGAACTCCTTAAATAAACTGAATTTTTTTAAAAAGATACTGATGTCAGTTTACACAGGTGCAGACATCATTCGGGAGAATGCTATTTGCACACAAACACACTACTGTTTACTGTCTGCACTGCAATCAGAGCAGTGCCAGAAGGGCACTGAAGCACGATGGAGCACCGTTTGCTTTGCTGCTGCTGCTGTCGATTGATGTGAACTTACATAAAGTTCCCTTTTGGTGGGCAGAGAGTCCTTTTTGCTCCACGGAGCATTAAAAAGTGCTCTTTCAAAGAGTGACTCAGAGGAAAGCAGAAGCCGTTTCTAATCATGATATGTGAAATGCAGTAGAAAACGTGCTAGTTCAACTCTTGTTTTGCTTTGTAGCATAGCAGGAACTTTGATTTTGTTTGTTTTGTTTTGTTTTCCTCCCACCCCATATTAAAGCTTACACAGAGCAGCCCATGCTAGGAGCACTTCAGTTAACTTGCAGTATGTGTCAGGGTGTGACAGTGCCCATGGGTTATCTTTGAGACAGCTCTGTCAGTGCTGAAAAAAACAACTAATTGCAGATGACCCATGAGCAAAGGAGCCCAGAGGTGGGTTATGCAGCCCCCTCAAGCTGATCAGAGGCTTGTCCAATCCCTAATCTAGCAATGAGTGCAGCTCATGCATTAAAACATTAAAACGTTAAAGCATTGCTTATGGTCTGCATAGCTGCCCCAAGCCTGCAGTGGCTGGAGCTGCAGGATCCCTGCCCGCCCTGGCATCCTTGCAGTCCTGGACCTGTCTGCCACATGCTGTCTGTGGTATGTGTGCAAGGAAAAAGAGCTGAATGTGTCCAAGATACCTTGTTCTTCACATACTTAAATAAGAGTAACAGTAGGATTCCCAGCATGAACCTTTTCCTTTCTGTGTATATATTTCAACTTCTGAGTGAAGGACGTCCACAGAAATGACTGACATTTCTCTGGCAAAAAAGCTCACAAGCTCTTAATATCAAACAGTGCCCATTAATTAGGCTTTCTGACAAAAGGCGTGCTCGCCACACCCTTTTACATGCATTGGCCTGTGTAATTTTTTCCCTAAGTAGAGCTTTTAGGTATATTTCTTCCATTGAAAATAGTGCATTAAAAAAAAAAAAAAATTACAAAAGCAAATTAAGAACAGATGTAGCCAAGCAATACTTTTTAACCCAGGAGTAATAAATGTTTGGAATGGACTGCTGTGAAGGTTATTAAGACCAAAACACTGGGGTCATTCAAATAAGAGTTGAGAGCATCCAAGGGGATGGAATTGGAGTAGAAAAGAAGTGGATAACTGAACATTATCCACTGTGTTCTTGATGATGCATAACACCCTGTGCTCTTGTTTTATGTTGTATGACTTGAAAATGTATCTGCATTGGTTAAACATATACTAAGGATTATGCCTTGGTAAAAGCTATGGAAAGTTGATTATAATAACAAATGCCAACAAGCTAGTCTCTGGACTACATCACTTGGGAAAAGTAGCCTCAGGAGAAGAGCTGTTTGACTTTATTCCTTCTCCGATCTCATGAAGGACATAACATGTAACAGCTTGAAATGTTTAAAAACATTTAGATTTTATCCCAACTGTGGTTACTGTGGAGAGATTTAATACACTGTGAGGAACATCAAATTTTGAGGGAAAAGTAATATTCTAAATGTAGTTTAAGTCCATATTGAACAAATCATTGTTAGGATAGGAAATAGAGACTTAATGATGTTCACAACTGATGCAAATAAACAGCAAGAAAAGCACCACACTCTGCTTGTATCTGATATTCTTGGAATATTATCAGGTGTTTGTCTAATCAAACAGCGGGGGAAGCCGCTGCAAGATGAACGCTGCAGCCAGCTGACACCCTCCTCTGTCTTGGCTTTGCCCAGGCTACGCCTATAACTTTATTGTAGTGTTTTTTTCTCTCTTGGTCAGTTCCATCAAGCAGGTGTGTATTTAGTATTTTTTCTATAAATAGTACGTTTATTTGCATGGGTAGAACTTTAGAGAGATTTGTTAGATACTAGTCGCAAAACTCTCGTGCTTAGTAGATAGATGTCAAGTATATTGTGGCATGCACTGGCTCTCCTTCATAAAGAGAAGGGCGAGGGAAGGGTAGGAAAGCTTTTCAGTTTCTTCAGTTGAGCAAACTATTCTTTGATTCTAAGGGCATCAAACAAACGTAGGGGAAGGAAAAAAAAAAGTGTATCAAAAACTTGTTAAGCTTGAGTGATTTTTTAAAAAAAAAAATAATTTAGAGCACTCTTAAGGATTATAATTTCATATTCCATCTAAGACTACAGTAGTACTCAGCTGGGTTAAAGAATTCTAGCAGGAGCTCAGAAGACTAACAAGGTCAAATCAAGGCATTTTTATTTGTCCATATTTAAGTCTAAGAATAAATCTAACTGACCAGGCATTGTGAGAGCTTCAACTTTTAATGCAGAAATGAGAAATTATGTGCGCAAAAATGGTAGCTGGTGAAGTGACATCCACAAATCTGAAGCTGGAAACAGAAGTTTGGCTTTAATCTCTTCTGGGTACGTGGCGTGTTACAAAATGTGTTTTAATCTGGTGGATGATACAGCTCAGTGTTCAGATTCATGTCTAGAGTTATTGCCTGTGACTTTATAAACCAAGAGAGAATAACAGAAGGAGGAACACTTTGACTTAAATTAGTAAATCCTCAGGACATTTTCAGGTTTTTTTAGAGGGCTTAATTTTATGCTGTGAAAGACAGAAAAACACAGAGACAAAGAATTTCTCTATTGTGCTGACTTCTCAAAACCAACAGAATTTAGTAATTACTTATCCAGGGGTTTCAGTTATCCAGCTTATAAATAGCATTCTGAGCATTAATTAAGCCTTGCAGGACTATGAGTCAGATGTCTCCTATTTACCCCTGTTTTAAAGACAGTGAGACACTGAGAACCCAAACATGATGATCTGCTCTCCTCTAATTGTCCTTCTATATGGGCCTATGTACAGTAGAAGAAATTAAGCAAATTTCTTTGATCCTCAATGGTGGTCACTTGAGAAAATGACATTTCCTTTCTAAGTGGTGCACTATTCTGTACATTCCTGTTGAGTCCCTGACATGGATCTAAATACTCACAATGCTCAGAAACACTAAACGGCTTTTCCACTGCAAACGTCATTTATCAAAGCTGTAATAAAGGCAACTTGCACAAATGACTTGAATACAATGGAAAGTCTGTAAGCTTCCATGGCCTCAGTGAAGTTGTTTCTAAAGTTGTTATAAAACAAAGAGTAGCTTTCCCTTTTATTGTCTTGCAAAGATCTCGATGACTACTACAGAGCTGAACTTTAACCTTGCAGACTATTGTTCTTACCAAATTATACAATATTTATGAGTGGCTAGAAGACACAGCCTTTTTTGTTTCCTTATAAGATTCTCACAACAGAGTAAAGTGATCAAATTTTTATCCTAAATCCTGAGGGTTTATGACATGAGGCATTCTGCAACTAATGGTTGCACTTGTAAAAGCAACAAAGGAAAAGCAATAAAGAACAAGATTTGCAAATCACATGAGGCCTCATCAAGTAGTGAGTATCTTTGGAGGCAACTTGACAACTTGCTGCTTTTGGTCCTGTTCCAGGACAATCCAATGCCTGTGTATCGGACCTTCTTTAACCCGTCTCTCTCGCAAATGGGCACCGTCCACATGTGCCTTAGCCTTGTTGCAAACAAAGCGGACATGACACGACCTCTTTTCCTGTGGAGGTTTTAGCCTGGAGCCAGTGGGCTAGCCTGTCTTTACTGATGGCTGTCTTCCAGGTGCTGTTCTGATCTTAATCTTCTGGCTGAACCATAGGCCTAACATGGCAAGCTATAAATCTCCCCAGGTCACCGAGAAGTCTGCTGGTGTCACTTCTAATTGACCTCAGGGAAAAGAGACCAGCTTAGTTCATAATTTCTTAGGTTTACAGATTCACAGGCTGGCATTTCCAAAGTGGTGCTTGTGACTTTTCAGTAATAAATTACACTAAGAAGCCTACAGCTACAATAATTTATGGTCTTTCTGCTGCTCTTCTGCTGTTAACATGTTAATTGGAGGAAAAAATTATTTATAGAAAGATTTCAATGGAGTATTAGGGGGAAAAATAGCATTGGAAGGCCTGTGTTTTCTGCTAAGTAAATTATTTAAAACATATTTAGAATCTTCTCTGCAGCCGTAAGAAGAAATAGACTGTGGTATTGGAGGAGAAAGCTATCAGTTGCATAATGGTTCGCTTTGCAGTATATTCCATGGCACTTATTGCACTGCATTTCTGTGCTCTAGGTTTGACCACTGGGGATGGATCTTTGGTTACACAGATCTGCTCTGCTCTAACTATTCTTATAAGTTGTGGTAGACCTAACTCGGCTATGAGCTTTCTCTTTTGGTGTAATAACATGAAAGGATGTGAGGAAATACTTAAACATCGAAAAGTTGTTCTTGGTCGGTTTTACATGAGCCGGTCTTGTGGCAGAATAATAAAACATTTTGCTCAATCCATTCTCATACTTGAAAGTATCATCAGGAGTTAGGAACTGATTCAAAGCTCATTGAAAGATTCCTGGTGACCTTGCTGTCAGCGAAACAAACAGTTAATTGCTAAATATGGTCTTGTCTTGTTCACAGTTTTTTTGCAAAGAGGTAATACGATTAATGCATAGTTGATTAGCACAGAAGGTAGGGAACATTAGAAACAATTTGCTATTGAAATACTTTAATTCAAGTGTGTTGTGGGTTTTTTTTTCCTTCTACTGACATTTTAAATATGCATTTTAAATGAGTTAAGTGTTATTTTGCAGTGGAATAACTCAATATTGTACCACTTTAAATCTGAACAATAATTTTGTACTTAGTCACAATTCCTGGAATTCCTGGAAGGATTTCAAAATTGTTAGCTCTGATTCTTATCAAACTAGATTTTCGGCTAACACTGCATAATGAGTATCTCTTTGCCCATTTTCCAGTGGTGTTCTGGGATCAGTTACTGCATGGAGCTAATCCACAATTACATTATTTTGTAATCTTTCCCAAATCCTTTAGAAACTCTTCCAAAAGGCTTCTTGGGAAAGCTGTACTGTGTAAACATTTCAAAAGTGAAACAATAGAATTTTCTACCTATTTTTGAAGAATAAAAGACTAAGCATAAACATGGTGCTTTTACCTATTAAGAGAAGCAATTTGAAGGGCTGCCTTTTAACTGTTCTGGTTTTCTCTATCAGCTTTCTGATATCTCTAAAAAGTAATTTAGCACCTTTCAAAAATATAGCACTTATTTCCTGATGGACAAATGAACTTTACTATTAAGTTTGTTTTGGGAAGAATGATTCATTTGTTCAGTTCACTGCTACTGACTGGTTTTAATTTGTTATTGATTCCTTATGGATTGTCCAAGTCACAAGTTATTTCTTAAGAGTTGTGCCACTATTTAACTTGGCATCACTGACCCAAGCTTAGCTCATACATGAAGCTGTGGATCTAAGACACTTAAATTAATCAGCATTCAGTCTGGTCTCATACTTGTGGATTACATTTATATTCCAATGACATTACTGGAATGGTCTAAGCAAGGCAAAAAAATAAACACGCTGAGCCAGGAAAAAATAAATTTCATCTTTCAGCCATCTTTCTGCTCTGCATGGCCACCTTTCTTTTAACCAGTTAATTATGTAAAACACTTGTTACAGAGAAATGTGCAGCAAGAACAAGTCATGGTGTCCCCTGGGGCAGGGAACATGGTGTGGAACCGGCACGTCCATGAGAATGTGGATCCGTGTCACGCTCTGAATTGAACATCTGGTTCCTTCCAAATTCTGCTCAGAGGGTTTGTCATAACCTTTCCATGCAATTTTAATTTTTCAAAGTTAATTTCCTATATTAATTGCTGCAAATACCTGCTTAATGTTAATATGCTTACAGTATGCTTTTATCTGAAAGGCACAGCAGTTTGTTTTATAGCCCATGCAAAGCCCTTGGTTGTATCTGCTCAGACTGCTTTCCTGTTACGTACTCTGACATCTGATGTTGAATATTAAGTAACAATGCAGGAAATAATTAGGAAGATTGTAGCCTGTCAGTTGTTGTAACTTCCCTTTAAAATTAAAATTTAGAATTTACTAAGGCTATTCAGTATATTAGCATAACGAAAAGAAAGTGTTGTCTAGTCACATGCAGAAACACTAGTAAAGGTTGAGAAATTATATGAATCTTAAATAGCAAAATCAACAGTTAACTCCAAATGTATAACAAAGAAAATGTTCTAGCAGTCAAGTGATTTCACTTACAGCTGTTTTCCAGCTAAGAAAGCTGTTCCTCATTCCTTGGTGTTTGATGATTCTCATGCGTGTGTGTTTAGAAATAACACAAACATCCTTACCACCACCATCAGTTCCAGCTCTCCCTCTTTCTCTTATTGTCTGTGCTTCTGCTGAATTTAGACAATTTCAAAGCTATCAAGACACCAAAGTAAGTGCATATTCTGTTGGATTATCAAAAATAGTCAGTCTATTTAGGTACTCAGCTTGCTTAGAAACAGGTCACTGCAGGCAGGCTTGTGGAATCTGCCTCCTGGTGACCGACATGTCATGAATCCCAGGAGCCTCATCTGACAGTGCAGCTTTAAGTGGCTTGCTATGGCTAAATCCCAGTTGGAAAAAAAAAAAGATCATTTTCCTACACTTAAAACAGGAGAGAGCTGCTGGTCATCTCCTCAGTGTGTCTTTTCAGCCAAACCCACTTTAGTTGTGTGTGTTGAATTCAGGCTACAGTCCTTGGAGCTTTGCGTCATCCCTGACAATGTGCTTAGCTGTACAGATGCAAACACCTATGCTGGCATAGGTGCACATGCATGCACAGCTGGCTAGAGGTCTGACCTCTCCTCTTGCAAGATTTAATGGCTGAGAAGAAAATTCCCTCTAAGGAGTAAGTGTAATGACATTTTGATCCCTTGAGAAATGCTATCGTAACCCTGCCTAGATTCTCACACTGGTTGGATTTTATTTTTAGCTCTGACATTCTTGAAGATTAATAAGCATAATGTTGCTGAAATTACTCCGCCAGTGTAATGTTACCTGAACAAAGTGTTACGTGGTTGAGCACTGAAGCTGAAATGATGGCTTGAGGAGAAGCACATGCTACAATTTGCAAAATGTTTTTTAAAAAGGCCTATTTCATTTTTTTTCTGCCAGTGGGATTTTGGCTTGTTGCTGTTTCTGAACACTTGCTAGCAAGTGAGCCACAGGTAAGTCCATAGCAAAAGTTGCAGAGTGTTTCTGAGTAGTAAGACAGAAAAGGGAAGTACAACAGAGAGGTAAATTGCAAATGCACTTCTTTTCATTGACAGACATACCTCTGTAGCACAAGCCACAATTCCATTTAAGCCATTGGAGTTACTCTGAACTTAAAATATTGGAGCACTTCAAAAGAAGACTTTTAACTATAATGTCCACTGCAGAAACTGGCGAAAATTCATTCATAGGGATTTTTGTCACATTCAATAATGTTTGCAAAAAAAAGTGAAAAACATCTTCACACACACATTTGGTGAAATTTTATATTTATTCCTATCTACTGTTTTATGATATCAAATTTTTTCTCAATTTTCCGCTGCCTTTATCATTAATAAGTAAGTCACATGAGGTTTTTTATCACTCTATTGCATAGGTAAACCTAAATAAAAAAAGAAAATCTAGTTGTGTAAAACTGAACCTGCCAATTATTTCTGAGAAACTTAACACAAGAGACTTGTTTGTAAATGTTGTGAATGGTACTCAATGAAAACTTTGTTTGATTTCACTTATGTTTAGTATAATTTGTTCTGCTCTAGGGCATCCTGAGAATAGGAGATTGTACGCAAATGAATACTGAGTGAAGCAAAGATCATTAAGAGAGGAACTGGGGGGGAACCACACATGCCGGACACAATTATGTGTGTGTGTTATATTATGCTATCTTGGACACATCAGCACTGACTGCTTTGTTCCTCAGAATGACCTTTGATCAAGAGAGACTGCATGTGTCTTTGGTCATTCCCACATCCTAGGCTACTGTAGATGAAGGGAATTTCTGTGGTGTCTTAACTATAATCTCACTGGGAGCTGCCTCATTGTGTGCAAACACTCTGGTAGATGTCTGCCTTGTTGGGAGTTTACAATTGGAGGAAAGGATGGTGGCATTACCTCAAGCATACTAGGCATTGTGCCAGTGTAACTGAGCAGATGGTGACCTGTGGGTCATGGGACTATATTTCTGAGATAGATGGGAAAGGAAATTCTACAGTTTGCAGACCAGATGGAGAGTTCTCACAGAGCTGGCTATAAGGAGTGTATCTACACGTGTGTTTGTGTGTGTAAGAGAATGTCAAATCAGAGTGAAATAGCAAGTGGATATTATTAAATGTAAGAAGAACATAGCAATGGCTTTTACACAAGAGGACATCAAGTATTAAAGGTGTTTTACGTGGCTGTTAAATACAGCATTCTCAAGTTTCCTGCAACTTTCTGTACTTCATTCCTGTTTTCATTACATAGCATTTGAATTACTCCTATATAAAATATCTATAATTAACCCCCCCTATTGTTCTTATTCCAAAAAGATAAGTGATTTACTTTCCCTCTCGTATTCACTTTATCCAGATAAATTACTTTTTCTTTTATTTTCTTTTTTTTTTTTTTTTTTCTAAAGAGGGTACCAGGTGCAAAGTTTCTTTGCCTAAAATGATATTCTCAGTCTGCCAGAATTGCCTTCTTTCTCCCATTATTATTTCTTGAAGGCTTTTGGGGGTGATTAGTTGTGCCTCTTGAAGGAGGCCTGCAGAGCAAAACAGATATTCCTCAAACAGTAAAGAGAACTCTGCTGCCAAATGTCAACATTTGTGTAGGTTTAATTTGCAGGTTATTTGAACATTGAAAAAATTGCTGCTATATTGATCTGAAAATAGAGAAAGTAATTGATCTCTGGGAGTTGCGTATATACCTCACTAGAAGGACTAATAAGGGTCTGACAGATTTTGTGTGTCATGAAATAATATATGTGTCACTAAAACAAAGAAGTGAGAGGTTGCTTTTTCTGAGAAATTTCCTTTTATTCTCTTTTAATGAAGCCATGTGCCAGTACATAATCCATAAGCCATTCCAGGAAGGAAAAATCAGTTTTAGCGTCTCTTTCTCAGGATGGCAATTGCATATAAATCAATAAAAAGAACCTCCTCCTGATCTCGCTGCAATGATTGCAGCTACAGGAAAGAGCAGTTATTGTGCATTGTTCAGAGGAAAAAAAACAATGAAAACACTTGACCTCTTTTTGCTTTGTGATTTGTTTTCCACCTTGAATTTAACTTTTAAAGAAAACAGCTCAAGTAGCCCAAGCAACCCTTTAAAGAGTGAAGAGCATAAAAATAATAAATATCTTCAGAAACATAAAATATAGGGTAGACCATAAAGTTCTGGTTGGTGTTATATTTCATCCTCAATCTAAACAAGCAAGGTAAGTCCAGACAGTATTAACTGTGCTTTCAAGTCAGTAAAAAGTGTATACAATAAAGGAACTGCAAGAACAGTATTTGAAATGGGAACTACTGAAAGATATTGTCTAGAGAATTTTGTGTTTCAGTTTCCTCAGGGAACAGTACTCACTCAGATTTTGATGTGCTAACGTCTTTCAGTTGAAGAACTTAATAATTTTTCACCATTGTTTTCATTTTTCTCCTGAATTTTAATGGTATTTAACCCCATCTCTCAAAGGTAGCCCTGCACCCTCTAAACTCAACACAATGGTTAAAAGTTTTATGAGCAGTTGTAGAACTGGAGCATCACCATTCAATTTTGCTTGTACTGAGCAAAGTTGGGAAAGGAAGAGGGAAGTTTGGTTTTGCTCTTCCCAAGCTTTAAAAACTCATTGACTGGACAGAGTCGATACTACCTTTTCAAAGCCAAGATCTGGGGCAAGGTTTCATCCAGTAGTCATGTCTTTAACACTAGACACCTTTGGAGAGGTCTACCTAGGAATCTGTAGATTCTTACCTCTAGGACAGTATCAGGATGTACTGGCACATTCCATGTGGCAGACTTTTAGGCATGTAGGTGACATTTATGGGCAGGAATTTTGGTATCTAGGTTCCTCTGAGGTAAGAAAACCTGACATTATTTGAGATTATGATGCTTAAAGAGGTGTTAGGCACCTGTGCCTTTGTGCCTGAGTCTCTAAATCCCAAGGCCCCAAGTAGTGAAGCACATACCTAAATTTTAAGCAAGAGTGGTCTCGTTAACTTAAATAGGACTACTCGTGTACTTATAAGTTAGACATATGTTAAAATGCTTGGTTGAAGTGGGGCCCAGATTTCTATTTTTATGGAAAGCTCACATGTGCAAACAGTAATTGCATAATTAATGTTTTTTCATGAAGTGTTGGTTTTGATAATTTTACTTGGGAATTATTGTGCACAGTTCTTTTCATCTTGAAGGCCTTTTACATACATCAGCACAGGGACTTAAATTGGGTGTATGATTTTGGGAATTGTTCTATATCTGACTTTGTAATTCTGTACCTCCACGTTCTTGGCAGGAGGCTCTTGCCATGCAGCTGGGTTGGCTGAACCAGGAGCTTTGGCTCTGTCTCCACTTAGCACCTTGGCAAATTATCTCCCAGGTGGAATTCTGGAGGCTGTAAGTGGTTTTAAAGCCTCTTCCAGATCCAGATTTTCAAGCTAATGACTTCATTCACCACTGGTGATGTAGGCTGCATTTGACATCCTTGGCTCTTATCCCTCCTTCTCTTCACTGTACACTACTCAAACAGGAGAAGGACCAGAAATGCACGTGGGCCAAAGTTACAGTGAAGATATAGGCGTAGTTCTTCTTGGCTTCAGGAATGCTTGATGTATGTGCTCAGATCTCAGTGCTGCCTGTATATTAACTCATCACAGCGTCTATGTCAATGTGTAGGATCTTGGCATCTGATGATGGAGGCCTAATTGCAAACATGTTTCTGGGGCATGAGAAGCATTTGGGGTACAGTGATACTGACCATTGATTTAAGTTGTGATGCTACCATGCAGAGTATTTTACCATTCAAAAGGCTGGGATTGCAGAGATCCTTGAGTTTTCTTTAAGGGCTGGAGAAAGCCCAGTCATTCTGCAGTTTGGTTGCCTTGTCTGCTTGGAGCAAGGCTTCTCATTCTTCCATATGGATGATGAGGTCCAGGCCTTGTTATTGGTGTGACCTTGGTTTTCTCTCTGTAAATCTTGGTAGTTGCAGCTAGGTGGGATAGTCTAGCATATATTTAAATGTTATTTTCCAGGAAGAAAAATTCCTTAAAAGATTTTTGTTCTATGCAGTGTTTTTACCAAAAGGGCTCCTCCTACTATTGCAATTTCATTTTCAAAGGCAAATGCTCTAGGTATTTACTTCTGTCCCTTTCAAAGTAAAAATTCACATCATTTCATGTTGCAGAAGGGAAATTACTGTCTTTTCCCATATTCCTGTTCCTGACTGGAAAAAGATAAGTTATATTTTACAAAAAAGGAGCCTTTTATATGTGGGTGACTCTATTAAATACTTGGGTGGATTGCAGCCTGTGAAACTGGCCTCTTTACTGCTTATTGACGGTTTCCTTGGAAGATACAGAACTCAGTTAAAAGAGAGGGAAAGCACTCTTTTCTACTGAGCAGTCTTCATAGGTGACGACACTGCCCAGTCCTGCTTTTTCTCTTCATCTTTCCTGGAGTTAAATAAGATGTTTAACTAGTGCCATAGTCAAGCAAATACATTTCAATTGCATGAAATAAATCAAAATATCATATGAGGGAAAGGAGTAATTAGAGTGCTGCAGTTACAAACGGGCTGATCCTGTAAAAAGATGAACTCCAGGTTCTAGGAAATCTTGGATTTAATGGTGTGTGCATCACTAATGTGTGTGCCGCTGTGCTTAAGTGATATACGTGGGAACTCCTGAAAGATCCTCTTCACATAACTAATAAGCCACTAGAAATTCTTTAAAGGATCATACCCTTTAAATAAAAGTATTGCCTCATTAGGAATATCAGAAAATAGAGAGTCTGAACAGAGATGAAAATGGAGCTTGTGACTTAAGATTTGAAATGCAAGTCTAATTAGACTGGTATTTTAAAGTATTAACAGGGAGCCATAAAAAAGATGGATTGGAATGAAGAAATTTGTTGTAAAGAAAATACTGGATAGTGACAAAAGCCCAATTTATTAACACCCCATGATGTGGAAACAATGAAAAGGGCATTAATTACTTTACTAGTACTTATTTTGCGCCATTGCCCAAAGTAATTGGTTTATTGACCTCTCTTTAATCCTGACTAGTTCTAAAAAAATAATTTCAATGGTGAAAGTTGTGTGAAGGAATGTAGGCCTATTTGTTCTGTTCTGTTTTGCCTTGAGTATAAATGATACATTGCTTCAAACATATCTGACTATGGAGAGTTTATCTCCATAGTTTATGTATGGTCTCTGTGTCTTAGAGCTGTGTATACAGGCATTAATTTTCAATCAGTGCCAGATAGTTGGATTTGTTTGTTTGTGGTGTTGTTTGTTTGTTTTTTAAATAAGTGGATACAATAAGATGTATTGGGTATCCTCTTCTTTTATCAGTTTAATTTCAAGCATCTCTAAGTACATACTCCTAATAATTCATTCCTGAAAGGAAGTTCCTAATTTATTGTTTTTATAAAATCTCCCCTCCACATCTCCAGAGTTCTGCAAGGCAGTACATGCAGCACTTTGGGAACACGTGTTTGGCTGTAATTTTTTTTTTTTAGGTATATTCCTTGCTGTAAACAGTTTTAGTCTTTCACACTTAGACTATATATATATGTATGTATTATTTCTAAAACATTTTTTCACTCCATACTGTTTATGAGTAACTATCTTTTGCCATGTGGATTCAGAAAATTAAATTGTCACCAAGAAATGGATGTATGGAAGAGACTGGAATAACTTCAGATTAAAATTTGGGATATGCACAATCAATTTTTTTTTTACTCTGGGAAATTTTTAGCAGGTATAAGATTTTGAGTACATTTCTGTGTTTGAGGGAGAGATTAACAAACTATTTCAGCTTATTTACATGGAGAAATTGTATCAGCCTTGAACCACGGAGACATTTCATGGAAGTTGATGCTCAGGTACCGCTCACCCTTATTTTACGTAGCCAGGTGGATATTTCTGAGTCACCAGATTGTGTGATTGCTGTAGTATCTTATTCTTTTCCTATTGCCTGTCTGCAGGTTGATTAGCAGTTTGTGACTGCAGAACTTTTTAAAATCAAGTTTACTATAAGAATCTTGTTGTTTTGGCTTAGTCTTAATGAACAAGCACATGGACTTTAATGACAGTATCTGTGGGGCATCAGTCTTCATATGCACCCAAAAGACAGACGATGAGTAGCAAATAAGTAATTTTGGCTTCTGTTTTATTTGGAATACATTAAGGACATTAAAGTTCATGGTTAACAGATGAAAGTGGGTGAAACCTCCATGGAAATCAATGTAATTACAATTGACAAGTGGTCAAAGAATGCCCTGTTAATATGTCCGGTATGAAGGCAGTTGATACAATGCCGTCTGTAATGCTGTTGTATGCAAGGTTATACTTTGAGTCAGTAAAATTCGATATACTGACAGTTCTAGCTACAGAAAAAAACAGTGCATATCAAAGCAGCAATATTACAGTTCTTTGAATAATGTTTTTTCCGGAATATTTTGCTCTCAAATTAGAACACTTTATTCAGGTTGTTTTAAACTTGTTTCCTCAAAGAAATTATATGTATAACAGGGTCTCCAAGACTTCTCATGTGCTTGAGAATCTTCCTGAATAGTTTTCCCTTGACTCAAGCAGCTCACAGTTGTCCTTCTCTGCTCCATCCCTTCTTGCCTTGTTTCTTTCATTCCTTATGGCCGGGCCTGAGGCTCCCACCCCACCTGCACATGGGGCTGCATCAGCTCCTTCCTCCCTCTCTCCTTCCAGGTTACCCAATAATCCTTCTTACTCTTTACCTTCAGCAGGAGACTCCTGCCTTCAGGCATCTCTTTACTTTTTCCGGCTTATAGAATCCATATACAACAGTGATGTAACTTTATCATGAAGAATATGAGTGGTCCCCACTCCTGTCAAGGTTTATAATGTTCAGCTGGCTAGAAGATTTGCCTAAATGTAATGTGTAATCCAGAAGTGTTCAAAAAAGTTCAGTTAAAAGACAAGGTTAACTAGACTGCAAAATCTCAAATGCTGCTGGTTTTGGAGAACTTTGTCATGTATGTTTTACTTCGTTTACTTCATGTTTAGAGAACAGTATCAGAAGGTACTTAGTGCTTCAGGTCTCTTGCGGTATATTTGCTGACCAGGATCCTGCCTGCATTAGTGGGATATATTAATGAGATAGTTTGTTATAAATCTGTATGAGATAAAGTATATAATCTTGTAATGGGAGAGAATTTAGTCTACTTATGTACGTGAAAAGTTACAAGGAAAGAAATTGTTTTCTTACACTATTTGATGAAATGAGTAGGAGAAGCTGCCTGTTTATATTTGCTTGGGTTTTATTACTTAGTTGTTTAAATACTAAAAGGACATTTAACATTAAAATGAAACTGTGGTCAGTCTTTCTTCTCTCCTTTGTGTGTGTTTGTGGAGAAAACAAAAAAGTTTAGAACTGTTTCAAAGCTGCAGTAGCTTTTTTTGGATGTGTAACCTTTAATGTTTGTGGTAGTAGCTGTTAATTCCATATGCCTTCTCTCTGGCTTCTGTTGTGCAGCGCACTTAGAAAAGAAACAATCAATTTTGTTTTCTATTCAAACTGAACACTTGGGTAAACTATTTAGCGATGATCTTTGTGTATCCTTTCCAAAAGGGCAGAGAGGACTTTATGCATAAATGCTGTTCTTAATGTAAGTAAATCGGTATCATGTTTCAGAGTAGCTAAGCACTGTATTGTCCTCATGAGTATTTCTCCAAAAACATTCACATGCTGC
The DNA here is from genome assembly GCF_036013475.1 of Columba livia. Taxonomy (NCBI): domain Eukaryota; kingdom Metazoa; phylum Chordata; class Aves; order Columbiformes; family Columbidae; genus Columba; species Columba livia. Next base: position 52,890,014 of record NC_088606.1, read on the forward strand.
ATTTAAGCTGTTCTTGAACAGTATTAAAAATAATGTGGTTTCAGGTTGTTTTTTGTTTGATTGGTTTTGGTTTTATGGTTGTTAGTTTTTTTTTTTTGGAGGGGAGGAGTGTAAGTAATAGCGCTAGATGCAGAATTTCTACTGTGTGTATAAGGGATACAGTGAATTAAAGGTTTTTTAGTATGCCTAACTCTTCAAATTGGCACAGCAGCATCAGAACATGACTGGTGTTCCTATGGTCTGATATATTCCTCCCCCAGATCCCTGGTGAAAGTGGTGCATGTTACCGCATTAATGTGTGGGGTTTTTTCCACGTTTAGCTCAGCTGGTTGCTGGAGGCAGCCTTTTCTTTGCAGAAAATTTCAGAGCATAATAAAGCTTTCATTCATAAGAAGGGAACCTGATGTTTACTTTCTTTGGCAGAATTCACCGATCACTCACCAGTAAATCTAAAGTTAAAGCAGATGCATATAGATATTGAAGTGCCTCTTGTACCCAGTGCAACTGGGTGCCTGGGGAAATTGGATATATCAGGGGTGAGGGCAGTTGGCTTCAATTTGGACTGAAGTAGATGTCACCCCTGTGCAATGCTAACAAGGGTTCTGTGTGATGTTAATCCAGTTTGCAAGGTGACAGGTGCTCTTACCTACATAGCTCATGGGTGCATACGTGCCCCTGCACCAACCGCTTGACAGAGAAGCTGAGGACAAAATATGCATAGAGACTGACCTAATTTTCCTTTAAAATGAGAAACAATAAGAGGACAAAGAAAGAATTAATTGACTAAACAGTAGAATTCCTGTTCTCATTTTATGCAGAAGAAATAGGGCTTGCACTTTTTTTTTTTTAGTGCTGTGAATCAACACCAGTTTAAAAAAAATTCACCACTGAAGAATGGAAGAATACCCAGGTGACTTCAAAGCAGAGATACACCTATACTATAAATAAATAAACAGAACGAACCAGTTTGTGCCCGTGGGGATGTTTGAAATCTCAACTTAGCAGATCTCAGTGTCTAAGTAAGTCCCAGAATTTTTGAGTGTTTGTGATCCAGACACATGTTCTGCTGTTAATTTTTGCATATACAGTTTTGGGTTTATTGGTATAGATTCAGAGGATAATCTGGTCATCTTTAGTTCAAAGCCTGTTTACCAATTAACAAATTTGAGGTAAGAAAAATATCTTACCATGCACATCTCATTATCCGAAGAGAAATTTATCTCTGTTACATTCTTCAGCATTTTGTCTTCTCTGGTCACTCAGAAAACCAGCATCTTCTGAGTCTGCTGACTTCTGCTCCTTGCCCTGCCTGGGTACTTGTACCCTTCTGCTGCCCTAGCTCTGAAAACACTCCACAATATTTCAGACCAAGATAATCTAATACTTTTATGTTAGTGACCACATCACAGTACATCAACAGTTCACACTGAAACGTTGGTTTCATCACATCTTCTAAAGATATTCAAAGACTCAACAAAGTGAAGGACTTTCTCTCCGTTGATGAGTTTAGTGGCCTGTTGTGAAAACTTTGGAGTGATTTTGTAAATAGTAAGGCTTTAAAAGGAAAATGTCTACAAAGCTGTTCTAGATTCCATCCAACAAAGAGACTGTATCGTTCGTTTCAAAATGTTAATGTTTTTTGTCTCTTTGCCTTCATTTTGGTCAAGCAATCCCATATAAGTCATCTCAGTGCGGCCATTATTTATAGCTAATAATCTCCTTTAGCTGCCAAACCGAAACTACATCTCCTTCACTCTGGAGCTGAAAGCGCTTTTCTTTCTACAATGTGCTGGAAATGAGCCAATTTACCAGTTCCATTAACTTAATGAGGTCTGACAGCCTGCAGCAAATTTTCTCATAATCTCTCTTGGATTTAAATTTGGTGCTGCACAAACAACTGAGAACGACCAAGTAGTTGCTTTTTAACTCTATATATTCTAAGCAAAATTCTTTACACATCTTAAATACAAAGCAGGCTTGAGTCTTTCTTTTTTGCACGCAATTTTTTAATCATGCAGCAATTATTACATTTATTGATTAACTTACTTTTTAATCTTAACAAGCATCTGAATGCTGTATTTGTGTTGACCTGTTAAACATCAGTATTAAAACTTGAAGTGATTTAAGTGCAAGTCATTCAAGTGCAGTACTGTTGCTGGTAGGAGAAGGATGGTATTTATTTATTTTTATAATACACCTGAATAGTTATATGAGCTGTGAGGTTATGTCATGATTTTCACAGGCTAATAAATAATCACTCTTATAAGGTCAACAGTAGTTTTAATGCAAGGTTAATCCTTAGCTTCTGTTTCTTAATACTTCCAATGATTACTGTTCGCTAAAGGCTGTACTATGCTACTAAATTCACAAGAAATTGAATTGCTTGGTGGATTAAGCAGGACAAAAGCAAAATCTTGCTTTCTCTTACTTGAATTCTACCTTTCTGCCGGTACCACTGATGTGCTGAAGGCAAAGCTGAAAAAATAGGATTATTACTCGTTGTGAGAACAGTGGATTCTTATTTGTATTTTTGTAGTACATCACATTTCCATAAATCTGGTAAACCACTTTAAAATTAACACCATGATATTGTAATAGAAAATTGCTAGTGAGATGCTGCACTTTAAAAATGAGCTTGGAACAAAGATTTGATCTGAATTTAAAATAACCAGAGATATTTCTCTTCACTGTATTAACGCTTTGGCTGTGAAGTTTTTACTGTCATGAGCATTTCCCAAGAAGCTGTAAACTTTGTCTTGAAGTGCTTTGGACATTACAAGACCTCAGTATTTGGGATAGAAGGGGTATCGGGGAGATCTTAAATTTGAACGTAGATGACAAAGCACCTCAAGTAGAAATATGCCATCTGTTGTGGTTTAACCCAAGTTAGCAATACAACCACGATAGTCGCTCACTCACCCCCTCCTCCTCCTCCCGAAATAGAGGAGAAAATCAAAAGGGAAGGGACAAACTTGGATTAAGATAAACACAGTTTAATAAAATAACAAAATACTAATACGCTACTAGTAAATATATATATATATAAAATAGAAATAACAGATACTCAAGGCAATTCCTCACAAACTCCATCCACACTAAGCAGGAAAAAGGCAGAAAGGCTCAGAGGCCTCTTCAAAACAGCAAAAGGCTGAACTAAACGTGCCAAACCAAACTCCCTCAGGTCCGACAAAAAAAATCCCCAGTCTCCCTAAATATGAAGCATGATGCTAATGGGATGGAATACTCTCACTGATCAGTCTGGATGCCAGTCAAGCTCTGCCCCATACCTGCCCCCTTCCTTGATGCCTCACACCTGTGGGCAGAGCACTCAGAACATCCTTGGCTCTCAGACCAGAGCAATTAAAAATGTTAACTCTGTGCTGGGGTGTTCTCTCTTGTTCTCAAACCATGCTAACTATGAAAATGAAAGGCTTCTAACAGCATGAAGAAAACTGACTCATTTTCGGTCAAACCAGCACACCGTCTTTGCACTGCCTCTTTATCTGGAGAGTCTTCTTGCATGGGCTTCATGTATTTTGTATTTTAGCACTATATTTTAAGTATTAACTTCACTATATAAATATTATCAGGCTGAATATTTGTATCTCAGCACAGTTGACAGTCTTTTGGTTAATGTCAAGTTCTGCAAAATTAATGTGTTAGTCCTCAGTTTAATCTGTTTTTTTCCTGAAACAATTTTTTGGTGAGCTGTTTCCTCTTTACAAGAGGGCAAAAAACTTTATACCTCATCCTTGCAAAATCTTCCAGGGATGCTTTACCTCACATAAAGTATTGCCCGATGCAGTCAGTGGAAGTATTCATATATTCACAGCAACATGGAATTGCAACTGCAAGATCTTTTTAGTTAAATTAGAACGTCTTGTTTCTGACTCCTGGAGAGGACCTGGTGGACAGCAGGATGACCATGAGCCAGCACTGTGCCCTTGTGGCCAGGAAGGCCAATGGCATCCTGGGGTGTATTAGAAGGGGGGTGGCTAGTAGATCGAGAGAGGTCCTCCTTCCCCTCTACTCCGCCCTGGTGAGACCACATCTGGAATATTGTGTCCAATTCTGGGCCCCTCAGTTCAAGAAGGACAGGGAACTGCTGGAGAGGGTCCAGCGTAGGGCAACAAAGATGATTAAGGGAGTGGAGCACCTCCCTTATGAAGAAAGGCTGAGGGAGCTGGGTCTCTTTAGTTTGGAGGAGACTAAGGGGGGACCTCATTAATGTTTATAAATATATAAAGGGTGAGTGCCATGAGGACGGAGCCAGGCTCTTCTCGGTGGCAAACAATGATAGGACAAGGGGTAATGGGATCAAGCTGGAACACAAGAGGTTCTGCTTAAATTTGAGAAGAAACTTCTTCTCAGTGAGGGTGACAGAGCACTGGAACAGGCTGCCCAGGGAGGTTGTGGAGTCTCCTTCTCTGGAGACTTTCAAGACCCGCCTGGACATGTTCCTGTGTGACGTCACTTAGGTGTTCCTACTCCAGCAGGGGGATTGGACTAGATGATCTTTTGAGGTCCCTTCCAATCCCACACATACTGTGATACTGTGATACTGTGAGAGGGTGTTTCTCATATAAATGCATCAAGTTTTTGTGTGTGCAAATTCCAAGGAAAATTTGAATGACTGTTGATATTTAGGAAGCAAAGCAGTCCAAACTAGTCCAAGTTAAAAATGCAACATACATGTGCGGTGTTGTATGGAATGAATATTAATATCTTGCTCTCCATACTGGGAGCCACGTTTTAATGGAGAGAGCAGGGAAGTCACATGCATGTGGCTCCCCAGCTTTAATCCTGCTTTTCCTCAGGCAGTGCTAAATGCATGGCCAAAGATAGCTTGAGACCTGTTTTTCTATCTTTAACGTGGGTTGACTCTCATGACTTTCCATGACCCGTCTCATCAAGTCTATTTTGGGTCATTTTATCAGTTCACATCTCAGTTCCTCAAGACAGCTGATTTGTAATTTCCCATGAAGATGTAGCTGAAAGAAAACATTGAGTTTGCCCTAATGTTTTAAATGCTGGAAACAATTTATTCTCTCTCGCCTTCTCTCGCCTTCTCTCGCCTTCTCTCGCCTTCTCTCGCCTTCTCTCGCCTTCTCTCGCCTTCTCTCGCCTTCTCTCGCCTTCTCTCGCCTTCTCTCGCCTTCTCTCGCCTTCTCTCGCCTTCTCTCGCCTTCTCTCGCCTTCTCTCGCCTTCTCTCGCCTTCTCTCGCCTTCTCTCGCCTTCTCTCGCCTTCTCTCGCCTTCTCTCGCCTTCTCTCGCCTTCTCTCGCCTTCTCTCGCCTTCTCTCGCCTTCTCTCGCCTTCTCTCGCCTTCTCTCGCCTTCTCTCGCCTTCTCTCGCCTTCTCTCGCCTTCTCTCGCCTTCTCTCGCCTTCTCTCGCCTTCTCTCGCCTTCTCTCGCCTTCTCTCGCCTTCTCTCGCCTTCTCTCGCCTTCTCTCGCCTTCTCTCGCCTTCTCTCGCCTTCTCTCGCCTTCTCTCGCCTTCTCTCGCCTTCTCTCGCCTTCTCTCGCCTTCTCTCGCCTTCTCTCGCCTTCTCTCGCCTTCTCTCGCCTTCTCTCGCCTTCTCTCTCTTCCTTCCATCCTGAGGAAATAAATCACATAGTTTGGAGCCCCATACATATCTGCTTCCAGCATGCTGACAGTATGGTCATTTGCAGAAGTTTTTAATTTTATATTCCTCAGTCTCCCCAGCAATTTTTTTTCCTCTCAGCCAAGATTTTTCTTGAGTCCCTGGACATACTTGGTTGAGCTTAATGTCAGAGTTTGAACACTATTGTACATTTTGTTGCTGTCGGTGTGATGCCTTATGCTCCCTGAAGCAAGTGTATTGCACAGTCTGGGGAAAAGGGGATTCTAGGAGGTAGCAGGGGGCGTGCAACTTAGTGTCTTCCCAAAGCATTGAAAAGATCTTGTAGGCAAGGCTGGATATTTCTTGCTATATTTCTGAAAAAGTTCTCTCAAATTACTCATCTTGTACTAGCTCAGGTGAATACAAGTTGCTTGAAGTGATTGTAGATAAAGTGAAATATTAAAAAAAAAATAAAATTAAAACATTCTTCAGGTCACCTGCTCTTGAGACAGGCAAGTACTGTTAAGTCGTCATGAACATCAACATAGGAGGAGCATGTGTATGAACAGTGTTTAATGTCACCTATACGTCAGTCAATTCTGGTCTGTGCTAATGGACTTAGACTATACCATTCATTTATTTTTAACATCATTGAGTGTAGTGAGGCCGTGTTCTTGCCAATGACCCTGTTTTTACAAAACCAGTTATTTTTAGAAAATTGATTGATTTCTTGCACTGAGCAAGAAATTTAAAGGGAAATCTGTATAACTGCAAAGCTTAGTTAAGAAAAATGAGATTAAACACCAGAAGTAGAGCAGTGGAAGTGAAATTTGAATAGAGGTGTTAATAGGAGTGAAAATTAGCAGCTATAGAGAATTCTATCTAAATTCTATTTTTTTTTGTTTTAATACAGATTTACATTCTTGTTTTGTCACAGTGCTATAAATGGTCATACAAATGTTACCATTCATAGGCACAGAAAACGTTAGGAGAGCTGGGGACTGAGAAAATCTGTTGTACAGGCAGGTTTGAGAGCAGATGCTGTGGTGAGCTTGGCTTGTGCGCTTTGGCTCTAACTATAAACTGGGGCTTTCTTCCTGTGCAGACCACTGCTTGTTCTTTGTGCCTTTATAAGCAGAGATGCCTGAATATTTTATGGCTGAATATTGCTATATATCTGATCATAAATTGGGAAATTACCTGGTTTATATTTGTGCGTGCGTGTACAATGTTTTCTTTGCGCTTTAATTCATTGTGCTGGTAGGAAATGTGAGGCTAGAATGTTAGTTCACCAGAATATACCTCCCTCTTTTTTCCTCCTGTTCTCATTCTTGATTGGCGTTTCAAAAAAAAAAAAAAAAAAAAAAAAAAAAAGGAAGGTGTTCAAATTTTTGGCTTTGCCATAGGCTTCCTGTGTAACCTTGAATAAGGTGCTTAATATATCACATTTTGACAGGGGGCTGGAAAAAGGTGGTTGCGTGAAGCAAGAAAGCATTTGATATGTTTTCTCAAATGAGAGATCTCCATAATAAATCTACCAAACAAATGAAGCACCACAACTTCTAATGAACCCTCAATTTGTGTTTTTAATGAAATAATCCTCACCAGCAGATCTGAGTATTTCTAAGAAACTGCACTTTGACTTTTTAGAGACAACCTCAGCAGATGTTCAGGCAGCTATCCAGGTATCTAAAGATAACAGAAGGAATTCCAGCCCACTGACATCAACAGCAAATCTATTCTCGACTTCAGCAGGCCAGGATTTTACCCCCATGCTAACCCTTGTGAAAAAGCAGCTCTCCACAAATGGGTGAAGATGAGAAATAATTTTAGAGCACTTCTTGTATTATGACCTCTTTGTCTTCTATGTTCTCTTCAAGAACTGGTGTGACTGCATAGCTGGACACTTAACTTCAGGATGTGTGACAAAAACAAAGCATAAATACTCTTCTCAACATTCCCTTGGTTCTTTTTCACTAACTGTATTTGATGCTTCCTGAACACTGATTTGAACACAGGCAGTGCCAGCATCTGTGTTGTCATTTTTCCTGTTTAAAGATAGATCCCACCACTCTGGATACCTTTCCTGAGCTTCCAAGAACTATTCACTCTTCCCTAAGCACATTTTTAAAATAAAAAATTCATTACTGTTGTAATTTGCTTGAAAAGATAGAGGGTATGTTCTTGTTCAATTCAGAAAAAAAATATGTACTTCCAGGTCAAAAGTTCTCATACTAGTCCTCATTGCCAGTTACCTACTTAGGTGAGAGTACATTACAAAAGCTAAACAATTACATGTTATTATATAATCCACATGTTTTTATTTAAGGCTGTATTAGTAACTGAGTAACTCATATAAGTAATACATAATAGGGTAGGTTTTTTTATTCCACTGGATTCATACCAGTTATTTTAGCGCTCTCACTTAAATTCTCTGAATTGCCACTGACTGAAGAGAATACTTGGACTTCTGTGTTTTGGGCCTTGGAGTTAGATGTATAGCTGCTCATTTTTTTCAGTTGCAAAGCACCTTCAGGCTTACACATTGGTCCTTTATATAACATCCTTGCAAGAATCAACAAACTTGAAAGAGTCTGACCTCATTTACAACATTTCCTTCATTTGGTGTTCCACTTCTGTTTTCCTTCAAAGCAACTGCTTTAAAATTCTTCCTACCTGAAAAACAAACAAAAAACTGAACCTGTAATTCAATAGAAAAACTCCAACAATAATCACACAGATGTATTTGTATCTATATACCCACATGGGGGAAGAAAATAAAGCTATTTTCTGAAAAAAAATGAGGATTATGCTACTGAATAATCATTTTGTGGTGTACAGTTGAACATGAAAGGAAGTGAGATTCCATTTTTAATCCAGAAGTTCATGTTTATGAAATTCAATATAATAAAAAGCTATCTATTGAAAACTACATACGATTTTTTAGCCTTATTAGATATACTTATTTTTTAAGAAGTCAGTATGGTAAAGGACTGTCCAGATATAGTTTGGACATAGCTTGATTTGTTATGCAGCTATAATTATTCAAGAAATGCCCATTATGGTCATTGAAAGTGAACTTTTACAGTGCTTTGCTTTAATAATTTCAAGTATTAGAATAAAAACAAGCTTTAGGACAGGTCTTTGTACTATAAAAAAACTCTTTAGCGCATAAGCACTTCTATCTGAATGTGAATCTTAAGTGGCAAGTATTGTTAAGAACACTGCAGTTGCTGTTTAGTAGTAGACATCATAACAGCATTTGCTTCCACCCAGATTCAGGAAAACAGTCTAATATGAAAAGTCATTTTATGTGGCCTTTGTTTTAGGCCTGACTGCAACCAAATGGTTGCCCTAGCAGCTTGGTATTAATGCATCCTTGGGAAGCAGCAGCTGGAGGTGTCAGTACAGGCTGCCGTGTAGGATAAAACGTTTCAGGACATTCCGTACTGCTGGAGAAAAAAAGAAACTACTTGAAAAAAAAAAACAACACAAATTACATTTAGTCACCTAGTTATACAAATAGTAGTAATTAGTTGTTGCTGTATTTTATCTGTTTTATGTCTATGTGTGCACAGACAACATGTGTAAATACTGTTAAACAGAAGAATATGTAAACTTAGAAGACAGAGGGAAAGTAGACTTGCACTTAAACCTGGGCAGAGGCTGTCTGGTTAAAGGACAAACAATACCATTCTGATAATCTGTTCTAGAGGACAATGTCATCTTAGTCTTCTCAATAAAACTGGCAGTGCATAAACATTCAGAGGTTTGAGTAAAGATTGCCTCATATGGAGCCTCTTGGGCTCATCCAAATCTCCTGAGTTTTCCAATTGGCTCATGAAAGTCCCGTGGGAAAAAAATTTAGTCTGATTTTTTTGTTTGTTTGTTTTTTTCCTGTTTCCAATACAGACTGGAAATTCTGTGAAAATGTTATTTATTGTGGCATTTCATCTTGAGTAGTTTAGGTCTTGGCTTGCAAACAGAAAAATAGTGTGAGAAAAAAGATATTAAAGCCTTTTTAAATGTGAAAAGTCCAAGATTTTTCCCAAGACCAAACCGTTTCTTTCTGGTTTGGTCTGAGATTAAGTGAAATAATTTCTGTTTCGATTAAAGACCAGGCTTTTGTAGGTGTAAGACAACCCTGAGAAAGATGGGTAACCAGTAGCATTTGCTTAAGTGTTTTGGAGTTAGTTGTCTGACAACATCTTTAGGAATTCATTTAGTCTGTGTAAAAAAATCCGATGTTACGAAGAAGTGCTAGAGGCAGAAATTCTCAGTCACTTGCAAAAAGCACGTTTGCCTTGCACATTAAGCCCTGCTGCTCTCAAGAGATGTAACTTGTCATAGGCCTCACACCGGCCTTGCTATGGGGTAAACTGCCCACGGGCCAAGCAGCAGTCATGGCTCCATAGAGCTGTTTGCCAACACATAGCAGGCCTGGCTGGAAAAAAGGCAGCGCCCTGTCCTAAACCGCTGGAACACATGATGGAGTCACCCCATCGTGTGCGTTGCCATCCAGCCTTTGCTACCCTCGAGGAACCAGCTGTGCCCAGCTGTGCCCAGCTCTGCCTTTTTGCATAAGGTGGCAAACACTAATTTTTAACATCTTCTCATTATGACACTCCGCGGTGGAGTCTCTCTGCCTGTAGTCACACTTGTTTGCAATTTGTCTGGTTTTGGTTGAATTTTTAGCAATTTATCAGCTTGTTTTTGCTAGAGTTCTGATCAGGCTGTCACTTCATATTTGAAAAAGTATTAATGATGTGACAGTAACTCTTATGATAACCTGGTTGTTGCTTACTGTAGGACTTTTAATAGGATTTTTAAGTGGAATGCAGGGTATGTGAGTTGTTTGTCAGCAAATCTCTGGGAAAATTAGTACAAACTCAGAAATACTAGGAGAAAAGGCAGCTTTAATTTTCTTCTAATGTTTGTTTGTTCTTCTGTATTTTAAAAGCCTTGTCAAAGTTGAGTAATAAAAATATGTGAGGAAAGAGAAAGGGGGGGAATGCCCCAAACACTCACACTTTTGAATGTGGAAAAGCCTAGATCCTCAAGACTACCTATTTGTGCAAATACCTGTGGTATTGCTTAGGCTCTAGTTAAGTTCTCAGTAGATTAAGCCAGTGAGAATATACTTTCATAAACTGGAAGAAGAAAATATTATTAATAAAAAGGGCCTATGGGCGCACAGAGTAAATTATAGCCTCAGAGCCTGGCTTAGCCAAAACTCCACAAACTGAATGCACTTGGCTTGGTTTCTCTGTCCGTACAAGCCAGGCAGAATGCAATATTAAGTCTGCACAGAAAGCTGCTCAATGGACTAAGTAAGACCATTCCTACTCTTGTGATTTTCAGCATAATTTCAAAATTCCTGATGGTTTTTCAGTCCCCAAAGTGATCAGAGTTATAATAATAAAGACTGAATTTAAATACTTTAACAATGTAAACTGTCAAGTCAACTCTCTGCTCTTCATTTGAGGGTGGCATCACACATAAGCACTTTCAGTGCCAGTGAAAACTAGAAGGCACTAGAATACAAACAAGATGAGTTTTGTTTCAGTTTTCCTGTGTGTGCTCAGCCTACTCTCCTCTCTGCTCTTGGCCTGTCCAGACTGACGAGTATAGAGGCATATGCAAGGTGTAAAAGTAGCTGGTAGAAAAGTATTACTGATTTTCCCCACTTTCTCAGAAGACTTTCAGTGAGAAATCACTGCTGACATCTATTGAAATTGTCTTGTTAATAACGATTTTGACTTCTCATCACATTAAAATACCTTCTCATTTCTAGTATTTTCAAAATCAAAATTTATTCTTTTTCTCTGAAGCTCTTGCCCGTAACTTGCATTAACTTAGTAGCCTTGTATTAAGTGAATACTTTCATGAACTTATATTACTAGCTATGTTAGCTACATTGAAAGCCTAATTTTGCTTTATTTCTATTTAGTATTTATGGTCTTCAAAGTATGAGGCGTATATTCTCTCAGTTGCGTTCTGTTGTGAAGAGATGCTGAGATGCTGTGCAGCCAAAGAGTAAGGAGAAATTAAAAAGGAGCTATACTACAGTGTTGTTTGGTACAAAGGTGGTAAGGAAGGAGCTGTGGAAATTTCTGCATGATTATTGAGCGACGGCATATCAAGTGAAGATACCCGTGAGATTTGATAGCTAGAGTCACAGTAGGCTATGAAGGGCTGTGGAAATGGAGGTAGGTAACTTATGAATGATACAACAGAGAGGATGAAGGATGCTGAAAATGTGAAGGTAAAGGGGAGAAAAAGGTAACTGGAAAGTGTAGGAAAGTCAGAGGAGAAGATAGGGACCAAAAGCTAATGTGAGGGAAGGCAGCTAGAGAAGAGAGCTGGCTCACAGTGGCATGGAGGGGAAAGAGTAGAGCCTGCTGCAGGGCTCTTTTAAATCAGATTTTCAGGATTGCCCATCTAATTAAATCAGCAGAGTTCTGATTAGAACCAGCTGAATGTTTGATTCATTGCCTCTAATTCTGTCTGTTTTGCAGGTGAGACATTTGAGAGTTTTGTGTGTGCATACTTACACACGTATATGTCTTCTCTTGCACTCAAAAAAGTCAATTATCACAGTAATTCACAGTATCACAGCCAAGCAAGTTATCTCTCTGCTTTCCTAAGTAACATTTGCTGTGTGTCTTGTGGTATGATATACTCAAGGTGGGAATCTCCTGATTCCCAGCCAGGTATAACACAACTGATCAAATGCTGAGCCATCCTTAATACCCCTACAAGTATGTTCTCTTGAATGAGTGTCCAGCCTGGACTGTAGTCCCTTTTCTGGATGTTGGGATACTGGTAGTTTAGTTTTGATTTCCATTTAACTGTCTGTGTGCTGAGACTGCCTAGAGAAACTCATGTTTGTATTAGTTCCTTGAATAATGGATTCCTTGACTGTATTGATAACAATGAAAAAAGATTTCTAGGATAAATAGAGCCTACCTAAAAGTGGCCAGGATCAAGAGATTCTTACCTGCTATGCTGAGTGTAGTTGAGCTGATTCTCAACCCTTATTGAGGAAATGTTGCTTTGCAAAGATGTGTGTTGCAAAGCTGTACAGTTATGAAGTGTCATGATATTTTTAACAAAGTACTTGACTCTAAATCATTCTGTAAACATCACATGTTTAAACAATGAGATAGCAATATTATGCAAAATATTTTTTTCTGTGTAGCAGAACTTTAGTTGAAATGTACAACAGGCTTGTTAACAGTTTCTGAATCGAGAAGGAGAAAGTAATTAAAACACATGCCATTTTCCATATCTAACTTACTAGACAATAATTCTAGGCCAAAAAATATGTTATTGAACTGTGCTTGTGCTTTGAAGCCCCAGAAAGAAGCAGAGTTTGCATACCAGAGTAGTTAGTCCCAGCCAGTTTCTGTCTTCAGCATATCAGCTCATAAAATTTCTCCTGTCTTTTTGCAATAATAATAACACAGCATATTCTTTAACTATTAGATAGAACAGGAGAACTCAGATGTTTCTGGTCAGATTTTCCACACAAAAGTTATGAACATAGTTAGTAAGTGTGTATCTAGAATTCTTCTCAATGGATAATCTATATTTGCTATCTTAAGTGTTTTCTTGTGTGCACAAATTTTTCAAGCTTCTACTGATCCCTCGATATAGTAAGCAAGTGTGTAAGTTGAGGCACATGTTCTCACCTTGACTTCAATAAGGCGACTCAAGCACATGAAGTCCTTCTCCCACTTTGGTGAGATGGGGTGTCAAAGCAACTTTGTACATTTAAGGCAGGAACTTTTGCACAGGATGTGCTTTAAAGAAGGGTTATCTGTGAGGCTGTTTTGAACACATGATTCAGTAGATGTGATACAGTCCATATTTTCAGTGGTTTTCAAGCTGTGAAGTTCCTTTTCCTTCATACTAATACAATTTGTACATCTGGTTACGTATGGAATAGGTCAGATTGACACTGTTATTTAGGTACCTCATTTTTTCAGAACTGTCTATTCCTGTCTGATTAGATGGGCAGATAGACATCTTTGGAAATCCTCATGGGGACATCTGTAAGTGTCTCTATACAAATATGATCTTGGGTTCACAAGAGACAAAGATGAGATCCAGATGTGGGCATCTGCAGGACTAAAGTAAAGCAATGGAGGTAGTATTTGAAATTGGACTGTGGCTTTAAAAGTTTGTAGCAATAATAGGATGAAGGTAAAGCTGCTGAGAGTCTAATCTTACATTTTCAACGAAGTATGTGTTTGTGAAAAAGACATTCTCTGGTTTAAAATAATTTTAAAAGAAAAAAGTGTTGGTGACTATTCCAGTTATTGAGATTTGCTAACATATGATTCGACATATCAAATGTTGGTTGTAAGATAGAATTCTGCCAATAACATGAACTCTGTCTTACATGCTGTTTTCCTCAAATCTTTCTTTGCAAGTACAATTACGTAAAATAGTTTTAGCCTGATATTTCAAAAGGACTTTGATTTTTTTTTTTATTTTAAGTTGTCTCTCTGATTATTGTAGCACAAAGTTTTAGCCGTGACTGCGTTTTTTGGGTACTCCAACGACACGCCCAGTAGCTAGAACTGAACTAATTTTTATGCTGTGTTTTTCTAATGTTCTCAGGTACCTAATTTTTCACTTGAAAAAGGTTCAGCTGCCTATCATTGCCACTTCAGAGTCATTTTTCCTATGAATTGCAACCTTTTCACTGTAGTACAGAAGCACTCTAGCTTTTCATCAGGAGACATGGACAAAAGTACCACTTCACTGAACTGCAGCCAATAAAGGGACAGAGGTTGGATTACCACAGGCAAATACTGTGCGTGCAGATGAGTGATGTTGCCATAAGCTTAAAATTATATATTCTCCTTTCAGCTCTTCTGGATTGGTTGGTTTAGGATTTGCTCTAAAATATGACATTGCTGTGAAGATTTAGCATGATGTCCCATCTTACTTTATTTCAGTCCAAGCCCATTTCTGTTTTTAATCATACTGTTGTGTGGTGTGTGTGAGTGAATTTCTGAAAGCACTGGAACTCTAACTTTGACAAGGTATAGACTAATGCCTCCTGGCAATGCTGATATTCCAATCCATTTTTTTTACACTCAGTTTTTTTATTATTATTTTTTTAAAAGTCTGCATCTTAGAACTCATATTTGAACAGGCTATGCTGGGCTTGTTAGTTTTTTTTTGTCCAGTGAGCCATGAGAGGCTAAAATGAGAGAGAAATTATTTGGGATCTTGAAAGACAATAAATAAATGCTCTTTATATTGTCTTACTGCTCTTACATATTTCTGAAGATAAATTATTGCTAATTTAGCAGTAATTAGCATTGTGTTAGTATTAGTTCTCCTATTGCCTGATTAAGGAGTTTATAACCTTACAGTGAGACAACAGGCTGCGAGTTACCTCTTTCCCAGTGAAATATAGCCTGATATTCAAAACCAGGGGCCTGCATTTGCCAGGTCTTGCTCTATAAGAGAGATCCTAATCTCAACAAAATAAACTGCTTAAATAAAAGTTGATGAAAGAACAGTCCAAATGGTGGATTATGCTCTGTTTTACAGTGCTTTGCTTTAGGACAATTCTGTGCTTGTGTCCTCGGGGAAGTCAGTCGAAGAGATGAATTTCTCAGTGTTTACAGGATTGTATTTATCTTGATTTTTACCAAGTTAATTTCAGTTCAGTACTTGCATATTCGTTTTCATTTTGTATTGGGAAGAAATTATGGGGAAAGGGTTAAGAGCATGCTTGCTCTTCATCTGTTTTAAATCTATAAATGTGAGCCCCTGTGCTGTTTCTAGGTTTCAGATTACGCTCTGTGATTTATAGGAAAAGGCTGTTCTCCACAAGTTGAAATCCCATGTGTTTCTCCACCATTGTAAAATAACAAATCCTTGAGAATGTGTCCAGTTGCAAAAACTGCAGTTTTCAAGTACATTTGTAGCTGATTTTTTTTTTCCCAAAGTGATGGCATTGACATGGGGAGTGATGTTGCCTTTTCCTAATGCTATCTGTTGCAGGTTTGCCATGCTTTTAATTGCTGCTTACACTATAGCAACCCCCTTATGTTTATAGTCTTCTATTGCTTTATATTTGGAGGATACACCCACTAAAAAGTGCAGCTGTGAGCAGACACTTATATCATTCTGCACAAGCTACATCCAGAGCCCCTGAGAGATCAGGGGCCAGAAGCCATGGTGACCTAACAGTCCAGCAGCTTCCAGTCCGTTCTGGTGTCTCGTGGTGTAAATCTGTGCAGATTTGGCCTTATGTTTTTCAGCTGATTTCTGTGGAGATTTTTTTTGTTTGGTTTTGGGTTTTTTTTGTGATACAGTATGATTTCAGAATATAGTTCTTAGAAATAGCTTCACAGCAGCAACATCCATCTTCTCTTTTCTTACTATTGAATGGCAGGAGAATTTGCCAGTTTTCTCTGTAGTAGAAAACAATATGGAAAATGTTAGGATTTCTGAAATAGTATTATAACTGATTTTGGTAATGTAAATATTACTGTTCAGGTCAATGGTCTTTTCCTTTCAGATATTTTTTCCTGCTGTAATTCCTGTCTCTGAAACAGGAGAGCTGCTTTGTTTTGTCGGTCACAACTGTGTCATGACTTTCATTTGTGTTGAACAGCTGAGATACTTTCTTGATTTACCTCTTTTGCCTTGATAGAATAGCCTGAGCTTGTGAGGGTGTGTGAGTGAATCTAATCTCTTGCCTATGATTTTCTACAAAGAAAAAACAACTTTTTTGTCTTTATTCACCGTTATTTTAAAATACATGTTACTGAGATGAGGGGAAAAAAAAAGAAGGAGGTTCAGGCTGAAGTCATTGTGTGAGGTTGAATGAGTAGCAATGCAATACTGTTTTGGCATTCCATGGATCCGCAATTAACTGCATCAGTAGTTGATCTAATAAAAGCTTATTCCTTTTGTCTCAAAAAAAGGTTAAATGGGATGTTTTTAGTAATATTACATGATGAGTCTTAATTAAGCATATATTAAATTAGCATGTTAAAGTATCATGTAGAGTGGAAAACAATAATTGAGAATTCTTAATGATTTAATCATAATTTTGATGTGTTTACATCTCATACTCAGCATTATATGGTTTTGTGTATGGGTTATATCTGATGCATATTCTGGGCAATGCAATTTAAGCCAGATAGAAAAGCCCAACTCAGCCTTGAGTTTGCAGTGGTCTTGTAATTCCCTATGACAAATACAAGAAAGAGCTACTGTGGAGTGTTAACAAGTTGTTGAGCATAATGAAGTAGTGTAACAACAGTCAGCTAAATATTCAAAGGTTATTTTAAGTTTAATAGGCCAACAATAGAGAGGCAAGTAACCATAGGCAATATGGCTGTTTTTTCCCAATATCACTGATTGTAGCCCAGCATGTCCTTGGTATAATTCAGAGCCATGTATTACAAGCTCTGCAAAAAATCTTTTTTAATCTTAAAAGATTGCTCTTGACCAGATGCTGCAAAATCATATCTATGGCTTTCCATATGCACTGAAATACAGCTCCATTTTGTTCTGTCTTCAGCTTCTTTAGAAGTTTAACATGTCAGACTATGTAAGACGGTGCTGTACATTCTTATTTATTTATCTGTGATCTCATTTGTGTCTAGTTACTTTAAAACTGCTTGGCCTTGAAAATGTCTGAGAAAGTAACTGCCTTCTGACTCAACAAGATACAGTGTGAAGAGCTGTGATTTTATATTGATACCCACATCAATTGGTATTTGATACTGATATCACCAAAGTTGAGGAACAACAACCAATCCTGACAAAATGGGAACTAGTTTTTATATTTGTCCTGCTTTCTCTATAAGGTATTTCAGTTCCTTCAAAAAATAATTTGTTTTCCTATTTTTTTTTCCTCCATGTCCTTTGTGCAACTCTTCATACCCTGGTAACAGATGTAAGTGAAAACAGAATTATGAAAATATACAGCAAAGGTGATTTAGGATGTACAAGATAATATCATGCTCTTGCCTGATTTCAACACAAGCTTTTATAGTAAGGGTAATATTCTCAGCTAGCACCGTTGCAGGCAGACTACAAAAGAAATCTCTGATACTACATCTGTTTGCCCCAGCATACCATTAGTTCTGAAAACATCTGCATCATCTTTATTCCAGCTGCAGCGATTTGTCTTACTGTTTACCTCTTCTGGAGCACCTTCTGTTCAGTTGGAAACCAGTTTTTGTTTTGTTTATCAGGACATGCTGAGGAATGGACCAACCTGATCCAGTCAGACAGACCTTTAACATGTCAGACAGACCCTTATGAGACTTGTGTCCTCTGTCAGAAAAATAGCTAGCAAAAACTTCTGCACTTCGTGACATCTCTTGCTCATCCACACAGCAGTTATTTTTACCTGTGTTAACTCCAGGTCAGGAGAGCAATGTCTCGTTTTGTTTTGTTTTCCCTTCTTAGGTCTGCATTTAAATATTTATTTCAGATTGCCTTGATATGATCATATTTTAAAGGGCTAGACTGATGAGCTGTATTTTCCCAAGTCTCTCTGAGTCTCAAATTGCCATTGGTGCCTGAAACAAGTCAAGTTACTTGAGCTTGTTTTCTCCTTTCCATACAAACTCCCGTCTCCTGCTTCCCCGTCGCCCCTTGAACATCTCTCCCAGGCCGCCAGTGCAGAGCTTGGGATTCTTTCTGACCTGCCAAGCATGGCCGATCAGGTTTCCCACCAGCTGCCATCGCCACGCAGAGGCTCCCAGAGCAAAAGAGAAGCCCCCGTGCCATGCTGGGGCCGTCATGGGTCCCTGTCACCAGCTGTACACCCATGTCACCCGTACACTCATGTCACATCTCTGCCAAGGTGTAGCTGAGAGCTGGGGGGTCACACCACGCTCTGAGCTGTGGCTGCTGACACTCATGGGGAGGCTGCATCTTTCCAACGCCTTCCCTCACTTATATACCATGCTCCAAGATATGGTTTTGAAAAACCTACACTTTTTTTTTCCTTTTTAAAACATTTCTTGTAATAGTAAGCCATTTTTATTCTTAACTGAAGACATTAAAACATCAACATCTTCCAAAGGCAATGTTATTTTTTAAACTTGTTGGGTTTTGTGTGTCTCTTAAAAATCCACAAACCAATATAAACCAGATTATCTGCAGAGAAAACAGGATTGCTGTAACTACGTGAAAGGATTTCTGAGTTAAGCCCATGACTTTTGAGAGATGGGAGCTGCCGTAAAATAAAATACAAATTCATTAAAATATGACGATGGATTTAAAATTACATCTTTTAAATAAAAAAGAGACCAACCACAGATAGTTGGGAGAGGAGCTTACAATTGTTAATTCAGTTTAAGCTAATTCCTCTGGAGCTATATTCACATTCAGTAAATAATAACCAAGGTGTTTACTGGCTGGAGGGTTCACCAAAAGAGTGAATTTGACATTACTTTTACAGAGCACTCTTGCAGAGCCATTTTTAAATTTAGAATCACTAATGCTTCTGTGGGAAGGCAGCCCCTACATTCCCCAAGGTAGGGAACAGAAATTACATTGAGACACGTGTGTTTAAGTCAAAGCGGCTCCTATTTTTAAAATTAAACACTCAAAATATACTATTCTATAGAAATTATTAATCAAATAGAAATAATTTGCTGCTGACATTGAATTACTCAGTGCTTAAGTGAACAAATGCATTTGATGAAATCTTACCTGTTCGTGACAAATTTGCAGGCATGAATAAGAGCTCAGTAGACTTAGATCTTTTGTAACCAGACTGTTTGTTCACCAAGAATTACTAGAATGCCTTTGACTGCTAAGACCATAGAAGGTGTAAAAATCTAGCTTACCTGCTATTTGTGATTCTTGTTGTTCTGTGTATACCCATAGTTGAATTCCTTTTCATTTGTCTTCTCACTAATTTCTAACTTTCGCAAATGGGTGGGAAGTCCAGAGAACAAGGTCTAGTAAAGAATGTTTGTCTGTTAAAAAACATCACATTCATATATTGAAAATGTAATGGGAGCATTTACATAAACACTAAGCTTGGCTGAAGCATATTTAATAAAACTTCCGTTCTGGTTTGCTCTTCAAGTGTCGTCATACCTTTCTAACACTTGTGGGCAGCTTTTACTGGTTTGCCCTTAAGGTCGGTTTTGTGAATCATTGTGGGCCAGGGCATATTTTGAGAGCCCCTGCTAAACATATCATAATGGCAAACAACAGTTGCCACGCTCTAGCAACAAAAGAAAGGAAAAGCAGGGTAACTCACATTATTTGAAATAATCGGTGATTCTGGTTTTGTTCCTGGGTATGGTCATCAAGCATTTCCTATTACAGATACACAGCGATGCAACCTAAACCCTTCTAATTTACCGCATCTAAAATGTTGCCCAGTATGGAGAGACTCCCATCAGCTGTAATGGGCAGGGAATGACAGGACGTGTGAAAAGACAAGAATAACCCTGGGCCGCAGCAAATTCTATACCAAAAGCTCCTGGAGGACTAACGATGAAAGATTTCATTAGACTTAAATACGCTAATGAAATGGCTTAATGTTGTTACTGTGAATGTCATCTACCAAATTCTGTGACAAGGAACTGTTTTTCAGTGCCTGAATGGAAAAAATGTTACAGTTCACATGCACAATATATTATCGAAATCTGATGCATTAAAGATAAAGTTCAGGTCTAAATAATGATTCGTGCCAAAAATTTCAGCCAACCCGCTTCAGCCTTTTTTTTTTAGTACTTTAGCTCTGTCCTGTGTCAGAAATTTAAGATGACTGCAGAGAATTTAAATATGTTTGAAAACTGAGCTTGACTTCAAATCAGTGTTAGGTTTACTGAGAAATGGGAATTTTGTAAAAGATATTATAAATCTGTGGCTCTCTCCTACTGAGTTTTTGTTCGTGTTAAACTCATTCTGAATAGACAGCTTTGACCTTTCATGCCGATAATATCAGCGTCTGTGTATGTCGGGAGGTCTGTGCCAAACATTATGGTCCTGATAATAAAATGTTCTACAAATGAACAAAAAGGCAAGTGTTATAAATAGGAAATTAGCACCACCTTTCCTCTGTCTTGTTGCTTTAATATTTCTGTTAACACTAAACCAATATGTAGAACACCTTCCTGAGATGAAAAGGGGAACAAACTTCTAATGGCATTACTAAGGATTTGATATAAAATTCAGAAGCTTTGTAAGGGCAATAAATATTTCTAATTAGTAATTGTTTTTTCGTTCTTGTTCTTAAATGAAAGAACTGTGCATTTCAGAATAGGGACTAATCTTGTAAAACTTTATTTTAAAAAAAAAAGTTTTTATTTTTATTGAAACATAAATCAACCAAGCCATGCAACTGCCTATTTCCTTCTTTGTGAATCCACCTGTTTTTTGTAACGAAAAATCTTAGTCTCAGTCTCTGGAAATGTTTTTCTGGGCTGGCTCTTCAGGTCCCCTTGCAGGAAGGAGGCAGGTGGGTGCTGGCTGAAGCTGGTGACATTCACAGTGAGTGCTGGTGAGTGAGGGACTGGGGAATGAGCCACACCTTGGGAAACCCATTGAAGTTTCATCTGGCTGTGTTGTGAAAAATGAATAATGCAGTGAAATGTACAAATGTCTCCATTACAATAGTTCGGGGTATTTATAAATGTATAACAACTCTCCAGCCAAATGAGAATGTCTCTAAAATTACCTGAAGTTGTTCATCATGCTTGTTTTCCAAATGATGTGAAATTCCAGTCCACATTTCTGAGGGACTAATGAAGATATCAGGTTTCCTCCAAATGATTTGTTGTAGATAAAGTATCTTGAAAACAAAAGGATGCAGGAAAAACTGAGGATTTCTAGTGATTTTATTCTGTTAGGCTTTCTGTTGTAATGTCGGTGCTCAATCCATTGTACTTTGTTGCTGGGTTGTGGGGTTTTTTTTATTCTCATTCTTATGCTTTGACTCATGCCTGCATCCACTACAGGCTACTTTTTCAGTGCATGAATAAAGCAAACCTAGCTTATACCTACAAATAATTTAGGTTTGCATGAATCTGTTGACCCTATTACCACCCTTCTGGATCATTCCTATGTGTTCTGACAATGCTATAGCTTCATTGGTGGCTTCGGGACCCAAATCGCTGAGTTTAATTCCACGAGAAATGTCACATAGTATGTGCTGTGTTCAAGGTGATCTTGATGTCCTGTTTATATTGAGAAAGAAAACTACTGGTATCCAGGGAAAGTTATTGGCAATTTTTCTTCAGAAAGGTGCAAGCTGAGATGTTGTCTAGTATTGGAAGCAGTAATCTTTAGCTTGATTTTATGGGCATACAAACTACTTCCATTTATTTTTTAAGGTAATGATGGTCATTGGAATCACTCAAACAGTGACTGGCAAGTCCCTTTGGATGTTGGTTATCATGAGGTTAATGAGTGTGGTGAGGCTGAGGTTCAAAGCCTGTTGAACTCTCAGGAGAGGAAAATAGCTTCGTTAACAAAAAGGCAAAAGCCTCATCTGCTGACCCTGTAGCTAATGTGCTTATCAAACAAGGTCGTACCAAAGTTAGACAAAACCAAAAAGAAAAAAAGGGGTGGGGGGGTGGGATTTCATTTGCCAGAGAGCTTAGCTCCAACAGCTATGCTGGAGCAGACAGGAGCTGGTCCCTGCAGAGCCATTCTGTGGCTGCTCCAAAGGGTGGCTCCCGCTCGCCACGGGATTCCTGCCCAGCCAAGGTGTGTTGCTGCTGTCTGTCAGCACTCTCAGATGATGTCATTTCCCGCTACACTCGAAAAAGTATTCCTGAAACTCTGGCTCTGAGGACAGTATTGTACTGAGTTGCTATCTGGCATCTAAACATGGTGTGTGTCCCCAGAGGTTGCAGACAGCCATTCCGTAACCAGAATTCAGAGATGTCACAAGTGGCTGAACAAACAAATATCACTAGTTAATGGTTAAACTCTCAATTTACTAAGGCATTTGTTACTAGTTTGCAAAAGAGATCAAACAACCGTGAATCATAACCTTGGCTACTAATTAAATCCTTTATTCCCTTCCCTCATCGCAGAAGCATTTAATCATGGGCAATCAGGACAGCCTGTTGTGTGGAATTAGATTTTACAGCATAAGCAGAAAGCAGCTTACTGTAAGGTTTCCTACTGGAGCTGGAAATGGGAAGGAATAAAATGAGAATATTAACTTTCTCTCCTGGCGTGGAAGTTTGTGTTAGCACCGAACAATGATTGGTGTAAAATAGCTGCATTGGAAAATCATTTTGGTGGTATACTTTTGTTATTTCACTGAATGGCAAATATTATTTTTATTATCTGGCTGTCTTGCTTATAGGTGACACTCGTCATCCTGATAGAGAATGAGGGATTTGGTGTGCTTTACTTGTGGATGTCTGTCCCAAGGAAAAATATTTTACTCAGAAATAATGGACTGTGAAGAGTGCACCAGAGGAAATGAGGCATAAACCAAAATACTACAAGCAGTTTTACAGCAATTGACATTTATTTATATTTGTCATAAGATGTTTTTGTGTGCATTTACGTATAGGATGTATAGCTGCATGACAGTTACACTTTGATACCTTTGATATTTAAGAGCAAATTAAGCAGTGTTTATCTTTCTGGCCTCCATCTCTGTGAAGCAGAACTTAAAGACTCCAAACACTTTATTTTCTTTATGTTTTAGGGAAGTTGTCCTTGTCCCTAGCAGCAGAGTGATGCAGCAAAGGCTCACAGAGCAGGGGTACCATGAAGTAGCATGAGACTAACTCCATTCAGCGGGCCTGGATCCAAATAGGCAGCCTTCCCAGTTAGGAGGAGTGAATTTACATTTTTGTAACATGAACCGTGAGCTTTTAGTCAGATTTGCACAAGCAGAGACCTGGAGACAGTCTCTCTGAGCATCTCAGTAAGGTATTAAGAGGGAAGGTCCTTCCTATACAGATCCAACTACAGATTCATGGATTAGTGCATAATTATTGAGGCACAGTCATGTTATGTAAATGCACTTAGAGTCTTAACGATCTGTAGGCCTGTGGTGAAAAGCTGCACATTACTAGTTTGAAAAAGGAGCATATTTCACACTGTATCTGGAGAAGGCAATCTTTTCTTGACATCATTGCTGAATCTGAACAATTTCTGTAAGAAAAAACAACTACCTGACCGGCAGTACCTACAAGTAAAAAATGTGAGGTTTTTTTGGTTCTGTCTTTGGTTTTGCAGAAAGCTATTTTCCAACTAAAAAGTGTGAGTTCTTAGAAGGGGAATGACCCAGCTACACTTGCCATGCTGTTCAGAGGACAGGCATCCACCATTTGTACATGCAGAATGCTGGCGGAAGTTTGTCCTGAGAAAATACACAAATACTCAGTAAAATTCCAGGTTGGGTTAAGTGAAGAGACTTGAGTGATACCACACTGTACCACACCAAAGACTCAAACTTGTATAGAACTTAAACATAATTTTTCCATCCCATAGTGAGCGTGAATGCTGTGAGGGTCAGTACAGACAGAAGGCACTGCCTATTGACATCTCAATATGTCTGCCTGTCAGAATTACTAATACTAATTTTATAAAGATAAAAAATCTGGAATATCTAACTCTGCTTTTACTGCCGATTCCCCAAAGCCATCCCTAGAAGTCCATTTGGGGTGAGAGTTGGAAATACTACATGCTCAAGCATTTAAAAGGGAAAGAAATTATGTGCAATGATGTCATTCAAACACATTGTGATAAGGGTAATAGAATGAGCAAGTAGAATAAATCATTAGCACAGCTTAAATGCTTCATTTGATGTTTTAACACTAAGGAGAAAAATCTATCATTTTTGCAAGCTTTGAAAAAATTAATAGACCTGTTGCTCTTAGTGAACTGTTTAAAAAATGTCAGATACTATAAAAATCAGTTAAACTATAAAGAGCAAATTATTAGATTTTAATTCTGTTTTAAATTCATATGCCTGTGCATGAAGAGGGGAAAGTACTTGTTTAAAGACATTTCAGACTATTTTGTCTTTATATAAACTTCCAGTTCAGTTTGGGGATACATATGTAATGTAGATGTTGCATCCAGCTACCCCAGGAGCATTTTGATTTTTTTGGCAGTCATTCATTCAAATATCTTTAAAGTGTTTGTTTGTTTGTTTGGGTTTTTAAAATAATTTTTGAAAAACAAGTTTGTGTAAGTGAAGAAACATTGTACAGGACTTGGGGGTAGGAGGAGATCACCCCCCGAACCCAAACTGGATTTCTGCAGTGACTGTGTATAAAAGCTGGGCATGGCTGAATATGCAGAAAGTTGATAGCTTTGTGTGTGTGTGTGGAAATGAAACTGGGCAAGATTGATGGAGGTTTGCTTAGACATAGGAAGAGGTGATGCAGACACCTCTTTTTCTATGAAATGTATGCAAACCCAGCATAGGTCAGATAAAATCCTGGATTTTTATAGCCACCTTGGACGGTGGAGAAGGTCAACATAATAGTGTGTTGTGCTCCCAGACTGAATCGCAACTCCTTACATTATACATTTACATGTTATTGAAGCATTTACTGCAGGCTGCTTTATTTGTTGTCTGGTTGGAGATGCTCCTTCACCCCACTCACCTCACTTGTTTTCCCCACAGGCTGCGAGAACACCACCGCGCTGCAATTAAGGTGATTCGTAGGATGCAGTATTTTGTGGCAAAGAAAAAGTTTCAGGTAAATTGTGAATAGAAAGTTCGTTTTCTGAATAAACCCTTTTGTTCTCCTGATTCATTGTTTCTTTTAGAAACTTAAGAGAGACTAACACAATTCATTTCAGTAATCATGAGCTACACCCGCTATTCTCTTCCTCCTTCAATAGGGTGGTTGTTTAGCAGAAGGTTATTCAACTGTGGACACACTGGAAATAGGCTAAACTCCTGAAATGCAGTCTGAATTAAAATGTTATTTTCTGCTAATGGACTTGACCCTTAACCCTGTGTTATCGCTGTCTCTTTCTCGCAGTGCAAACATTCTCGTATGTCTCCATTAATTCTGAGCTGTATGTTACTCTCATGCCGAGTCAGTAGGATTAGAGATTAAAATACTAGCTCAGCCTTGTTTCAGTCTCTCACTCAATGATAATGAAGTCCTGATAAGAAACTGGGGTGGAAATTTGTTAGTGTATTGGAAGATTTCTCCTTCCTTTTCCCTTCTCCCCTCTGTGTGGATAAATCTCCTTCCCAGTTTGTGAGATACTGGTCCTCTTTACCCCTCTAGCCCTGACTGACATACATCTCCTGTGTGCCGCTTCACTTCCTGTGATGTTACAATACCATAAGCATTTAACAGTAGCTAATTAACCTTGTTGCCTCATCTGAATAAAAAATTCTGACTGCACACTTTCTAAGAATGCGGTTTCTAAATCAATTTCATTAATCCAGTAAAAATACATGTGTTGACAGCCTTCTCCTTGATTTAAACCAGGTGAATATCTATATATATATAGATAGATATATGTATGTATATATATATATAAGAAATATATTACTTTATGTAAAATTGATTAATAAGGGACAGTCCCTGGAGAAGAGGCTTCACAACTGAAAATGCAAAGAAACAGAGAGGCTTAACTGCCTACATCCATTTACATATATGACCTCGGCACTAGTGCTTGTGACAGGCTAAAATGTTTTCCTACCCTTAATTTATACCCCCCAAAAAAGGGGAATGTCCTTTTTCCTTCAAATATTTCAAGGGTGCAAAGTTTGGGATCAAAACAAAGATGATGATGATGATGATGACGACAACTTCAGAAGTGTGATTCTGAGTTCCTCATTGAGATTTAGAAGCACTGCCTGAATTCTTTAGCAATTTTCTGCGTTGCATCTTTTTATTTTTGCTAAAATTCATGAGCTAATTTATGGCTTAGGTTGACTGACCTTTTCAGAAATTTGATTATGTGTGATATATTCAGACTGTTCACCATTAAGGCAGAAATCTCCCATGTCTGGGGATTTCTTGGAGGTAGCACTTTCAGAAAGTTTCTTCTAGCACATCTCACCTGTTACTCTTATTAGACTAATATTAAGACAGACTGGACTACTTGAAAATAACCTCTGTAGCCATTTTGTTGCTCATTAACACTTGCTGGCCAGCACTTTTAACTTGGCAAGGGACATGACCCATTCCAGTGCTGTGTCTACAGCTCTTCAGTGAAAAACTGCCCAAACGTGGACAGTTACATTAAACTTTAATTTATTCTCATTCTAAAACCTAATTGTGATCCTTTGCTCTATGGTAATTACTGAATCATTGCTCTCACAAATTTATATCATAAAATATTTGCTGTGTTATTAACTAAACTGCTTAAAACCAAGAAATCTACCTATTATATATCTACCTCCCAAGTGGTATTTGTCTAAAACAGATTTTGAAAATGCCTGAACGCAACACTATCCACCTGGCAACTGAACGGAACTCCCCTGTGGCAGATGACTTGATAGAAGCTGAAAAAGCATTTGACTGAATAGAATGGGACTATTCAGTTCATACTTAAAACTTGTTTGCACTCAGTATCCTGGTTGCTAATCTGGCTTCTCAGTTGTACTCTCACTTTCACATCTGCAAAAGACCTGGTCCTGGCCATCTACAAAATGCCTCAACAAGGTTGTCTCTCATCCTTCGTTAGTAGCCTTTCTCCTTCCTGAGATACCAATATAAGCTGTTACTAAAGAACTAAAAATGTCAGTTAAGCTGAAGTGAAATGTAGCTGAAGTCGCTCCCGTTTCTGTCAGAAGCAGGATCTTCCAGTAGGAAGGTATGGGGGATATCCGATACATCTCCATCATTTCTGAATGCAAGGTTATGACTGAGTTTAAAAATTTGGAGAGCACCAATGGTAAAGTTTTCAAAAGCACCTAAGTAACTTAATGCACAAAGTCACCTTGAAATTCAAGCCACAAGGTGCTTTTTGAAAATCTCTCCTGTAATTAAGAGATAACCACTGTCATTATTCTTTCCTCACGTTTTTTAAATCTGCTTTCTTCTATTGTATGCACATAAAATACTCAGAAGAAGTTAAAATGTTTAAATAAGTGCCAAGTAATGACTCTACAGTTTCTAGTAACTAGTCCAACATAATATCAGGTATTAAGGTAAAGCAGAAGGTGCATTTTGAAATGTGACTCTCAGCCTGCGTAGCTGTTTTCTGATAGATATTTGCCTTCTAATATTTTTGTGTTTACTTGAAATGTATCTTCCTACAAGAAAATTCAGATATTTTTTCTGTAGCTATTGAAAAAAATCTGAATAATTTCAGGTGAAGTTCATTGGTTATGCTTAAAATAAGATGGAACATAAGTAATTGCAAGACCAGCACTTAAAAGGAGTATTTTTTAGGGATACATCTGAAGCTTTTGTGGAGGGGAAGCATAGGAAGAAGGAGAGGAAAATTTTGCAAAGTAGGTCCCAGCATGAAGCCGGTATAGTTTTTAAACTGTACCAGCTGCTTGCAGGATACACCTGTATGCCTAAATTTGTATAGATAGGGGTTTGGGTTTTTTTAAGAGCTTAATTAATAACAGGTGGTAATGGCACCACAAGGATAAAAGTGAGTTAGAAAGAAGACACTTCCTGCTTAAAAGTAAATAAATAAATAAAGAGAAGCTAAACAGGGATACAAAGAAATTTCAAAAGACATGAAAAGCAATTATGTGTGAAGCGTCACACATGGGCATCATTTCCTCTTTTAAAGAAGGGGAGAAGTTTATGGGCTACTTTAAAGTCCATGTTTGAATGCAGTCCATATGACAATGTCCATGTAAGAAGCCAGTATAATATTATAAAGAATTAATACCTTTTTTTTAATGGATGCGTTTATTCTCTTGTGAAGTCTGTAGGACTGTTTCAAATTGCGTAGGAAGGATCATCTTCTACTAGGAGTCAACACAAGTCCTGTGCATCAGTTAAGGTGAATGGCTCATGGTTAAGGAAGGATTCTGTAGATTATAGGGATAGCAGTACTTAGAAATTAATTTATCTTATATATTAGTTATAAATCAAATGTCTTGGGTACAGTCTGACCCTACAGCTGAATTTCAGAAAGAAAATCACTATACTCAGTTATTCCGCTAGCTGGATTCATGAATAAATAATCTTTGTCTTTCCATTAGGAAAGTTTCTAAATGTCACACATGGATACAACTGTGTTATCTCTCACAGATCCAAGGACCAGGGATTTGGTCTGATTTACCATTGTCATTTTGAAATAGGTTTTTTTCCTCTTCCCACAGAAATTCTTCCTGTTGAGTAAATCAGTTTCCTTCTAAAACATGTTTTAAACTTGTGTTATGTTTTTCACCATGGTAAATATCCTATACATAGTGTGAACTAAAAATACCGGTTGGAGTTCCATTGATGACGTGAGTAACTGTTGCCTGGTTTATTACAATTCCACTGGAAAATCTTGCATTTATAGTCTTAATCATTCATCTTCTTATGTAATTCATTTGTCATGGTATGAATCCCGAATTGTGTGTGTAATCTTTTCTAATCTCTGTACTGGGCTGTGCCAAACAATGTGGTTCAAAGTGTCCTGTGCTTCAAAGGATGTTCTACCCGTTTTATTTGACTGTTATTTGTTTACATTTCCCAGAAATACCCCTTGTACAGATTCCCCTCTCTCTTTCCTGGGTCTGCCTCCCTGCGCATGCAATCGTGCACATTTAATATTTGACTTTGGCTTTTGTGCCTTTTGCAAACTCTCATGTATGATGGGGCATCATTTAAGAAGATTTTTGCCATGAGTATTGTTTAATTAGCAGAGGGACAAAAGTAAAAAAGTAGTTAAAGAAAGCTGTGGGCCTGGCTTCTACTTTTGTTCTATCAATGCCCATCTATTCCTACTGGAGGTTTTTTTCCTTTTACAAAACTATTATGTTGTCATCATTAAGAGCATTTTCTCTAGAAATATCAGCTTTCAATATGAAGTAATTACAGAATAATCAGTACTGACTATTAATACCCTGTCCTACTCAGAAATTAAACTTCATTCATAAATTCTATTTACTCCAAGTTTTCAGTTCTTGTTTTAGAGAGAAAGAAGCAGCCCAGTAAATGAAAAACAGGCAGGGACATACCTCCTCTTTCTACTGTCAGACGCCTGCATCAGAGTACGAGGACAGCAGTGGAAAGCTTGGCATCTCTGTTCTTACTGAACAGCTTTTCTGAACCTGGAGTTTTCAAGCTGATCTTGCAGATTTCTCTCTTGCTTATTTATAGTACAAAAATAATCCAAGAATTCTTTTTTTTTTAAATATCATTATGTTTACAGTACTAGTCCATGGAAAGACTTATGGGCATATGCCATCGTTGAATCATATTTCTTTCTTTGTGGATGTTAGTTATGATTTATATGTGTATAAGCAGTCGGTCAGGGTTCTTGAGAATTCTTCTTTGGTTAGATTGAAGCAATTCCCATTCTTGTTTAGCCTCCACTAGGGAGTATCTCACATTCACTCAAGCTTTGCAGTTGGCTTTGGGGAATCTGGCAGACTGAAATATAATTTGTTTGATGAAGTGATGTTATTAAAGTGACTGATATTATTAAAGTAGCAATTATAAAGTAATGATTCCTAAAATGCAGGAGCTACCTCCCAGGCAGGGGCAGGGGACTGCATGAAGGTGCCATAGCCTGGTTTTTATATTGTATCCCACTTTCCTTTGGCTTAAAAAAATAAGGTATCTGGGGCATGGAACTGAGGAAAACCTGCAGCATATGAAATAAGGTTAAGCAGTGCAGAGACATCTCCTGCTGAAGTGCAGGTGACAAAATATTTCTGAGATCTCAAATGGGATGCAGATTCTGGTATGTTAGAAGCTACCACTGTAAATTCTTTTTCTTGTTCTCGAAAGATGCAAAAAAGGAAAAGTTGCAACTCGGTGTTACCAAGGTTTTAACCAAACCTTGAAAATTATATACACAGTATCCACAGACAGCATAATCAATGAGTCAGAAATACAGAATCACAGAATAAGTTGGAAG
Source organism: Columba livia (assembly GCF_036013475.1). Lineage (NCBI taxonomy): Eukaryota > Metazoa > Chordata > Aves > Columbiformes > Columbidae > Columba > Columba livia. Next base: position 52,920,603 of record NC_088606.1, read on the forward strand.
GAACCTTCAAAGGTCACCTAGTCCAACCCTCCTGCAATGAGCAGAGACATCTTCAACTAGATCAGCTTGCTCAGAGCCCTGTCCAGCCTGGCCTTGAATGTCTCCAGGGATGAGGCATCTACCACCTCACTGGGCAACCTGTGCTGGTGTTTCACCACCCTCATTGTAAAAAATTTGTTCTGCATGGGCAGTCTGAATCTCCCCTCTTTTAGTTTAAAACCATTACTCCTTGAAAGACATTTGGACCTGCAGTAACAAAAAGGTGGATGAAATCAGAACTGTCATGATTACTCCTCAAAAAATGTATGACCATAGCAACAATAAAAGTATTTCAAATATTTACACAGTGTTAAAAGGGTTTAAAAGAACTTACTGTCTACTCTTGGAAAAAATCTATATTGCCACAGACTATTCCTACATCCTTGTGGCTTAAAGGCATGGTTTTTTGTTTTTTATTTTACAGCAAGCCAGAAAGCCCTATGATGTCCGAGATGTTATTGAGCAGTATTCTCAGGGTCACCTCAACCTGATGGTGCGAATCAAGGAGTTACAGAGGAGGTATGTCAGTAAAGTTTGGTGTCTGTATCTGTAAACAGCAGCAGAGAGATACTCGTAAATAAGTCAGTGATTGGGACCGGGAATCAAAAGCTGAGAGGATTACGGGTGTCATGTTGGTAGGACTGTGCAAAGTTGTGGAATATAAAATGGCGTTCAAGTAAAGTTTTCACACGGGAAGGAAAAGGCAAAGAGCTTAAAAATCTGATGATTGGGACTTAAACTTTTCATTATACTTACATGTATTGATTCAGTCCCTGCTAGCTTTGACTATACACTGTAATCCCTATATGTTACGGACTGTATTATACGTGAAATACCTGCTGTGGTGGAATTGCACTTAAGAGCAAACTAAGAGTGATAGATGCAACAAGTGAGCTGTGAAAGAACAAGGAAAAGAAGAAACAATGCTGTTTGTGTGGAAAAGCAATGAGCACGGTAACACTTCACAGTGCTTAAAGAAGCTAAAGACCAATCTAAGTCTAATCTCATTTTGTTTAGTTTTGTTTTGTTTTTTTATTTCAAGCTATTCTTAGCCCAAAGCAACTTACAGGCCAAACCAGGACTGCTTGAATTTCGCTTTGCTTTTTTGTGAAAAGGTCTTTCCCCTCCAGGTACAGAAGGTGAAGATGCTGGTTCAGGCTGATACAATAAAAACTAAAAATGATTATTTTTGTTGTATAGGTTGGACCAATCCATAGGGAAGCCATCTCTTTTTATCTCTGTCTCAGGTAAGTTAATATGAAGTATGTGTCTAAAGTTAATTTGCTGAAGATGTAATTAATGGAAAATACTTGTTAAAATAGTTCTTATTTTGTTGCCAAACTTTTAAACAGTGCCAATCAGTTGCGGTCTGAAGTTTAGGCAACCACAATAATATTTAATCATCAACAACTTTAAAATAGGGTTGTTCTTATTTAGATATTTGAAGCACCTACTTTCACTGAAGTTTTCAAAATATTGTCTCTAATCTCTCCGAGACTTACCATATTTTCAATAAAATGGTATGCAATGATTACAGAGTTCTTATGAAATAAGTAATACTCACATAGAGCTTCAATACCTTTGAAAAGAGACTGGAAAAGGAGCAGGAAGTACTAAGTTTGTTTGTGGGTCTGGCTAATCAAAACTGTCTGTTAATGTAATTTTTCAATATTGTCCATACAGTATTGGGGGGGCGGGAAGAAGGAGGATAAAATGTTAGCAAATGCATTGTTCAAATTGGCTGTAGAGTCTTTTGCATAGTGGCAGATTTTTTTTTAATGGCAATTAAAACATATTGACTAAATTGGGAACAGTTTTGTTCTCCCAGGTTAAAGCATAAAACTAAGGTTGAAAGTGCCTTAAACATAAGGGCTCTTAAAAGTCATGGCATGGGTAATGCTATAAAAAGAAACAAAAAGCCTTTTTTAAGCAATAGAACTACCCTGGCAAAGGTGTTTAGTTACACTGTGTTGGTGGGCTAGTTAAACACACCCTTTTGTGGCTTGCTGCTATTTTGTTATACTACCATATATTAATTTGAAAATGTTTCTTGTTCCACAGAAAAAAGCAAAGATCGAGGGAATAACACGATTGGTGCCAGGCTGAACAGAGTAGAGGACAAGGTAAGCCTCAGTTCGGCTGGCAGTGAATTGGGATACGGTCTGTGATGGAACAGTGCTTGTTTCATAGGATGTGGGGAAAAATACAGTTTAAAATAGCGTTGAATTTGAACCTAGCTTTTCCAGGTGTTGGAGCTTAATTTTTGTTGTCGATTGCACTTCTGGTTCTTTCTTGTCATTTTAACAGAATAAGAAAAAAACAGACTTTAATTGATTTCAGTCTCTTTTGGGACTCGTTTGGGTTTTGATTCTTAGTTGTATATATTACACATGTCTCAATGCTCTACTTCCTTCCTCCACAATAGATAAAAGGCTGTGTTCCTTTAATACCTCAGTATTTTACACTCCGTAAGATTTCCCTTTGATCCTTGCTCTGTTGTTTATATAACTCCACCTACAATTCCTTAGAGAGAGGGAGAGCAAACCTTGTTCTGTCCTGGTTTTCATTCATTATGACAAATGGATTTTCTCTTTTCAAGCGACATGAAGCCAGAAAAAAATCAGAAAAGTTCTATAATCTTAAATTAACAGTTAAGTGCTTTGTAACCCTTTATTTCAATAGTCACAAGCTGGCTGTGCTTGAAAAATTAGATGACAGGTAGAGGTTATGTAGCCATTAGAAAACATACATTTGCCTGTATTGGTATTGAGCAAAGAATGGGAGAGTTAAGGGAAATGGTTTGAAGCCTTTACTGGTCTCTTATAGTGATTTGGTGAGGGGGTGAAAGAATTCCTTTACCTTAGGATTATTTCACTCATGTATCTAAACTGTTCATTTGGTATTAAGGAGTGACATTTTTTCTTGTCAAAAAGAGGTTTCAGATTGTTTCTTCCACAACTGGAAGTATGTGATAACATAATGAAGAATTTGTTCTGAAGAAATATCCAGCAAATATTCTGCAAACCAAAAGAGGTGTGAGCAACAGATCCCAAAGGACACAAATTGAACACCCTGTCTGTATTGATTCACTTGCGAAATATGCGTTCCTTACACATTTCTCCTTAAAAACTTAAATGATAGTACTCAGAACTATACTTTAATCTATTGGAAGTAAATGGTATTTTAAAGGTAACAGGTGCCTTTTGGCATATGGGGTGACACACAGAAAGGGTGAAGTAGAAGGTAGGAAGGTACAGTGCATTTTGCACGAAGAAGAATCACTGTGCAGTGCTCGCTTGGATCTGTGGCTGGTAAATGTTGTTAAACATGGAAGCCCTTTCCAGAAAGTTTGGAATACGTTTATTTATTTTCTCTCCATAATGTCAACTAAAAGTGTGGAACACTAAAAAAGGTCTTGTGACTTGTGACAAAGAGCAACGACTTTTCAGTTTGGACAAATAATTCTCAAATGACAGCTAAAATAGCTTCTTAGTGCTATTTGTAAAATCTCCAACGAGCCTGGGAAAGCTTTAGTGTTGTACTGGCTCAAAGATAAGCTGTTTGCCGGTTATTAATTGCTCTTTTTACATCCTTACAAATAAGTACACCGTGAATTTACAGTGGCTGTTGTTTTATGTCTTGTAGTGGGACTGTAAAACACTCCCTGTTTAATTTTAGTATAGCTGGGTTAAATTTTAGCCTTGTTTTAAGTAACAGACCCTTCTTTCTTTGCCGTTGCATGAGGTCATCTGTGGTTTCAGAGTTGTATGTTATCTGCCCTATACAGCTAGTCCTATCTGCAGGAATTTTATCTGAAAGTGGCTGAAAGGCTAAAAATAGAGAATTTCGGTTGGATTCAGCAAATAGTGGTATACATAACAACACACAGGCAATGCTGAAATCCCATTTTTGCTGCAGATGGTTGCCAAAAGCAAGTTTTTTGGTATTTTTGCTCTCAGAGATTGGCCTTCTCATTCTCATAAGGCATACAGTACATGATATGCTTTCAGCATACAACTAAATCCTTTCCGAGCTGAGCACTATATAAAGGATATTTACATCAACTGTTTTTTAAGGTGACTGCATCTTTTAAACAGTTGCATCTAATTTGGTTTGTGAATTAGTTTTGAGTCATGGGCTTCTGAAGGAGAGATTTTCAGTGCTGCAGGCTCGTGTCAGCATCTGACCACCTTTTGTGCATTTCAAAAATGCCTGTTATGTCATTTTAAAATGAGCCATAGCCTTCTGAAATTACGTGGACACTCCTGCAGCAAGAAGTTTCACGGTACTTCCCACAACACAGAAATAAGCCGAGTTCTTCTAATAGATCTTTCTCAGATGATGGTTAGCATGCTTGTTGCAGCAGGAGGCTGGTGTACAGTTGTCAGGAAGTCTGTGTTAAAGCAGAAAGAGAAGAAACCCTGACCTTTCATTTTTTCAGCATTCGGATGCTTCTGCCTATGGGTGTCTGCTGTCAGCACAGGAGCTGCTGCTTGCCCGTCACAGAGGCAGAATCCAATTTTATGTGTATTCCTATAGGCTTTTGTGGAGGTGGATTGTAACTGGAGAAGCTTTTGCGAATAAAGTTAATTCTGCCTTCTAGAGTATTTCATTGTGTTTCAGGGATATCATGTCAGTTTTGCAAAGCTCTTGTACATGTGGCACAAGCAAACATGCTCTAAAGTAGTTACATTTATACAGCCCTAAAATTACATTTGGCCCTTTGAAGGCAACCGTGAGGCTGATGTGGCCCCTGGTGAAAATGAGTTTGACACCCCTGCTCTAGAGGCACACGTGTGACTGGCTGTACAGAAGGAATGGAACCTGAAAGGGACATTTTAAAAATAAAATGCTCAAACAGCAGTATCTTGACAGGAATTATGATTTCCAAGTATTGAAAACAGCAAAAAATAGCATTTTCTTCTTTTAAATTTAGGAACGTGTTTACTAGGGAGGCGGGAGGAGTCTGTAGAGTCTAGTCATCTTGTGCACTGAGTGAAACTTTTACCTTGTAATATATACAGTTTGTGATAATGTAACTAAAGATTGTTTTCTAATATGCAAAAGCCAGAGGGATGAATCACTCTTGCAGGAGCCTTCCTCCCCAAACGATTTTTTTGTTTTGGCCACCTGAAAAGGTGGTTTTGTAAATGTAACTAGAAACTGCACAAACCTGATAGGCCTTCGTGAAAAGAAGTTACAGTCCAACATGTAGTCACAGCACATTTTTGCTTTGCCATTGTTCCCTGTTGCTTGCAGAGCTGAGGGTAGCAAATGCCATGTTCCTCTAAAGGTGTTTTGCCACGTGCGGGCAGTCACAGCACCCACCGTGCCCGCAGCCTGTCTGTCAGTACACCAGCCAGCTTTGGTCCAGGGGCCATGGAACTACTGGTGTGCGGTGCCCGGGCTGAGCTCACAAACCCCGCTCAGCAGCAAAGGTCTAAGTGTGTGCATGTGTGTACTCCGGTCCAGTCCCTCAGAGAATGTTGTTGAGCAGGATTACAGCAGCAAATCAATTCATTTGCGGTGACCAGCCTTCTCTCTTTTTATCCTGAAACGTCTGTGAATGACTAGTCAGCCTACCCTCAAGAAACCTGGCCACTGCTGGCTTGCTACCAAAGTCAAAATCAAAACCGGTTTTTGCAGAGAGGCACAGCTGCTAATCCTCACGCAGGGATCGCTGCGTGCCGGTGGTTTAGTGCTGGGTGTGCCTGGTCAGGAGCAAGCCCGCAGTGCACTCCAGAACCTCTGTGTGCCACATCTCCACTTTTCTTTTCACTGCTTTAATTTTAGCTTGCCTATAAATAACTGTAGTGCTAATTTTTTATAATAAATTGATCTGTTCTTTTTCAGCCTTTTACCGACCACTGATTTAGATATAACAGGCACAGCTTGCATTGTTCAGGTAGTCAGCCAGACTTGGTGCTTGGCTGCCATAAGATAATTCAGTCTTAAATACAGGCACTGCATTAAATCATCGGGAATTTATAGTTAGGGCTAAAAGCAGTGGTCCCTGGACTCTCGTCAAGCTTTTGTGCCTACATATCAGGCTTCCCCAGATGTCTGTAGGTCCTGCCTGTGGACCTCCCAGAGTAGAGATTTACAAAAAAAGTTTAGAAATAATTCTGAACAGTAGACATTATGTTCTATTCTCTGTTATTTTAAAAATAGGACTTAACCTTCTGCAATGATTCGGACACTTTAAATTCTCCCTTTTAAGAACAGTTTTAGCAATCCAAAGCAATTTTATGGGTGTCCCGTATACTCAGAATTATTCCTGTACCTGACAGTAAGTACAGATTTATTATCAGTATTACCAAGGTCACAATTAACATCTTATAGTAGTCTTTTTCAGCTACATGGAACAGTAGGAGTGATGCTATCTACTGCTACGTTTTAAGTTGTAGAGATTTAAATGGAGATTTCTGTTTAAATGCAAGGTATGTAGCAGTGAAGCATGTGTCTTTCAATGTGAGTCCAACGATTCTGCAAGACAGTATTCATTCCAAGCATATGCACATCTTGCCTGCTAACAGCTGAAAATGTGAACCCTTGTGTTCTGACTAGTACTAACCAACCCGAGCAGCATGGAGAAATTCAAACATGCAGCACAGCACCGAACTGAGAATCATTTAACTTCTTTCACAGATTTACTTTAAAAGCAGATTGCACCACTTTTAAAATCTATTAAAAACAAATCTGTCATGTGAACGCATCTACCCTAAAATAGATACTACCATGCTTCTTGAGTTGCCTACTGGAAATCTGAACTGATTTTGGAAACCAAAACTGAAAGGAATTTTTCTTCTTTGTACATTACTTTTGAGTTCTAGTTATTGTGATATGGTTTTCTCTCATTCATCTACAATGTCTTTGATTATTAAATGTATAGATCCCCTGTTCAGTAAAGCTGTTAAGGATATCATAGATATTTGAAACATTTTTCACTGTGAATGCTAAGTATGGAACTTGGAAGGATAAATAAGTGCAAAGGCTATTTGAGGTGGCTTTCAAATAGTGGTAGAGACCTGTATGTTACAACATTTATATGTGCGGTATGGCATTTTCTTCTGGCTAAATAATTTTCCTTAATTGTTTCACCATAGCATTGATTCTATCCATATGTGTACTGGCAATGAGTTTGGCTGGAACTCTGTTAAGTGCAGCCCAGATGAAGAGAATGACTATTGATAAGTCTAGGTCCAGTTTTTGATTTTACACTTTTTCTTTCCTGCTCTTGCTTTCTGATAAACCAATACTTCCCTATTGCAAAAAGGTTTTATATCTAGCTTATTTCTCCTGTTGGTTTGCTAAAAACATATATGAACTTGAGCTATATATTGCAGAGGAATTCCCGTGTCACATTAATAACTTTCATTGTATCACCAGTTAAACTTAATCATGGCATGAACTCCCAGCCCATCCAATGCAGAAAGGTTTAGGACAGACTCCAAAGCCCATTTAAAGCTGATGGGAATCTTTTTTTTGACCCAGCAGGCTGTGAAGCTGGCTATTTAACCAAAACATAAGGTAACCTCGATGAGCCAATATTTCAACCTTCCTTCATCAGCCTTCCTTAAAGCATCGAGCTTTATCAGAGATGTATGCCTTCCAGAGGATTTTTTGTCTTTTGGTTGTTGTGATACAGTTTTGCTCAGTAACACAGACGTGTTACTTACATGACATCATTTCTCTCATAAATAGAAGTATAGATCTGTACATTAATGTGTGTCATTATTGGATGCTCTATGTTTACAATCATAAGAACATATATTAGGTAGTTTAGCATTTTACTTAGGAAAGTGTTACCTCATCTACCTCTTCCTGGGTTCACAAATACCAGGTTTCACATTGACAACTTGTTCACCTAAAAGAATTCTTTGTATGTGGCCAATCTTGCAGTTTTAAATGAAATATCCTACCTAACATAGGATCAGACCTTGGTGGGCTTTTTGTCTATTTTTAATGACATTCTATAGCCTGTGGGAACAGTTACTCTGCTTCCTGGTGTAACATAGAAATTAATGCAAATATCAAAAAAGGCTTTGACTGGTGATGGCCGCCTTGCACATCAGTATGCAATGGGCAGGGACATTTTGGCTTTATTTTTAATTGAATAATGATGGTAAAAGACTGTCAAACAACCATCTGACTTTCTGGTCAGTGCTGGAAACCGTGGTTAGATCCAAAAATCATCAGCTGGAAGAGATGGCATTGTAAAGTGTCTGGCACAGAAATTTTCAGCACTTCGCAGGCTGAACATGCACTAGGCAGTTCAGGTATTGAATATGGGCAGTTTCTGCAATAGTCATGTGATGATTTGCCTGCCTGGTACCTAGAAACAGAACTAAAAAATTGGGGTTTGGATGGAAACTTTAAAAGATAATCAAAATCAAAAGAACCACCATCAAGCAGTTACTCATCTTGTATGTCGTTTTTGCAATAATGCAGAAGTAATAACCTGGGGGATGTGGAGGAATATTAAGAGACATATGGAAGATTAAGTATCCCTATTAATTTAATCCTTAGTCTTTTTCCAGATGCTGAAGTACAAGCATACGGAAGCAATTTCTGTGCTGATCTTAGTGATGGAGGATGCCCATTTTCTGTAAATTGGACTACAACTAAGCACATCCTTCATCAATCTAGGTCATTAGGCAGCCTTAAATTGTAATAGCTTTTCTCTCACCGATCTGTTAATATTGCAGTGGGTAAACAAAAAAAAAGCTACAGATTTCAATTTCCGGTATCCAATGCTTCCCCTCTCCCCAGCTACAGTAAAATTAAATTATCAGGCATACATGGTAAAAAAGAAAACCAAACCCAATTGCTTGTAGGAGTGACTGATGCCAGGAGCTTTGGTAGCTGGAGTAGAAACAAACTGAGAGAGATTAGGCAAAGTCATGGAGAAAGGCTCACTTGAGGATTGTTAAACAGGGTATCTGTATCTAAACTCCAGTTACTTTAAATAGTACTCAGAGATAACTTGGTAAAAAACATAAAAGTATGATTTTTTGTATATGTGCTTTATGGCACTCTTTTTCTTTTAAGACTCTGCCCCCAACTTTGTACTAGAAACAAGGTAAGTGGGGCAGATAAACTTTGGTTTTGTTCAGTATGGCCCTTTTTATGCTGGGTTGTTGTACACAGCTGCTGGCTTCTGGATGAGGCACCCACAGAGCCCACAGACTGTAAGGTCTTTGGAATAACATTGTTATCTGTTTGAAGTTAATTAGATCCTACCACAGCACAAATGAAAACCAATCGATTTCTGTGTTAATTTTGGAATTGCCCAATATACACAGTGTTGTGTAGTATCTATAACCTGTAGGATATTTTCTAGGTGCAGTAGCTTAAATACAGTTACAAACCTGGCCTACAGACCAGTGTTACAAGCTGTCGTGATGTTTTGTGGTCTGTTTCTGAAGTGTCTATCAGAGGAAATGTGATTATATTGAAAAAACAAATCTAGCATTGAATATGATTAGCCACAGTTGGTGAGGATACTGATGATCATTGGCTTATTTTTAAGGATCGAGAGTATACATTTCCTCAATGCTGTAAAATAAAGTTAAGCAAGACAAAATATTATCTTTATTCTAAAGAAAAGTGTCTGAAGGTGGTTCAAGCTCACACTCAGTTGCTGTGCTAGTATTCAAAAAGCAATGACTAATCAAGTTCTGTTCATTAAGTCACATGCAGTCATCTGTGATGCTCTACATATTTTATGAAAAGTAAAAAGGCAAAAGTGAAATAGGAATTTTAGGTAATGTCCAATATATCCTATAAAATCTAGGAATTTGGAGGGAAAATGGAAGAATGACATAATGTGTTACCAGCTGATAATCTTTCAAACAATCTTAAGATTAATTGCTTGTTTGGAAATGAGCTGTTTGTGTTTTTGAGTAGATATGCAAGTGGATGCAAGGTCTGCAAATTGAGATGACTCAATCTTTTATTAAACCACATAAAGCCTATTTTGTCTGGCATTCAAAGATAAACCCAAGCAAGATTTGAAACGTAGCCTCCATCACTCTTGTGCATAGACTGTTTACATTTGATGTGGGCTGGAAATGCATGGTGAATATGCCGAGACAAAATGTGGAACAGTTGTATGGACTAAATACCCTGTAGAGTGGATCAGAGAAAAAGGATTTAAGTTAACAACACGTGTGCACAGTGTGCTACATAGAAGGCTTTTGTCTTTTTTAATAGGTTAAATTCAAATAAATGACTGTATGATCATCATTTTGTGTGTGTGCATGTTGCAGATGAGCAACCAAATAACATTTTAACATAAATGGCAAATTCAGATTTTGATACACTAGGATGAACCTTTACTGATGCTAGATGCATCAAAGTTGAAATTGTTACTTGTCAAAGTGATCTCACTGGAATTAAAATACTTTATTTTCACTTGCAGTTGAATATCAGGGAAGGAAAGTGCATAGAGTTGAAAGGACTTTATTCAGGCTGCAGTCTTTTCAAGTTAGAATCTTGGAACAGATTCTTGGAACATTCTTGAAAAAGATTCAGAGTAAAGGAAGGCATATTCCCCTTCTTACAGAGATGCAAAGTCCATACCTTCTCTCACCTTATCTGTTTCTCCCCTGCCCCAAATAAAAATTGCAAAACAGAAAAGATCCTCTGCTACTTAGATTGCAGGAAGAGAAACAGGAGAAGGAGCCTTTGCTGTCTGACTCCTGCTTAGGGCAACAGGAGTCATAGGGAAGATAAGAAAGAAAAATAGGCAATCAAAATATAGAATATGAACACGTGGTTCCAAGTATACCTACCTGTCCTAGGTCTCAGGAAACCAGAATGGTAAATATAGTTTCCTCAAATCCTTCTCTGTTCCTGCATCCTGCCCACTGGGGTTGTGACAAAACCACCATTCATCTTACAATAGGAAAATGAAGGTTTGCACTAATTCTATAAAAATCTGGAATAAATATGACCATGATGACTTTTTATACATCTTCAGAGTATCCCACTGTTTCAGCAGTTAGTGCAGGGCTGTGAACCCATCTGTCCCCAGGTAACTGGTGCTATCCCTGCTCAGCTCCAGCCAGCAGCCCAGCCCAGCAGAACAGGATTGCCCTTGCGTGCTGTGGGCATGATGCTCTGATGACCTGCCTCCCTTTAGGATGGAATTTCTTTGTGGTAGCTTCAGCGTGTTCATCATAGCATGAGAGCTCCTGCTCTGACAGACTGAAAACACAAAATAGAGAAAGGAAGGGAAGAAGAAAATATTGTTTCCCTCTTTTACAATTAAGATGTGGGAAGTGACTTGCCCAAGGTATCACAGTGGCATCTGTGGCACAGCCAGGAATTGAACTTAAGCCGTGTCTGGGACTTAACCACAAATCAGCATTCCTTTTTGTTATTGTGTTTAAAAGCCCCTCTAGTTTTAAATAGTTACATTGGCTAGTGCAGTGTTCAACATAATCATAGCCCATTAATACTAAAACCATCCAGTACTTGAGAACAGCATATATAAACACATAAACCACACCAGCCCAGCCAATATAAATGTACTGGGACTATTTTAGATGTTAGATTTTAAATCATTAGAAATTAGCCTATTAATATTATTTTGTAGCCCAAGAGCTTAGTGGTAGACAGGACTCAACATGCTTACATGACACGGAAAATGTCCTATGTATAGATAATTATGCATGTAATATTTGAAGCTAAACAAATTATATTAAACACTATATTTGCACAGTCAAGCAGAGAAAAATATTCAAGTGAGTTCAAATATTCATGTGAGCTTCTATTTTAAAAGTCTTGGATCCAGTATTGCTCGCCGTTGACCCTTCTCTGACATCTGTTAATCTTGGATTTATTTCAATTTCTTTCTCTCTCTTTTTTAAACAGATGACTCCACTTAAATCAACACTTGGTTTCCATTAGACAGATAGAAGGTGATTCACTTAGCAACATGCATCTTTATCTAGTTAAGTCGTAATAGCCTTAATATATCAAGGAAGCTGGTGTGATTAACAGCACTAAAGGTTTTGTCAGACACTGCGCTTAATAAATACTGCCCTTTGCCCAGCCATAGAAAAAGAGTGAATAAATACATTGCTTCCAAACTGAAAGTGTACAGCCTTATAAATATTCTAAAATTATCTCTATTTAAAAATATGTTGACAATAGAAGTTACATCTATATATATAGCTGTGTTTGTACATGTCTAGCAATCCAAGTGTGGGTTGGCTCTTTGCCCTGCCTGGGCTGTCCTTTTTCTGTTTTATCATTTCACAATGGAGCCACCATTCACATGTGATTTTCCTCCTATTTGCTTCAGCTTCATGCAGATTTTTTGACGGTTCTTCATCTCTGGTTGTTGTACCTGTCCTGGGTTAGTCAGATATGTGAGTATTAGTTGTGCCACTCTAGTTCATGTTAGTGACAAAGGCATCTGACTTGGCTTGATTAACGTGTATAATAATCCTGCCAAATGCGGCAGTCAAAACAAAAACCCCAGAAGTAAAATGTATTCAAAATGTCAGCTTGGAGTCCTTGCTTCATCATAGCTGAAGTTTTCTGGAACTTCTCCAGTTGTGCCACCAGTGTCTGTGGTTGTCAGGGTACTGAAGGAAGCCTTTATTCTGCTACTCCCAAGTTTCTAGAGAGTTTCAACTAGAGGTGTTTTACAGGAGAGGAAATGGGCAAGAATAATTTTTGCTACTTCTCAAAAAGAGACTGGCTGAGCCATAGTCAGGGATCCTCTACCTCTGTGTTTCCTTCATGTTGCATTACACTTTGAGGTTGAATAATCAGTCCCACAGAGATGTTGACAAGAACTCTTAGAAGAATTGTGGTAGGAGATGTGACTGGGGAGGACTGCAGTGCCTATTTATTCACTGATGCAAAAAAGCAACAGTTTCTGCTATAGCACTGACCTCCAGCTCTTCCCTCTAGCTTGGTGCATTGCACACTCACTGGTCCGGGTCCCAGAGATCCATTGAGCAGCATTTGGGAGGCACTGCATGCATGCATGTCTTTTTAGCTTGAGCATGATACTTTGCAAAGGTCCAGCTGTTTCTGGTTTTAGCACAGGCAGCACTGGTTCAGCTATCTGTGCAACACATTTTTGATTGTAGCCAGTGCTCAGAATGAATGGGTCGTTCATAGGCTGCTCCAAGATAGTGGTTGACAAACCTTTGAATCCAAGTCCTCTGAATGCGAGTGCGGAGGAATTTCTGATTCTCATGGCAGCTAGGAAAAAAAAAAGAAAAGGCAGTGGAAAGTAATTTCCTTTGCCTAGAGAATGGAGAGGAAGAGGATGATCAGTTAATTATGCTACCCTTCAGAACCAAAAGGCCAGTGATTGTCCTTCAAACAAGGTCACCTTCATTTTGTTTTCTGTGCACTGGCTGTACAACTTCAGTTGTTACAGATCATCACATCAGACCTGAAATAGAATGAGAATTTTTTTCTGGTTGGTGTGGAGTGGGTTTTTTGGTTGTGTTAGCTGTGATAAATCCAGAGATCCCAGCTTGATGTATATTATTTTGTGCTAAGTCCAAGTTCCTTTTTTTCTCCCTGTCCCTTTGGTATTTATTATCAGTGAACATATGCATAGCAGTTGTTCATGAATGCTTCACTGGTTTTGATGACGACAGGATTGGCGTCTTTTCTTTCCACTGCTTGTGGAAGGGCTGCAAGATGAGCTGAGGAAGGCAGCAGCCTTCACAATTTTGTTTTCATTGTATGGCATTAGATACCTCTTTAGATATATCAGTGACCGCTACATTCATAATATTACTCAAAGAGCTACCTGTTATGTAGGGTGAATTATACTGTGAAATGAAGCCTTAAAAACAATTGACCTGAATTTTTCCACACTTAAGTTCCCCATCTGTACACTCCCCATACTCTTCCTGAGAAGAGTTTTGCTAATTAAGAACTGTGAAGCAAATAAGCATTAAACTGATGAGTGAGGTGGAAAAACTTAAAGAAAATAAAATTGTTCTGTCTTCAGAGGCACAGAGCTGCACTCAGGGAGTTGAAGTCTTTGGGATCTATGGCCTCTTTGCTGTGCAGAAACATTATAATGTAATGAAATTAGTCCAGCCCCCACTTGATAATAACTGAAGTTCATTTTTCTCTCCAGCTGCCATGTATTTCTCCACAGCTTTGAACAGTATTGTAAACCTGAATAGGCATCCTCAACCCTCTTGACTCCTGAGTGAAGCCTGGGGTGCTCGTCTGGGCTGTGAGCTCTCTGAGCTCTAGCACTGTCACACATTTAGATGGGACTATTCTGTTTTCCAGTGGTGCTGGAATTTGGATATTATCAATACCAAACAGTAAAATGGTGTTCTAGCCTGGAAGATTTGTGTAAACACAGGTATTTTCTATGCTAGATAAATAACTAGTAGATAGAGTAATACTCTAAAAAAAAACCAAAACCAAACAGTAAGGAACTTGAGAAATCGTCACAGAAAAATGTGGATTCAGCTGTTTTGTAGTATGATGGTAGTGAGGGGGGGAAGAAAAAAAAAGGAAACCAGTTACTAAGATGAATTATTAGAGGTAAACTGGGTTAAATGTAAGTCCAGAAAAATGCAGTTGATCCATACACAGTATTACTTTTTTTAAAAAAGTGTGATGTTTTGATCACTGTTTCTTCTGGAGGAAGTTATTGCTCACCTTGGAAGGGGCAGGCAGGATAATTTTGAGATTCCTTCTGGTACAAAACTCTTACAAGTCTATTATTAATTCACAAAATGTGAGTATTTTGAATAATTTAGATGACTTAATGACATATAAGTATTTCTTTAGAGTAAAGTGATGTCTGCAGAGTACTGTACGTACTGGTCACTTTCACAAATGCTTTAGTTTTAGGCCACGGGTGGAAAAGTGTAGGAACAGTGCCAATATTTTGGTCAGCAGAGCATCCAGGAAGCTCTTAGAAGAGTATGATACACATAGGTTTAGGAGACAGCTAGATATCTTTTTGAAACTATCTAAGAAATCTAACACAAATTGAAGGTGGTATGAAGGTAAGGTCAGAGACTGGTTTAATTAGAGGTTTAATTAAGGACGAAATTGTGTTAGCTAAGCTCAGCTGACAATTATCAGGCAATAAGTCATGGAATAGGGATCTTCTTCCTCTGTCATTTCTAGGTCCTCCTCTCACTGCTGAATAGTTCTCCCTCAGATGAGGCTGAGGGAGCTGGGGCCAGAGCGTGTCTCCTGGCTGTGCTGGCGAGTGCTCGTACTGAAGCCTCTGACATCGGTGAACTTGCAGCAGTTTGAACCTTGCTTCTAGCCTGGATCCCCAAACAGGTGGAGGGCACTGTAAAGATAAAAAACAAAACAAAACAACAGCACCAACTAATTAAAATTCTTTTCCAGTTCCAAAAGAATTGTCTGTTCAAGTGTCAGAGCACAACCAAAAGCTCCTTGGGTGTTGTGCTGATTCTCATCAATGCAAAAGGTGGAGGGTAATGCTGAAAGTCTGCGAGAGGGCTCTCTCTGGCAAGACAACATGTGTGCACATACATACAGACTACCATTTACCTCTAGCAAGAGAATTGTAAGCTTTTCTGACCCCTCTTTTAAATCCAAAGGAAGCAGAAGTGCTTTTACAATGCAACCCTATTTTCTTCTTTTTTACCATAGAAAATCCCCCTCTCCATTGAAACTGAGAAGTTTGCATTCCATAGTAAATAATGATGAGGATTATTGTAAAAGACTCAGGTTATTTCCATCCTCCTGCTAAGCTTTCTTTCATTTCATCGTAGGTTTGTTTTGTACAGAAATGGAGCTGTGAAATTGAACAGAAATCAAAGTCATGCTTTCATCGCAGTCCTGAAGCTAATCGGTTGGCTTGCTGCTACAGGCATCTGCAGGCAACTTATACTATAGACAGTAGTGTTATAACTTTGGAGGCCCAGCTATTTTAAATCATAATAGTGACACAGTATGCATGCTTTCTTTCAAAAAGCCTGGGCAAGCCATGCTGGGTTGATTTTCTTGGCACACTATGTACCTATAATTTTGTCTTATATTTTGTAATGTAGGTATCTGGGCATAGAATCAAAAAGCTCCACTGGATATATAAGAGATCTTTTTTAGAAGAAAAACACAACAACAAACACATTATTTGCTTTTAAATTGATAATATTCCTTTAACAGCCATAGTTGTGTAAGAACAAAGAAGGTTACTGGGGGGAAAAAAAGAGGAAAAAAAGGCATTATAATTGTGGGGGATGTTTTGAGATTTTTTTTGGCCAGACTGTCCAAGTGGTTTGTTAGTGAATTTTTCTACCATGATTTTAGTCCTCTGCCAGTGTGCTACAGTGACTGGGTTACTCAGGACAGCTAGAAATAAGCAATAACCTTCCATGAAAAAAAAAATGGAAAGCCATGCATGTGCTGTAATAGTGGTCAGCTGAACTAACTTGCTCTAGAAGAACAGTCTAATGGACACAAGTTCTTCTGTGTTGATTTCCATAATTTGTGATGCTAAGGGAAATAAAGTCAAGATCTAGTTTTGTTGCCCCCTGTTTCATCTCCCAATAGCTGGGTTGTCAGTGGTGAAGGCAGACACTCTGGGTGCTCAGTATCACTTTAAAAATGAGCCTCTACCTCTCCTCTGGAAAGGAATATAATGTCGTTATTACCTGTGCACGGTTGGTGAGACAGCTGCTTTTCACATTGAGGACAATGAGCATCAGAAGAGCTAAACCCACACTTGCTAATCTCTATGAAAACAGAAAGAGTAGAGTTCAACAAGGTTCTCAATTATCTGTAATTTGGGATAATGTTATGATAAAAGCATGAAGTAGATAAGCATGGATAGTTTTATCAGTCTTCATTCAAGGAGAAACAGAAGATGCCATTGCAACTGGAAAGTAACGAGAAGGTACCTTTCTG
Organism: Columba livia; assembly: GCF_036013475.1. Lineage (NCBI taxonomy): Eukaryota > Metazoa > Chordata > Aves > Columbiformes > Columbidae > Columba > Columba livia. The sequence continues at coordinate 52,937,538 of NC_088606.1, forward strand.
TTCCTGTTTTCTGTTCATTGTATTGAATTGACAGATGCTACCAATTTTATTCTACCAAATGCTATTAGGGATGAGGCTGAGGCTGCTAATACACTTTGCTTTTCCTATATAGGCACAGGAAAATGCTCAAGCGTTAATTTAGAAGGAAAAAAGCAGGTGAGGTGGAGTTGACTAATGAGTGTTTATTTGCATATTTTTGCTAGAGATCCATCACTGCAGTATTGGAGAATAACAAATGACGACTTTTTGTGCATGTATTATTTGGTCATCCCTAGCTATTTCCTATGCATTGATAATCAATTACTCTAAAACAAAATATTGAAAAAGATGGCTGTCATCAAAGTTTCCATATTTTCCCCAGGGATTTATTTTTCCACTCTGAGAAGAGGGCTTTTCCTCACAATGGGGAACTGTGCATTGCATCCTTTTTTTCTCATCTTCCTTTTTCCATCAGATTTATCCATTCCCTATGACTGCTGCTGGTGATGCTTTCTCCAAGAGTTCAGATTTGACTGCTTCTGTCAAAGACTTTCTGATATTATCCTAGTTTACCAGAGGCAAGAAGAAGAGGTTGGCTTGGTTTTGTTCATGGAAGTCTGTAGGACTAAAGCTCTTCTAAAGTGTGTTCTGTCTCCAGACAAGAAGATTTGATTTCAGAAAATTAGTCTCTGTAGCTAGTTGTAGGGAGGCAGATTGGTTAAAGTTTACAACCTCTTTTTGTTTAGCATCTGGAACAGTGCCATGGAGTCTCAAGTTTCCTGTATAAAGAGAGATCTGTATTCAGTCAGAAGGTAACCAGGCAAGGTACATGAAGGCTGCAGGGTGAGTGACTCTTTCAACAATGAAATCAGCTTGGGGTCTCTAAGATCCCAGCAGTTCCTTGTGTCAAGACAGTGCTGAGCAGGCAAAATGCCTAAAAACTTTGCGGGGGCAAAATACCCACCCTTGAACAAAACAAAACAAAACTTCAGAAAATACTAAACAGGAAGAAATTTTCTGCAAATCATAGAATAGTTTGGGTTGGAAGGGACCTTTAAAGGTCATCTAGTCTACCCCCTCCTGCAATGAGCAGGGACATCTCCAGCTAGATCAGGTTGCTCAGAGCCCTGTCCAGCCTGGCCTTGAATGTCTCCAGGGATGGGGCATCTAACACCTCCCTGGGCAACCTGTTGTATTTTACCACCCTTTTTGTAAAAAATTTCTTCCTTATATCTAGTCTGAATTTCCCCTCTTTCTGTTTAAAACCATTAGCACTTGTCCTGTCACAACAGGCCCTACTAAAAAGTCCATCCCTATCTTTCTTATAGGCCTCTTTTAAGTACTGAAAGGCCACAGTAAGGTCTCCCTGGAGTCTTCTGTTCTCCAGGCTGAACAAACCCAACTCTCTCCACCTGTCCTCATAGGAGAAGTGTTCCAGCCCTCTGATCCTTTTTGTGGCCCTCAAACTGCTGGCCACGCTTCTTTGCAGCCCAGGATATGCTTGGCTTTCCTTACAAAGCTCCTTTGGCTGTCAGGGAATCAGAGGATGTGAGGGCAACCCACATCTTCTTTTCCTTCACAGAAAGCCTCATGTGCTTTGGTTGTTCACATGCATACTCATGGGGAATATGGTATCTCATGCAAAAAATCTTGATATACCATTTTTCTGGGAGCAAATGCAGCAATGCACCTTGAATCTGAGGATTAAGGATCTTAAATAGCTATTTTGACAAATAGAGGATTCACCTTGTTCCCGTCTTCCTGGAACTGAAGGTGTCACTCTACAATTACTAAATCACGTTCACATGTTACTCCAGCAGATTACAGAAGCTTTGCTTCAGGCAGATCGAGACAGGGAGAAGCATGCTCTTAGAAATATTGTATTCAAGTAACAACTTGTAGTTGCATTGGGAGAGATGCAGTAGTGAAGCTTTGTGTTTTTGTAATCTCATTTTCCTGTTTTCATCAAATGAGTGAGGAAGTGCATCTCCTCTTTTGTTTGCTGTAGCCTTTCAGCAAGTTTCCAGTTGCATGCTGCTTGATTCTTTCATTGCAGTAATTTACAGAATGCATTCCATCATGAAGAAAATAAAATGCTAGGAATCTGATTTTGGCCATTTTTCCACATGATTTGGAGAAGTTTGCAAATTGTGTCAATGTGTATAAGATCATCCTTGTTAACTCTGCCAACACAGCTGTCTAAACTTTGCCATTTACAGTATGTACATTCAAGATATTAGAAAACTTGATGTTTCACTGTCCCTGAGCACCATGCACCCCTTCCCCTATCAGCCACAACTCACAAAGCATCACCAAATTAATGATGGTTTATTTAGCAAACTCATGAAAGTCCCAACATTTTTTGAGTACTTGTGTGACCTTGTTTTTGGTAGAACCACGAGGCTAAGGCCTGAATTAAATTCATGGCATTTTAGAGAAGTGGAACTGTAGCACTGACATCCCTTTCCAGAGCTTAGAAAGACTTGATCCTCAAGACAGCTTCTGCCGAGGAGGTGGGGTGAGCCCAGGGCTGCTGCCATGTGCAGCAATGAGCTGCAGTTGCCAGGAGGCTTTGCCAGATCCTGGCAATCTCTTGCTTTTGCTCTTATTACACCAGTCTTTTCTGAGCTGGATTTTTGCAAGGGTGTCCATAGACGGTAGGTCTTGCAATGGAACCTTTCCAAAAGCAAGCATTTCTTGGGCTCTTTTTCTCTCAGTTCCTGGTTTTCTGAAAGTACGTCTGATACAAAGATGTTTGAATATTTGTCTTTAAACAACTGGGCTGGAGAACTGCTGGTCATTGGGCAGAGAGTGTTGTGTTTTTCCTCATGTTGACTGGTGCCTGTTTTGGTTTGATTTTTATGGAATACTAATTATTTTTTGTTCCCTGCTTAAGCTAAGCAAAAATAGGTGTAAAATCTGGTTCACTTAGTATGCAAGTTGATGCCAAGCAGTGTGAAATAGTCCTCTTGTGGCAACAATGGGCTGTTGTTCGGTATCCTCACACAGGTTAACCGCAGAGTTGCTCCTGAGAATCCTACTGATTTATGGTGACATTGCTGGCAACAACCGAAAGTGCTCTAGCAATGCTTTCCACAGTGCAGTGTCAGCAGTTTCTTTATACATATATATATACATACACACACTTAATATACATGTTTATAGCAGAGAATTCTGACCCAATTCTATTATTCATCCAGTTTTTCTTTGCACTTAAGTGATGTTTATTCAGCAATAATGTATCTACCTACATCTCTGGTTGCAAGTTTAGTGTCTAACAATTACAAAACTCTGCGAGTCAGAGCAGCTCCAGGAAATGAATTATATTGATCTTGTGTTGCAAGTGCCTTGCCAGGAGGAATTCCCTGGGAGGGGAAGAGGGAAATAATTCAGTTTCTGGGATGATAACTACTTGTCTCAATAAAGCACATAAAATGTTGTCAGAGAAGCAGCTCTGAATTCACACACACCACAATTATAATAACATTAAAAATATAATTTGTCATCAGAACAGTGTTTCTGCTATGTTTGAAAGATATCCTTTCCAGACTAAAAGAAAAAAAAAGCGAACAAACAAAACCCAACAACTTTTGTCTGCATATAGCAGGGTTTGCATTAAAATGTTTGTATCCTGTAGTATCATTCTTGATACTCTCTTTCTGCCTTTCTCTCCCTCCTCCAGGAATTAAAGCTCTGTCATACCTTGACTTGTATATAGATTGTGCTTCATCTGTTTCTTATCCCTGTTCTCTCGTTGGGCTAAAATCCAGATTAAAACTGCACAAATGTGGAACTCATGACACTTGTATCCTCAATCTCTAGCTAAAGGTTTGGGGTTTTTGTCTGACTGATTTTGGTAGCTCCCCCACTCTTTGGTTGGTGTACATTGAGCTACTGTTCTGAGGCAATAGCATCACGTAATCCTAGCCCCTGAGCTGTAGGTGTTGTGCTAATGTTGAGCTACATACTGTAATATAACTATTTCTAGAAGGCAACCTGTGGGCTGTCTGTTCAGGTGCAGTTGAGATCTGGACAGTCACATAGTTCGGGCTTTTACTCCTTTGTTCCAGCTTGTAAATGCGTAAACAAAAAGAAGTAAAAGTATATAAACCACTTTTTTTGTTATTGTATTGGTATTTTATTGTTTCTTGTAAGCAGTCAGTGCAGAGTCAGAAGGTCAGTGATAAACAGTGGTCAACAGGAAGGATACAATGCACGTGGCCACAAGTGGGATGGAAAGCATTGGTGAGGCATTCCTGCTAGTGACCGAGGTGTATGGGAATACCCAGCATATACCCTGTCCAGGTCCAAGGTCTTCCTTTGGGTGCAAGCGCCGCAGCATATGATATGCAGGCACCACAAACCTGACTTTGTCTGCTATTATGTCACTTTCCGCTATGATGTTGTCCAGCATGTCAATAGACTTTTCGTTTAATACCACCTACTGAAGAAACATTTTCATTTTAATTTTTCAAAGGGGATTATGGTTAATGTTTAGAAGTGCCTAGATTTGGGTTCTCTGTGTTTCCTCAATAAACTCATTTAGCCTGTGAGTGAATAATAAAATTGCTTTGCTAGATAAGGCAAGTCCTTGAATAAGTGGATTCTCATTTTGCCTTTCTGTTTGGATAGGGGGTTATTTCTAACAACTTTATTGGCATAGTAGGTTTTGGGAAAAGAGTTACTGCAGTCTCTTATGTTGTGGAAGCATTCTTGACCACAAATACATTAAATGCAATTTAATAGCTTCAGTAATGAGAGTAGAGTAACATTCTTACATGGGTCTGTGATGTACCTCACATGGAATACAACGGGAGCAGATGCAAGCCACAGGGACTATAGGGAATGATGAAAATTTCTTCAGTAAAGGTTGTGTTAAGAGCTGGAGCATCTCATTTACAGAATCAATACATTTGCAAGGTAATACAGCTGCGCATATCCTTAAATTGAGTAGAGAAAACAAAAACAGAAAATAAAATTAATGTGACACATACATTTTTTTTCAGTGGATAAAGCAGGATCCGATAAGCAACGTGTTCTTTGTTTGTCCCTGCTATTTAATTCCCTAAATGCTGTCTATCCTGGGTGCTAGTGAGACAGGGAAAGCTTGTGGAAAAAAAATAAAACACAAGTGTGCAGTGAAATCCTTACTGCCTAGATTTTTCAGAAATTTATCAGAACAAAGGAGAAGGTTTGTTAAATGCAAGTGTATGGTTATGTCATATCTCATCAACTGGCTGGAGACTCCTCTACCAATCACCAGTCTCCTCTACCAAACTCCTATTGCCTGCATGAATCAAGTAGCTCAGTAAACCACAATAGTGGTTTATTGGGCCAGACACACACCCCATGTGTTTGCTGTTGCTGCCATCAGAGGATGGGGAGCCTTGGTAACTGTGGCTTCCCTTCAAGGCTACGACAGGCAGTGGTGTTCTGATGGATGAAGACTTCTTTCTATTTTTTGCCACATTTGATGTTTTCTACTGGGTGTTCCTCAGTTTTTTTTACCAGTTTTTATTTTCTCCCAAAGCCCTGTGGCCTGAAAGTTGATTTCCTTTCCTCTCTCCCGTCTTCAGTCATGTTTATCATCTCATTTCCCCACTGTTCCCAGGCTCACCTCGGCCATAACTTTTTTTCCAGGTGCTTCCTACTCCATCCTTATACATGTGGTTTTGTCCTGTTTGAATTTGAATCAGAGGGGGTTTTCTGTCTTGTTTTGGCTCAGACAGATTTAATTGGCAGTGCTGGGAAAGTGTTCTTTACTCAGTTGTGGTGAACTCAGTCTTGGCATAACCCGCGCCAGTCCTGAATATCAGGTAAAGTGAAAGTCCTGCTTTTTTGCTACTGGGGAGTGTGAGCTAACAGACTGCTAAGGGGTATTTGCTGCTGGCCTCTCTTACTGGGAAGGTAAAACCGGCCATTTTCCAGACACTAATACTGTGGTTTCAACATGATTAGCAGGAAAACACATCCTTTGTCCAAAATGTTGTCTTATCAGAATTAAGGTTTCTGTTTCAGAAGATCAAGGCCAGAGTTTTCCTTAAAAGTATGTTTTTACATGAATTCATTTTTCTTTGTCATTGCTCTTCAAAGAGGCAATTAATTTGCCTGAAATTTCCCAAAGACTTTGAGGTAGATATTCAGCTTTAAAAAAATCAGGCCCAAAAGCTGTACTTTGGCAGAATTACTGAAGATTTATCAACAAACAGGAAGCACAGGACAAACGATGCAACTGCTACCCTGTTAGTTACAACTGTACGTATTACCTGAGTGAACATCTCACCAATTTTACAATTCTAAATATGCATTTTGATGATGATTATAAAACCTGTTACAAATCAGAATGTCACCAACAGCAACTGGATAAGAAAATGCAATGGCCTCTTAAGGATTTCATTTTATGGCTGTAGAAAGTGAGTTTTCTTCTCAGCCTTCTAAAGCGTGTAATAATTTTTCTGCCAAAAAAAACAAGTATTGGTGAGCCAATATTATTTATCAATGAACAAGCAATCACTGCACTGGATAAACAGGGCTAGAGTTCCAGGAAAGCTCAGAAATTAGGAAGATTTAGTGAAATGAAAAATAGTTCTCTACTAAAAGTGTGTGTGCGCATGCATATACATGTCTATCTTAGTGTCAACTTGTGGTTTTTTGTAGAAGATTTTGAAACATTAGCTGGAGGAAAAATAAATCAATAAACATCTACAGCTGCAAGTGCCTTGAGTCTGTCAGGGTTCTGGTGGGCTGTGCCAGGCAGCACGTCCCTGCAGTGAGCGCGGCAGAGTGGGCACAGGGTGACTCCGCGTCCCTGCGCCTCCTGTAACCAGACAGACAGCACCTTCAAAGGAGAGTGAGCTGAAGGGGTATTAAAAAACAAAGGGGAAGCCAGGAGATAAGAGATAAAGGCAAACTTGTTGTTCTCTGCTGTTGTGGGTACCTTTACAGCAATCTATCAGAGTAAAATTGCCAGGCTCTTTCCTGGGTATTAGCGATGATGTTGCAATACATTAGTGTGTAAAAATCAGTCAGCTGTTTCAAAGATTGTTTTCACTCTACCTTCCTGTGTGTAAAGCTCATTAATGTCAAAAGGGCTACAAGCAAGTGAAGAGGGCAGTAAGTTTCTAGAGCTGGCTCTGAAAAGCATGAGGAACTAAACAGCAATAGCTGTATTTAACCCTTAATCCAAAGGAGAGATGCTCCCATTAAATCCTTCTCTGAAACATGAGAAAATAAAATGTGTATGATAAAACTTATCACAGATAGAGAGTAGACATTAGGATAATACAGAATTGCTTGGCATTTACTCATTAGTCTAACCGAATGACAAGTGAACAATTACACACTGGTTTAATTACACTGCTTTAACCCACTGGACTCCTTTGACTCTCACTGTAGCATGTTGCATTCTCTGAAAGTGCTAGCTTAAGCTGTAGCACATTTTGAAGTTATTTGCTCATTGTAAAAACTTTTTGTTTGAAAATGACTGTTCCCAAATTTAATGTTGTACACTTGGCTTTAATTCAGCAAGGTACTTAAGTACATGCTATGTGTAAGTATAAATGATTACTCTCCACTTCAGTTGGAAGTATTATTGCTTCAGATTTATATTCTGCTTAAGTAGCTTGTTGAACAAAGGTCCTCATTTGTAGTTAAGTTTCTTTTTTCCCCTAACTTTAAAAACAACTGTGACTTTACTGTTTTTAAGAAGCTTCCAGCTTTTACAAGGGGAGTAGAATCACGACTGCCATGGTCTTTTGTCTCTGTATGTATAAATTCTGCTTAGTGTGTGAAAGCAGAGGACTCCAAACACATCTTAAAATCCACATATGGCAAGAGATTTTTAACTTCCTTATCTCCAGGGAAAAGGACTAGACAATTTGCCAGGACAAAAATTTCAGATTCCCAAAGATAAGATCACTGCAGTGAAATCGTGGCTAAACAACTTCAGAAGCTTGGTTTATGTGCCAATAAGTTACATATTAGAGTGTTGACTGCTGAAAAGCAGGAGAGTCCCATGTGTCCCATTCATTTATGTGGGACTCATGAGATTTCCTTCCAGCTCTTTACTCCCTTTCAGCAGCCAACACTGTTGTATAGCGTTTAGGAAGTCACTGATAAATCTCACATGGCAGTGCAGATTAGTGGAAACAGGGTATGATTAGAGCTGGAAGTGCTTTTGAGACTTCTGCAAGGTAGGTCCATGTGTAATTTCTCTCCTATTTTCTGCAGTGAAAAAGTCTTAGCACATCTTGGTTGAAGAAAGATTCCCTCATAGTGAAAATAACTGTGAAGGCTGTTTAGAAAGAAACTGATTACAAAAACAAGAAAGTTGCTGCTTCTTGGGTGTGAAAGGAAGAAGAGTGATGAGTTCTAGGCATCAGTAAAGCTCAGGAGGCCTGCATGGGAGTTCCTTCCCTGTTATATTTTTCACAGCAAATAAATTCAGAGCCGAATATTGGCATCTCCCAGTGTGTCGTGGGTGGTCAGCCTTGAGACTGGCTGGATCACAGAATCACAGAATGTTAGGGATTGGTAAGGACCTCAAAAGATCATCTAGTCCAATCCCCTCACTGGAGCAGGAGCACCTAGATGAGGTTACACAGGAATGTGTCCAGGTGGGTTTTTAATGTCTCCGGAGAAAGACACTCCACAACCTCCCTAGGCAGCCTGTTCCAGTGTTCTGATACCCTCACTGAGAAGAAGTTTCTTCTCATATATAAGTGGAACCTCCTGTGTTGCAGTTTGTACCCATTGCCTCTTGTCCTATCATTGGTTGTCACCAAGAAGAGCCTGGCTCCATCCTTGTGACAGTCACCCTTTACATATTTATAAACATTAATGAGGTCACCCCTCGGTCTCCTCCAAGCTAAAGAGCCCCAGCTCCCTCAGCCTTTCCTCATACGGGAGATGCTCCACTTCCTTAATCATCTTTGTTGCCCTGTGCTGGACTCTCTCCAGCAGTTCCCTGTCCTTCTTGAACTGAGGGGCCCAGAACTGGACACAATATTCCAGATGCGGTCTCACCAGGGCAGAGTAGAGGGGAAGGAGAACCTCTCTCGACCAACTAACCACCCCCTTTCTAATACATGCCAAGATGCCATTGGCCTTCTTGGCTACAAGGGCACAGCAGCCTGCTAGATGCCTACGGCTGCAGAGCGGTGGGATGCGGCACACGTTCCTCTCAACACTGCTACATCTGGCTGGTTAAAACAGCTTAAAACCTGGCCTGTGGCATCCCCACTCTGAGTCACCTGTCTCTCACCATGCATTGAGTAGAGAGCCTAAATAACAAACTCAAATGACAAGCTACCTATGTAAAGGTTAGGGGTTCTGACACTAGGTCGGGCAAGGCCCAGTTCTGCCTGCAGATCTAGTCTTTATTATATGGCTGCATCATATCCCTACCTATGCAATGAATTGGTGATAGGATATTTCCTTCCTTTTGCTTACTGTTTGCTTTTTTTTTTTTAAACCAAAGAGTTCTTTGCAGCTGGTTCAACAGCATTCAGGTCATGGCTGATAACCCTCTTTGCTCTACTGTCAGTGTGGCTGATAATAAATAGAAAATTGGGAGAAAGACGCCAAAAACCTGAGTAAGTTGTTTCCATGCTCCTACCATTTAGTGATTTGAACCTGTTGGCAGACATGTGCAGAGGTCTGAGAAGTGCACGGCCTGAAGTGTGACTTGGCAGGCATCCCCAGAAGGCAGATTGCAAAGGGATTTGCCTACAGGGAGGTATGAGAACCCAGGCTGGCTGAGACAATGGAAAAGGAGCTGGAATGGGAGAAGGTGTTGACATTGCAGGGAAGCACACACAGTCCAGGAAAAACTTTGTGTCACGGTATTTTTCTAAAACGTGATAATTGATACACAACCAACTAAAGATTCATATTCTCCATAGGGTTTCTCCATGTTTTGACATTTGGCATTTAGTGCATTTGGTACTTTTGTTCCTATTTTCCTGTCTCACTTCATTCTTGTTGCCTCCTAATGTCTGAATTGAGTGCCGCTTGCTCAAAGAGACACCTGGGTCATGGTGCACTCACAACAACTGTATCAACCTCATGGAACTATTGTAAAATTAAGTCATTTGGTTGCATACAATCAGTGTCACTTTACAGAAATTACGGAAAGAAAATCCATGAGATAAATCATTGTGAATTTTGTATTTAGCCTTAAAATTCATTATTTTGTAAAGAAATCAGTATTTGACTGAAAATATGAGGTTTCTTCAGATGCTTCTTAAAAAAAATGCAACTCAGAAAGCCATGAAAGACTGAAAAATAAGAACAATAGTAATTACTGATAGGAAGTGAGAATTCTGCATTTAATGTGATTATATCAATAGCTGTGCTTCTTCACAAGCCAAACATGACATCTCTTCCCATTGTTTTCCAATGAAAGCACTCATCTGTGTTGCTTGTACATAATCTGGCATTTCTCCCAGCTGTTCTCTGGATAATATGTTGGGTTTTTTTCTAAATGAAGTAACAAATTGTCCATTAGTAATAGTTAGTTAAAAAACTACTGAGGAGGAGTTATGACACTGAGCATTTTCCACTGAAGAATATTACATGTACATTTTCACAGCACGTCCTCTGTTCTTCTATAGGTGTCTTACAGTCAAAAGAGAAATGTGGTAGTGAAAGTATAACCAGTTTACTAACTGCTGAGAAAGTCTCCAGATATACAGGCAATGGGAGGTTCTTCAGGAAGGAAAAAAAATCATTTTACAGGGTGACTCCAAAGAGCACTGGTGCTTCTGACGTCTTCCCCTCCCTGCGGTGACTTTGGTTTAAAGGAACTTGAGCATATCCAGGATTGCCTAGAGCCCCAGTTCAGTTCACATCAAAGTGTGTCAAAAAACTGCCAATTAACTTTAAGGTTGTAGGATCATGACCTTGCTTCTAAGATCAGAAGTAAGATCACAAGTAGCGAGTTAGGCAATGTTACACTGCAGGACAGTAGCACCCATAAAAACAGTAAATTTCAGTGACCTGTATTCTGCTCTGAGGGGAACTGAACACTGATTATAAACATGTATGTAATTATGCTTGGGAGAAATCTCATTACATTTTTCCTAGTTTTAAATGATTTTTACATTTGATTTCAAAAGCTACTTGAGAATTTTTTGAAGAAAGTTTTAGTATGGTACTTTCCTTTATGAGAAAAAAACACTCTTGTGAAAATACAGTTTTCAATCTATATTTTATATTTATAAAAGTACACTTTGGCTGAGGTGCTTAAGTTTTGTTGAGGACTCAGTGTAAAATTCTGATGACCTGGCAATGCTGCCTGCTGCTTAAGCACTGTTTAAAATGTCTCTGGAGGTCAGCTAAGTTTGTTCTGGCATGTGCAAGTGAGCTACTGCATCATCTAATTCCAGTTTGGAAGGTACATGTTCCTTCTCCCATCCCATCAGGTTCCCTACTGCATTAAGACCCTGTGGAGTTCTGTGCTGACGGGTTCTGTGCTGTAAGACTGGTTGGTCAAGTGCCCTGAGGGAATGTGTTTCAGATAAAGAGCATGGTCCATCTGGAAGGGTGGGTGGCTTGACAATCTGAACTGCTTCTGCCGTGGGGCAGCTCTGCTGCTCCACAGGGACATCATGGAATGTCTCGCCAGTCTCAGAAACAGTATTTTGACAGTGTCTGTTCTACTTGTTCAAAAAGGAGTTTGTTTGTGTACAACACTGTGGCGCTCTGTGTTTTGTACTGAGGTATGCTTTGATTCAAGATAAACTCATTGACAGTCTTTTTCCCTGTGGGAACTAGCATGGGTGGACCCATGGGCATTTCTGCACAAGCATCAGAGCTGCAAGAGTTAGTGGCTGCATTTGCAAACTCTTATGCTGCTGTCTTGAGTACTAACTGCTTTCACCAGAGAAGGTGCAACACCACTTGAAAAGCATTGGTTGCTTTAGTGATGTGCGGTGCTAACATCAAAAAGTCCTTCACTTGGGTTTGATGTGCTTTTCATTAAAGCTTCTTGGAGGTCAAACGGTGCCAGACTGGGTCCCAGAGGCACAGAGCAGAGAACAGAAGAACTCTATCAAGTTTACACGACACAGAAACACTTTCTGCATATGGCTTTGCACAGAATACTCACTTTGAAATATTTTTCCTCACATAAAAATCACCGTGGTGGGTTTTTTTTCCCTTTTTTTCAAAGCGCAGTGACTTCTAAGGAGCTGTGTGATTTATTGTTTGTCCTGTACTTTTCCTTTGCTTTATAGAATATTTAATTAGCAGAGGTCCTTCTGTTGCTGTGACTTTTGAAACAGGCTTGGGATCCCTCTGACAGCTGCCATTTTTTATACCCTGATACCATTACCTGCAGCAAATCTCTGCTGCTCAAGCTTGCTTTTCTCTGATCATATTCAGTCACGAAAGGTGGTGGAGTCTCCCAGCCTATTCTTTGTCTTGTCTGTTTGGTTTTTTTTCTGAGGAAGCCAGATGGTGCATGCCACATGTAATTTGTGTCAAAACTAGTTAATACTGAAGTGCTGCAGCATATTTTTTATATATGGTGGACCTAATCTTGTAACACTTGATATATTTCACAGCTGTTTTGCTTAAAGGACAGTAAGTGTGCTCTGAGCAAAAGAAGCAGGTACTCGGTCACGGAGACTCAATCCAATAAGACAGCTCTATCTTACGCTATCACTGTACAAATGGCATTTACCCAGTATGGCTAACATTATTTATTTCTGTAATACCGACATGTATCGTTTTCCTGAGAGCTGGAAGGAGATGCTACTTCTTTCCCCATCTGGCACCTCAGTAGATACTTAGTATCTGCATTGTCATCTGGTTAGCAACAGCACAGGCGTAAAAGAGATTTGTTTCCATTGAACAAAATGTATGAAATTAAGCTTTGTTTTCATTAAATCTATTCTCTGAGTCTGTAGCATGATGGATGACAACTAATTCCAATGCAGCCTGAAAGATAATTTTAAAAGACAGTGAACCACAAAAAAGGCAGAAGCTTGTGAGGAATTCGTGGTTGGCTTTGTGGCAGAAGTTGCATAAAGGAACAGTATATTCATACACGACAGCATCCTTTTCAGAGGGAAAAGGCAGGAAGATTATTAAATAGAGTGGATGTTATAACATGTGTTTAATGTACTAAAGTAGGTTCCTTGCCTCAGTAACAGATACTTTGATGAGAAGAATTTAAGATCATTTCAGATAATAGAAGGTGAAATGTTCATGGCAAAGACTACAAAGTAGCAACGTTTCCTTTGCAGGTGCTTGAGCTTCAGTGTTTATTAGTCATATACCACAGGAAAATCCATTTTGGTAATGTAAATAACTGATTGTATGTTCATAAAAGCAGAGTAAAATTATTAAATCAAGATGTTGATCATAGCATTGCTCTGTTGTACATCTAACATCCAGTCTTGATGGTGGTGTGGACATTTTTTAGTTTCAGTCTTATTTGTACATTATTAGATGAAACTCGTTAGAGATTTTTGTGCAAATTTACAAAATTTACATCATCTCAATCATAAAAATGATTTAGAACCTGCAGAGTTGTATTGGGCTGCTGTATTTTTAAAACGTTTTCCTACCAGTATCTGTGTTATAAGCAAATACAGTGCCTTAAATTGATGGGTCTTGTGAGATGCCAATGATTTCTTTTCTCTGATCAAAAAAAAGTGTTGGGTTTTTTTCTCCTATTTAATCTGTTTCCAGAAAAAAACAAACTGTCCCATTTTATCTGTTCTGTGCAATTGGCCACAGAAGTCATAACAAGATTAAAAACCCCTACATGTGAGCCATGATGACAGCCCTACATCACCAGTGGTACAGACTCTGATATCATTCTGGAGGCAGGCTCCTGCCATCTTTCCAAAACTTATTATTTAAAAGGGTCTGATATCAGCCTAAAAGAGGAAAAGAAATTTGCAGTATTCACTGGCCATTAATGATTATAAAAATAGGACATTGAACAGTCAGCATGTGTTTGACTTTTGACTTGCAAAAAATTCCTGGCAGCTTTGGACTATTTATGCTGGATGTATGATGAGTTCTGATATACAGCTGTGGTACCATGGAATATCAGGAGTCACTATGTAAATGATTCAAAGTCAGATGAAGTACATGAACAAAACGCCAAAGTAGACTTTAATGTCTGTATACAAATTTGTAAAATGCTTCCTCAGAGGCAGGCAATTACATCTACATTGAACTGGCAAAGCTGTGAGTACGTTCTGCAGATAGCTACATTTATCTGCATATATTTTTACAAAGTAGATATATATAAACCATATATACACACATATTTATTTATTTCAAGAACTTAACTGAGAACGTTTGTGAGGGATGAAATTAGATCTTGCTTCCAAAAAATCTGTTTTTAAATCTTACAGCTTCGTTATGGTAGTATGTTTTATGTTACATGAATTACGTCCTTTAATGTGAATATCTGGAAGATACATTCACCATCGGATTTAGCTTGCATTTTGGAATGTCCACAGAAAAAGGATCAGCAGAGCAGTAATAAAAAACAGGCATTTAGTAAATTTTTTTGTGACACATCTGTGAGCACTAAAGAGACACAGGGTTTTACCAGCCCTGAACATTCAATCATAAGTGAAACTTTACAACTGCAGTAACAACGGCACTGTGAAAACATTCACTGAACTGCCACAAACTCTCTACTTACTACTGAAATCCTTAGATAAATATTGAATGAAATTTCTTATTGCAAGGCATGGCAAAGGAAAACAAACACACTTTCATATCCACTTTTTTCACCACAGAGGTACATCAGGTGACACGGAGGCATGCTAATTGAAGGTGATTTTTAAAAGCTTGATTTCCAGGCTGAGTTGCTACAGGTGCATCTCTCTTGTGATTAATGGGAATGAAGGACTGAAATCGTCAACATAGCAAAAGAAAACATCATGAATACACAACATCTCTGTATGTGGCCACATACAGCTTCTTTAATTTTTAGCTTAGCATCTCACAAATGCTGACAAGTTAATTTAAAGATTGGGGTCTGTTTTGTGTTTTGACAGTATTAAAAATGGATGTTTATAAGAGAAGCATTAAAAAATGCAGACGTTCTCCTAGTTTGTAAAGCTTCAGTTCTGCATGCCTTGGTAAAGGGGGCTTTCACTTCATGGTGTGAGGAATGCTGTATCATTTATCTTTGGGTGGATTTTATTTATTTTTTCATTTTTTTTCCATTTAATCACATTCTTTGAAAATATTGTCAGTATTTCAGAATTGCAGTAAATTTTTGTCTGATACAGGATTAAAATAACATTACAAAAAAACAAAAGCATATATTGCAATACAAATATGAAGAGATTTCCTGTTTTTTTGGTTGCGTTGATGCCAACCAGACTTGCAGAATCAAATCCGGAGTGACTCTGCCCATAGAATGGCTTCTGTGTTCTTCTGCCTTTGTCCTTGGAAAAGCCAAAGTATAAGAAAATTACCAGAACACTGATTCTGTGCCCAGAAAGCTTAAATTTGCTCAGGGCCAAGAAAATCAAATATGCGCATCAGCAGTTGGTCAGATGGTAAAACAATTAGATGTTTTTACCGGAGAGATGTGCCATGGAGAGAGTGTTTTATGCAAAGATCTTTGGACAACATCCATTCACATACAATGCATGAACTCTGAGGCAGACAGGATTTTAACACAGGTACTGTTGGGCTGGAAGTAGCTCATGCAATGGCAGAAAATACATCAGGTCAGAAATAGAAAGGCAATAAATGTCATTGCTGTGCATTATGGCTCGCATTTCCGAATAAGTCTGAGGGGCTTAGCTTCTTAATGGCCACTGAAAGTGGGAGCGCGTGGGAGGGACAAGGGCCTGGTCCCAGCCTCATGGGCTGTGACAAGTATCTCCATTTTGCATAGTAAGTAGCACTTCTAAGTTCAAGATGAAGCACTGGCCACCACAAAAATGCAACCTCCCCTAGCACTGGGCAGAAATCCTCTGGCACATGTCCACACTGGGCAAGCCCGACAGGTCGCAGAAGAGAAAGCTCTGCTTGATCAGGTGGGCCCTGGCACACCGGCAACTGCAGTCTGCAGGAGTCATGTTTGTCCCTGTGGCAACATCATGAAGCCCGTGTGGCCCATCAGATCAGCCTGCTGCGTGCTTTCTGGCATGATGGTGCTTGTAGCAAGGGCCTGAACTTGAAGTGACTAGTGAGCAGGAATGCTAGAAGCCTCGTCATCCTGCTTTCTGAGGGAAAAGTATCTTGAGAAGGAGTCCTCCAATATCTTTGAGTCCCTTTGAAGCTTCTGGCTTAGGACATCAGAGTTGTATGACTTGATAGTAAGCATTGTTTACTTCAGGAGTAGACAGGTAACACGTATGCTAGAAACTGAGTTAAACTGACACCTTTTCTGCATTTAGCAGCAAGGGTTGCAAAGTGGAGCAAAAACTATATGCGTGCCTGAGAGCTGACATGTGGGGGCAGCACATTCGCAAAACCATCTGCAATAACGGGCTCAGTGTTTATCATCACAGCAAGGGTAAAGACCAGAGGCAGTATGGGTTGCCTGGACCAGACACCACTAAGTGAATGAGCAAGAGCCAGAGAACAGGCAGGAGTTGTTGAGCTCTTATGCAAGGGAATGCTTTGGTTCTTTCATTTCTGTCCCCCTTCTCTATACCAGTCCCTAGTCTTCATGCTCTTATCTTTGATTAGCAAATGTAATTTTTCAGGGGTCTGGAATAAGTGAATTATATCGCCTGTAATGTCTTTGGCATCCTACCTATCTGCAGCATACAGTCACCAGCACCTAGACCAGGTTCTGTGTAGGGTCATCTGCCCCCTGGGTTGTTCCTGCTCATCCTGCACTCAAAAGACATAGCAGTCAATTTAGTAAAAGTGTAATGATTTGAAAAGGAATTTTACATTAACATTGAGAAAAAATGAAGACCCTAAAGTGAGGCTACATTTCATTTGGTTGAAGACAGCAACTCTATAAGGTACTTTTGTTACCATTTCCATATTAAGTCTGTCAGAGTATCAGGCTAATTTTGAAGATTTGTTAGCAATTATGTGATGATGATAGGGTAAGTAAAACATGTGACTAAACTTGTCTGGCCAATAAAGGAGGAGGTGGACTCTTCTGCTTGGTTTCCAAATTGGTCAGGGAGAAGTAATTGCTGTGTTGCTACACCCAGCACGGCCTCACAGTGACCTCCCCATTTGCTTATGAATAATAGCTCGTCAAAGAGCCAACTGGCCACCATTTTATTCTGAATTTAAATATAGTGCACAATTAGTAACATCAAAGCAACCACTCAAGAAACGAAAGCTAGCCCTACAAACCACATGGAGAGGTTGTGCTTCAGCTAAATTTAGCTTCAGGTAATGATGCTGAGTTTGCTCCAGTGAGGATCCTTCAGCTCACAACTTCTCTGACCAGAATAATCTTCAGTTCTGAAAGATTTTTAATTTACTGGAGTGATTCTTGCATGTTACAGAAGAAAGCAATTTTTATTCACTGATATGCTAGCTTGACTGAGTTTGCTTTCTTGTTTAAAATGGAAAAAAAGGTACATTATTCTGTACTTTTTGGACCCTGTTTTCTCTCTTAAAGAAAAGCCCTTTTGTGCAGTGTGTGGAGCACATCTTGGAGGGTCTTCAGGTTCTACTGAAATCAGCAAGAACAAGGGGAGTTAGTCCTGCCATTAACTCGGGATCGTGAATAGTGAGTGCAGATTTTCATAGGAAATGCAGAGGCACTGAAGGCCTAGGCAAATATTTCTTTTGCTAGCAGGCAGCTGAGGTGCCACCTTACCACCCTGAGGCTTGCTTAATCTGGCAGGACATCAGAGTGGGCGACGTCCATGAGGTTGTATTCCAGCCCTGGCTTTGTGGCGGAGCCTCTAGGAGAATGACCTCCCTTTTTTTCAGTTTACCTGTCTGTGCAACCAAGATAATGGTATTTTACTTGCTTTTTAAAGTGCTTTCTGATCTGCAAATGAAAATAGCTAACCCCCTCCCCCCCCAAAAAAAAAAATGCTGCTCCTTTTTAAGCTGGCTTTAAAACTGTGCTGCTACATTCATCAGCAGTTCAGAGCTTTTGAAGGCAAGGCCGTTTTACATCATGGTAATAGCAAAGAGTGTTTTTGTAGTGTATGAAGGAGTTTTATTTTTAGATTAAGGGTAGATGGGTGCTGACATCTGTTAGTGTTTACTGAGAACATAAAAATGAAAGAGACTAAATATTTTGTAGCACTGCACCTACATTTGGCAATAGCAGGCCAAAAAGAAACTTACCAGCTGGTGTGAAACTCTCATGGACTCCAGGCTGGTTTGAGACTTTTCTGAAGATTCAGCAGTCAGAGCTCTAAGAAGATTCAGAGATACTCAGTATGTGTTCTCCAAGAATTTTTAGATAAACAGTTAATTGTTACAAGTCAGTGGCAAAAAGCAATACAGTGGCAGTATAAGGAAACTGCTTTAGGCATGGATGTTGTAATGCACAAGGAATCGTGCTCTAGAAACTTGGACTTTAAGCCAGGCAAAGCCAGGGCCAGGCCCTAGTCAGTCAGATGTCACTACCAAAATTCCTGTTTAATTCAACTACCAAAATAGATCTCAGAGCTGAACACAGAAAAATTCAGACATATTTTGGAAAATGCACTACAAAGCACTACAAGCACTACAAAAAGTACTTAATATGAAGTGCCAACTATGTATTTACTGATCTATGACTATTTCTCTTTCAAATCTCTGCCTTCCTGTTTTTTCCACACTCTCGCGTCCCCAGGAACAAGAAAAAACATAAAGCCACTTGATGAATATCTTAAAGCTGCACCTTTTTCCCCCAGCATGGTCATTTCTGGATTCCCTTGCCAGTGCAGTTTGCTATTGGATTTGAGTATTTCTCTATGACCTAGATTTTCTGGTTTGTTGCACACTAAAAGGAAGGAAAACCCATCAAAGTTTAAATATACACCAGCTTAAAGATTGGCCACTCATCTCAGGAATGGTCTTCCCACCTAGCTGGTAGCTCCAAGGAACAGGCCCAGACCCAGTGGTCCTCCAGCTGTTGGTGTGGACCTGAGATCTGAACCCTTATATAACAAGTTTTGCTACATTTCTGAAATTTTAAATTTAAAAGGGGATTTTTACAGAAATGAACTGTCTCTCTACCTGCAAATCCTTCCAGCTTCTTCTACCAAAATTTTAAGGTATGATGGAGTGCTGGATACCAATCCAGTGCTTTTAAATATATAAAGGAAAATGAAAGGCACCTGGCTTGAATGGAGAGGAGTGGAGGGAAAAAGAGAGGTGGTAGATGTACAAAGTAAATGCAGCCCTACCTAAGTGACCTAAATATAGACAAGCATTTCGTATTCCCCTTTACAAACCTTGTCAAATTTTGAAAGTACTGAAATACTGAAGTGTTTATTTTTTTAAACTTCTGTTTTCTTGAGCCAGTCCCATCCCTTTCTGTGCACGAGCTTGCATGGAGGAGAGCTGCCACCTTGGAGAGGATGCTTGGCCAAGACAGTCTCTGCCCCTAACTGTGAGCTGTCATTCTACCCAGGGGCCATAATTGCAGGAGGTAAAATCAGCAGGAATGTTACATGGGTGTGTACACACCAGTCCTCCAAATGACTTATTTATAGTCTGAGCTTTAATGTCTTCATTAAAATCTCACAGAAGTTGTTGTCCCCCCGCCCTTCGAGTTATAAAAGTCTATTTAATACACTAATACTCTCTTTCTCAGAAATTACCAGCTCTTCAGGCCCTGTTATACTATGCATGTTATGACAAAAACTCAGCCTCATGGTCCTGGAGCTTGAGCTTTGGTGTTATTATAATAGCTTCCTCAGCATCGCTGCTGGGGATCGGGGTGCATCTCCGGGGTATTGTTTGTTTTCCATGTAAGAAAATACAGTAGCATTTCATAAAACGGATTGAGCCAGGTGGCGCAGTGATGGGTTATTTGCCAAGCTGTGCAGTGCAGCAGCAGCACAGGCTGGAGCATCGTTAGCCAGAGCACATCATACATCACTGTCCTCTCTCACATCCAGTGAAACCCAAGCAGCAAAACGGAAAGGATTTTAAAATGCTGTACTTTTGGTAGCTCTAATCTAAAGAAAGTAAAATGTCTGGATTTTGGAAGGACTGGGAGGACAAAGAGGCAAAAATGGCTCTTGATTCAGATTTTAAATTATTCAAGCAAGTAGCTCTTGCTTGTGTCAGACAGGTACTGAGAGGTGTTTAGGTACCTAAATGCTCTTGAAGTCAGTGGGAGTGGAACGCTTAAATATCTTTCAGAGATTAGAGTTCAAGAGAAGGATTTCAGAGACATCAAACTTCACCTCACCTATATAGAGCAAATGTGTTGGAGGCTTTTGTGTCAAGGTCAGATTTAGTACTGTGCCTCTTCATTTGTTCAGATATCCAGCTCCAAAGCTGTACCTGGCACCCACCAAATCTACACAGTCAGCTAGTCAGGAATGGACACTGGGCTGGTGCTCCCTGTTAGGATCCCAAACTGGGATGTCCCCCCAGGAGTTTGCAACCAGGACATGAAACACCATTACCTGCTACTTTGCCTTTCCTTGAAGGAGTAGCATATACAAAATGTTTTCTTGTGAAAGCAGGGCAAAATTATATTATGTGCCCAAAGAAAACTCAGTTTATCAGTTTAGAGAGCATTTTTCCTTGACTCCCTTTCAGTTTATTTCTTCTTTTGTGACAGTGACAGGTTCTCCATTTCAAGTAGGACAAAAATATCCATTATGTTATCTCTGTGGTTCCCTTTTGTTAGTTACAACCCATACTCAAGAGTTCTTCCAAGATTTTTCAAGCTTCTAAATGCCTGAAAGAGTTGCTGTTACTTTAGCACAGTGCTCTGCCAGCCATGTGTTGTGGTTTATATCATTAAATATCAGTAGGGGCTATGTATTACAGAACGGGGAGAAAAGCTCTAACATGCTAGAACTCGTCTCCCAGAGGAAATGACGGAGAGCCAGAGGCTACATCTTTTTGGACATTTAAAACGGCTCAGACTGAAGTGGAAGAGCTTGTACCACAGGGCATTTTTGCAATCCTGCCTGTGAAACCACAGAGGTCTAAAGTCTTCCTGGTTCTTGGAGGGCAGAAATCAGGATAATGTCTGTAGACCTCTAAGAGTAAGCTACTATGTTGTGACTTTAGAGCACAATATTTTCCCATAATAAATTTGCATTGCAGATGAATCAACTTGAAATAGGTGTCTCCAGGAGAAGTAGAAGGAATATACCTTATATGTATTTGTATTTCAATAGCACCTAAAATCTGTATTGCAGGTCTTCTGTTTGCATCTGGCTCTCTTGGATAATCAGAAGCCCAATGCCCAGAGGAATTGCTTTTGAAGGGAACAGTTCACAGCTGGGTCATGAGATTATAACAGTTTCACAGGGACTGACTGATGGAAGAATTGCAGTCAGTTTGGGCTTGTGGAATAGTGCTGCATGTTTATGTCTCTGAATTGTCTGTTCTTTTCCGTTTTACACAAAGGAATAACATCCTGGTGGTTTTCTCATAAACAGTGATAGCATCTGACTTTGCAAATACCACTTTATTTCTTCCACCACAGTGCTCTGCCATGCTTTACTGGGGCCTGTACTGTCTTCCCATAGCAGGTAAAGGGCGATTAACAGGCAAGTACAGTAAAAAGCACATTTACCAATTTGCAGTTAACCTGCAGTATTCACCAGTCCAGATTTTCCATTCAGCTGCCAGTGTCCTGCAGGAGCAAAGGCACAGTGTAGCATGCAGGAAAGGATGATTAAGGTGATAGCCGCAGCCTAGGAAATTGTACTTCTCCAGTTTCCTGTGATTCCTAAAGATGTGTTGAGACAGAGAACCGCAGATCGCCAGTGGGTGTGTTCGTACACAAAGATACAGAGAATTTTGTTCAGACATGTCTAACCTCCTTCTGCAAATGACATTCTTAAATCTAGTGAGTGTGCTCTATGCTCGTATCACACAGTGTTACGTATTTTGAAATGTTTTAGCTTGCCTGTTGTTGATATGATTTTTTTCTTTTCCTTTTTTTTTTTTAAAAAAAAAAAAAAGTAACCAGAAACAAGCAAGAGTCCAGACCTTCAGTCCAAATTCTTTCTGTTTCATCACAAATCATGTCATGGCTTGTTTTTTGTGTAGGAAAAATTTCTGAAAGTAATAGCTAAAATGTCAATTTCATTTACTAATGTCTTACCAAAATATATACTAATCTTTTAAAAACACAGGGTATTTAAAAATGTTAGTCTTCTATTTGATTTTTAGCTACTGTTACTTAATTATTAGGTGGACAGTGTGTTTCGAAACACTATATAGGATCTATTTCTAGGACTTCCCTTCACAGAACAGGACAAGAATGACAGTGTGCACTCACAGAATGCCGTGCTTCATCTCTGGGTGTAATCCATTGCTACTTATTATCTGTCTTTATTTTGTTCCTGTACTTGGTTACTTCACAAATTCTTTTACTTTGTCCTCATTAGTACTCACAAACACATCCTTCATGAACATTGCCAGTGTTCTTTGTTATCAAACACAGATGTGAAGAAACCACTGAGATTTTCTTGATTCTTTTTCAGTCATTGGAAATTTCTTTGTTGTTCTCTTTGGTCCTGGTCCAACTCTGTAGGAGTCAGTGATTGTCTTTCCACCAGCTTCATTGGGATTTGGATCTTGTCTTTAATATTTCTACTAAATTAATTTTATTTTCAACCTTCAAGTATGTCTCAAAGTTATTTCATTTTAAAATCCATTATGATTTGCCATTTGACCTTCATGGATTTTATAAGTTTTTGAATACTGTCTTTATATTCCATCAGTTGCTTCTTGTAAAGTTCAAACCTTGTTGCAGTCTTTTGCCCATACGCTCACTCTTCCACTCCCTTGCTCTCTTTTTCAGAACTCTGTTTTCACTCAGCTAATAATAAACTACTTATCATTGGTCCTTGCAGGGGTTTAGTTTTAGATTTCACTTTCCACAAGGGTATCTATCCCTCCCAAGCCAACTCTACCACCTCTTTCAACTTCAGCAAACCTTTTCTACTACAGCTCTTAGCCAGAAAACATTGCAAATTTCTTTCATTAAAATAGATTTCATTTAATCAAATCAGGCCATGTATTCACAATCATTTCAGACAGTGAACTTGAGAGCCTTGTTAAATATTAGTCTTGTTTTCCACACTCTGCTTAATCATCACCTCATGTATTTATTTATTTATTGTGCCCCTGCGGCTCATGAAGGGCTACAACCAAGATCCGTGCTTGGTTGTGTTGGACTGATGCACACACACGGGGAAGGAGCAGCCCTTGTTGCAGTGTTGAACCACAGGACAGAGAGTCCTTCTCAAACAGTTGATACAACTGGCCAGCAGTTCAAAATAAAGTCATCCACCTTCCTTTCCAGGTTAAAGTGTGCATGTGTGGCTCCCCATGCATGTGTTTAGGGCTTTGGTGTGGTTTTGGTTTTTTGTTTTGTTTTGTTTTTAAATCAAAGGCATTGAATTTCTTTTCTAGTATCACAAAACTGAGTTAAACTTCTCAAATCTTGCGCTTAAAGCCTGCTATCACTTACCAGCTCTCAGTGCTAGCATGCAGGTTTTTCTGATTGAATGTGCATTCAGTCTTCTGAACCAGACTCCTGGCAATATAAAAATCACCTTTCTTCATGTACCACAGTGGCATTAAGAGAGGTCAGTCATACTGGTGCCTGCGCAAATGTTCCTCCTAAATCCTTCTGCCACCCATTATCCTCTAATGTTCACATCCGCAACTTTTCTGCTGTGTTAGCGATTTTCGTGG
The DNA here is from genome assembly GCF_036013475.1 of Columba livia. Taxonomy (NCBI): domain Eukaryota; kingdom Metazoa; phylum Chordata; class Aves; order Columbiformes; family Columbidae; genus Columba; species Columba livia. The sequence continues at coordinate 52,961,328 of NC_088606.1, forward strand.
GCTCAGTACTAGTTAATGGTTATTAAAGTAGGACCTAATCAACCCAATTAATTTCTGTAAAAACTGTTATTTCAAGGTCTTCTTTTCAGCAGCTTTAACAAACCTTCTTGTTGGTTTGTTGTTTTGCTAAACAGTTGAAAATTAATTTGATAGTTCAGAACCTCAGTAAAGTGAAATACACCCAGGTTATATAGATATAGTTCTGCATTGTTCCAAGGGCAGACCTCCTCAGCAGTGCTCGAGAGCAGATGCAGAGCAAGAGCAGTGGGACAGATGCACCCTCTAATCTAACATCAGGGAAAGATTATTCACCTGCCTGACTCAGGTCAAATAATGTCACTCGTTTGTGTTAGAAGGGATTGGCAAATGCGTTACTTTGGTGGTTTTGGTTCGATTTTTTTTTTTTTCCTTTGAAGGACCTGGAAAGAAGCTGTGATGTTACACAGGAGCTGAAAGTACAGGCAGTGCCAGTACCATGGCAGGATGTGGGAAAGTGGGAGGCAAGGCTGGGCATGAGATAGCTGGGATCACCCCAAGAATTTGCCACCCAGAGGAGAAGTGACTGCCAGCAGCTTGGTGTTAGAGGAGAAAAGAAATGGGCCTTGTTCTCACTTCTAATGGACACAGCACAAAAACCACTGCAATGGTTTTCAGGTATTTGTACTGGTAACAGTGTCCTTAGCAAGGGGAAAAGCTGTGGCAAAGAAAATATCCACTCATTCATCCACCCTGTGGTCAGGATGGATCAGCGAAGCCTGAGTGGGGATGTGACTGCCCTTACCCAGGCTTTCTCTGCCCTGCTTAGAAACAGGGCAAATGATTTCATTCTCTAGTGCTTTCAAGCCTCTATCTTCCTCAAGCAGGAAATTAATACAAAAATGGAAATTAGTTTGCCATTAACGTGGCAGTAATTATCCAAGGGCCAGAGTCGGCATCCATTGAAGTCAAAGGAAAAAAAAATTTCCATCGACTTCCAAGGGCTTTGGCTCAAGGCCTAGTAGAACCTCTTCAAATTTCTGAGGATTGCTAGGCTACTGAAAAATAATGTACGTACAGTGCTTCAGTGTACATATGTTGCTTTGATTATTTCATGAATATCACGTGCTTTGATGTTGGAGGCTACATAAAGACGGCCAAAAAAAGATCTGTTAACTAATGACTGTGTTTATGCTGTAGTAGGCAAATGCTGAAACTGAATTTGGCCTTTTTCCCCTGGGACTGAATCCAAATAAATGTCATGAAGTAACTGCACAAACAGCACTTACTGGAAAAAAAAAGGTCTTTGTTTCACTAATAAGGTCTTTTAAAGAACAATGGATACAGTTTCTCAGTTTTCTTTACATCTGACAAAATAAAGCGGGCAAGAATTCTATTTTAAGGCCCTTTGAATGAAAGCAACGAAAATTGGTTTGCTTAACAAAGGTAACTTGACTAACTATTTGTTGTGGTTAGGAAGATGTGAGCACCCCCGTGAATGTTTCTGGATTCCTGAAAGGAATGCCTGGTGTGGAGGTTTGCGGCTTCGCTTGTCTGGTGAGGACAGTTGGGTTCCAGCACAGGGTTTGCATGGGGCAGATTTCATGGACCAAAACACACCTGAGAGTTGCAAAGTAGTTGCAGTGTTCTGGTGTTCAGGAATCAGTAAGAATGTGTGTTCTGGTGGGAAGTTACACCGTCATTTAGTTTGCTTTTGATTCTTGTTGAACAGCAGGTTGGGTAGCAGCTTTGTGTTATTTATTAGTAGCTTTAATGTTGCTAGTACCACTTAGGGACAAATGTTCTTTTAGTTGAATGTCTTTGAGACAGGTTCCTCCTGAAGTCAAGCTAACTCTACATGCATTACATACTGGAGGGACTACTGTTTTCCAAGCCATGGACAGGCTCCCCCAAATCCAGCCATGTCAATTGAAGTTACTACCTTTAGCTACTCACTGCTCTTCCCCTGTCAAAGGCTGCCGCCCTCTCCATCTACTCACACAGCATGTCCTGTAGGAGCTCCCTCATTTGTTTTAAGCCAAATCAGCTCCATTTGTTTTGCTTGTTGTTGGTCTGCAGCAAGATAACTGGCTCAGCCAGAAGCTAGGCCTTGTAGGAAGTGTTCATACAAAGTGTTCAATGAGCACATCGGTGGGGGTGATCCCTAATGAGGAGAGCAGGGAATGGTGCTGAGCAGCTGAGACTGGTAACCTCTTCCAACTCACAGCAGGGTCCTGAAGAGGACATCTGTTCATGGCTTCTGTGTACAGCTCCTTTGTAGGTCTGACCAAAATGCTTCTGGCAAAAAAGCAATTCCTACTTAGGAGGCGGGGGGGCAGGGAGGAAGGAAAAAAAGTTAATTTGAAAGAAATTGCAACAAAAAGTGAAATGGTGCCTCTAATGCAGGAAGTGAGGGTTTTCAAGTGGGTTCGGTAGGATCAGAATTTATCACAGAAAAGTGCTTTTTGAATTGCAGATTTACATTTTTTTAATTTAAAAAAATTTGGTTGCTCCCCCAGTTCTAACAGCTACTGCCATACTACTAGAAAAAAAACAGGAACATGTTTTGCTACCACTTACCCCAGTAAAGACCTCAAATCCCCACTCTAGAATTTGGCCCTAGCTATTTAAATGGTAAACCAGATTGAAATGAGGCCTGCAGTCTGTAGTGGTGCCTCATTTCCGCATGGCTCATCTACTGCAAAGTGTGGAGAACAAGATGGTTATTGCCTGTTTTCTGTGGCACAGGACTCTTACCCTTGCCATCGGCTCAAAGGCACTCAGCTTGCTGTCTGCTGCTTTAGCTCCATCTACCACTTAGTGCTCCAGAGCACACAGCCCTGATGTGCATGCACAAATGTGTAAGCCATATATAGATACTCTATATTTCCTGAAATGACTGCATTACAGTGGGGCAGAATTTGTGTTTTGTTGTTTGTGTTCAGATCAGAGCATTGTCATTCTGATTTCTTTGTCCTGTAAATATGCTTTAAAAAACCCAACTCATAGCATACGTTAAAGTTAAACATTAAATTTCAATAAACGTCTCTCAGCAGATATTCTGTGTTAAATGATTTGACAATCTGTTGGTACAAGACTTTATCAAGGAACTTTCAAACAGTGTGGAGTAAATCTGCCCCTCCAGAACTGTGGAAGTTCTCCACAATTACCCCGTATGTTGCTTTAAAAAAATTTCAGAACGAATTGCATATTCCATATTTGGAGTACGCCATCTCTTATTTCTTCAGACAGGTGAAAAACATAGACCTTAATGAAGGCATAAATCCTTGGCTTTTAATCTTTCTAAAGAAATGCAGTAGTGTTTGTGCAAGGAGGAAATTATTAAAAAAATCACTAACTGCTGAAAAAACACAGAATATCTCAATATTGCCATTTGTATAAACAGTCAGAAGCTGTTTGCTTTATAGTAAAGAATACAAGGAACTGGCTTTTATCTCCTCCCCCACAGATTTTGGTAAATAGTAATCTCAAAGTGAAATCAACTTCAGTGTTAACTATGAAACCATGCTATGATGCCACAGTCATTAGGATGCTTCCAGCTTCTGTATTGCACTGCCGAATAAGCAAGAAATATAAGTAGGACTTGTTAAATGAGGAAAGAGAATAATTGAGCGATCAGAATACAACTAAATTGTAACTTTTTTTTTTTTTTTTAAATCTATATTGCTTTTCCTAAATGTACTAAAACTGTAAAGTAATATCAGTGGAAAATTGTAAGAGAATGATTTGTTTTCATAGTTCATTTATAGTTAATTTCCTGTACTAGTAGTACAGGGAAAATGATTTAGCAGCAAGTCTAGTGTGAATTCCTTACAAGAAACCAAAAGATAAATAGCTCACTCCCTACTGCCTAAAGGTTTGAGAGTGTGGATGAACTGAATTAATAAAATCTTTGGAGTCTTTGTGTGCTCCAGTGTGGAAGGCATGAAAAGTATTTGTCCACTGTACAGTTTATTTTCTGTACGTGTTGTTTAAGAAAGTAGTCTGGAGATAATACAGGACAAGTCACCCTCAGCTTTTAAAATTGCAGCCCGCTTAGAAGCTCTCCTGAGGCCCAGCGGAAGGCTGGGGGCTTCTCCGCTCTGCCTGGGGAACAACCCAAGGTGCCCCCACACAGCCAGGCAATCAGAGGAGTACAGAAAGGGCTGTTTGCTACACGCTTTCCTTTCCTACAGACATACATGGTGTTGTCCTCCATATACATGAGCTCAGCTGTGCTAACTCATCCCCTTAATTTCCTCTGTGGAGCCAGGAGGATACGTATTTGGGAGGGGTCACTCATGTATCTGAGAGCTTGACTGCTGTTAAACTAAGATTGTTTTGTGCTTTCTTTGTCCATCTCTCAGCTGTTGCTCAGCACTACCATACTGGCAGAATCTATTTGAGGGAAGCAGGAAGGGGGTGGGATTCTCAGCAGAACTTGGCAGGATTTTTATTTTGGTATAATTTGACACTTGCTTAAAAGAAACAAGTTAAAATATATATAAGTATAGTAAGACATATAAATACTCAACTAAAATATATGTGTAGGTAAAAGGTAACAGACACACTTTTCTCATTGACTTATTGGGCTAGCAAGTACATATTAATGGTGGCTTCCCACTTTTCCTACCCTACAGCTGTCTGCTTTTGAATAATAATTTGCATTTCCTCCCAAACGTCTTCTAACAAAAGATCTGAACCTCGCTGGTCCTGAGCTACTTTTATTAGAGAGGACTGGACTGAACCTGTTGACCAGCTGCTGTTAAAGCTCTGAAAATCAAATAAATTGATCTCTCACTCATTTGTTTTCATCAGTTACATATGAGACACGGTACAAATGGGGTGGTCTCAATTATGAAGATCAGAGGATTTACACAATTAATTAAGCCTGCTTCTCTATTTTATTGATATCAAACAGTAAAATACACATTATGCTTTCTTATCTCGTTCATAAAGCTTTTCTATACTGGAATATATAAATGTGAGCTTAAAAAATCGAAACATGAAGCAAGCAAATGCATCACTGTGATAAGCTACTAAAACTTTGTTGTTCCTTTTGTAGAGGATAAGTTTGGTTCTTCTGTATTGGATATTAAACCAGAGGCTCATATTCTTGACTAACAAAATGCAGTTGAAGCTGTTGATAAACCAAAGATGTGAACTGATAACAGATAATTTGCCATTTGGGTCTGTTCAGCTTTATCCACCTGCAAAATAGGCATCAACCAATCTGGTGTCACAGAAGTGAAGAGTCTAACAATGCTGGAAGGTCATTCAAAAGGGATGCCTAATGATGAAGTACTTTAAGGGATGTGTTTTCTTGCTCTAGTGGATATTGACCATCGACCTAAGGCAGGAGCTCAGTACTCATCATCTGATTACAAAGTTGTTATGGAAAGAAAAGGCTGAATGTTAAGCTAAGTAATGATAAACTGTATTTCCTAGTAATATTTTCAGACATGGCAATCTGACTTATTAGCAACCAGGTTCATCATGCAACTGTTGAAGAGGTGTTGGCTTGACTCTGCAAGATGCTGAGAGATTTAGCTGAGCAGCTGACAACATTCGTAGCACTACATTTGTACTTCTGTAGCACTGCTGGAAAAACTCTTTGACTTGTGTGGCATAGTATCAGGTCCAGGTTGAGGTGTTGTTCCTGTTCTACACAGGCAGAGATGTGTGAGAAGGTCAGTGAGACATACTGTGTGGCTGGATATGGATGGAGTCTCCTTGTGTACCTGCTTTGATGAACTGATGTTGGAGTATTTAGTGTCTTCAGCCATATGCATGTTATTGTTAAATTAGACAAGTAGTTATAATGTGAGGATGGAGAAGTTTGTAGTGAATGTGCAAATAAAAAACCCTGGCTGCTTCCTGGTACAAAAACAGATGGCACTAATATTTGTAAGTTAATTGCAATAGGTTACTGATGGCTTAGCAGTGAATGTCAAGGAAACTTAGGCAGGTTTGAATTACCCTGCAGCTGAAGAAGGTTATCTTATTTGCACTGTTTCTACACGTAACTGTAAAATGACTACTACTGAAGTCCACAGCAGCCCTCTTTATTTATTTTAGAAGTGTAAAGCTGACATTTATATTATAGTAGGAAATAATATTTTAATGACTTCCCAGCCAGGGGATAGTTTAAGGGCACATACAGGAGCCACCACTCACATGGGCAAAAGTGACCTGTTTGAAATGCCCTGTATGGGATGCCAGAGGAGTTTGGCAAGGTCCCTGCTAAAGAACTCTTAAATTGTCTCAGAATGGTCTCATGGATCATCCACAGATTTCATAAATAGGAAGCAATGAATGGGAGTAAATGGCTAGAGAGGTAGTAGTGTGTTCCCATAGGGATCTGGCCTGGAGCTCGAGGTGTTTAATGTATTCATAAGTGATCTGCAGATCAGTGAGCTGACAGTATTTGCTAGCGATCCAAGATTATTCCAACTGACAGCATTTAAAACTAATTGTGTTGAATTGCATGATACTGAGTGACCAGCAGATGAATTCAGTGTAAATAAATACAAAGCAATGTACAGGGTGAGAAACTTTCTTGCTATATACAAGGCTTGCTCTAAATTAGCTGTTACCACTCAGGGAAGAGATGAGTCCTTGCAGATGAAAACATCCATTCAGTCCCCAAATGCTTTACAGAGAACAATTAGAAGTGGGACAAAGAATGAAACAAACATTTTATACATCATAAATATCTTATTAATATAATACAGAACAAATGTAGATTTCCAAAGCAGTGCAAGGCCAAGCCCTGCTTTATCAAGTGTTTGAGCGTCTGTACCGCAGACTGATCAGGGCTTTCAGCCTCGACGCCTGTGCTGGCAGGGACCTGTCCCTGGAGTGACGCAGTGCTGCCTCCTGCCCACTGTGCTGTAAGGCAAACTGCTTCACCTGGAGGGGGTCCTACCTTCTTGTGTCACCACAGCAGGACCTGTCAGTTACCTTTGTCCAGAAGGGTTTTGATGTAGTGTAGGATTCGCAGTGCTTGAGTCTATTCAGGTAATGGTACATGGGCTCCTGAGCATGCCTTAACTTTTGATTTTAGATTATGCATTTATGTAAGTTAAACTTTCAGATACCAGTTTTATTTTTAAATATACATTACTTTACAGGTACATTTTACATGTATGTCACATACATTTCCATTATTTGTGTATTGAACAGAAGATGGTGGACTGACCTGTCACAAGAGATGTTCTTACTGAGCCAGTGCCCACCACAGCACTGCTGGGGCCTCAAAGAGCAGAGCAGCAAACAGAGATCCTGCTCTGTGCTCAGCACTACCCCTTGACTCGTGCTGGAACACTTTTTACTTGGAAACATTTTTTGTAACAAATTTTCTCAATTACTTGTATTTAAATCTGATTTTTTGTGTAGTTGTAACCAAGAGCTGGTGTAACCTGGTGTCCCACTTGCCTTTTTGTGTAATACCATTCTGCCAGGTAAACACACCCCACCCAACTCTGCTTCCACTTTCTCTCCTCATTTGTGCTTTTCTGAGCATCGATTAGCTCTCTGGCAACACCAGGTTTGGTGAGAGTTGAAATGGTCCTGGTGTGTGTATACACATGAGTACATGTAGGTGTGGAGCAGAAAGGGGTCACAAGTTTATTCACTTAACAGAAGCAGCATCTGGGCACTCCTGGGGATTTTCTTCAAGCACACAGGACACGATCAGGTCCATAGCCAGTAGCTGCAGGAGTTCATAACATTGCTGGTGTGTTTAAATATAGTGTGGAAGGTGCTATATAAATATAAATTACTCCATTAGCACTAGTAATTGGGTTTTATACCTTACGTTCATTTTATGCTCTTCATAAGAAAATGCAACTAGTGCAGACTATCTTAATATTCAGGCATCTAACTGTGGTTCATTGCAAGGGTTAACTCTACTTCTAGTTTACTGTATTAGTCCCAGTTGTATTTGACATAAAAATGTTTTTATAGCACAACCAAATACCAGCATATTTGCGGTTGCAGTCAGATGTTTTTAACTATATTGGATATAACCCACAATGGTTTCAGAAGATATTTCCATTGTTTTAGCCAGATTTAGAGAGGCTGGATCAAGCTATGGCACACCAAGCCCAGTGGTGTTTACATATGTCAGTATCAGTCTTAAAGGGCAAAGAATATGATGTTCCATAAACCTTTATACAGAAATAAATACCTCGCAGCAAAAATGTTTTTCTAAGATCAGTTACTATTTCAAATATAATGACCTGCTTGGAGAAGGTCAGGGGCCAAATTCTTCTCTCATTTACACTGGCGTAAATCCACAGTAACGTAAGCGTAGGATTTGGGCTTGGGAGTGTAATATTTTGAAGCTAATTTTCCCTTGACCCACAACATTTTAATGCAATCTGTTCTGTTTGAGCTGTTAATTTAGCAAACTACTCCACGGATACGACTGTGATAAACTACGTAACAGAAGAAATTAATTCAGTCAGAGCTTCAGGGCAGAACATGGTCCTGAGCAGTGCTTGCTTTAATTGCCTCTTTCTGAAAACAAACTCATGCTGGTGTTGATCTGCCAGAAGGCTTGTTCAGGTTGGAGGTGTTACTGTTTAAACTGAATATATGTATATGTCGGTAATGTACTGAAGTTCTGATCCAACTTCACAAGTGTATCAATCCCCAGAAGTCCTCAACTCATATAAGAGCCAAGGCAAGCGCCCCCCAGTCTGTCCATCTTCTGAATGGTTGAACCAAAGCTCCAGTTCGTATCTGTTCCTAATTTTTGCAGTTCAGTTCCAGTTTTAAACTTTATGGACTTTTCCCATGTCATCTTTAACTTTCAATTGCAATTAGGATTTCTGATCTTTATTGCTAGCAATGAACAGCTCATTAATGAAAAAATATTTACTACCGATTTAAACATCAAAAACTGTTGTAATAGATATTATGTAAATATGAAGGATAATTTGTTAAACCGCATACCTGACTTCTGCGTGTGCAGTGCAAATCCAGTGTGTGTACACACGACAATCCACATTGCCCTAGAGAAAAAGTAGCTAATTTCTTTTTTTCTTAAAATAGTATATTATTTAATGTAGCCACACTGAAAACCTGATTAACAGATCCTGTGTTATCAGCATCCCTTGTAGCAACTGGTTACCTTGGACTCTGTGCCCCACTGAAGTTATACAGGCCAGACTTCATATATTTAGCAATTTAAAGGGCCAAAATATTTCATGGAGCATGTAAAGTCCTCTACAAATCTTCTAGCCATTACTCTTTCACAACTCAGTCCCTTATCCATTAATATGACACTGCTCAGGAACCTGAATTGGGGTCCTCCTTCTGGATTTCAGATGTCTCTGCTTCTAGTAACACACATGTGTAACTCCTGCTTAGCCCAGCCACCTCCTAACACTTCACCTCTCGGGTCTAGGACTTCCACCCTGTACGTGAAGGCAGCCAACTCATCATTTGAAGCACAAAATCACATTAAGCTGTCATCCTGCCTAGAAGATTTTTTACACTGTCCATTTATAGGAACTGATGTTCTTATCCTGGGTAGTGGGGGGGATGACAGTCAGAAGAGCCGGTTTTGCCAATCTTTGACACGGAGTAACACAGATCTGGCTGAAATTCCCTGTTCAAGCATTCAGCGTGTTAGTAGATAGCTTCTATATTGAAACCTGATGTGGTTTTGGATATGCATTGGATTAATTTCTCCTAAATAACTGTTCCCATCTAATTTGAATATTACACAAATACAGTAAAAAGTGAGAGGACTTTTATTGTAGCTTTAATTCAACACAGAGCCTAATACATATAACTATTAAAAACAGAAACACAACTTGACAGACTCAGATCTGGCTCTTCTCTAATCCTGTGGACACTGTGCAAAAACCCTAATGGAAAAATACCCAGGAAAGGATGGGATGAGATGAAATCAAACTCTCTGCAGTTCTTTGGAGATGCTGCTGCCTTCGGACAGGACCTGGGGTGGAGGGAGTACCTCATCAAAAGCTTGTCCCTGAGGCTCTGTAGGGAATCAGGACTTTTGCTGTTAGTGTCCGAAGCTCCAGGTTGAAAGCTGCCTTCTTTTCACAGCTCCCCACCTCCCATCCTGGAAGCAGAACGTACATCTGCTGCTGTTTCATGCTCATGTAACTGTGTAGAAGAAAGGAGACTCTGAAAGTTTATGGTGGCATTTGCTACACTGAGCACCAGATGGATTTCTATCCAGATGTCCTAAGAGCTGCTGAAAAGGCATGCTGTAGAAAATGATTACTTCCCAGTTACACATGCTGTTCCTACATGTAGAAAAGACACGAAAAGGCACTGGTAGAATTAGGGGTAAAAGAAAGCACATGTTCTAGTTGCCTCATTTCTCACCTACCATGAGAAACTTGGGACTTTTATTCTTGTTCTTCTTTAGGTCACTATAGTTTGAAAAACAAAGGTCCTTATTTCTTGTTTTCTGATTCCCTATTCTGAAGCCCAGGTTTGAGCTCAGATATGGCAGGGAACCCTGTGTGTGGAACCAGCTTCTGCATTTCAGCAGGGCTCATTTCTACATGCTGTTTTGCAAAATGTGCCAGTCACACTTCCACGCCTTTGATTTCTGTTACTCCCATTTTGTGAAAAACTGCAAAGCTCAGATTGGGATATCCAAATGTAAGTCAATTAACTTGGTGAAAAAATTCCTTTAACTTCAGTTAGACCAGGATTTTACTCTTACCCCTTTCTCAAAAGAAAGGATTACAAGAATGTGCAAGCATTAGCATCTACCACTGCAGGCCCAATGCCACAAAGCACTTGATGGCCAGTGACATATTCCCAAAGAGTTGCAAGGGGTCTTCTGGTCCCCACCCAAGTGAGCCCACGTACTAACCCTCACTGTTGCCTTCCATGGGAAAAGCCCTAGTTTTATGCGTGTGCATCTGAGGAGAGAATCTAATGATTCCCATAGCAAAAAAATATGGCCAGCTGGCTTGTTTCAAAGTTGGCTGTCTAAAACTGTATCCTTGCATTTCTCCCAACGTGCTGAGCAGTACTAGCAGTTTTCCTCTGTAGTCAATGAGCTTGCCTGCAGAATAAGATGCTTGAGATAGAATTAATGGCTCTGGGAAAGGCTATTTCACCATGGTGCAGGCTAGAGAAAATTGATACTGGAGGTGTTGCCTTTCTGGAAAGGAAAATATTTAAGGAATGTGTTTTTAGCCAGTAACTAGATGCAAGCTGTATGTGAAGTGAGCATGAGAATAGGATTTGGTTCCATTTTGCAGTGTGAGTGTGTTTTTGAAGGACATCCTTGTAATCAAATAGATTCAGATATAGTTTTTTTTTCCCCCCTTTTTTGGGGGGGAGGTAGGGCAGGAGGGGTAGTTTCTCGTTTCTACAGGATCCACTCATCATCAGGACCCCCTTGTATTAGGAGTTATTAAAAGGCCCAGAAGGCAGTGTTCCTGTCTGAAGAAGCACAATGCCCATAGCACACAGAAAGCTGTTGTACATGTAAAAGAAAAAGTCTACTTTGTTATCAAAATGGCTTTTTGCTTTCAGAGTAAGCACTTGTCTTTTGGAAGCAGTCTAAACAAATAATCAATTACTTTTTTAACCAAATATTTAGGCATAATCATACAACTAGGTTAATAACTCTGAATATTTTGCATTTTTAGGTTTTTTTCCCCTGAAAATAAGAAAGAATTAGCAGCTGAACTTAAAATGTATTCTGTTCAGTGTGTGCTGTAATTGCTGTTGTTCTCCATCACATCAAGTTTTAAAGAAAACAGCAACAATTCCAGTGAAATTCAGCCTTTTTAACAGTTGATATATTTCTCTCTTGCTCCATTAGGAAGCTGATCCGTCTTCAGTTTATGGATGTCCTCCTAGTAGTGTCAGTGCACACGTCTTCTGTCAAGTTCAATTAAGAATAGCTCAGATAGCAGTTGAGTATTTTTCCATAGCAAATCATAACTTCTTCACCTTCTCAAAACTTCTTCTGCAGATGTTTCTATGATGGGGTGTCAGTCTACATTTGGGCACCAAATGTAAAATACTGTGACTGTGTCTTCTTTTACATGAGAAGCTTTGTTTCATTTTCTCTACTGTCATTTGAGTTTCATTTTAGAGCATGTGTATGCTCAAATTTCCTGTCTCACAGCACAGTTGGCTATACCCAAGAGTGTGCAGTCTCGAGTGTACGACCAACATTGCTCTGGGGGGTAGTGTACACATGGGGAAAAAGGAAGGGATGAAGCAGTGCAATCTATAATGTGAAGTTCATGGATTTATTTTGTTTAGACATATATCTTGATAGCTTGGTAAAGAGTAATAGAGGAAGAGTATTGCTATGTTGCAGTTAAGGTGTAATTATGCTGTTTCCAGTGTGTAATTACGACTTATTTATGAACTGCCAAAACTAACCAATTTTCTTACTCAGACCCCTTTGGCAGAAGTAGTCACACATGTATTTTTATAGGTCAGATGTATTAGCTTCTGCTGTACAGTGTACTTATTTTGGGTGGTGTACTATATTTTCTGCTCATAGGGTGTTAATAAGTATCGATATTAAAAAGCAAAACTTCCCTGTAGACGAGCCGAGTCCAGGCTCAGCTCTGTGCAGGAAGACATTAACAGCTGGCAAATGACAATATGTCTCCTAGATTCTTCCAGCATAGAAATGACCCTGCATTGTATTTGACACGATGTGCTTCCTGGTGCGCATTGCTACCACATGCCTTCTGCTTTTGGGAAGGGATGCCCAGGCCCTGCTGAGATGGGGGCTGCTAGGGACCCTTAGGCACCAGCTCCTGGGGGCTCCTGTTTCCCCAGCTTAATGAGTGCAAGTAGCTGGGATGCAGAAGCAGACAAAGCCTTTTACAAAAAGACTAATGATAAAAATGTTGATTTTGGGGAGCAACCAAAAAGACATGTGAGGCCTGGTCTTCAAGTCTGTGGAAACCTGTGGAAGTCCTTTGCTTTCAAGCATAGAAAAGACCTATGTGATGTGTAGTTCTCTCAGATTTTACAAACAAGACAAAAAAACAACCCCAAAAACCCTGTCCACATGTTTTGGCAACAGCCCATTTACAAGGTATTTGACCATTTAGCCCCAGTTAAGACCTCTTTGAAATCATGGTCTAACTTCCCATTGCCTGGATTTTCTCTTGAGTCCACAGTCTCAGCTCTTGATGGAAGATACGGTAAATATTGTCGGACACTTGAAAAATGCAGATTAATTGTATGAAAAAGTCATACAGGTCAAGGGAGATTGTGTTTCATGTTATTTACTGATACAGGGCAGCATTACCATTACTCTAACATACTCATTCATTTGGCACTCCTTAATGGAAAACATGGAGCAATTATATGCAGACAATGCTGTAATGGAAAATAATTGAAGACAGCCACGGTTTGGGGTTTTGTTTTGTTTTGTTTTTTAAACAATGCATGCCAGGTCCTGCATGCAAGCATCCTTTTTTTTTTTCCCCCAGCATAAACACAGCCAACACTTGAAACACATATGAAACCACAGTTCTGAGGCTCTAACTTCACAGCCAGCTAAAAATGACCAAAACAACATCTGTTACAGTTAGAATTTAAACGTACTGATCACCCTCAGTAGAGTTAATGTTTTGTAACTGTTTTATATGAGTAAATGGAAAACTTGATGTTTTTTTGAATTTCAGCAAAGCCCGTCACGCAAAAAATGGATAAAGTATATGTAAGCATAAATCTGTGTGTATGTAATATCTGAAGCATTCCTTGTCATGGCTTCTGCAGTCCTCTAACAGTTCAAGCAAGCTCCTTAAGCTCCTTTTAAGTTAGTATACACTTAAGAATCCCTTGCTTTTTATGGTTTTAAACATCAGTGTTTACCTCTGCATAAGTGAATCTGTCAGCACAGCACTTCTAATATTAATGTGACATATATGCCTGTTCTTGTTGCTCTTGTTATAATTAATAGTAACCATAATATTTGAATTGTGGTAGTACCTCCAGGCCCAGCCCTCTTCTCACTGAGTTTTTAGAAAAAAGACTGAAGAGAGGGTACCATTCCAGACAACAGATCAGTTGGAAACAAGGCGTGGAGAGGAGGAACAGTGAGCTGCAGCAGATCAGGAGAAGAGTTGAACTGATTGTGATGATGCCACATGTCAGAGGAATCAGAGATAATCAAGTTTAATTGATTTGGAGAGTCAAATAAATTTGAATGCTCTTGCATGTGTTGTAGCAATGTGGCTGAAACTCTGGTACTTGTATTGACCTCAGCTCAGTACCTCGGGCTTTTCGGCCCCAGCCAAGAAGCAATTAAGCAGGTCAGCAGCTTTTAGGAGTCTTGCACATCCTCGTCTTGACTGGCAGTGGCAACAGAGAGGAGGTTTGTAGCAGTGAGAAGCTGTCAAGTGTGCATGAAAAACGGCAGGATGAATCTTAACCCCTTAGACATTGGCTTAATGAGGAGTTGCATTGATCCCTGCTAAAGATCTGATCTTGTGTGCCTTAGTGCAGTAACTGATACTGAATTGTTCAGTAATCTCCTGAGTGCAGAGGAAAGTGCACTCTTCCCAGCCAGAGCATGCTGTGGTGCTGCTGCTGTCATATCATCCCTAGAGCCCCTGCTTCAGTGCCGGGGTCCCAGGGTCCCTGCTGCAGGCCATGTCCCCTCCCTGCTTGCAGGACTCCCTGCAGCACCCAGCAACCCACCCTTGCGCTGATTTCCCCCTCTCGCCTTGGAAGGACCCTGTTTTGAGGGCTTATTCAAAGAAGCCTCTGCAAGTCTGGTTTGGGTTTACCAACTTGAGATTGAAAAGGACTGGTTTGATGGATTAAGCCTCAGGCTTGAAGGATGCAGTGTCAAATTCAAATCAGATGTAACTGAGGATATACTATATGCGAGTAAATCTATGTGACTGTAAGTTAGTGTTGATTTGTACACCAGAGGCAGACAGCAAGGAAATGCAGTATAAAGACATAAGATGAAACAGCCCCACCTGAGTTTGTATTTCTGGATATACTAGACCTTAGACAATGTGACTACAAAGAACATTCTTGGAGATCACTTTGCTTGTTACAGCACTGCCACTTACAGTGTGTTCCCAGTAAAGCTGCTCCAGAGAGAGCCCTGAAACTATGAGGCTGACATAAAAAGTCAGCAAAACGTGGCGTCTCATGTGTTCTACTAATCACATCTCCTAATTACATAAATATATGTGTTACAGTGGAACAGAAATGAACTCATGGATCAGCAGCAATGCATGATGCTTAGGGGTGCTCCTCAGCATCAGGGAAAACAAGGTCTGAGTGGAAAGATCTTCTGTATGAGGATATTTTTTTCTAGGAGTTCATTCACATGACTACAAAGCTAGAAAGACTCTGTCTTCTAAAGAGTTGGTGGATATAAACAAGTAGATTCTTTTAAAGTAAAAATGGGGATTTTCTTAACAGTATTTATTTCAAGGGTGGGAAATTTTTACATATGAGTAGTTTCTTTTATATTGGAAATTATATTATGTAATGTTTTTACTCAGATTATGCATACAACTCTTGACATTTTGCAAACTGTGCTGATCGTGGTAGCCTTGTTCACAGAAGTGTCCACATTCATGTACATCAGCCTCTCCTCCTGTATCTTAGCCATCCACTCTATCATCTGGCAGGGTCCTATGTGATTACTTTCATGCTCGTGTTGTTATGAGAAGGTTAAGAACCTGTTTTTCTTCCAAGTACCAAAAATACAGATTTGTATCAGAACCAGAGCAGTCAAAGACCTCTTCAGGCATAAAGAAAGGCCTTAGTAGAAATAGCTGTTGATGCAGGTTTTCTGCCTGTTTTCCATAGCTTAAAGCTATATGTTCCCATGAAGTACTCTAGGAAGTAGCTTCAATGCTGCAAATCGTTGCATGAAAGGTAAAACGTCCATTAAGTTATGGCTATGGGAGTGGAGTGACAGAGCGGAAGGGACTGAGAACTGAGGCATACTAGATTTTATTTCTTTTACTAAGTCATTCATTGTCATGTTGCAGAAGATGTCACATTGGAACAACTTATGTTTCTTTTTCCTTATTGATAAAATATGAGTAGTTCCATGGTGAGCTCAGAAATCATGGAAAAGGTACAACACGAAAGGCTTTGATGCGAAGTGCTGTGTGATCACTGTGCCTTACCTCTACTGATCCTTTTCTTTAAGCATGTAAAGGATATTTGTATGGGCATGTTTTAATTATTTGACCATTATTGATAGTATTATGCAACAAGTCTATCTGCTGTTTGTTGTCATGAGATTATAGGAATTGTGAGCAAGCAGGCATTAGGAAAGCTTCAAGTATTCTACTTGAATTGCTATGTATTAGTGAAAATGAAGGCAGGAAATCCAGCCTCCTACAGTGACAGATTAATAAATTACAGTATAATTTTGAGCTGGTGAATTTATGGTTTGGTTTTTTTCTCTTCAAAAGCTGGGTTGCACCCAACTATTGAAGGGAAAAATGCCGTTTTGTCATGCCTGTCTAACTGGCATAGATCCAATGTGCTAATGATGCAGTTTTAAATTCTGCATAAGCCAAAAATGCAAACAAGAAAAGATGGCTTATGTTAGAAATTTTTGGAAATAGTTGTATGTGGAAACTGCTCTCAATTTGCAGCTGACTCAGGAGTGTCCATCTGTCCTCCTCGCTGGAGTGATAATGGAAGCAATTAGTGAATTGCCAACATAGCAAGTAACAGCCTCCCTGGTTGCATTAGCTTTGATTGATTTTCTGCAGCAGTGAGAGGCACCATGTTTCATGCCCAGAGACTCTACATCCAAGATCAGAGGTTATGGGGTTGGGAGAGCAGAAACAGTGTGATGTCTTCATTAGTCCAAGGAAAAAAGCCAAATATGCTGAACACCAGTGCTGCTCCCCCAACTGCCATTGGCATCAGCTCCTGAGACACAGGGTTGCCAAGTCTCTTGGCCGATATCTGCTGTTCTGGCAATTAGAGACATCAAGAAAGAAGGCAGGGGGAGTGAGGGAGAAGATGAAAGGAAATATAGGAGTGATGAAGTACGACAATTTTAGGGTCTGGTTCTTCAGCTAATATCAACTCACTGTGAACAGCAATGACTTCAACACTTCAACAGGATTATTTATGGATTGGATTCTTAGAAGATAGCTTGGGAGGCCATTGGTTGCTATCAAAGAAATATACAAATGGATATTTGTACATATATGTAGCCAAATGACAACCTGGGGGTGGATGGGATTATCTGAATATATAGATTAGGAAATCTCTCCACAGTTATAATGAGATTATTAACGGTACACGACAATGTCTTCATGGTGTCTAGGCGTACTTCTGTGCTCATTAGGGTGAAGACAGCATCTTTCTTCAGTTTTCTCTGCTGGTTCTTTCCACAGTACGAAGTAATGGCTCCAGCCTACAGCTGTCTGAAGCTTTTTTCTTTCTGTCCTTCCCTTACCTTGTTACTCAGCCCTTCTTAATATTTTTGAGGACGTCTATGAGATGGTTGAAACCTGCAGGAACCAGATGTTTTCAGAGCCTGACTTGTAACTGCAATATCCATATCCCTTCCTCCAAGAAAAAGGGTAATCCTGAATCAGCCCAGTTTTCACTGAAATTTGTCCCCATAACAACCACTGAAAAGAGACCTTGCTCTCACTCCCTAAAAATAAGGCATTAACACTTCTGAAGGTCTCTCTAGCATTGTAATAAGCTTAGTACATTTCAGGCCTGGAAATTATTTACAGAATTTTTATGGGAAGCCAAATACATCAATAAACACACTGCAAAGACTTACTGGGATAGCAGATTATAGGGAAACTGAGAGTGCTGAGCTTTAGAATTATGAAAATATTTTGAACTGAGCAAATGATGAATGTGATGCCCTATTATGCAGTTTAAGTTAAGGCATACATGTATTTGAGCTCATTTAATATGGTATCTTTTAATACAGCATAGTGAAAATAACCAAGTAAATAATTTTGCTTTATATAAGTGAAAGTGCTCTGTGTTCTTTTCATAGTCATGTTACCACAGCATATTATGCACTGTTGATGTAAGTATTTAAAATTTAAAAATATAATTTAAAATAAGAAAAAAAAATCTTGAAGAAACTGAAGTGCTAAAGGTTTCTTTCTAAATTTTCTATGTTATTTTAATTTAAAAGGAAAGTATTTGTTATTTTTCCTGTTAAAATTTACCCCTTACTAAAAAGCTAATAAAATCAGATTATTTCTCTCTCTCTCCACCCTCCCAACCTCCCTCCCCCCACTTCTTTCCTTTTTCCTTCACCTTCGTTCTGATGTAAGGAAAAACAGAGTGGAGAATAAGCAGCCCTCTCATTTCTAGGGCCCCCCTTCAAAAATCCAGCCTTATCTGGTTGCACTTTCTTTCACTGCATGCTGAGAAGTGAGCATGCGTTCTTTCAGCATGCGACACGGACTGGAGAAGGGGCTGGTTTCTCTGGGAGGTTTTTCTTCCTGACTGGCCCGTGCTGGGATCCAGCCAGTCTCTCCAGGGAGCCTTGTGCAGGGGGACTTGGGGGACAGACTGTGTGCCCTGGGACACACGTCGGTCTGAGCTCGCCCCGACCCTCCCTGGCTGGGGACTGAAGGGCAGCCAAGAGTATCTGAGCCGGCTGGCTCCTCGGGGATATCTCTAACCACCCTGGGATGTTTCCCATCTCCTCTCTGAGTGGGGTGATATCATCGTGTATTTGAAGATCTAAAGTGCCCTGCGTCATAACGAGAGCAGAAGTGTCCAGGAAAACTGCAGTTGGTTTTGTGGCTGGTGCTGTTTTCAAATTAGAAAAACAAGCCAAGGGCTTTTGGATAAGATGTGCATGGCAAAAGGCAATAAAGAAAACAAATGATCTTAAAAGCTAATCGCCATGCACCATTGTGATTGGGACCAAAAAATGTTAGCTAATATTTTAAATGTGAGTGAAGGGTCAACAGATGAACAGTATTGTAAACATACATGTCAGCAGGAGGGCAGAGTTGAAGATAAAATTAGAACCATGTGCTTCTCCATTTCTCATAAGGCACAGAGGTCGTGACCCCAACGGCTTAAAAGTCCCTCAACAGGGAAAAATATAATAATGTCATATGTCACGCAGGGAGATGCTGTGCTTATTAATTTTGTAAGGTACATACAATTGCTAAGAATAATGTTTTGTTCTGTGAAGGAGAGAGTCTCTTTTAAGAACATCTGGTTTTTATCAAATAAAACTACTCTTGAATCAGGTCTTAACACAATACATGGAAATACAGTTAGAACTTACAATGAACTGTAACTAATCCCACAAACTGAAGAATCAGCACAAATCACTAAATATGATATTTAGAGCAAATGAATACAGTCATCTGATTAAACTTTGGAACTGACTCATTACTGCTATTAATTCAGTCATTAAAGAGCTGTATCCAAGTTCATAACTACCCCATTTCCATCCTAATACTTGAGGAAGCTACAGGCTTTTGCTTTCTTTTCTTTTTCCCCATTAACAAATTCCAAGCATTTCTTTCCATGGTCATCCTGTGGTCATTGTGCTGGTTTTGAAGTTAGAAAGGGTGAGACCACTGCACCCAAGCCAATCCCCGTCAAGTGAAGACCAGGGTGGCAAGGTGGTGCTTTGGAGGAGAAGGCACCATTGTATATATGGCGGCTCCATGGATGGTTTAGTGGTGGCAATGGCAGCGTGCTGTTACAGAGGGGTGAACCCCTGTACCACCTACCCAGAATTCAACAGGTTCTCATGCCCAAGAAACACATACATACTCTGCAGAAATCATTCAGGAGTGATACTTCCCTGGAATACCAGACATTCATGGGTATTGTCTCTTAAAAGAAAAAAAAGAGAAAAGGTGTTTTTTAGCATTTACTGTGCATCTGCTCTTATACAACAGTGTCCTCTAGAGGAGTAAATATGGGACAGAAACAAAAAGGTCTGGAGTTTTGATCTCCACTTGGGTGATTTTTCATATCTTGGTAGAAAAATCTCTGTTGCTTTCTGCTAATGCTAAAATAAAGCACACCTTTCTCAAAGCATATCTCTGAATATAAAACAGCTGCAGCTTCTCTGGTTCTTTGAAATTCCAGAAGGTGTATTTTTGTAGTAGAGACACACCACAAAATGTCAGGGTCCTTCTGGCCTTTCCATTCCTCGGGGTACTGCAGTTCTGACTTCATTGTCTTCTCTTCCCAAGCCAGACTTCTCATCCCCTTTTCTACTTCCTGTCACTGTTCCGCTTGTTGTATTTCTTGCCTGCCAGATAGCTGTCTGTTTTATCTCCCCTGATGTGCATTTAAAAGCTGAGGCCCTGAAATGTCTGGGATGAAAATTGGCCTCAAAGGGACTGAAGTGAGGAAGGAACTGGGTGTTCTGGGATGAATCCCTGCTAAACCTGTTTTCAGCTGTTTCTCAAATGCAATTGTCGAATGCCACCTAAGCCAAAAAGACTTGTCTGTTGACGTTTTTCCAATGCCTGTGTTCATGGATCTGCAGGTCTTTTATAATAGTTTGTAACAGTATTTGAGAACATCAGGCTGGAAAGAACCACCTTCTGCCTTTGAGGCTAAACTCGCATAGTTGCAACCATGAGAGAAATGCACATTTCAGGAGTGCACAGACCTTCAGTTCCTGTAATCATAGCACATGATATAGTTATCAGCCTCTAAAAATACAGATTTACAGTGGAAGCTAAAAAGCCAGGCTATAATGTGCCATAGTAACCTAACGGGACAGATCAAGGGCATTGCATAACAAGATTGTGTGCAAAATACAACTCCCAGGTGACAAAATCACTGACAAATAACCTTTGCTTCTGAGGAAAGAGGGAAACCTAGTAGGGTACCTGTCAGTATGACCTGAAGGAAAAATGTGTGCTGTTTGTGAGTGCCAGACGGACGTGCCAACTAGACACTGAAGGGAATGTAGTGGTATGAAGCGTGAGTGTGTCTACATCTCTTACTACCAGTCTCCAATTGTTTGGCAGAGGGAGGAAAATATCAGAAACAAGGGCAGGAGGGTGAATAATTCTTTCTGGCCACCACAAAGTACGAAATCTTGAAGTTAATTTAGTATACATACACTACAAACAGAGATAGATTCTCCTTTCAAACTCCCTTGTATGTACCAATACTGAATACCTACAGCTGTGCATCAGAAATATATTTTCTGGGACTTTTTCTCTATGAATTAATCAGTCTCTTTCCTAATCCCGTCAAAATCCACCTGAAAACCATTTAGACATCTTGTCACCATGAGCCTCATGTGGAAGCAGCTTACAGAGTTTCACTCTTCAGACAGCTAAAAGCCTTTTTTCCAGCTTTAACTACATTTATTCATTACCAGTTTCTTGCAATTTAATCTTATGCTCTATGGACATAGTCATATGGGTCCATGATATCTTTTCTTTGCCTTTGCTTTATGAGGCTGAACAAGCCAACTTATCCTATTTTCCTATCACAGGATATATTCTTTCTTCCCGTAATAATCTCTCTGACCCTTCTTTGAAACATGGTTTCATCTAAAATGCTGTGATGCTTCTTAAGATATTTAGAATACGGCTATCCGGGAAACTTGAGGCCATGAGAGTTCAGTAAGTTGTGTCTGTGCATGTGTTAAAACACATAAATGATGCACTCTCGCATATATCTACACATGTTTTCTAAAATGAATGAAAAAGTATCAAGGTTCAGGGTCTTGCCAAGTTCTTACCCCTTTACTTGGGCTGGAGAAGACAGCTTGGAGTCCCTGTTTTCTCAGTTTAAGTAGGAAGATGGAATGTGCAGCACAAAAACAATCAAAGCAGATCTAAATACAATAAACAATAACTGCCTCCTCTTTTGAGAATTGGGTAACCTGACCAAGTTACGTTTTTAAAAAGTTGGTATGTGCCCTCACATGTATGGCTTCCAGCATAAAGAAACTCTAAAACCAGGCATGTTGTTATCATGTCACTTTTCATACTCCAGTCATCTTAAGGGAGTTCATAAATCATAGGGACCTTATTAATATTTTAAACATTGTCAAAAACACTAAACTCTGTTATGCCATTCTAGTTTTAATTTTCCTTATTTAAACCTCTTACAAATGCATATGGCTTAAATGCTCATATAGCTGTCAGTACTTTTCCCTCGTTTCATTACCTGCAAATTCTTGATAGAAAGCCGTGCGCTGAAACTACTATGTTGTAGAAGACTTTAAATGGTATTTTGGATGACTTCTCCTGGGTCGCCTTGTTAAGGCAGTCGGCACCTACTTAAGCTACCTATCCTATGTTTTAGTGAATGTCACCCTATTCTCTTCTGTATGTACTTAAAGGTTACCCAAATTCTGGCCCTGATTCTGCAGTCACATCTGCACAGACTAGGTGTATACATATGCAGAGTATCATTAACTCTAGCAGTGCTTTGAGCAACCAACAGTTCTATAATCTTGATTAAATTTAATAGCCAAAAGAAGAGGCTAACCACGAATCAGTGATGGTAAAATATAAACCTTCCCAACCCCCCAGAAATAAGAGGGCTCTGTGTTCTTGTACCCTACCCCAATCATACTTGAATCTGTTTGAAAGCCAAACCAAATTGTAAATGAATCCAAAACCAAACCACAAATTGGCTTCTGGCACTTCAGATCCTTTTATTTAGGTGCCACCCAGTTATGGAGGCTTCACAAAACCAAACTGGTGTTATTATCATCATTTATTCTACTTATAAGACTGCTTCTGGCACCATCTAGGGCAATTTGAAGCATAATTAACAGGTGAAAGGCAATGAAATTTTGTTTGAAAATGGCCTATTATTGTGATCCCATAGTTTCTCTTTCCTGAATAAGATGTCAAACTTCTTCATTAGAAAACATTTTTTTCTTCTTCAGACTCTCTTTAGGTTTTTTTCTTAGACACCAGTCTTCTAAAACTTCTTATGTTCACCCCCATTCACTTAAGCTTTGATAATGAAATTTGGGGAGAATAAGAAAACTTCCCATTCATTTCTTTCACTGCTGGGTTTAGGATGCTCCAGTTAAAGAACTAACAAAACCATATTCTTGTACATATTAGAAAGTTGTGTTGGTGAATGTTCCTGTAATGGGGAAGTAAAAGGATGAGCCCTGCAGGCATCCTGCCTGTGCAGTTCCAGCTGAGATGTAAAGATTTGGATTATTCCTGTTGGGAACCCCAACACTGACTCCCTGTTCTTGCCTCTGAGCTCCCGGTGTGTAGGAGCCACTTGCCTTAGCTAAGGCAAGTTGCTACTGCTAGTAGCTTGTCTTTGTTCCAACCAGATTTAGGACAACATGCTTAGCTTCTAAACTGGACAAGGCTATGCCCACAGCCTCAAAAGGTTGTGGACTCTGGATCTGTTGGCGGTGATATGGCACAGTACAGCAGTGAGGCTGGAATGGAAACAGAGCAATGATAAGGGAAGTTCTGTTTCATCAGAGTCAGTGGCAGAACTTCATTCACTGCAGCAGGGCAAAGGTTTCAGCCCAGAGGGAGGGTGATTCATCTTGACTTTTTGGGTATTCCACTCTTAAGTGTTGACCTCTGATCTTTAAGTCTAGACTCAATGGTCAGGGGAGGGAAAAAGGCATATCTAGAGCATGATGTATCTCATCCTAAAATAGACATCTAAAATAAATTGTATGGACTACAACCTAGCTGCCCATTTCTGTCTGCTGACTATAAAAACCATCAGTATGACTAACTCCAAAACACACATCTATATTGATACCTACAGAAGGATCATTTGCTGGAGAGGACTGAAATGACTGAAATTAGTCCCACCATGGTATCTAGGTGGAAAGTCACGCTATCAGTGTTGTTACATTATGAACAACAATACAGTACATGTAGTGATATTCACCAACATTCCTCTGTGTGAGACTCAGGAGTGACTCAGGAATCAGGATTGTTTGTTTGTGGTTCCTAACCCCTCTATTTGCACACTCCTCTGTGCTTGTGAGGGGGAGGAGATGGGAAGGAGGAAGGCATGCTGAATTGGTATTTATCCTTTTTCCTTTCTTTCTAGCTGTTTGTTTTCATTTAATGCTTATCTTGATTTTGTGTTTCCCCATGTTTGAATGTTTGTGATTTAACATTGCACCTTCCACTAAAGAGTGTCATTGTGTCCTTCAATTCAAAATAAGTGAATGAAGAAAAAATCAATAATTTATGTGTAGTGTGCAGAATAGCTGTAAAGTTGTACTAGAATGTCTGTTTGGACATTCACTTTCAACTATTTGTAAGCACTTGCTTTTAGGTGCCACGGTTTTACAGTGGCAGGCTTTTACACAAAATCTCATAAAAATAGTGTTTTTCACATCTTTAAATATGTTTTGCTCAACTTTCTAGAAACTTTGTTTTTGCTGTGTGTCAGGTGAAAAGTCAATACTAGTTTATCATCCCTAAGGCTTTAGAAAAGATCAGGATATTTCGATGATGTGATGCCTGTGGATGCAGAGAGACACACTGTTGTTACCTAGCTGTCCTCAGTTTCTGAGACTTTCTGGTTCAGGAGATGTGCTTGTCACAGCACCAGCAGGTGCCCTGCAAGTTTTACCTTGAATTTTTCTGAACATCTCTTTTCATGAGGCATCTCCATTAAAGAAGAACTTCTAGTTCTGTGAGTTCTTACAGCATGAGGGGGGAAGATGCCTGTTGTTTTGTCTGCTCTGCACGGCATCATCTGGGGGGATATTGCCAGATTCAGCATACTTAACTTCAGCTTCTGCTCTGTCTTTAATCTGCAATTCTTTAGTTGCATATCTGGATTTTAAGTAGGAAAAAGATCTAGGATTGCAAGACTTCTTATTGCAAAGAAATTAATCTTTTGCACTGCTGTACGGCTGTAAGGCCTGTGCACAGAAATTGTGCTGCTAAAATTTACTCTGCATTTAGAGGGAGAATATCTGCAAAAACTGGCTGACATAAAAGAATTTTTGAAGTAAATAGAGGAATGATCTAATTTTTACTGTGCATACAAAAGTATAGTTTGCAACTGAGTTTTTGCTTGCTATGTGCATTTTCAAAAGCTCAAGGCCGCTGTATTTCTAGTGTACTGCACCCAAGCTTCATTGCTGGTGAGCAGAGAGATTATTTCCTGGGTTTCATTTTCAAACCATAGTGAAACTGAAAAAGCAATGAGGGCTGGATATGAGTGCAAATTATGAAGACCAGAAAATACTCCCAGCAGATCGAGCTCTTTATGCAGAACTGATGGTTCACATCACTTGATAAATATTTAGAACTACTACTACAAAACAAACACTGGAATTAATCATAAGAAAAGTCCACAGGTTGAAAATCTTGAATGAGAAACTGTAGAAGGATTTTCAGAACCGCTTCAGTCTGTTGGTGTATCTCGCCATAAAATCTTTCCATATTCATATTTGTTTTTTTGGCTGAAGAAGTTAAACAGTGGTCTGGCTGCTAGTACAAAGTGTTCTGTCTCCCTTCCCCTCCTGCCTTCCTGTATTGCCATGGCTCCAAAGTGAGGGAGGAGTCCGGAGACTGAGCAGAATCAAATGCAGGTGGGGATTATGTGCTAACTAGCCAACACAAACAGCACTCATGCTGTCTTCTCTTTTTTTTTTCTTCCCCTGAACTGTGCTACATTTGCAGCTATCAGCCTGTTTGTAGCTGCTGTTGCGTGCAGGGGTACGGACTGCTGCAGCGTTGCATCTCCCTGCCGCAGGCAAACACACGCTCTCGTTTCTTTCACGTTCTCTCCTCCCTCTCAAAAAATCTTTTTTCCCCTGGTGGTTCAGTTTTAAAAGAAAAAAAAAAAATGCAGTGAATAATAGATCTGTGCAAAAAGCCCAGTAACAAAGCCAGGAGAAACTTGGCCGGCTTTCAGCTTTGTTACAGACTCAAAGCGCAGTCCAGGTGTGTGGAAAATTTTGCGACTGTTCTCCAGACTGCTCAGCAAAACTGGGCCCTCTTGTACTCAGACTGGAGTTGATTTCTGGTTTCACATGGCAACATGAGGAAAATTCAGCTCCCACGTGGTTTGTGGGTCAAAACCTCGAATTGAAACCGAGGGACACCTAACCCTCAACACACAAACCAAACCAAAGCAAAGGATTTACACAAAGGCTGTGTCCCACAGTGCTGAACTTGACAATCATTAATAGTTTCCCTTTTAAGGCTCAATTTTTAATTATAAAAATCTGATTATTAATTTTTGGTCAGGAAATTGTACTGGCATTTCGCACCTGAGATACAGTTAATCTCTCTTACCTCATCCAAAGACATATGGTGAAAAAGTTATACTGTAGTAGAAGAAACTTAAACTAATCTCATCTTCTGTTGGCTAGTTTGTTCCTTGAGGCAGCATTGTGCCACCTGATCTTTCTCTTGGGTCCAGCTCTGCCCCTGCAAGATCTGTCTTTCTGGTCACTGAGTATAACCACACACTGCAGAAAGTAGTTTCTATGGTTCCCAAGGGCAGTGGACACAGAAGCACAGCTCCTGGAGTGCTGTGTGTGCATGTAACAAATACAAGCCCACAGTCACTTTTTCTATGCTGTAATGTAAATATAAGCTAGTCTTCCAGGTACCGCTAAGGCAGTATAAGGTGACTGTTATTGGAGAGGCTTGCCATGCTTTATCATAGGGGAATGGTTGTTCATTATTCCTTTGTTACCTCCTTAAATTTAAAATGCAAGTCATAAATTCTGAAGATATAAAATCCATACTGGTAGTTTCCTTGTTTCAGCGGCACAGGATGGAGATGGAGTCGCTTGGACACGGGCAGTGAGTGGTACGTCCTATCTGACATCCTGCCCACCCATCCTCTCCCACCTCCCACTCCAAGGAGCTCGGCACAACTCCCTGCCAGCTCACCATGGTATCTCGTTCACTCCCCAAACAAGATTATGTGAAGCTGAGGATCTCCTTAGAGAAACAAAAGGCATTATCAGGTTGTGTTTGTTTTTCCTCTGATCTTTGAAAAGCCTTACAGGCTTCCTTGTCATCAGCTAGGAAAAAAAAGCCTTCTGCCATCCGTATGTACTCATTGTAAGGTGATAGAGGACTGAACATCTGTGGGGGCAGAGGAAAGCTTTTGCCAGCACTGAATCAACATCCAGCTCCCGTGCCAGCAAGAATCCACTCCCCAAAACCAGCACCCGCAATCTGCTCAATGTGTCTTGCTAGGACTCGGATCCCAGCTGCCTTTAGGGCTGCAGGCAATTATGGAACATGGTAGTTCCTCCTCTTTTTCTCTTAGCTGCATAGCGATTTATAGATCAAAATCTGTATCTTTAATGTTTCAGTCCGTGAAGTACAGCTCAATGCACAACCAGTCATGTTCTGCATTACTAAAAGTGCCCAAGTGCTTTAAAAGTGCATCCTGAGTGGAGCGCTGGGCGAACACCCAGCCTGAGAGGGCAGTGGTTGCACGACGTGTGTGGCAGAGTCCTCATGTAAAGAGATGTGTCTTGCTGCCTTCCAGGCAAGTGCTAGAAAAAGTCCTTTTTGATCCTTCTGCTTCAGGAATGTCTAGTGGTAGACTAATGTGCTGCAAGGATTGCAACACCAGCTAGCGAAGAGTAGAGGAAAAAAATACTGTTAACTGAAAGAGACAAAGATTTTGCTGTAAACTCTTGCTGTTGCTTTTGCCGTGGGATTTTAGGATGGGCAGTCAATGTACAGTGACATAAACTTCCCATCAAGAGCTGCTACCAGCACCCATCCCTATTCCAGTAATTTTAAAGAGTGGTTATTAAGATTCTATTAAAGTGCTTTCTTTTTTTTCCCATTTTTTTTGGCTTATCATATCCTGGGTTAATGCGGTTGTTCTAGATCTTGTTTAACTTTGTTCTGCTTGCTCAATTTGGGAGAATGTAATTTGTCAGACTTTATTATAGTGAAGATCCTCTTTCCTCCTTCACAATTTAGTGCAGTGGGATTGCAAAAGCTCTAGGGGAAAAATCAATTAAAGGAGCAATGAAAACACTTCTAAGGATGTTAAGAATTTGCATTTTGTTTGGGTTTTTTTAACAAAACCTAATGTCAATTTGAACACTAAATTACTTGATATTGTTTGGTTTTAAAAATCAATGATAATACTGCAGTGTAGGTCTCTCTAGTTGCCCTGGTGCTTTAGCTCAGAGCAGGAATGCAATTTTGAACCGGTCATCTGACAATCCTCATTTATTACGGTTTTGGTTTTGTTGAAAGCAGTCTCAGAACATGAGCGAGTTATGAATGAAACCAAACTGTACATATGTGCCAGGACGACAGCGCATTCCCTCCCCGGGTCCGAACTAGAGCTCCTCCGGAGCAAAGCTGTCTCCAGAGGCGTGTGGTGGTGAGGGCTCTGCACAGCGGCAGAGACCTCCCTCTCTGCCCGCCCTCGCTTGCTGGTGCAGAGGCAGCTGCTGGTTCCCAAACTCAGAGATCTCTCTCCCCTTCTCTTTTAGCCTGGACCAAATGGGAATGCCCAGACCGAAGGGTGAGAGGAAGAGGGTGGGCATATCCATGACTTGTTTTGTCATTATTATTTATCTAGTTATTTTTCATAGCTAACAAAGAGAGCTCTGTGGTTAGAACCCTTGGACTCAGCTGGCCTAGGTTCAGTTTCTAATCCTATGTATTTTTCTGCATTATTGCTGGCAAAGATATACAGTCATATAGCCTGGAGTCATTCCATACAAGTTTACCTTCCTGTCACCTAAAGCCCTCTACAAATAGGGATCTTCAGAGTGTGTCCCATTGGCCACACTGGGAATCTAAACCAATTCCACTTCTGACATAATGCACTTCTGGGTAGGCTGAGTCCAGACCTTGGTGCCTCAGGTCTCAGGCATTTATCATGAGACATGAGAGAGCATGTATTGATCGGAAGGGAAATCCATGCAGCTGGCTGTCCTGCCCACGGCACTGAACAGCATGGAACAGAGTAAGCCTACAGTGAAACATTTGAACTACATTTGGTCTTATTGCAATATATGTATTTTTTTCATGAGGTTCTGGAAAGCAGTTGCCAATTGCCCTGTATTAAAATTCTTGTGAAAAATCATGATTTTTGTCAGCCTGAGTAGAATACATGTATTGTGGGTTATAATGGACAACCTTGCAGTTCAGTGGTTGTGGCCTCCCACCAGATTACGTTTCACTTATTCCACATGAAAAATGATGGCTTCATTGTAAAGCTGTTCTTTTAACCTTTAGAAGATGGAAACTTTATGCACACACTCCTTCCTCTGCTGAGTATTTCAATGAACACATGATACAGAAGGGGTTAAAGTGCATTTGGCCGCTCTTTAGTGGACCTGGTGTAAGAGCAAAACACCAGAGGGCAAAGAGTGCCTCAGCCTTTGGTCAGCTGAGTTTCTATAGTATTCAGGGTCTACTGGAAGCAGACATTTTTTTCTAGTCCTCAATGCCAGTGTATTTTAATGTAACAAAGCCACTCTGATGTGAAAATGCCATTTTGCTCAGCACTTTGCTACTGCACACCTATGCTCTGGGATTGAGTGTGTATGTGGGGAGGACAGCGGCGATGACACTTACCTTCGCCATGCTGGTGAACTTCTCCTGGTATCTTTGTAGGAAAAAATACACATGTAGTTACGGAGTGGTGGCTGTTCTTGGAGGCTCAGTGAGTGATTTAATGGTCACAGCTATTTGTCTGCAGAAGGGGTTTGGACAAGTCAAAATATGCTGACCTGCCATCTGAGACCTCCTCCTAGCTCTGCAAGCTCTTCCTATGTGACCTTGGGCAAATCACTTCTCTGCTTTTCCTCCCTCCTCTATCTGTCTTGTCTATTTAGTCTCTCAGGAAGCTCTTAAGAGCAGAGACTGTATCTTACTCTCTGTTTGTACAGTGCCTAACATAACAGGGCCCCAGGCTTCCTGAAGTCTCAAAGATGCTGTTGCAATGCAAGTCATAAATGTTAAAGAGGTGTAAGAATTTGGCCCAGCTTACCACCATCACCATCTGTTTTTCGATGAGAAATTAGTATGAAGGTACACAGCTGAGTGATTAGAGCTGTGGACCATTTGCTAGACTCCCTGGGTTCTGCTCCTGGGTTTGGCACTGCCACGCTTTGTAACAAGAGCTGTTTAAAAATTTTCCAGCAATGTGCTGTTGATCTTTCTCCCTTAGAGAGTGTCAAATTAATAAAAATTGAAAATAAGGAGAAAAAAAAAATCAAGAGCATGCCATTTTCAACAAAGCTTTAATGGGAAGATGATTCAGGGTCCCAGGTTGGAATTCCTGAAAAACCAGAAAGCAAGCAACCTCCTCCTCTTGCCTCTTCTAGAGGAGCCAGTGGTGTTCACGTGCACTGGAGGAGGCTGTGGTTGAAACCTCTGCTCCAGCAGATGTTTTACATAAAGAGGAGGTTGTGGGACTTAGTGATGCCATGGTGGTGTGGGCTGTCACCTGGGCTGCAAAAGACTGGTTCTTGGTTTGAGTCACACAGAGCACCGATGCGGACCTGTGTTTCCTCCCCTCCAAATAACTTCGTTGCCACTAGATTCTGCTGTCCCAGGGAGAAAGTAGTTGAGATTGTCTCTGTGACTTTATGCTCACAGGTTTGCAAGGTTTTGACGTTATCCCCAGTGGAAAGGGGATTTAATGTTTTAAACAGATAGGAAAGCCATTTCCTACTCAACTCCATGTGAAAGCAACTTTATTTCTCATTGTGTGTCCTCTAGTACATGGGTAAACTGGTGCTTTTATATAACTTTGTAATGTTTGACTAGCATTATCACTTCTCCTTTGGGGCTAGTGCTCCATCTGATCTAGAAGTGTGGAAAGGTATATTTAAATCAGCAGCCTTTACCCTACAGTTTGGGTGTCAGGTGGAGGAGCCTTCAGGCAGTCATCATCTAACCTCAGCTGCAGCATCAGCTAAGGAGCTTTTTGCTCCACAATTATTCATTAGCTCTTTGTCAGGCTTCCTCCACACAGCACTTCCCTCTAGTGATATTATCAGCTATGCCAGCTTTCCTCACCACCAAGGACTCTCCTGGAGAAAGGGAATCCTCCAGCTGGGCAGGGAACACAAGCAGCAAGCAAATACGCACCACTGCTCCAGGATTTAACTCTGTCAGGATGAAATACTCTTAAATCTTATGAATTTGATCAATTCTTTGCACTGGAAATTTTAAAATATACCCTGTTTTAAGTCAAATTGTTCTTGGCTTCTTCGTAGTAATTCCTTGTTATTTGTTGGAAATCATGTCATCCAAAGGACTTAGAAAAAATAGATCATGGGGAGTCTACGTTTAGCCATAAAACTAGCATGTTTCTGAGAATGGGCTTCTGTCTGACAAACCGGATGAGGCAATGACTGGTGATGATGCTTGTGTTAATCAAGCCACTGAATTACTAAATTATTTCTATTTTTTTAATTCTACTTTTCTTGGAAAAGTCTTCTTTGACAAGCAGGTGTTTCTTTCCAAGATCATAATCAGTGCAGAAACGTAGGGTAGCTTGGAGCTGTCACATTTCCACTAGAAGTATTTCATTACCATTATGTTTATGTCTACGTCTGTTTAATGAGATTTCTATAGATCATGAAACCCACTTAGTATGTCCTTAACCCCATAATGATAGGAAATGGTACTCTCAACTGCCAGACACATTTCCCTCATGAGGATTATAATGTTAAAATTTGCTTTCCAAAAGTAAGAGCCATATGTTGCCACATGGAGCTGCCATCGGTTGTTTGGATGTGTCAGTACCCTGAGCTTTATGACAGCTGAAATGACTACTGTGGTTGAAATGAAACTTTTTGACTTCAGGTGTTGCATTCACAAAGGAGACTAGTGTCTGAAGTGAAGTGGAGCATACCAGTGCAGAAGTGAGCTCATTTCCTAGCTCAGATCTGTCTTTTTTTCAGAAGCAGAAGGAAGAGGATTTTGCATCTGTTCATTCTTGCCTGGAGGAAAACATACTTATTACCACTTGACAAAAGACTTGGAAACCTTGAGCTCCAATGAGGCCCAAGTCACTTTAGCCATTCACTCTTGCAAAATGCAGTTTAATGAAACCTGCACTACTCTGAAGATTTGCAGGGAGAAAAACAAATAAATTATAAATGGGAGAGTGGTACCTCCCTCTATTTGCATTATTATCAAACTGAGATATTTGAGGATGAGGCTAAGAAGATGAGGGGCTTTTTTATTTGGTTGGTTTTGTTTTGATTTCGATTTTTCTTTCTGGAGACACAGGCAGTTTTGTGAGCCTGTAGCTTTAACTCCAAGAAAAAACAGGTGAAATGAAAAGTAATTTGCAAGCAATGTAAAGTTAATGGAGCACTGTTTCTCCAGCCCCAAAGCAGGATTGTTGAGAGACAGCTGAACAGGAAAGAAATTCTCCAAAATAAGTTATAGTGCCTGTCTGTTGTGGTGTAATTGACTGCTGTTACACACTCACATGAGGTGTAGGAAGGCGTTTGGTATGTTTTTGCCAATAGAAGAATTAATGATGTAGATCCCATTTTCCAACAATTAATTGCAGCTACTTATGCCCTGGTATGTTTGTAAGTCTTAATTGAACTTCCAAGCAAGGAGGAGAAGTTTAGCACAAAACATGGCTGAAGGAGAGCCAGTTTTACCCAAGAATTTGCTTTGGCTTTTGGTTTGTGACATCTAACATGATGGGTTTGTTAATGGTTTTGTTACATAAAGCTGATTCAGTATTGTCATGGACTATTTGAAATCAGAAACTCAATTCACTTGTATTGGTTGCCAAATCCAGCTTTCTGCAGATTCCAAAAATAAAATTAAGCATGAAAAAGGAACTCCTTTTCTAAAAATTCCTGTAAATACAGAACCTTAAGACTGTTCAGCAGTGAATAGAGACTAACTTTAAGAGACCACCCTTAAAATTGTATTTTTTCATGTATTTCAGACCATTTTAGGTTTTTCTGTTTGTTCTCTTCTCCTACTCCCCAGAATCCCTCATAGTCTAACATTCGAGGTGTCTGTACTACCAAAAACAAGTTCGATGTTGGTTTCTGCATGTCACAGCTCTTTATCTGAGGGCCATGAACTCAGCGTTTCTCTTCTAACACGAGAGGATGGAAAGAGATAAGAACTTGTATCATCTCTGAAGGGAGCTTTGTGGAGCCATGCCAGTGTTCTGCTAAACAGAGGGCTGGATTGGAAAAATTTATTCCTGCAGGTAATTTTGTGATTAGGTGGAAGACCAGAGATTGATGGATTATGGGTCTGGCTCAAAAGTCATTGAAGTCAGAGGAGAGATCTTCAATGGTTTTAATAAATGCTATTTTAAAAGTATGAATTGGTGATAAGCCAATACTTGGATTTGAAGTTGTGCAGAATTTGGGAAACAGTTGAGATATGATGTAGTTAAGAGCTGTAAGTTTAACTCTAGAGTCCTAACTTAAAAAATTTCCACGTTGCTCAGCTCCAGAGTTTGCTTTATAGTTTCTGGTATAAAAATCTGTGATATTTTATAGTGCTGAGGCCTAATTTTACAGTAGGAATTTGAAGGATGCATCACAATCAATTTTTTTCATGTGAAATAGGGATAGAAACACACTGTCTGCAGGTTGGATTTCTTGGTTAACATGGTATATAATTATGCAAATTTTCCATGTGAATGGCCAACTATTGTTACATAAGGCACGTAAAATTAATATAGCCTATTCAAACTATGGTGTTTTTCCCACTGGTGGTCTTACCATGTAAGTAGTCATGCAGAGTTTCAAAGCCTCATCTGCTGTTCTAGTGCTAATTTTCCATGTGAGCGATAATAGCTGTCATGGCTGGAAATGCAATCTTGTGAAAGGAGGGGAGGTTTCTTCGTACTAAAACAAGTTCTACCCAGCAAGAAGTTGCATAGCTTTCATTAGAAATTATGATATTGACTTTTTTTTGTTTAATTTGGTTTTATTGATGACACAGCTTTACACTCTTGAAAGTTTTATCATTGAGAAGTAGGTTATTCTCCAATTCATCTTGGCAAATCATTCACATCTTTAATACACCTTTGCCAGTAATCTTTGCCACTTCGCCACTCATGTAGTGTTGCTCCAGAGGTGCTGAACTGTGGTGTATCCAGAACAAATTCATACAGTACCAAGCAGAAGCCACCACATTTTTGTCTAATAGATTAATCTTTCAGTGTCCTCAGCAGTGTGAAGACAGAATAATTTCCCAAAAGCATGGACTGTGCAACATTTGGAAGTGCAGATTTGTTAGTATATGTTTAATGTATGTAGTACTTATATATAAAATGAAGATGCACAAGACCTCTGTGGAAATTTTTGTTAAGCTTCTGAGTACGTTGGACTACAAGTGTTTCCTAGAAATGAAAAGGAAAGCTTTATGGGATGTGTGAGTCTCCCTCACTTATTTGCTAGTTTGTAAAGTTTGGATGGATGAAGTTTATTCTACATTTCAAAAGCATCAGGTTTGGTTTTTTAATAGTTACTTCATCTGTGCAGCTATCTCAAGTAGTTGGTCTTGATTATTGCAATTAAATGTGAAAATCATACATTTTGTCATTTTTTAATATAGATATTTCTTAATACACATACTGACCAAAATATTTGTTAAATCATTCCTTTAAAGGCAAATACTATCTCACTGTCATGCATTAAATATAGTCTTTATTATGGAATACACTGTACTGAGACACAAGTACAGGTGATTTCAAAATCTGTATGTAAACTGACACAAAGCACAAACCATAAAAAAGATTGTGGAATCTTCTTCAGAGCTCCAAATCTTTTTCAACTGAGCTTCCAAGTTGCCAGAGAGTACCTATGCCATTTTCTATTAAAATCCAAATCACTGTAAAGAATCCATAAGTGATTCTTTCATGCTTTCATCTGTCTTTGTAACAGCCGTCACAAACTGGATAAACTAAAGATGATGAAAATTTTCTTTTTCTTCCTGCTTCTTATTGTCAGTGCCAACATAAATCAGCCTCAATGTAAGGAAAAAAAAAAAAAAAAAGAAAAAAAGGAAATTCAGCTGTAATTGTCAACATTTGTAGCATGAGTTATGGACATGGGATGCCAGAATTTGTAACCTTTACAGAGTATGTTTTTTATAGTACAGAACTTTATACTGCAAAACTGAGTAACATCATAGAAATTCATGTGACTTTTCTTCAATTATATTAGAAGCATACTCTTACTTCCAAGCAAGACAAAGTATCTTCTTCAAAAACTTGATATATTTTTTTTAAATGTTCTGGTTTTGTTGAAGGGTGAGGACATGGGTATTTACCTGGTGTAAGCTGCTGTAACGCTCAGTGTAAGTAGTGATTTATCTGAGGTAAAAATCCAGCCTAAAATCTCTAGCATTTTGTTTTCAGTTAGGTCGCACCATATTAAATATTGTTATTAATTAATATTAAGACTTGTTTAGGCTGTTTCCATCTAAATTTCACCTGTTGCAACATTATTTTCTCTGATGCTAAAAGAAACTAATTTACCCTGTCTTAATTCACGAAAGCATCTGTTGCTGTTTCCAAGGCCACAGCTCTGATGTTTCATCGTTCTCTTTGCGTCCTTCTAACTCTTTCGCTATCATACTGAGCATATGGCATTTATATTAATTTCCAAGACCTTCCATGATCTGTCTCCTTCCTGTCTGTCACCTTGGCTTTGGTTCATCACTCATACCATCTTACATCACCTACTTCCCAGATCATTAGAGAAGCCCATTAGTACTTAGTCTCATAAATATATATATGTGTGTGTGTATATACATACATACATATATACACACACCTTAAAGGTATTCTGCTTTTTCAGATTCTCCTGTAAAACTCATGCCAGAATGAACTGCCTGTGCTCCTGCCTTTTATGCCCTAATTGTCCTTACCTATTTGTTTGTTGTCACTGGATGACACTTGGATTAGAAGACATCTGAAGCAAGAACTGCCTTTCCCCTTGTTCTCTTTCTTTTTTAACATGGAGCCTAGCACACGTGAAGTCCTGATCAGATTAGTCTTCCTGGGCCTATGCTGGTAAATACATAATACAAATGACAGTAATTGTTGTTATTGTTCATGCATGTGTTATAAACATGCAAGGA
Source organism: Columba livia (assembly GCF_036013475.1). Taxonomy (NCBI): domain Eukaryota; kingdom Metazoa; phylum Chordata; class Aves; order Columbiformes; family Columbidae; genus Columba; species Columba livia. The sequence goes on from NC_088606.1 coordinate 52,997,327, forward strand.
GATCCTCTAGTGTACCTTCACACCGCATTTATGCACAGCAGTTTTTCTGTGGCTTCTTGAGCTTCTCTGGGCTTACTGTTCTTGGGAACAGACCTGCTGTCTCCTGAGGAAGGTTGGGGGTCATTGCATTCATAGGAAACCAATTTCAAAGGGGCCTAAGTTAGAGATTGACACATAGACTTCATACTTGTGAAATTAACTTTTAAGAAAGGATTTGAAATGGAAAATATTTGTCACTGCAAGCATCTCGTAATCATTCACTTATGATTGAGAAGGGATTTTCCTCTGTGTCTTTTAACTAAGATGAAAGTAAAACTACCTTTGGTTTGAGCTATCATGTAGAACCAGAACATTTTCTGAACTTGCCTCTGTGTTCTTTAGAAATTCTATACAGTGTTGTATGTGCCAATTACTTGCTTAAGATGTGTACTCACTGCAATGTTCTATGCCTATGTAGTTGTTTCAGATCATTTTCATTTTCTTCTCTAAGTATTTTAAGGACACAAATTGTCACTGACTTCATTGGCAGCTGGATCAGACCCTATAAAACAGTCTGTTAAGGGTTCTTTGATAAAAGAAAAAATAAATTTACTGTCAAGCAAGTTAAAAATGTAAGTGGAAGGGACAACTGGCTCAGGCTTGTATGAGGTTATTGCCTTCTGTATGGTTTCAGGAGAAGATTAGCTGGAGGCTATTACTTATCTGAATAACTTCATTGGCTATGTAAACTGGGAACTTCACGGTGTTACTTCCCACTGTTGTATTTAGTTAGTGCAAAAATTTACACTTTCCAAGTGCTGATTTACAAAGTGTCTTGTTCATGACATTGTAAGTATGTGGAAGGTAGTATTTGGTAAGAAGTACATGAGCAATGTTTGGGATAGTATGCCGTATATAAGCCTCAGGACTCTGCCCCTCTATCAGCCACCTCTCTTGTCCTATGCCATGATTAAACAGGAATCTGTTTACTGAGGGATTTCTACAGCTGTAAAACTAAGCAGAACACGTCCAGAGAAGTGAACAGCACGTCATAAATAAAGAATAGTTTGTTCACAACCTCTCCAGCAGCTGATGAACCTGTCAGGCACAGGAGGGCTTTCAGAACAGGAAACTTCTGTGAAGGACAGAAGCTAGTTTGGGATCAGTGATTTATCATTGCATGTTGTGTAAAAACAGCAGTGTGCTGACACATCTGCAGAGCTCTATATGTAAAGCTGTTTTACAATTTGCCCCAGAAAACTTAAGAATAAGAAAATATTGATCTCTAGTTGAGTTCTGCTGGCCTCTGAGTCACATCTAAGTAAGAAAGAAGTCTGCTGGCCCAAGAGATGTCACAGGAGGGAGGTCTGATCTGAAGCCAGGACCCTGGGCTGCACATGGAAACAAAAGCAACCTTCCCTGCCCTCAGATGTTTGTTAGCTGCATATTATCCAATGTGCTCATTGGATCAGTGTAAAGGGATGGGGACATTATTCCTCTCCCATGTCCATTACAGAAGTTGTGAGGAGGAAGCTGGTACCAGCAGTGGCACAACTTTATGCATTCCTTTGGCTCTATCAGTGTCAAAGGTTCATGTTATCATCACTGTCTGTGCTTGTAGAGAAGATCTATGTGCATCTGATGTCTGAAAAAGTCCCTGAAGTTGTGGCTATTTTGGTGCTTTTATTCAGAGTTGGGGGAGGGGGGGGGGACGTGTTAAAATTATTAGTGATTTTGAAGAAAATGGAAGTAAAACCTTTTCGAAAGAAAAGTGTGAGTTTCCAAATGTCCCCAGTATCCCAGTATTGAGACATGCTTTGCAAAGGAAGAATGTATGAAGTTTCTTCATGATGTGGTGGATAATTTGGGGTACATGAGCCCGTATCTCAGCCTGCCTATTTTTCCTTAAGTTACTAATCGATAGAAGTAACTGATTAATTTGATTAGGATCAGTGAGAGAAGTATCCTCTAGGCGTATTTTCCTCCCTGCCACATTAGGAAAGCTGAAGACTACGTCATGCCTGTTTTTAACCATGTAGAGAGGTGAAACTCTGTCCTTGAGTTAGAGAGGAGGGAAAGGCTAAACATTTTCCTTTTCTTTTCAAGGTTAGTACAGGCAGGTTTGGCTGTGCTGGAGATAAACTCCCATCAATTCAAGCCTCTCCCATGTATTTTAGCAGAGCTTGTCAGCCCAGAACTACATGTTCAAGGTTCAGCCAACATCAGCTTGTGCTGTTGATACCTGAGCCAGGGAAAACTGCACTGAGACTCCAAAGTCCTGTATGTGTTAAGGCCTGTCAGGGAAGAAGACTTCAGTCAGTACTGCCTAGCGTTGGGTTCAGATGAGCACTCTGGAGGTGTGCTAAGACTTTAGAAAACAAGCCATCCTGCCTTTCTGAAGGACATTATTCACCTGGACCAGAGAGACAGTAACACACATGCAGTGAATTTTCATTTTAAACAGTGAGACAGTGCAACCTGGCAGAGGCTCGGTAAAATGATGATGCTCATTACATAAGCAACTTATGCTTATTATTGGCTGCACATCTATTTAAACTAGAAAATACCCTTTCCCTGAGCTAACTGTAGTTTTTCCTCTGATTGATCATTCTTGCTTGTTTCTTCTGGTATGTTCTTAAAGAGAAAAGAAACCTGGTCTAACAAATTAGCCTAACATAGCAGGATCTAGATTAGCTTTGGATTTTAGGTACATATTTTTTTCTCTGAAAAATGGCTAAAGTAGTGTATGAACAGATTTCAGGGCTTGTTATGAAAGGCTTAGGTCCAGCTCTTTTCTAGAACAAACGTGAACAAAAAAAAATCTCTCTTCTGTTCATCTTTCATAAAAAGATTAAGCAGACTGATTTATTATGTATTACAGTAGTCATACACTAGAAAATTCTTTCCAAAGCAAAGGGGTTTTTTGTTCAATTAAAGAAAAAAATAAATTTGTAAACAGGAATGGACAGGAACAGCTACGTTCCTAGGCTGTTCCAGTGTGAACACGTTACACTTCAGTTTGAAGGCAGTTGGCAACTTTTTGGCAGGAATATTATTTATTTAATTAATTAGCGTGGAAAGAACCATTTGGCTTGTTTTCCCATTCTCCTTACAATCAAGAGCTTTTGCCTGTTGGATGCTTCATTGCTTCTTAGATACTGCTTTTGCAACCTACTCCCTTTTCGCTTATGCATGATACTTTTCCTTCAGTTTTGTGAACCAAGGTTAATCAACAGCAAACTAACTCTCTCTGACTCTCAGGTGATCCAGCAGATCCCATGGCTTTATTGCTAATCCATTAAGAGACTTCTTTTTTATTTTCCTCCGATTAAAACTTCTCTGGGCTGGTTTCTGGCCAGCAGCAGTTTCCCCATCTCTTAAGTTTCAGACTCAATCCCCCAAAGAAGTGCTGGCCCTCCCCTTTGGAAGCCTCACAGTCCATCAGGTTTGAACACAACAGCCGGGTCAGCAGAGATTGTCAGATACTTTGGGACACTCCATCAATTTATTGTGGAGACGGAAGCCCTTTTGGAAAGTACCTGGTGTGGTGTGTGGGAGAATTACAGAGACAAGATTTTTGTCAAACGTTAGAAAACCTAAACAAAATTAGGGTGGTCAATGTATTCCTGTCCACTGGGTATGGGAGGGTCTTCAAGAGTTATCTTATTCTTAAAGGGCACCAGGAGCAGCAGAGTGTGCTCAGGGGGTAGGCACAGCAAGCAGAAGGAAATCATTATGTTGTTGGGGTTTTTTTTCTTATCAGTCCTGCAACCTAAAATTACACTGAAGAGATGTGTTTCGACAGAGCTCTTCACACTTCCAAACAAAAGAGCTTTTCTCTCTTTCTCCCCCTTGTCCTCCCCCCAGTTTGGATCTGTGGCTGGAGAAAAATGATTGCAGGCATTGTCTGGCAACAACAACCCCATAGTCTCTTCTGGAAACAAGTTGGGTCAGGTTCATGAGCGTGCACAGAAAGAAAGAGGGAAAGAAAAAAACAAGAAAGCTCCCTGGCCAGATAAATAACTCACTTTTGGAAGATGCTTCACGAGTGTTCCTGCTGTTATATAACAGCCTCAGCCAAGATCCAGCTATTTCATATTTGCTTAAGCAAGAGAGTCATACAGGGAAAACATTACCGTGCTATGTTACTTGTTTAGTCATTGGTACTGGGAGAGGTGATATGCTAACAAAAGTATGCAGTAACAAGCATTTAAAATGTGATGTTTTATTAGTTTTGTAGTAAATACAGTGAAGATACTAACGACTAATCTCTGCTCTTAATTTAATTCATGTTGTGAACATGAAAATGAGGAGAGAATTAATTTCACAGTGGCTGGGTCCTCTCGCTGACCCTATGCATGTTTGTTTTTCAACAAAAGAAACTAAATGCATTGCTGGAAAAAAAAGTTTATCATTTTCTTTGGATATCACGACAAAGTGGTTTAATGTAACTTAAAGAAATAATTTGAGTATAAAGTGGGGAGCTGATTAGAGCAGTAAAATAATCAGATGTTAAAAGGAGCAAATACAGTGTAACAGCTAAAAGCCCAGGAGTGGGAATCAGGCCAGCTGGGGTTCTGCTTCCATTCAGGCATGCTGTGCAACTCTGAGTAAGTCAATAAACCTTGCAGTGCTTCGGTTCGACCATCTGTAGAACGGGAATAATAAAAATATTATTCCCTGTCTCCCAGAACTGCAGTGAGCCATTGAGATGAGTATTGAGTCAGAGTGCTGTGAGTTGAGAAAAGACAGATTTAAACTTTCCCAAAGTTCAGAAGTTTGCTTCCAGTTCATTTCTATTTGGGAGGCTCAGCTCCATGTTTGCAATTGTAAATCTGTTTTCCTCCCAGCTCTATAGCTGGTAGACATCTATTGGCCTAATGTGACCACTCAGCAGACAAGATGCATTTATGTCCACGACAGCGTTGTTATGAGTCAAGGAAGTATGCTACGCTTTGGGAACTGTGGCAACAGGGGAAAGCATACACAGTTGAGGATGAAAAACTGAAGTGAAACCATGGGACTAGTAGTTAAATTCTTTACATATTTCAGAGATCTCTCTCTAAAACAATCCACTCAAGATCCTACTAAACCAACTCTCGTGAGGCCACACTGTATACTTTTAATTATGACAGCAACTTCTTTCTTCAGATTGTTTTGCAGCTCCCAGATGGAGTGTGCTCTAGAGCCCAGGTTCCACCAGACTGTACCTTTGTGCTTATCAAATATTACTGAAAGAAATACCATTGAAGTGGATGAGGAATGCTCTCAGTGCACATAGTTGTTCACATCCATAAGTGTCAGTTAGGGCTTAAGCATCCACAGTAAAGGCACAGTTGAGACACATGAAATTCTAGCCAGTTTAGCCTTGCTAAATTATCTTTTAATTGTTTCTAGCTACGAATTGTTTTTTCTGTTAATTTTCATCTCTGATTCTGTGTTGTAGTTAGAAACAGAAGTGCCAAAGTACAAGTCCAGGCTTCCTGGTATATTTAGCTCAACACTGGAATCTCCAGAGGTTGAGATAAGTTCCAGAGATTATTCCAACGGTTTATTTGCTTGTTGAAAGTAATTTCCAGATCTCTGAATAGTTCAGAAGGTAAAACAATCAATTCAATACACTCATGTGCATACACACATGCACTGGATATCCCCGAGGTGGGTAATGGGGCAGAATGTTTAAAAGGCACTAGGAGCCCAGTTTGGTAAAGCAGCAAAGACCGCAGCAGTTTAGACATCCAGTAATTTCATAGGCTACAACTGAAATTTCTCTCATCTTTTGTATCTTACATGCAAACCAAAAAGCAAGCTAAAGAGCAGCACAATTGTTTTGTCAGAGTAAAATGTACATTTTCTCAGAATATAAATTCTTTCATTTTGCACTCAAAAGTAATTGTAGAAAAAATATACACGTGCAAAATGTTTTACTTTTTCCTTGTTTTGGTTAGCAGTGAGGCTTTTTTCACACAACCCTCACTAAAAGCCTGCTGTATGGGAAGGGCTTACAGTGTGTTGTAAACAGCAGGTTCAAATCAAGGCTAAACCAGTTCTCTCGGTCCAGCCAAAGCCACAGGGTGTTCAAATCTCCAATCTATTTCAATATTGGAAACAAACTACTGTGCAATAAATTGCGAAGTCTATTTTTTCATGTGGCTTCTCTTATATGAATTCATTTTCTTTCAGCTACAAAATGGGGTGAAAAATCTGAGACGAAACAAAAGGATGAAGAAAAAACCTTTTAAGTTACAGAATTACCTTTTTCATGGTCTTAAGTTCACAATGCTGCATGTGAATTCAAAGAAATTTTAAACAAACCACTAAGTTGAGAAGATTGTTTCTTTAAATGCCCTAAAATTCTATACGTCTTGACATATATTTTATTTTACATTTGGCAAGATGACAGCCTGAGCCCTGAAAATCATCATGTTTTAGCTACCTCAAAGCAATTTTAAAGTTCTGAAGTGACTTTAAAAAGGTCTGTCTTTTCTGATCTAATGCTGCGAGATTTAATCCTGGTCTGTACATGCAGATTCTGTAACACTCAGTAAAATCTTTGGGAATTCTCCACGTAGTAAGTTTCCCATGAAGTTCTGAAAGCACAGTTTTGCCTTTCTTATTGTAAAATGATTAAATACCTTTTTGGAAAAAAAAAAATAAAGCAGTAGGAGTTTAACACCCGGTCATCTGAGTGCCACTGAAGTTAAAATGTTTAGGCTTATGGTTTACTCGAAGACATTATCTTTTCTGCTTTAGATTGACAAGACTTAACTATTATCTGATTGACTGTTTGTTTTTCAGTGTATACATTGGTCACTGACAGAGCTCTATGCATCCTGTGTATTACAGTGGCAGGACTCCAAGGCAGTATTTGGCTATCAGTTTATTCACTAAATTTTTCATTCAAAATCCCTCTTGAGCTTTTCAGTATGGCTCAGATAAATTATTAGTTGGCTTAGAGTGCTGGCTGTAAAAGTTTGGGCCTTTACTTGAGCATTAAAAAAGGCCTGGGAACTATTTCAGGGAAAGTATTATTAACAAATTCTATGTGATAGAAATCTACTATTTGCTTTGGTTTTCAATCAGGATTTTTTTTGTGGGGGGAAAGGCATGGGGGAGGTTCATGGCACGGAGAACCATTCATATCAGAAACAATGTCATAATTACACAGACTAGGGAGCCTGTCTAGAAAACAGGATCTTAAAATTTCTATAGAAACCTCTATAGCCGAAGAGGCAGATGCCTATGGATGGCAGAGGAGGGTCTTCAGCAGCTGGTCTTCAGCATCAGCATCTTCCTTTTCTATGTTAAATTTCCTCTACACAGTGTTTGTAGTGCTAGGTTGGTCTCATCGGGTCAGGTGTGGTTGTGAGTCTCTGTTGTTATTGTTGGTAGCGTCACGGAGCTCAGTGTCATCGCATGCAGTTTATAGAACTTGCTGCATTTCTTCTCGAGCCGTGATATTCTTGGTAAACTCAAGCTTGTTACAGTCCTCAAGAGACAATCATGACTGAGATTTTTGACCTGTGTCTCGTAAAACCACATGACCGACTCTTACTGTTTTCTTTCCCCTCTGTATTTTCCCTGGTAATCAGATCAGTGTGTACAAGACTGGCTTAACAAATTGGGCTATAGGAGCAAGGTGGTTTCTTATATCACTGAAATTGAATAATACAGGACTTTAATGGAAAATTTTCACCTCTAGTAATTGGATTGATTTATATTTTCCATCCATTTCCACAACTAAAAGACTTTTTTATCAAAACTTGAAAAAGTAGACTAGCATTGACTGACTGTTCAGATTGAAGTGCCTCCAGGGCCAGCCCTGACCTGAATGCTCCTGGGGCTAATCCTAAAGTAAATATGTTATTGATAAAAATAAATTGTTCTTACCTGTGCTTCTGTTCCTTTTAATGTCAATAGCAAAGGTTTCAGTGGCTTTAGCGGACACCCAACTTATTGTATCTTCACACGGTGATCCCGAAACACAGTCTGCTTTGGAAGGCTTCCCTTGTAGATCTTGATACCGGTTCACCTTGGGCAAAGCTGGAGATGGAAAGGTGCACTTCAGCTATCTAAGGATCATACATAGATTATTGGCAGTCCTGTTGTTTTGCAGCATTAGCTGTTGAAGTTCTGTACAGGGAAAAACAATTTGCCTCTCCAGGGATTTCTGCTGGAAAGAGCTAGTTACAGCCACTTACAGAAACAGGAAATTCTTCAGGTTTTTACATGATTTTAAAACTGATAGCCCTCATGACAGGCTCCCTCATGACAGAGGCCCGGTCCAAAGTGCTTCCCCAATGAACAGGCCCTTGGGTCAACATCTCAGGAGGGCAAGGAAGGACTGACACATTTGGTTTGTTGGGTTTTGTCAGGAAGAAAGGGGGTTATTTGAAAAGAAGTCCTAAATACCTTGACTTAGATAGAGTTGGCAAAAATTAGCCTTTTGGGAAAAAATAGAAGTCCAGTTAGAAACTTCTGTGTTGTCACATGTAAACAAGGCTACTTGGATAATGTTTTCAGTCAAACCTTCTTGGAATTATTGATGTAGCCTTTTTCATCGTGACCAGAATTCTAATCCAAGGACATTGAAATGCTGTACTTAGTCTCTTCATTGTCTTTTTACTCCTTTTAAGCACTTTGGCATAGTGATAGCATTTTTACTTTTTTAACAAAACGTTTCAGTACTATCAGCATTCATTAGGAAGCCAAAGCCATTTAGGTGTTTCCAAATTAAAATAGTTTGCAATTTTCACATCTCAATATAACCCAATCTTTTGAGAGGTTAAAAAAATTGTGACATGCCATAATTTCCCATACAACAGAAACTGTTTACTGACCAAGGCAAGAAACGACAGTCCTCTTTTCTGTAAAAGTAACCAGAAGTGTGGTATTGAAGCCAAGTAATGAAGCACAGTTTGTCTCCCATGTAAACGTATTTTGGGATTTATTATGTGTACTCACCTGCTTGTTCTTGGGCGCTACAGTGCTTCAGGGCGTTACCAAAACTTCATAACTAAAATTTTTTAGAATGTTTCAGCTGAAAAGATTCAGCCATTCCAAGAAGAAAGTTAGGAAGAGACACATAATTTTTCCCATTTTTTTGAGATTATTTTAAAATCTTGTGTTTTATGATGCTCTCCTGCATCCATACCTTGGAATGAAGACTTGAAATTTTTCTGAAAGTTGTCCTAATTTCAGGTACATTTATTCTTTCTCTTAAAAAAAAAAAAAAATCAAAAATCTGACTTCTTATTTGGCCAAAGTGAGAGCCTCTGAAGTCACACATTCTTAGGGTAGAGGGGGACAGCAGATGGAGAGGTGCTGGTGTTCTCTCTCTGGTGGCCAGCAATAGGACACGAGGAAATGGAGTGAAGCTGCATCAAGGAAAGTTCCCACTGGACATTAGGATAAGGTGCTTTGGTGAGAAGGTGGTGGGTTGCTTGAACAGGCTACCCAGGGAAGTGGTCAGGGCACCAAGCCCATCAAAGTTCAAGGAGCATCTGCGCAACACTCTTAGTCATATGGTGTAGTTTTAGGTCATCTTACGAGTAGCAGGGAGTTGGACTCCATGGTCCTTATGGGTCTCTTCCAACTTGAGATATTCTATGATTCTATGATCTAAATAACAATTTAAAAATAATTAAAACTACTTGTTTTTCAGAAGGAAACTACTTCTAAAGTAGAAAACTACTAGTTTTTTTTTGGAAGACAAAAGTCTTCTGAAGACTAAGGAATATAATAGTCCTTTACTAAAACATGTATAACTACTCTTTTTTTCCCTTTTCTTTTTTTAGTAAGAATGTGTGAACTGCAGGTCAGATGTTTAGAAAAACCCACTAAGTGATCATTTACTTTTTTCCTGAAGCATGGCACAGTTTGTTGTTTCTGTGGCTGCTTGCACAGAAGACTGTGCAGAGAAATAGCAGAATCCAGACTTCCTTCACCAAATAGGAAATCGAAATATGGAACTTTATTTCCTAAGTTTGATTTTTCTAAAGCTGCAAGAAGCAAAGCCACAAGTAACTGTTGCTATGCGAACATATAAGTTATCGCAAGAGGTTAAAATCATGTTGTTCCCCTCCTGTGCTTATGCCTTGTATGTCCAGAGGCCACATGCAGCTCTGATGTCTCAGCTTATGAATACAGATTTGTGTACAGTGTTGTAGTTAGTAAACATAGGGTTAACGAAAGAAGATGAAGCTTATGTGAACTTGAAAACTTTGGTTCAATTCCTAGCTTTTGCCCCAGATATTTTTTATGTGAGCACAGGCAAGACATTTAATCTCTCTGTGTCTCAGTTCCATATGTATAAAACAGGAATGAAAACATGAGCTTTGTCCCACCCCCTTTTTTATCTCATCTATTTAGATCATGCATTTTTCAAGGCACGGACTGTTTCTCTCTCTGTGTGCAGGCAACTCATAGCCCATTGGGGCTCTGATCTCAGATGAGGCCCCTAAGTGCTATTAATGTATAGTAGTAGTAGTAGTAATAATAATAATAACAACAACAACAACAGATGGAATTCAAATTCCGAGAGGCAGCTCTAAGCCATTACACATTCTGGAGTATGAAGTACAGTGACGCCCATTTTCATCAAAGACAAAAGTTAACAGTTTGGCAGGGGGACCGAATTTGGCATTATGTAAGCTGGGCTTTGCAACTTCAAACCATGGTTTTATTTATGTCTTTTTAGGTTTTTTTTTTCTTCCCTCCTTCTTCATGCATTTTAATCTGTAACTGGCACTGTTTTAGAGCTGGCTTGTTGAGGGATCTACCCTGCTGCAAACAACATTCGGAAATCTGAAAAGAAGGTTTCTTTAATTAACTGAAAACCAGAGCCCATAGTCTACTTGATATGAAAAATAGACCAAATTATAGTTGTATTCATAGCCTGCTGGAATGGTGGGTTGTTTTGGAAAAAAAAATGTTTTTAAAGGAGGCTTGCCAAGAAACTGTTCTCTCAGGAAATGATAAATGGCAGTTTGGAGACTGGAATGGCCTGCGCTGTATGTATGTGTCTTGGTAACTGCTGACTCAATCGTGTGTACTCCTGATGGCTCCCACATTCTCTGCACGGGGAATTTACAGTCCTGATTCACAAACTCATTACTGTCCTGCAGTTTTGGTCCTTTACACATGGCCTCCGGATTGTTTTATCTGCAAACAATGCAAACACATTTCTTTAAATTACACTTTAGATAACCTTTTGGTTATCATTACTCTTACAGTACATGCTAAAAACCTTGCTATGTCTTTTCCAAAACTATAGTTTCTCTGAATATATCCTGCCAGGTTTGGTGGTTTCTGTTTGTTCATTTGTTTTGGTTTTTTCTGTTTTTTTTTTAATAGTATGTTTTCCATGAAGTTGTGCAGTTTTAGGAGATTTAACAGAAGAATGAAGGCATGGCTAGAATGTGTATGACAGGGTTATTTTTAACAAGAGTAAAAGAATACGCTGTCTCTATTTGTGCACTGAAGAAAGATCTGCTTTAAACAATGTACCACTTAGTAATGTGAGTTCTTCTCAGTGCTATGTGGTGTGTACTACATCCAGTTACTGTAGGGAATATGTTGTGTGCGAATGGACAAAGCTTTGGTGTGTTCTCTTCTAACTGCTAACAGTGATCTCTGTTTTCAGGCTATTTATATTACCTTAATCCCATTAACATCAATACGTTTACTCCTCATTTACTCAGGGGGGAAAGAGAAGAGAACTGGGACTACTGTATATTTAGGAGACACTGTTGCAGAACATGTCCCTATTCGTGAGCCACAGTGGAGGGACAGAGAGAGGTTCATGGGGTACACAGAGCTTAAGGGGTTATTTTTTTTCTAATGTTGCCTAATGAATCTGATTGAAAAGGGTCACGCAAATTAAAGAAAAAAATTGCATCTACCTGTGCATGAAAATTTATACCGCGTGCTTGTAAAATACAAGATGAAGTACGAATTAAAGAGTTTGAAGATAATTTGACAGAAAATGAATCAATTAATTGCCTTTAACTTGAATGTTAGAGTTCCTAGGCACCTTATGAAGAAATTTAGCATTCATGTAGGAGGCAATTGTGAAACTGCTGGACACTTAGAAGATCCCTTCTCTGCCGTTGCTCCATTATTTTTCTGCCCTTGCTCCTGTTCTTTGCTGTCTCTGAACAAATGCTTCTCGCACTCCTGTTTTAATTACCCCGCTGTATGGTGCTGCCATGCAGAGCAGCTGTGGAGACCCCTGCCCATGCAGGTGGTGTTCCTTGCCTTTGGGAGAAATGGTGCTACTTTTACGTGGAGGATAGCACAAAAGCTTGGACTGTATTTAACTGAAGGAAGCACCTACCTAGAGCAGCTTTCCGCTCTGTGATTTGCTGGTGAGAAATCTGCCGATGGGTGTTAAGTGCTGCCTGACAGGTTAGGAGAAGAGGAATGTGAAATGCAGGTATCTCTGCCGCCTCTGACCAGTTAGATGCTGGTGGTCAGGTTATCTACCATTGACTCTTCAAATTTTGCATACTGAGCTGAAGAAGTACCAACACTGATTAGCATCAGTGTAGCAAGAACCATCTCGTGAGAACTGCAGATGACTTCAAACAGAGAACTACATCAGTGGAAAAAGTGAATACTGACCTTGACATTTGAGTTTTAGCATCATTTTAGGTAAATATATAGCACCTACAAATCACAAAGTGAATAAAATTGTATTATTTGACATTGCTAACATGCTTACAAGTTTTGCTGGGTCAGGTGTTGGTATGCAATGAGAGACAGTAAAAATTGTCATTTACATGAAAGTCAGAAGAACGTATGCTTAAATCTAAAAATTTCAACAATGGTATCTGATTACTCTCTTAGTTTTCTCTCTTAATTCAAATGCTCTGGACTGTGTTCTTGTACCCAGCAATGAGGTGTTACAGTCTTTCACAGTTAGAGACTTCAGAGAGTGAGTATATCTCCAGGGCTGCCTAGTTTTGCAGGATCAGAATGACTGCTCTAGCAGTATAATGATGTCTGTCTCCTGGGGTGGCTGATTTAAAACCTTTGCCATGAGCAATGACCTCCAAGTGAGTGAAGTGCGTAATTAGTACAGGTGTTGCTGTACTAACAAAAGCATTTTTAGGTTCTGGGACTGTTTGCAAAGATTGAGTTCATGTCATTTTCTGCACATGGCAAGCTTCTTTGTCCAGCACTGATATACAAGCCCTAAATTAATGGTAGAATTATAAATAGACCATGGTTTCAATACATCAGGAGAGAAACCTCATTTTGACCTCTCATATTGTGCAATCACCGTTATGGAAAGTTGTAGGCTATGTGTTTCACATATGCTTTCTTCTTCCCAAGTACATGGATCTTCCTCACTGACAAGCTCCCTGGGTGTGAAGGGCACTCAAAGAGTAAGGGAAGGATTAACACCTTGCAGCACTGTGTCACAGTGACAAAGTTTGACCTATATGAAGTATTCGTATGGAAACATTTCTCTGGAAATTTACACTTATTCCGACATGTCTGTTGTATGTGGCGAACCGCTGTGATTTAAAGAAGCTGCTTCTTTAGCCAGAGGCTTATTTTGCTGTTGTATTAGATGCTCTGTTGTACTGCAGCAGGGGAGGAAAAAAAAAAGAAGGAGGGGAAAAAAAATAATAAAGAAACAAAGAATCAAGACAAAGCGATATTTTAGATGATGTGTCTGTATGTCTGCACATCATCTGCAGGCCGTGGATTTATTAGTTTTTCAGTCAGTAGAACTGTTATATAAATAATGCATATCTGAGCTGGTCACACATGGTCTTCTCACTCGCACATGTACACTGTGAGTCCTTGGCTGAGCCAGAGAGGAGTAAGTGCAGCCAGACCTTCTCTGCCTTCTCTGTAAATCAGCTTTTAAAATGCAGTGTCAGACACTTGTGTTGTCATGACAGTCCATGACCCATCTTGAAAGATGCATCGGTGCGGTTATTGTGGGGTTTTCAGGCCATGTGGGTGCTGTTCCTGCCTCAGCCATCATTTTCTGCAGGACTTCAGGCAGGTCATTTGACCTTCCATTCTTTCCATTTCCTCAGCCATGAGTGCTGGGTATCATAAAGCATTTTGAGGCTTGGAGGTCAAAACTGAAAACAGAAACACATAATCTTTTTATCATTTGTATTATTCCCCCGGTCATTCAGAATCTATCTTAAAACATACGTATAATTTGAGATCGTTTCTGTATTTGAAAAGACTGTTGATTGAATACATAAATCAACAATGCAGATACTATAAAGTAAAAAGGAGCAACATATACCTGAAAGGAACTTTGTTACTTGAGACTGAATCAAACTCCTTTCACATTTCAAAGTAGATGTGTCAGAGCTAAAATTGTTAGCTAAATCACTTAAAATCATCCATGAAAATGGATGAAAATGTCTTAATTCAGAATGATATTAGCATTTTAATCTGCAAAGTCTTAGTAGATGCTATCTGACAACTTTTTTCCAAAGCCTGCAATGATTAGGGATGAATGAATTTCTTGACTGAGTAGCTGATTACTCTCTCAGACTGGAGGAAGAAAAGATACTACTTACCAAAAGAGATTAGCAGACGAAAGAAAATAAATAACTCCATAGTAAACTCTTTCACTCTTTCAAAGAAAATACGCAAAGGGAAAATAAGAAATGCCTGCAGCTAAACCCGTTTGTGCAGTGATACCCAGATGTTCCAAGTAAAGCACGGTCTGGCTGCGGTGAGCACAAGGGCTCAGTCTGCAGGAGGAGGAGGCTGCAGCTTGCTTCAGAGAGCAGCGTGCTGATGCTCTGCTGTTCCCTCCTGGTGTGCCACTGTCAATGAAGTCCTTCCTGACTGATGCCCAAAACAAAGTTGGTCCCTCTGTGATGCTGAAGAAGATATCCTCTAGATGAAAATTAAAGTGATGTCTCTCATCACCTGCAACCACTGAAGATGCTGTAGCACTCTTTGTCTGTCACAGACAAGGTTGGGTAGCTTCTTTCTAGCACTGTGGTGTTCTCCTGTGGTTTCTGCACATCGCAGCCCCTTGTTTCCCATCTGTAAATGCTGTGGAGTGTTACTGTGTGCTGTGAAACAGATGCTGCCTCCCATTGCAGAGGAGCTTCATTTTGTTATTGATTTAACAGGGACTAGTGCAGCCCTTAATGGTAGGGGCTTGAGGAGAAAGATCCAGCTACATATTCCTGCTCCTCCTTTGTGCAGTTGATAACAGTTCTGGTAGCGGGTGGGAGTGGAGAAGGGAAACGTCAAACCTTTATGTGCAAAACTGTCACCACCTCTGCCTGAAGGATCTTCCAGTATTTTATCGTGTCTAGACTGCAAGTACTGTGTTATCATGTGTAGAAGCCTCCTTTATCATACGATAAAATTGCAAAGCCCAAATCCTTTTTGTTTTGAACAGTAATGATCATCATTATCTTAAGTGTGAACAATCCAGGCTACTGCCTGTGAATCAGAAAAACAGCAAAAGGTAGATGCACATCTAACATCTGCAGCTGGGCAGATCATTTAGTCTTCAAGCCTGTCATGATGATTGATCAGCTAGGAAAGACTGTGAACCTTTTGCTTCCACCACTGCACAGTCACTTGCCCTTCCAATAGATCCACTCTTTGAGTTGTGGTTTACCAGTCCAAATAAATGCCCAGCCTGGCTCTATTCCTAGAATAATCTGTTGACAAGGAAAGGCACTAAGGATTTTTTAATTATGTTTGTCATCCATTAAGTTTTTCAAACACATTATTTTATCAGAAACATTTGTTTATTTTTACAATTATTATAGCTTAAAATGTTATGGAGAAGAGCCTTGATATTTTAACTGACTCCAAACCAGAGGGAAACCTGCAATGGAACCGGTTTGGAAAGTCAACCCATGCAGAATTTGTTACCAGCAGCAGGAAAACACTTTGTCTCTTAGTTTTAAAAATGTGTCAGGTCTCCAAAGCATATGGAAATTGGCTTAAAGCCATAAGGTTGTATTTAAGAAAAAAAAAAAGCGTCTTTAAAATCTACTTTTTGAGACCTCGGTGTACACTGAAGACCTGTTTTGAAGTCTTTCTCTGCAATAATGTTGGTTAGAAGCTAACTCTGAAAATTGAAGCTGGTATTCTCACATCGCTGGCTGGCTTCACAACTTGGAATTTAAAGAAAATATCTGAAACTACAACATGCGTAAAAAAATAATCACTTTGTTTTCCCAAAATTCAACTGGCAGAGCTGATGAACTCCTGCAGGCATGGTAATGACTTTGTATGACCCATGAAATTTGACTGAAAACCCTTCTTCATTAGCAGTTGGCTGCCTTTGTTGTAGTTTTACTTCTGGTATCCGTAAGATGTGCTAGTTTGCCTTTATGGATAATGCCATGACAGCCAACAGGCAGTTTCTTTTCCTTTTAAGCATGAGTTTCCACTGGTAAATGTGTTAGGTTCTAGTTCACTCATTGGTTATTTGCTAGCTTATGATTGATTGTATATGCCTCCACTTTTTGAAGTGATCAATAAATGAAAGCAATACAGTTTTGGAGTGTGCAAGGTAACTTTGCTTTAGGGGGTACAGAGCACCTGCATCTTCTCTGGTTTTCAGTGCTTTTGCTGGGTGCCTACATTTCTAAAAAATGAAAGCATTTTTATTTTTAGATCGTTCTGAAGGAGATTTTTCCAAGGATATGATTTCAGCAGGAGTGAATGGCGGTTGGAAGGGCCAGGAGAGTAGAGTGGGCTCAAAGACATTTTATCACCGATAGATTTCACCTCTGATCTCTGGGCAGCTCCTGGGAATTAGAAGTGCCTGTGGAATTGTGTGTGGTTTTCTTTCGTTCCACTGAGCTTCCCACTGAAATTTTCTGTCATGCATCTGTGTCTTTGTAAAGCTTAATGCAATGACAAAACAAGAGGAGCAGACTCAAGGACACAAGAATACGACCCTAGTTTATTGTGTTCAGAATGGGTGCAAACTTGCCACCTTATCTATCACCAGGATTCTAATCCTCAAATGCCATGGCCCATAAATGACTTCTCTGTAATAACATTTATCAAAGTGTTTCTGGTCTAATTATTTATGCTGAGCTTGTTCTCTAAAAATTTCTCTTGAAAGAATCTTTTTAAAGATTTTTCTTTTGAAAACAAATTCATGACCACATCAAACAGAGATTCATGTTGCCGTTGGTTTAATTACCATCAGCCCTCAGGGAATCTCAAAACTCACTGTTGTTATAATTGCTTCTCTCCTTTTCTCTCCCTCACTCCTTTTCCCCTTCCATTTTTGACTGCTGCAGAAGCCATCATATGGTTATTAATTCTTTTAAGCTCATTTTAGGTACAAAGGAGTGTATATTCTATTTTGCCCATATAGTAACTATCAAATAATAAATCATGAGTACATTACAGATGCTAAAAAAGGAGCTGGCCAAAAACCTGTTTTTGAAAAACAAGTCTAAGTCATCTTGTTTTTTAACATTTCAAGCAAAAAGCAGATAGTGGTGCCCTTCTGTACTTACACCATGCCATAAGATCAGATCCCTAACCTGTGGATGTGCCTCACTTCCAACAAAAAAAAAACAAACCAGTGCACCCAGTCTGGCTTTATTCCCTTTAAAAAGCTGTATGGATGCCTCATGTGGGTGAATGTGAAACATAACATAAGCGATGCTGACCTAACTTGATGTGATACATGGCATATTTGCTTTTAAAAGAGCAGCAGTCTCAAATCTGGTTTGAATTAGGAAAAGTGTTTGAGAGAAAGAAAGGAAAAAAGGAACCGTTTCATAGCAGGCATCTGAAAACTAACAGTTTGAAGGAAGAAGGAAAAATTGTCAGGCAAAATGTATCAGTTAAAGATGAAAAATGTATTTCTAACACTGGGGATTATGAACGTATATCTTATTATTTGTTTGGTTTGGGTTTTTTAACTAAAATCTTGGCAAATTAAGTGCATACTATGATGATCCAGAACGAGAACAGCTACTCAATGGTGAAATTATCAGCAGTACTCCAGCAAGAGGTTATTAGTCATAGTCCCAGTATCATACAAGAGCCAGAGCCAAGCATTCAAGAAGCAAAACATTCCCCTTTGGAGAGAGGTCAAGATTAGTCACTTTTGTTTTCTTTAATTGGTGAGGATGGCAGTGGGGGTTGGGCTGGTTTGGGGTTTATTTTGTTGAAGAGTTTGGGATCTATTTTTTGCTAGTTGGGTCCTTTGCTTTCTTTTTAACCCTAAAATTTTGTAAATATGCCACTGTTCCACACTGGAAACAGGAATCTACAACTAGGAGAAAGCTGTTGTCTGATAGCCAAACTTCTGACAACAAAAATATGGGGTGATATTCAGAGGCTGTATTGCCATGATTAAACCAGCAGAAAGAGTCCTCCAGAGGCAAGTACCGTGGGGAGTTCTCTTCACATCTGTGGAACTCAGGCATCTGAAATATAAGTGCCTGTTAACTGAACAGAGAGTCTGTCTTTCCCTTGCAGATAGGTACTGGGGTGCTCAACTGGAAGGACACAACGTAGGAGAGTTTTGCTGACGAATGTGATTGGAAATGAGAGAGCCATCAGTTTTCCAACCTTCTGTCTCATTAAAACACAGAAAAGTGCTTTGAAGTTTTCTTTGAGATCTGAAGATCTGCCCAGGACAGGGGAAAATATTTTTGAGGTCTTTTTAGAGCTTCTCTTTCCAAATTGAAGCTAAAGATGTTTAGCATATCTGGAGGTGGGCCATTAACTTTACTGCCTCAGTTTTCCCCACTTTGTGCTAGCAATAATAGTACACAGCTACTGCAGTGTCCTACTGTGTAGGTACACAGAGGTTCACACAGTGCTTTGGATATAAGATTCACTAATTACCGCTACTTATTATATAACTATATCCAAACTATTGCATCAAAATAAGGAGCTTTTTTTCCTAGTTTCTTTGGTCAATACATCCCTTATATTTCTTATTGTCTCAAGACTGTTTGATGTCCTCCACAAGGCTCCATTTCGAAAACTCTTTATGATGATGGTGCTAGATGGATGTCCAGTGATTTTTGTGGATACATAAATGCTTCATACTTTTGGTATCATTGATTCACTTGGAAGGAAAGAATCCCTGTCGTCTTGCCAACTTGTGTCTTATTTTTAAATGGAAATGGAGGACAGTTGTGTCTGGTCAAAGAGAGATTATTTCCTGAAGGTGGGGCTACAGTAGATGGAGTTAAACAAATTCTTGAACAATCTAGAGTATTCACTTAATAGGACCACGGGGATTTTATCTTCTTTAGTAGCTTCTGATAAAAGTTATGTTTAGAGACAAGACCCTAAACTTTCACTTTCCTGTCTTCATCCAAGGAGAGAAAAACTGTGCTCCCTTGTTCATCTACTGTTACTCTGTTAGTTTAGAGGAAAGGGTTAAAAAACTAAATATCTGACCTTTGTAATATTTTTTAGAAAAAAAAATGCTGTATCCTGAGGCTGTGCTGGGCCAAAGACTGTAGATTTTGGACGCTGTCCTAACTTGAAAATTTCCATATGTTTTAAGTCTTGTCTCATTTATCTACACCAAGAGTCAACCACAAATTTTAATTGCTTGGCTATAGCCCTCTGGATGCCAGATCGATGTGTGAGTGTTGTGCACATCTGGGCATGTGCTCAGTCCTGTGAGGCCAGCAGGGCTGCCCTTGGGGAGCAATGAGCAGGCAGAGGGGCTTCATGGCCCAAATCTACACCTAGAGCTAAAGAAAGATTCTCAGGAAGAGCTGATTTCCAGTGGTTTGGGAGTTTTAAATAAGCCAAATATTTTTGCAAGTTGTTAATAGCAACAACGAAAGCTCTGAACGGAAGCCATTGTTCTCAGCTCTCTCTTCTCAAGTAGGAGCCATGTCCAGACTCTGCTTCTTGCCATCTCCTCCAGCCACATCCATCATGGTCCTCATTTCTGTCTCGCCTAGCAACATTTTAGGTCATCTCTTTCTGACTTTTTTTGCCCTCAGGCATTTCTGAATCCTCTTCTCTTCTAAAACAAGCACAGCCCCAAAAGCTTTCCAGCTTTTGAGGTCTTGTACTCTATAACCATCCATGGCCAAGTGTATTTCAGTCTCCTGTAACTTAATTTTTCCATTTGCCTGTGTCTTACCAACCTCCTTGTTAGAAGAAGAGCTATATATTCATCCTACCTGGCTTCCTTTAGTCAAGCAGGAAGTTAGGCTCAGATAGTTTTATGAAGGTGACATATAAAAACCAAATCAACTCGTATGTTTTTAACTTTTGATTTCTATTTATTTCTCATAATCTTTAAGATCTTAAACGAATTGCTGTCTTATGTAAGCACAGCATCTGTTGCCACTTGTGTCTGTGTAGGTCTTGATTAATAGACCTCTTGTACCTGAAGTTTTGCCTGCTGCTGGTCTGCAGCATTTATACACATAGGGATTATGTATATGAGTTGCGCATAATTGGCTGGAAATAGTCAAAGATAGCTGTGAAGGTTTCTTTTCTATTGTGTAACATCTTTTTCAGCTACTGCTGTTCTGAAGGCTGTCTCTTGATTTTTGTATGAGGAAAAATGGCAGTATCATGAAAGAGGCAGTTATAAAAAACTGCTGCCAATATTCTGCATTTGGTAACATATATGCTGTATTTTATATTGTATTGTTTATTCAATCACAAATTACTGAAGTGGCTTTCTCGTATCAGTTTTTCAGTTTTTGACCTATCAGAACATGTATTTTACTATTGTCAGTTTCAAATAGAGTTCAAGGGAGACATCTTATCTGAAAAATGGCATTATGGTTGTAATCTCCACTCTTTTAAGAATCCTGAAAATCCACATGAAAGTGGAACTGAGTGAATAGTTAACCAGAGATGTCAAATTTCCAGAAGCTTTGAGGAAACTTTTAGAAAAACATTTTTTTCTTTGGGGAAAAAGACACTTGGAAAGGAAAAATAATTCTCTGCAGTATAGTTACTTGGTTATCAAAATGGGTTTCCTCATTCTAATGGAAAGAAAGAACGCATAAATCAACCCTGTCACTTCTCCCATTTCCTATGGCTTCAGCATCTGGTACCCTAAAGTTTGTGCTCCACAGTCAGGACAAAATTATTCAAAGCAACAAAAATTACTTTAAAATGCCACAAGTGTTATAGTCAGTAACCAAGTGGCCACATACTGGTGTTACCAGTTTTTTTTACTTCCCAACATAATTAAGAAAAATGTGTGACAAAACTGAGTTTCTATGTGGTGCATGAGGAATTTACTATGCCAGGCCAAACCCTTTTTTAATATCAGTTCACTGATGTCAAGGTAACTTCTGGAAAATCGGAACCATCAACTGGCTTATAAATCCTGGTTGTTCCTGAGCTCTGACCTTGACTCAATGACTCAGAAGTTTCCTCCCAATCCCAGGTCCCTCTGTTGAAAGCACAGGCAGCACACCCTGATTAATGGTGAATTATCAGCAGCCATTTAAGGGTTACTGCTGCTACTGCTAAGAGGTTTTCTGACACTTTTGAGAAGTGTAGAAGTATTTTACTATAAAAACGCAGAGTAAGATGAGACCGGCAACAGTCTCAGTTTACCGAAAAAAAAACCAGAAAATTCTTAGTATCTCAAAGTGAAGAAGAGATTGGCCTTGATAGCTTTATGCATGATTTTAGGACACAGTGTGTAGCAAAAATCTTTCTTTCTAAAGATGCTTTTTGTCTCAAAGTTATCCATTTTAGTTGTCAGTTAAGACAGTGGTTACAGTGTCTAAAATTTTCATTGACTAGAAAGTGACTTGTCACATGTAACCCTCAAAACCTGTTAATTTTGCTACTCAGAAGCTCAGCCTTTATATTTTTCTAGTGATCTTACACTAGAGGAGAGTGTTTTCTCACTGGCTCCACTTCTTCTATCCTTCCTTCAGACACCGCACACATACTCCCTTCTTTGGCCAACTCTCAAGAGAAAGTACAGACAGTCTGGAGAACAAATCTTCCTTCATGCAGATTACACTCTCCTATAAACACCTCAGCAATGGGTATATAACCTCCAGCAAGAGTGCTGCCTGATTTCTGGCAACAAAATAAATTATTTGAAGCCAGAAGCTCTGATTAGGGGATTTGCGAGAATCTGGGATCTTGGGAACTGTAAACGGAAGGAAGACTCATTCCATAATATTTGAAGAGTCCTGTATCTGAAGAAAGAAACTTTATTTAATAATAATGAAATTATTAGTCTGTGATGCCACTATTATAGGTATAAAGAAGCGTTCAAAGTAAATCCTCTGTGAATATTCTCATACCTATCCCTGAGCTTCTCTGAAAAGCCACTCCTAACATCATATATGTTGCTGTCCACAGGGCCCTCAAAACTAAACCATTAATTTTTAGAAATATTGAGATACCAAAATATGTAGAAACTTGGCAAGAAGAGGAGCCAGGTAAGCAGCTTTCTGAAGCTTCCTCAAAGATTCTCAAGTACACTGCTTAAACTGGATGGATCCCACTGAAAAAAAAAAACGTGATTTATAACCACACCTTCATTTGCAGAACACAGTCACTGTTTTCTGAAGTATTGCTGATACCAGTACCTTCCTTCATATTGTTGCCATTAACAGGTGTCATAAGTTCTAGAATATTTTTTGCCTCTTATGTTTTCTTCAGCTGAGTCATTAGTGTGTCTGACAGTGGTTTTGTTAACAGAAAGGGCGTTTTTGTACATTTTTCTGAAATATAAAGCTAGCTCATTACTGAGTGTAGTACTGAATAGTGAATACAATAAGGACTCTATAGAACACTGCTTATAAGGTTGCACAGATGAAGAAAGCATCATTTTCTTTCCCTAGAAGTTTGCCACACTGTAGAACAATAGGGTCCTCCTTATTAAGAGGCCACCAGCAGTGACAAATACACAACGATCTCCCCGTCATCTTCAATTATTTTGAAAAAGTGCCTTAAAGAGTTGGCTCCCTTTGAGCTAAAAAGCTGTACCCACAGGAATGAATGCTACTCAAGATAAGTCAGGGTAGCAGGCTTGGGAGTCTAATGTTGGAAAAGTAGTTGAAATTTTCATTTATCACATTTTAATTCAGCCAGTCGTAGCTTGCATTCTGGTTTTTCTCTTCTTCTTTAGCAGCTTCCTGCTCAACTTTCTGTACTAAGAACAAGCACAGTCCCCCTGAATGCACCAAGTGAGCACTGTGCTGAGAAAAAAATCTCTTGATTAAGCAGAAATTATTTGTTTAATCAGTCAACCATGTTAAGAACATAGGTAGTTATAAACCACCATTCTGTCCAAAGGGACTATGATTTTTACCCCTAATATTTACTTTTGACATCTCTGAGAATGAGAAAGAAGGCAGATGAGACAGCTTTAATCAACATCATTAATCAACCCTGATCCCTCCAGATCATGAAACAGTGCTTGGCATAACTTGTTAGTAATTTGTGGTCTTTGTGGCCTAAATGATGCCAAACTCCTGATTTTGTCCTTTGGTTTCCCCAGTATCCTGAATATCCATGGCTGAAAATAGCGTTCCCCTCAGCTCTGTAATTCCGCCTGTCCTTGCTCCTTCACAGTAAATCCCTAAGTAAGTTTGGGGAGTGGGTCTCCAGAGTGCTGCTCTTTAGTTCTCCATTTCAGGGGTGCACGAAGGAGGCTCTCCTCCAGATGTCCCTGGAGCCACTTGGGTTTCTTTGGGTTTTTTGTTTCTAAAAGCAAGGAAAGAAATGTATTGTTACAGTTCGTGTTCTGAATCATACCATGAATTTGCTATGAATGCTTAAAATTACAGGTCATTTTAAATGGATATAATATGAAGATCTGGAGAATTTTAATAGATAAATTGCTCATTTTATTTTTGTCTCCTCTCGTCACAAGAACGGTCTCTGTCTTGTTCACTAACACATCCTGGATTGCCTTCGTTACCTTTATAGAAGTTGGCATGTCATTCTATATCCTGTTGAAGGGGACTGCTTCTCCTGAAAATGTGACCTGAGAGGACCCTGTGGTTTATAGGCACTGCGTCATCACCACTAGTCAGTTGTGTGGGGTGTCAGAGTACTCAGGTGCCTCTGTGAGTTCTTGAGGAATAGCAAAAATCTGTTCTGTAATGTAGCTACATTTGTTCCTGATGTGCCGCTTAAAATTTGTGCTCTAATCCTCCAGTCTTAGCGAAGTACTGTTTGGTTTGCTGGGTTTTTTGCAGTGCACTGCTTGGATGGGACTGTTTTATTCATTTCCAAGAGCTAGGTTCAAAACTTGTTTAAATCTGTTTCTCTCCATCTGTGCTTAATCTATGTTCCTTGGATCTTTTTGAAAAAACCTTATCTTGGAGGATGGAAAAATCTTGTTTTCATACAATATTTCAGTAAGACTTAGGAGTAACAGTGCTGTGTAATTTCTGAAGAGTTTCAAACCCTGCTTCCTCTCCCCAACAACTATAAAATACGAAGGAAATTATTTGCATATAAAGAATCTGATCATCCAAACATCATGCCTCTAATGAAACATAAATCAGCTAGAAAGAGCTTACTTCGTTTTTCCTAAAAGAAACAAATCAGTCTGAGTTATTTTTCTACATAATTAACACTGTTTGCTGTTTTAAGTAGAGGGATCAGAGTTGTCCAAAGCAGTTAAGATTATAGCAACATCAGCAGTTTTTGTGTTTGCTTTACTTTTATTCATTCTGGCATCATAGCTAATTTCTAATCAAGTAAATGTGTTTGAAAGTATAATTCAGGGGAGATGATACACTTCTCCATGGTAAGTGCATAAAGCTGGTTTAATAAAATGAGTGAGATTTTTCTAGTGGGTATAATTATCTCTGCAGCAAACAAGTGAATGATCTATTTCAGGATGTGTGTTCGGATGACGACGACCAGATTGGGAATGTTAATAAGCAAGGCTGTTCACCAATAAGCCTCTTATTCTTGTACATCAGAGGCCTGTGATGACAGTAGAAGTCGCCTTCAGGTGGCTTTTAATTCTCTCTTTCAAATGTCTGATACTTTAGGCAGAAGACACCCCTTTGGCAGAACCAAGGATGGGGGACCATCATCCCATTGACATCTCATTTGCCAATGTCATCCTTTCCGATCCAGCCCCAAGAAGCATGAGCAGAGCAACGTACAGAAATCCAGGCTGCTCCTTCTCTTGTAATATCCAAATAATATTTTACTATTTGGGATTGACAATTCAGTCCAAAATTGATCCAGAGCCTGCTGAAGTCACTGGAGGTCTGTGATTGCCAAAAACTACCACTGACTTCAGCGTGTCTTGGAACAAGCCCTTCACAGGCACAGGACTCCCTGAGAAATGCTTTGCTTTGTTGGGAAGCAAAACTCATTAAACAACAATTAAACACAACCAGATATCTGGACCTCTCTCCACAAAAGCTTTGCGGCTTTAGAGGCCTACCCCAATAAGCAGGAACGTAGAAGATGAAGGTCTTTACTTTTAACTCACATGACTCAGCTCAATAGTAATTAGCTTCTGCCTCTGCTTCCATGGGCCTCCTGCACTCCACAGCTGCAGCAGCCAAACCTTGTTCCCTAGAAAAAATTAGACAATTATCTCTGGGAATTTATTTCCCAGCAGGAATATTCACATCTCACTTCTCTCCAGTATTTCATCACCAAGATGCACAGCTGTTGAAGGGCTGTCCAGATCTCAGTCCAATCTACTGTCATGTTCAATAGCTCCTCACTGCAAGAGTTTCATAAATGCACATTTTCCAGATATATCTTCGGTCTGTGTTTCCTCTGGTAATCCCTGACTGGAATCACAAATTAAGAAATACATATATATATATATATAAATCCCCATGTTAGTTTAGAATAACTAGCAAAAATACATTTATTGTTAGAGAAAGAGTTGTCCTTTGGGCTCTGAAGATAGCTATTTGTCTGCAGATTTCCACTACAGTCCTTCCAGCACAGCTGTCTCAGAAAGCAAGTGGTACCTGGGCAGTGGGGATGGAGGAATGAGAGATTTTTCAGGCTACACTATAGCTGATTTGTACTGTCACACTTGGAGCATCATGAGTCTGCCATCTGTGATGGGCAGCACTTGGGCAAAGCGTGCTGTTTTTGAAGGGAGAGAATAAGTAGTGAGGAAATTAAAACCTGATGATCTGCTCAGTTTTCCATCTACATTTTCTTCAAGAAATCTTGAACTTATATGTTCTTCAGCTTCCTCATTTGAAGAATCTCGTCTTTCAACAGCCATTTCCATCCAGAATTACTAGTGTTTCATGTACCATGTAGGGTGCTTTGCCTAATGTTTTCAAAACCAGCTGCAAAGTATAAATCTCTGGCACCTCATATTTTTAAATCACTGTATCTGCTTCCCTACCAGTTGTACAAAGTGTTTGAAAAAAACAGCATTTTCTCTACGGTGGAAAAACATTTTAGTCTCTGCTGAAATCCTCCAGGTTTGTTGATGTTCTGCTCAGCCTTACTGTCTTTTACTATCCTGTGTGATACTTGGATGATAGCCAGGTACATATAAATTGCTCCCACTCATGCTCTCTCTGGCGGTTTTATGTGCCTTTCACTACTTTCTAGCAGATATTTCAGGCAGAAATTTATTCCTATCACGGGTTTTTTTGCACTTACTTTATTTTCCCTTTTTAAAACCTATGACATCTTTTTGCCTAAAATTTACTTAGTGTTTGGGGATCCCTGTAGTCAGAGACTACAATGGCAAAATCATGGCTTTCTCATTAGGCTTGCAGAAGCAAGCACGAGGCCATAGGACAGACTCGCTGCCGAATTTCAATGCTTGCCATGCCAAGGGGCAGAGAGTGGACAAGACTTTGAAGCAGGAAGAGCCCATCTTCCCCTCAGGATGTTTGGCTCAGTACATTGGAGGCAGCACAGAGAAGAGGCTTCCCGTGCCAGTTGAAAGGGAGGGCACAGATTACTTCTTGACTGGAAAATGCAAGAAACCAGAGACTGAATCTGTGCTGCTCCTAGAAACATTCTGTTCTTTATTTTCCTCTGAGGACCGCAAAGGTACACCAAATAGAGTCTAAATTTTGGACAAATCCATAACCTAGTTTCTATTGAGTATCCTGTTTTTTCATTATATTTTCTTCTTAAGGCTAGAAGAGCAGAAAGAGGGAAAACAAAATAAATAAATAAATGAGCTTCTATCTAAAGGCAGAAGAAAATCAGCATTATGGATTGAAGTTGAGCCTTCCCCAGTTGAAAAATCAACTTTTACCCATCTTAGGAGAGTTTCTGGCTTGCTGTGAATCCTGTCATTCAAAAGGCAACTCTAGCAAACACTGTGTCATTAGGGGAGTGTAAAACTGAATCATGATCCACTCCCAGCCCTTGCCACAGACCCCAGCTGCTCTACACTCACATTGACAAGAATATCTGTGGACTATTTTGTAGTCTGAGCTGGTAATTGGACCCAAATGTAACAAAGAGCATCAGTCAGTCCTAGCTTAGAGTTGATTAGATCATTGCAAATAGAACAGATCTTTACTAGAACATATTGATATTATTAAGGCATATAAGCATGTTAGAAGTTTATCATGTTTTCAAAATATATGGACATAATAATAACAAAACCCCACAGAATCTCAGTTCTGAGACCTAGTTCTCTGCTCCAGCGCTCCTCTTCAAAAGCCCATTTGTCATTCATTCATCCAGGTATAAAATGAGTGTGAAAGTGCATCTCAGGGGTGAGTATTAACAGACCTGTCCTCATCCAACTTGCATTAAATTCATAATGCCCTATTTGATGAACTGGGAATCTGTGGCATCTTCATAAGGGTTGTTGTGATCCTAATTAAGAAAACTGTCATTGTAATATTGCGTTTTTATTGCCCTGTTTGTTACAATTTTCTCATGTGCTGCTGTTAAATAAACCTTCTCTTTGTCTTTTTATAGGTTACACAGATGGACCAGAAGCTGAACCTCATTACAGACATGCTGCATCATCTGATTTCCCGTCAGCAAGGGGATCAAGGGAACAACAGATCACCTCAGAGAGGCCACAACGTCAATTCGGATCTTTTCCTCCCTAATAATACCCTGCCAACCTATGAGCAACTCACAGTACCAAGAAGAAATGAAGATGATATCTCCTGATGTAGTATAAGTTTGGGTTGGGTTCTTCCCACCTTTGTCCTTTAAATGAGACTGAATGTTGAGAACTTGGAAGGAATTGAGTTCATCAGCCATCCAAGAAATCACGCAACCATTGTATCTATACCACTAGTCTCAGATATGTTCTTCTAAAGCCGCTCAGAATAGCCAAAGGATTGCCAGGCTGCCTTCTACCAGGCAAAACTTACTGAAGTTGATTTTGTTCATGAACAAATTATCACAACTCGTTATTTCTCAGAAAGACCAAAACAATGTAAAGACAGGCAAAATGGCAAGGATTTAGAGCTCCTTCAATAATAATAATAGTAATAATAATATTCTAATAATACTTGAACTTGGATAGAAAAAGCGCATTCTGTTTATGAATCTGCAGATAGCAATATATTTCTATTACTAAGGTTTTTAAAACAAAATAGAATAACTTATGTTGGTTTTATTGTATAAATATACACTAACATTCTAGAAAATGACAAACCGCATACTGAATGATTTTCTTTTTCTGTTTTATTTTAACATCGCTACATAAACAGTTATCAGATAATGACGAGGGATTTAAAATCTGTTTTTCTTCAGGGAGGAACTAATCCTTAATCTGGAACAATACTATTTATAATAGAAAGTGCTACAGATTTTTTAAGATAGCAGTTTTTCATGGGGAGACAATGAAGTATTACATAGGAAAAAATATTCTGCTTTCTAGAAAATTGTTGCCAAAGAATTTATGTATAAGTAGAAACACAGTGGTCTGAATGTACTTGTCCTGAAACAGCTTTTTTAAAAAAGGGTGGCAAAGTACTTCTTAAATCTACTGGGTTTTAACTGCAGTCGCCTAGAATAGTGCAAGAGGCTGAAGTGACTGGACTTGCTGGTCAAGTGCTTGAGCTGGCCACTTACTGAGCATCCATAATCCTCACAGGAATCGAGGCCGCAGTTCAGGAAAGCATCTCTCCTCCAAACAGCACATACGACAATTTGAACAGTTTAATGCAGGGGTGTCAAACTCATTTTCACCAGGGGCCACATCAGCCTCACGGTTGTCTTCAAAGGGCCAAATGTAATTTTAGGAGTTTATAAATACATACTTTATACATACCTACTACTACATACATGACATTCAGCCCTTTGAAGGCAACCACGAGAGTGATGTGGCCCCTGGTGAAAATGAGTTTGACACCCATGGTTTAATGGATAACATCTTGAGAAATTCAGCTACCTACAGGGGTCATTTGGTATTGAGAAGTGCCGGCTCTAAGATAGAGGACTGAGGGCCTGAGCTACAGCTGTCGGAGCTGAGCCACATTACCCCATGTGACACTTGCGACAGAGCCAGCAGCGTCTGGCTCAGTGTGATTTTTCACATACAGAACATGAGCAGGATTTGGGCTTTGATTACTAAGGTTGAAATTCAGCCCTTGCAGATAGTCAGCACCTGCATCATACCAGCCCTGCTGTGAACATGGAACATAGTGTCAGGGAAAGCTATTTAGTCCAGCATGGTGGTGGTGGTGGCAACCCAACACCGCTGGCAAAAGTGGGAGATGTAGACGAATGTAGACAGATTTATCAGCCCTTGCACTTTGAGCATCACACCCACCCAGTGCACCCCATTCCCCTCACTGCAGAGCCTGTACCCCACTGCGGACCCTTTCCCTCTCCTGGAAAACTGACGCCCTAAAGCCTCGTAACTTTGCACAGCATTTAATATCACCAGTCTTTAACATCTTTGAGCAGTCTGAAATACTGATGTGTAACGAAGTGAGATCGCAGAGAACCTTCTCAGAGTGCTGCTCATATTCCAGGCGTTCTTTTCAACATTGAATCTTTTTCACTTGGCCTGCAGAGAAAAGTATACTATATTCAACTCTACAGATTACATTACAATTATAAATGTTAAGGATGTAGAAATTTACGGGCATAAACAGGAATTGTATCTGACATTATGTTTTATAGAAATCAAAATTATTGTCATGATTTTGAACATTTTTTAAATGAGATTCAGTATGTAATTTCAGGTTATCAAACAGCCTGTTAATTTCCTAATAAAATACAGGACAAGAGAGACATGTCTTTTGGTTGTTCTAGAATCCAGACACTTGATACACACAAGAAAGTTGTTGGCTTTGCTTTTCTTTTTTCTCTTAGCTCACTGCGAAGTGTACAGGTGCCTTATTTATAATGTGGGACTGGAAACCTTCTGCTGATTCCTTACTAGAGAAGTAAAAGAAAAACGGAATTTAATCAGCTATGGTGGCCTTAGGGAGAAAGGTGTGTGTTGTAGCCCTTGCTGAAAGCAGCCAGGTCTATGCATTACCCAGAAAATGCATCCCTTCCTCCCTGTTTATTCCCAAGACCATACTTATTTGTGTTTGGCAGCTAATCTCAGTGATAACAGTCTGGCACAGCAAACATTTCATGCTCAAGATAATTTCCATTTCTCCATGTGTCAGTTGCTCTATATCCATCCAAAAATCCCCGTTACCAGAATCCTGGGAATAACCATGTTTTACAGATTCCCAAGGCTGATGGCAAGTTGCCATGAGATTGGTGATTCCCCACCCGCATTCAGCTGATCCTTTCTGAAAGACAACCAGCTCTGAGACCTGGTACTTAAAATCAGATAATCCACGTCATCCTAAGAAAAGGAAGATGATCCATTTTCCCAGCTGAAGAGGGACATTGTAAAATGAGCCATCCATACTTGTCGTGCAGCTGCCTGGAGCTAGCTGCCCCAAGTGCTCGCTGGGGACAGGTCTGACCTCTCTGGAGGACCAGACTGGATTCATCTTGCCTGCTGGGTCTTCATACCTTAATGACTTCTCCTGGAAGTAGGTACCTCAGCACCTTTCCTTCACAGAGCACTGTGGGACAGCAGCAGCAGGAAGATGAGCTGAAGAGTTCAGTGCTGGACCAGCCTGAAGTAACCAGCATGCAGTGAGTATGTGTTTCTGCTGAAACCTTATCTGCTGGTGTCTGCTGTTCATCCGAACTGTCCAGAGCAGGTTTTTACAAATGAGTAGGAAATATTTGTTAATAGCTTAAGGGGGGGAGCAAAGGAAACTTCAAGGTAGACAAAGCCTTAATCTTGAGGTTTTCTACCTCGTTTTTAAAAACTGTGTTCAAATAAAGGCATCTGAGGCTGCAGAAAAGAGTCTCAGAACAGCTCAGTATCAGTTTTGCATTTCAAGACTGGTGTACACTGGTCCTGGACCTTGATCCCTGCCTAAAACAAATAAAGGTCACCATAGGAAAAAAAAAGTCATCCAAAAAAATATGAGCTGTCTTAGCTTCCCCAGCCTACCAGTGTCTGGGTGCTATGCCAAATATGGAAGGTAGGAAGTCAGTCAACAGGAGAGGAAGAGAAACATGGAGCCACCCAGCTGAAGGTGGTGATGAAGGTTCACCCTGTCTCAGTCCACAGCAGAGACAGATGATCATGCAAGTTTGTAAAAAGAGAGATTAATAGGAGGAAAGGAGAAGGATGTGTGAAAGAGAGGAGGTTTGCGGGGTGAACAAAACCCTGGGCTTCTGTTCAGGGGGCTGTATTGGAATTCAAGAGACAGAAACACCGTGCCTGGCACCAGCATTAATAACATAGTGTGACCTTAGGGCGAGCCATTTCACTTGTTCAGCCCCATCTCCTGCACCCTCTCTTCTGCTGAACCCACTTGTCTGTTTAGACCACAGATTCCTCAGGACAGGGACAAGCCCTTTCTATATATTTGCTCGGTGCCTAGTACAGAGAGACCTGCACTCTGGAGACCTGAGGTACCACTGTCATGTAAATAATTACTCAGGAAGTAAAAGCCACCCTGGATCCTTGCTATGTGCAAAGTCTTTATTATTCTGAGCCCAAGGAGTTTCAGAGCTGGAATCGCCTGCTACCAAACTGACAATGAGAGGATGTTGGGTTTTAGATCCCCTTTGACATAGCATCTTACAAAAGAAGACCAGAAGTCCAGCCATCGCTCATTTTCACAGTAGTATTTTAAAGCAGGTTCATTTCAAATAAGGCAATATGCCAGCACTACATTTGAATACTAGCTGAGGCCGAAATCTTTGGATGTTAGCGGATTAAATAGCCATTTTACTGCAGCAAGCTAAGAGCTGTTGTTGCTAGCAGACACCTCTGGGCTGATTTATCTCACATCAGTTCTGAGGAAGGTGGAAATATTCCAGGGCTCTGAGCTGAAAAGGTCTGGGCAAGAAACAAATTGCTTCTTGAAATATAAAAAAGACAGGAAGAATTTATTTTCTGGGAGTTTACAGGAGAAAAGGTAAAAGTTGTTTTCAGCTAATCCTCCTGTATCCTGCAGAGATGGGTATCACTGTTCGCATTTTACTGATGGGGTGGTGATTTGGGCATTGAGAAGAAAAGGAAAAAGGTTAAAGGTCTGATACAATTCCCATTTATGTCATGCTCCTGTGAAAATGGACTTGTTTGTTTCATTTATGCACAGGAGTTGGGCTATTGCTGGCGGTGGGACTACTCAGTCCACATGGGTCAATGTAAACCTTTGCAAGTCCAAATGTGTAGGAAAGACTCCTTTTCATGGCCTGTCAGTGGAAGCTGGGCTGTTGTGTATGCAGTGTTGCTTTTCTCATGCTCAGAGCCATGTAAATTCACAAGTTTCTGTTTCGCATTTCTATTTTCAAATCATGGATTTATAACACTCCTGCATGCTACTCACATTATCAAGCCACAAAAATTAGAGGTGTTTCCAGTTCTGTGATGTGAATTTCATTACCTACCGCACTGGAACACATGCAATGCAAAGTTTCTGTGCACAGAGCAAAGGCTTTTTAAAGGCCCTCCAATTTCATTTAAAATAGCTTGTGTAATGTTTTGCACCATGAGCTTCCTGAGCAGCATCAGCTGTGATGAAGGTGCACGAAAGGCAGCGAGTTGTTAGACCAGCGCGATGTGGAGATGACACTGAGCTGCAGCCCAAGAAGGATTTGCTCACATGCAATGACCAAAAGTTGTTGAGTTCAAACCAAAAATAGCAAGTAATGGAACACGGGTTGTTTGGGGTTTTTTTTCTGTCTTGTCCATGGGCTGAATTTGATGTCTAAGAAGTGCAAATTTCAGCTGAAGCTTTTTTCCTATGGCTGTGATGTAGAGCGTGTTTGTTTTCTGTGTCATTCCCCTGGTGCCCAATGAGATGCGTATTCACACTCAGCCTTCCTTTGGCAAGGACGTTGATACCAGACCCTGCTCTCTTCTACCTCAGTGCCTACTTTCACAAAACTTATGAGAACTTAATTATTTCATAGACCTCTACCCTTCTGTCAAGTTGAGTTGAACAAGGCTGACGGGTTCAAAAGTTTCTAGGGGGAGGCAAAACAAACACAGCATGAGTGCGTGAACCTTGTTTCCACAGGAACTAGGCTAAAAGTCCTCTCCTCCTGCAAACCCAAAGGTCTGGAAGAGATGTAATCCCTCACTTTGGAAGAAGACAACTTCTTACTCCTGGGGTGAGGAGGAGACTTGCAGAAGACATGTTCGTGGGAGCTGGTGGCTCCTTCAAGGCTTGGTGCACCTTGCCTTTTGATCAGCTATTGAAAGCTGCTGGAAAATAGCATTTTTCTTATGTTGCTCCCAATGACAGTGACCTAAAAGCTAATACAACAAAATGCTTGGCACTGCAACAAAGAAAACACAGGTGCCGTCCATGCACATTATTGCAATACAGCATGGTGTCCAGTGAAAAGATGTCTACGTTGCTGGCAAGGGAGCGCTGCTGGGGAAGGGCTGGCGTGAAAGGAACGGTATTGTCCACGTTCACATCGCTCCCGCTTGGACTGGCAGCGGCTGCCTATGCGGAGAGGCTTCCCAGGGGCCTGGCGTGAGGCATTGTGCTCTCTACCCATGGATTTGTGCCTAAGAACTGATCTATAAAGCCAGTCTTGAAACCTTCTTGGAGCTGCGTTTGCTTCAGAGCTAGCATGACTCTGGCGAGCTGCCCAAGGATTTAGGCTCGGTTAATCCAGGCTTGGCTCTCCATGGCAGACACCCGTGGAACAAAGGAAATAAAGCTTCCACAACCCTTTGGAGTTGCTGGTCAATCGCTCGGCCAGGTGCAGAATGTGGTCTAGGCAGCCTTCAGCAAGCTCTCTGGGATCAGAGAAGGGCAAATCCCCGGCAGGGGTGAGCAGACTAATCTTTAGAGATTTTCTTGCCATCATAATTTCCCAAGTCTGGGAGTGTTGCAGTCTGAGGCCCCAGTGCTCGTGCGTTTTGCACAGCCTTCAAAGCCAGCTGTGCTGAAATGCATTGCTGCTGCTTTCTGTGCTGGCAGTCTTAGAGGGAAATAAAAAATAAGAAGCCAAGGAAGAAAATAAACTCAATTTTCATTCCTGCTGTATGTTATATCCTTTGGAATATATTGATTATTAATTCATAAAGATTAATATGTTCGACAGAGTTGTTACAAGCACTACCAGTGCTGTAGGAATGATAAGCACTTATGAAGTATTAGGATTACAAGTAGTTTGTGAGATGCTATCATCTGCAACTGTTGTTTAAGCATTGCCTAATAATTTGTTAGTCCTAATGGGGTTATTAACTGAGCTGTCTGTGAATAGAACCTAAATGTAAATGTGATTCAGATTTTACTCCTTTTGCATCCTTGGCCCTTATTCTGTGTGTAAATCTTCTGCTTTGATTCCATCCCTTTTCCTTGATTTCCGTAGGGATTTTCTTCTAAGTGTTAATTGAACCACTGGATGTGGGTTTGGTGGGCAGAGGGATATGT
Source organism: Columba livia (assembly GCF_036013475.1). NCBI lineage: Eukaryota > Metazoa > Chordata > Aves > Columbiformes > Columbidae > Columba > Columba livia. The sequence goes on from NC_088606.1 coordinate 53,032,138, forward strand.
GCCCTTCAGATCACTTTTGGGAACCATCAGGTAAGAGTTACCTACATGAGGACTTATAGCAAGCACACGAGGGAGTTTTCTGCAAGCCACATCTTTTTAATCATAGTTTGTCTTTCCAAATCTGAATGACAGAGGATGTGCTTTCCCCACTGAAACCCTCTGCCTGTGCTGCAGGAGCTGTGGACTCACAGCCAGAGCGACATGTGCTCTCTTGCAGCAATTATAGAGCGGATTTTAAATAACACATTTGCTTAAATGGTTGCAAATGTTTCTCTGTTGTTTCAGTCGGCAATCAAGAACTTTTTTGTTGTTTTATTTTCTCTTCTGTGCTGCGAGGTGGGGGGATCCCCAGCAGCCAAGGGACAGAAACCAGAAGCGGGGGAACAGAAGACTGCAGCAGAAGACAGGTCCTGTCATTAAGCAAAAAGTGCTGCCTGAGGCACACACATTTCAGTCCCTGTTTCTTGGAGCCTGAGCACCGTTTCTACTACCCTGTCTTTATCTTCTTGCACCAAAGTGCTAAGCCTTAATACACCTTTAAAGTACCCTGAAGTCTCCTGAACCTTAATTTCCACCTGGTTCTCCCACTCCCACAAGCTGATTCAGGGCTCGATCCAAAGCCGGCGGAAGGCAGCAAGGCTTTTGGCTGGCTGCGGGGGCACTTGGGCCGGGCCCCCGGGATGTTTCCTAGTGCCTGCACCTCACAGGCATGTTAGGCACTGCTCCTTGGCATCACTCAGCCTGTGATTAACATTTCCTTCCTACGCCAGTCCTTCAGACCGCCGCTTCAACTCTTTTTTGTTTTTCTCCTTTCCCCCTTCCTGGCTGAAGGGGAGAACAATTCCTGGAAAAGAAAAGTGCTCTTTCCCGAAACCTTCACAGGGACCTTCAGGGAAGAGAGAGGAGACTTTGGAGAACATATGGCTAAAAGCGTTTGGGGGTTTTCAGATGGTAAATGACCGATGAGGTCTCAAAGGGGTTTTATTTATAAATGATAGACTCCTGAGAGAGAAATAATTGCTGCTCTCCCAGGCGTAAAAAAGCAATTCACCTGACATAAAACCCAGGGATAAAATTAGCTAAATGAAAGCTAGATATGGCAACTGTATTAAGCTTTTTTTTTTTCCCCTCTTGAATGGTGAATCATTTTAATTTTGTTTTCCCCTCCTTTCTTGGAAGGAGAAAAAAAAAGCCAAAGCCAAAGCATTGCCTTGGGTCTGGAAGAACAGATGGTGCCCTGGGCGGCCCTCCGGCGCGCTCTGCGGCGTGCATTCCTCCACTCCGCCGCTCAGATAACTGAGTTATACAGCACACGACCATCTGGTGTATGACACATCTTGTGTCCCCCAGACAATGCCCCGGCAAACCTCTTCAGGGGAGAGGTTAGTTTCTAGGGTAACAGCAGCATGTGCAGCTCCAGGCCTTATTGAGATTCAGGGCTCCTCACTTGTCCCTATTCTTCTCCTCGCTATTGTTGTCACTTGAGCTTTTGCTGCTTGGTTACTCTGAGACTGACAATACCCATCAGTATTTTGTCCCTGGCCCAGAAACCATTGTCTCCAAATTTTGTTTCATTATTTATGTTTTCAATATCCAATGGTTGGCTGAAGCATCTGCTGTAGAGTGATAAGGCAAGTGCCTATTGAGGAGGACCGTGCCGCTGCCTGACAACGATGGTTTGAATTATTTAGGTTGTGCTTGGACAAACCTTTGCAAAAGCCGGGGTATCCGTGAAGCACTGAGGTGACTGTATTTGTTTGTCTGCTTCAGTTTTTTTAGGTGTTCACATCTTTTCATCCAGATTAAAAAAAAAAAAAATGCTTAAAGCCTCCATAGATAAACTCTCAAAGAAGTAGGTCTGCTCATTGACTGGAGGTCTCTGGATTTTTCCTTGCTGGAAACTATTTGAAAAGCAAATGGGTTATGCTTTCGTTTAAACAAGTATTAAAAACACACAGTAAAGGAAATATCAGTGATGTCTAAACACAAATATGCTGAATTGCAGGCCTAAATGCTTTCCTCAGTCAAGGTATGATTAACTTTAAAATAGTGCATCATATCTCAGGTTAAGGTCAAATACTAGAAAACCAGAATAACAGTTAAGAGAGGTTCTCTATCTATGTATCAAATAATAATAACATATATATCTACATTGATATTCTAGTAAGCTTGTTATAATTTAAGTCCAATTCATAATTTTCAGTCATTTATTACTTTCTGGAGATTTTACTTTCAAAGTAACACTTGTAAAAAATATATATATGGCCTAAAGGCAATTTTTAAAAATTTTTGCCTAGAATGTTTCAGATCTGCTATAAGGAAAACATGAAAAAACTGCTAGGGTTTTCCCAGAATGAAACAACCTTTGTTTTGTAGACCTCAGAGCTTGTGGCAGAAAATGACAAGGAAATGTAACTCTCAGACAGAAGGTTGGTTTTAAGTATTCTCATGAAAATCAGTTTTGATTTGCAGCATGTTTTGCCCCTGACCTGTCTGTTAGGTGTGCCGTGGCACCAAGTGTATCTCCTTCATCACATGCTTGAGATGGCATGTGATCATAAAAGCAGAGACCACACTAGAGTGCAGATGCAAGAGGAGATAGAGCTGATTGTGAGCAAAGCTCTCTTAGCTGTGTTTTGCTTGGCAGCTTTCAATAGCGAGGAGGAGTGGCTGAAAATATCCTCGCTTTGTTTTAGATTTGGACAGAGTTCTTATTTTTCTATCTAACTATTGAAAGGTATCAGCAGTTTCTCAGCCAGTCTCTGCATTAGCTTTGTAGGTGCAAAGCCCTCTGTCCTGGCCAACAAAGTGGGACCAGCTGGGGAGGTACAGGCAAAGCACCTGAGCTTGTGGTGTTTGTGAGTGTGCAAGAAAAGTCCATACACTGATATCACATGGATTGGAAACCAGGTCTCAGTCATGCAGCCCTTCTCCCCCTCTTGCAGCCCTCCCTACCTCCCCTCTTCCAGCCTCATAGTTGGGGGGCTCCAGCCCTGATGTTCCTCAGCATTTCTCCAGCTTCAGAGCATGAGAAAACTGAAAGCAAACCAGAGCAGGCAGTCCCCTCCTGCAGAAGGTATTCTTGGTCTGAAAATAGTATCAGGTGAGGTATTTCCTTAGAAACTGTGGAAACTGCACGCCTTCAGCTGGAGTGCTAGGTAGTAGTCCAGTTACTTGAGCTGGGTGAGTTTTTTCTGACAGTGGCATCGAGCAGAAGGCAGGTAAGAAGGGTGGTTAGAGGAATTGAGAGCCTCTGTTAGGACTTTCTCTGTCTAACCTAGCAAAGCAAAAGGCTAAGGTTGCTCTACATAAATAAATATAGGAATAAGAAGTGCTGTTTCACCCAAAGGACAATGTTACTGCAAGAAAACGTATGTAAGTTGTCCATTGAATGTTTCTATACAGCAGAGAAGGAGTACAAGGTCAGAAGGATGACTAAACATGGAAGGTGCAGCACAGAAGGAATGGTTAGAAATCTCAACTTTTCTGCGTCAGTTAGTGTATTTACCCTAGTTTTCACTCAGGCTTTTTGCAATCTTTGCTAACGCAGGATGATTTCTTATGCTAGAAGGCTTTTTGTCCATGGAAAGCCTAATAAGAATCAAAGATACTGGTGAACAAATTCAGACCAAAACAAGAAAAGCTGTGCGGGGGGATTAAGGCTGTGACAAACCTCAGGGAAAGGAGTGGATCTTGGTGTCTTCATATCAAGATTCAACGACTTCTTGTAAGATAAAACTTAAGTCAGACAAATTTCTGGGCTCAGCAAAGAGAAGCTTGTTTGAAAGCAATAAAATTGCCTCGGTGCCTTGTTGCAGCAGAATCACCCAGGTTTGCCTTGGTGACTGTGGAATTTTGTACAATTCAGAGGCAAGGCTTTGGGATCATTAAATATTCTTTATATGCATTATGGTGGTAAAGGGAGGGACAGGTAGAAAAGGAGATACTGCAGCATCTCTGGACATGCCAGCTGCCCAGGTTATCTGCAGGCAGTGACCAGAGGACCTCAGTGGCATGGCTTTCAGTCCATACCTACAACAGCACCAAGAGTACCTAAAATTGTATTTTAAATACTTAAGAAAGGAAAATATGCAGGACAATAAGACACAGAATTGGATTCACGGATAAGGATTGGTATCCCTACATCTTTTTAAAGAAAACTAAAATGGGATCTGTGCTTTCCTTTTTCTATTTTTTTTTTCCTATGGCCATAGCATAGTGCTGCCTAATGGGCAAGACTGGCCTTGCTTTCTTTCCTGTATAACATTATAATTTCCCTGTGCTGATACAAGCTGTTTCAGTGAGTGTTGGACTGGCATAAGCTTCACTGTCTGAGAAAATGAGGAGAGTTTGTGGATATGGATGTATATGTGTGCATGCAGCATCCATCACCAGAGAAGGTAAGATTTTATATATATATATATATATATATATGTATATATATATATAATGTATGTGTATATATATATATATACACACACATTATTGTTGATCATTAGTTAGAGAAATGTGAAGCTGCACAGGGAAAGGCACAACTGATACATGCAGCGTGGAAAGACATCACAAAACTCCAATTCTGTAAGAAACTATGGCCCACGGACTCAGCGTAGAATTGTTTGGGCAAAGGAGCTATTTTTATTTCTCTTGTGGAAAAAAGGAGATGCCATTTTCTTGTCTGATAACTCCAGAGAGAGGAAGGTAAACCAGGCAGACACTGCATTTAGCAGTATCCCTGCCTTTACTGCCCTGTTACTTCAGGGCAGCTAATTAGGAGCAAATGGGGGTGAAAAGAGCTGTGATTGTAGGCTAAGTGCAAGGAGTCTCCACCTGTGAAAGCAAAGGCTGCTTCTAAGAAAAGTCCTAACTGAATCAGAAAGGAATTACTATCTCTGCCATTTTACAGAGAGATATCTCTGTAGGGTATGAGAGCCACCCTTGACCAAGCTGCTACATGTTTGTCCAGACCTCCAAGACCCGGATGAAGCCATCTAGTAGTTTATAACATCTGCTTCTGTTGAGAGCACAGCAAATGGCTCCTTAGCAAAGAGGCTTCTCTTTGGAAAGGATTACTGAAGAGTCGGAGAGGAAAATTAAATCAGGAAGCAGAAAGCAGACTGCCATGAGCAGAGGGCAGAATACACTGTCATTCACATATGAAGCAGATCACTTGCTAGGAAGTCAAATGTACTGAGTTTTTTCAGGAACATCTGAATATTTTTATACTTAAAAAAAATGGCACAGTCTGTTTAGAGGAAAAAGCAAAACAAGTGACACTGAGAGACAGGATACAATTTGCATCTAAATACATTTTAGATATAAGAATGTGTTCAGAGGAAAACACAGTATTGCCAATTCACGAGACTTACTTTCTAGTATTTTTGTGGGAACCAAATGAATTGCAAAACATCTGCAAGGTCCAAAGTGTCAGTTATGCCTTTATGTACATGGAGGAAATGTCACATGATGGAGGCAGTCATTGGACATGGTCAATTGTAGGGTTTTATCCTCTGCTTAGTCTTAAAGCCTCACTCAACAGTCAGGTTAGACAATGGCACTGTCAGAGCAGGAGATGGATCAGTTTGGCCACTCAGAGGAGTTGCTGATCAGCACAGAAAGTGTCCCCAGCCTCGGACAGCACTGACATTTCATTTGCAAAGCCTGGCTCAGGGCTGCTTCAAACACGTTTGCTTACAGATTTGCACATCTAGAAGCAGCTAAATGAAAAATCAAACTCAAAGCACGGATATCAGCTACGATTTGCAAAAGAAAACATGCAAATGAAGTAAGTTTCCAAAGTTTCTCTTAAATCAGATCTGTGTTTCTTAATCAAATTTCTTCTCCCCAAGTTTTCAAAAATATGTCAGCTTTGCAGAAGCATCTTACAGGAACACATAAAAGGAGGTTGTGCATCATTCAAGAAGCATGGGGGCTGCCAAACCAGAAAAATGGTTTTGAAAAGCCCATATGTGTGACTGCAGATGCCAAATATCTTCATTTTAATGGCTTGCATGTTACAGTTTATGTTGAACACTTCAACAAGTCCCAACAATATTCTTTCCGGATTTGCAAACTTGCATTTCTTCTTCAGGAAACTTCTAAATCCAGAAACATTTGTAATATACAATTTATGTGCGTTTTACTGCAGTCAACACCTGCAGCAAAACTGCACGTATAGTCTGCAAAATTGCACAGCAATGCCACTGGCACCCTTACCAGCTGCACTCCAGGCTGGGGTCTGATCTCCTGTTTCCACCATCTTTCATGGCTCTCTAACTGGTGCTAGCAGTGTGCCAGATGACACACTTAGGTACTTCAGTGCCCACACAGATGCTACCACAACCTGTGTGCAACACTAATCTGTAAGAGGGCAGCCATGGATGACATTTTTCTGGCAGTTAATGAAGGATGTTTCTCTGAACTATCAGAGAATGCTCCAAAACTTGATCGTTTCTCCAAAGTCTTGTTTCTAGGTTTGTGGAAAGAAAACTCCAACAGCCTGAACTACATCAGCCCTGTCACTCCACAGCTGCAACCAGCATCTTCATATTTTTTAATTACGCATCATCTCATGCAGACTGTTGGCACTGGAAAGTGTTTCTGGACTTGATACAGCTCCCCTCACATCAAGGGAGGTTTGAATTGGGCTTGTAATCATTATATTATTGCATCACTGTGGATGCTCTCATAAAGTCTGACATCTGCATGACTATGGGCACACATGTCTGGATTCACCCTGAGTGGGTATCCCACCAAATGAGATGCCATTTGCAAGATGCAAGTCAGGCTAGATAAGAAAATGAGCAGCAAATGAGGGGAAGGGGGAAGTACGGGGAGAAAAAGTTTAATAATGAGTAAATAACTCTTTATGACTATGTGAGCTGCTGCTGTCGGACTATGGTATTGTTAGTGTCAGCACTGTATAACACAGTCTTATAAACCAGGGGGAAAACACAGAAGCTAAAATATGTCATTTGTAAACAGTGTAGTGCATCCTTTGGGCTTTTTTTTTCCTCATTAGGCACTGAGTGGTCTCCACATCATACTGGTCTGAGTGCTCGTACGTGGCATCTCCGAGTGGCACTGTGAGCCCACGGTAACACCAACATTAGTGATTCTGAGGCTAACCATAAAAGCAGAGTTACCCAACTAATGTGCTTGTGACACAAGCCCTGGGCTTCACCATGTGCTAAATGCCCCAGCAGCCTCTGCTCGACTGCCCGGACCTTTTCCCGCTGCACACCCACGTGTCAAGACTGCAAAACAGTGCAGCTCGCCAGGAAACCATAGGACAACAGGCAGAGTAAGTCACTGACATTTTTATCAATACCACTAGCTGATATTGTAAATTATTTTATTTTTTCCTTTTCATCTTGAGATTGCATAGATCTTCTTGAATTCAGAATCTTCTTGCAGAATTTTCCTCCTTTCAGACCAAAAGAAACCCAGGAATGCTGGTACAGAGTTTGAGATCAACTTATTGCAGCGCAATCATCAGTAGTTCTCCTCCCACTGCCCATTCCCTGCATCCTCCTGCACTTGGCCTGCAGAGGCTGTTACATCCCCGTTCTGTCTAAAATACCAGCCAAAAGCCTGGCTTTAGTTAATATACCCCAAAAATGAGGATGACAGTTTTGATCTGTTTGTGGCTAGCTGTAACAACCAACAAGTTGTGACAAGGTAACACATAAACCTAAAGAAGAAAAACAACTGAAAAAGGGATGGGGTTTGCTTTGTTGCTGAGAGGTAAGTTGCCTAGTAACCAAAATGAAGGTATTTGTTTAAAGTTGTTGGGTAAGCCTACCAATACAGGTATTCCAGGAAAGGATGGGGTTTGTTTCACAATTCCAGGAATGAAAAGGAGTTTTACGAAGTGAGCAGACATGCATCACGTGCAGTATGAGATAAACCCACTGGACAGATCTGAAATGCAGCATGGATTTGGGATAGCTCACATCAACAAGAGTTTGACTTCACATTTTGTAGGGGAGACCTACACAAGACCATTCTAGCAGTATAATTACTTGAAGAGGTGATTCCCAGAAACTGATTTTAATCTGAATTTTAGGGCAGCAGTTTCACCATGCCAGTGAAGCTTGTGTAAGAGCCCTGCAAAAGAGAACATTTAATACAGTGTAAAACCCAGCAGCCAGTAGTGAATGGATCAGGGTCCAGCCTGCAAAACCTCTCTATAGAAAAATGGTAATTGCCAAGAGAGGTCAGACTGTTGTCCATCATCTCTGCAGTAGACAGTGGTTAATATTTAGGAAAAAAAAAAAAAATAAACCATTAAACATCATACAGTTTCTAACTGTAGAATAAGCCATCCATAAGAATTTCTCATTTCTATGTTGGCTAATGTCCTTTCACACATTTAGAAGAATTATCTGTCTACTGAACTGTAACTTAAATACAAGTGTTTGGTCCCTCCTCTTCTAAGCTCTTGTCATCAGAAAAAGAGGGGGAGAAAGTGTTTTATGGAGTAATACTGTTTTGGGTTCTTGAGAAGCTGCTGAGTAACTAACTGATAGTTCAAAGCCAGTTGTGCATGGGAAAATGCAGGTTTATCAGGAGAATGATTTGTATTTCTTCAAATGTTATGTGGTGGGATTAGCGAGTACATCTTTCCTGTCCTCCCCAGAAGGTGAGGGTGATGCTGATGGCTCCACTCAGGAGCTTCTATCTTTTTTTTTTCCCCCAGAAAAGTCTTTGCTTAACGTATTTTATAAATCTATATATAAAATACACACTTTGTGTAACTCACTTATCTCAAACTCTGGGCCCCACCTATAGCAAAATGTGTCATCATTTAGTATGTGCATGGAGATAATGCCAGCTATAAGGACTTTCCAGATGGTGGTTTCCTTTGAACTTATTTTGAGAGTATTTTTGGCACTTCCAGCTTTATTCTGCCTCAAAGGTTAGAATAGAAAGCTACTGAACATGTTGGTAGCTCCTGTCAGAAAACATGCTGTCTGCAAAACAAAAAGGACTGTTTCTCCTCCAGCTGCCTTGTGCCTTCTCTCTGAGACATTCACTGCTCATCGGTAAAATAAAAAGGTGTTTTCTACTCTCGTTGCAATGAGGATTCATTGACGTTACACAGATGCACTGTTCCTCCAGGCCTAGTGTACCTGCTGCTGGAGCTGGTGAAAATACCGTAAGGGGATGCAGTGGGAGCTGAGCCAAGCTTAGCATTCTTCTGGTCACACAAACCATAGGATGAAGGTCAGTGTCACCCAGGAAACCAGCCTGCACAACAATTCACTGCTAGATATCATGCTACAGCTTGACATGAATGGTATTTAGGCTACAAGCAGGAAAGACATAGCTGCTCAAAATGGTAACGTTGCCATTACTTGCGACCAGTGATCATCTGGTGACTTGTTTTCTGAGAGTCATGCTTCCAAAGCCATAGGAGCACGTGGAAGTCTTAGGTCTTTTGTTACAAGGAGTTGCTTCATAGCTCTCCCTTTTGGGGTGAGGTGGGAAGGAGGGAAAGCTAGGATATGTGGTCAGATTGCAAAGCATCCTGAAAGCTAGCAAAAACTGTGTACACCTGACATGTAATTGACTTCAGCTTGCAGGCCCTGAGCATTGCTGTGCCCTTTGCTAAATGTGGGATGCTCACAGCTGTGAGATGACCAGCAATTTGAGAAGCAAGAATAACCACATAAATAAAGCTCCCATACTTCCTTCAGATCCTCTGCTGACCCTGCTTATCTAATTCCCTCTGCAGGGAGCCTTAGAAAAGACTATGTTCTATGTAGTATGTTCTAGTAATAGCACTACTAAGCTATTCCCAAGGAAGGACACCTATCTAGGGAGGTGCGGTGGTGTTATTGTTTTAATCTTTGTATTTACTTATGTAGAGTTTACAAAACATATCACAGCTCCTTTTTCTGATAACCAAGTGCAAGGAAAGTTAGCCTGGTATTTTCCTTCTAATGTACTCTGGAGTTGCTGGCTAAGTAGGTTTACCCCTAGTTGAGACACCTTTTCTGTGCTGTTTTATCAGGCAAAAATAAAGAGCAGAAAACATGCACTGAGCTGTTAAAAAAAAAGTGGTGCCATCTCTGATGTTATCCACAGGTATACATCTAGGTTTTAACCAGGTATACTGTACAGGGGAATCATGCAATGTGCCATTTGGCAGATGTGCAAACCCTGCAGGCTGCTACTGGGAGGAGCATTGCAGGTGTTAGACAGGGTCTCAGCAGTCACTCAGCAGAGGGTGACTGTCCTCTGGGAGAGAGCAAAGGCAGGTCAGATTAGGCTGTTTTTTTAGAGCTGCCTCCTTCGTGACACAATTACTTGATCTGCAATCTCTCTGTTTGTAACCTGTGTGCTCCATCCCAAGCTCAGGGGTCTCTGCTCCCCTGGGGCTCCTACCTTTTCCACAGCCCCATTCACTGCAACTCCATTTGCTTATTTTTCCTTCCTTTCCATATTCAACAGCACAAAAACAGGTTAAGGCAAGTTTTCCATATGTAATCAGCAATGTTAGGTCCCTGTGTTTCAATGAACTTGCAAAGAGCAAAGCATTGGCTAACCAAAAATCAGGACCAGTTGAGGTCCTGCCCATGAAGCACACAAGTTTTCCAAATACTGTCACAAGCTTGCCCTTCAGTTCTTCACCACTGTGATTAAAATTCTTTTTCTTTACACTCCTAGTGCTGGCCTCACTAGTCATCTTCTATTTTTTTAGATCTCTAATATGTTTGCTCAAGTAGTTTTTGCTACAATTTGAGCTTTATCTCCACTGTTTGAATACTTCTTCCATCCCTTTTTTTGCCCATTTGCCAATCTGGGATTCTGTACACTTTGTTACCTCTTCCTGTTACTGAATGCTCTTTTTTGGAATACCACATTTGGTTTTGTATAATGGTATATTTTGCTCCTGGAACAACTCTGCCACCTCTCTTTAGCCAAATTGCATATACATCAGTTCTTATTGATGGAACATTGTCTAACATGACACAGTATTTAAAATCTATCCCAAAATCAACATTTAAATGCTTTGATTTTGCCATCACTCACCTGGCTATTGTGAAAAAAAATATCATCTTCATTTTAAAATCACTACAGGTGTTTTCTTTGTGCAATAAAACTACAATTGTACATGCTTGTTACATCAAGGTTACTCATTATGTTCACTCTGTTATCACTAGAGATTTAGATGTGCCATATGCACTGTGGCCAATTAAAACACTCTCTGCTCTATGATTTTTGTTCTAATTGCAGTAGTCAGATTGTAGTCTGAGTTTGGAGAAGTTTAGGATGGGTGGCGCAGGTGGGAAGTGGGATCACAACAAGGGCAAAAATTTCTCTGTTTATTCCTGCACAAAATAGAGGAATACATTTCAGGGAAATACATACACAATGTTAAGAAACCGGAACTTCCAGCCCTACCATGTGGATAAACATCTTAAATATCAGATAAATCAGAAGGTTTTCTTTTATTGCTTTCTTTGGTTTAAGAAGACAGTCGAGGTTTTGAAAGTGTACCTGAGGATCTCAACTGCTCATTTTGAAGTCGATGCAATTTGCCTCTTTTATCTCAAAGACAGGGTAATTCTAAGTGCTGCCATTGAAAAAGTAATATTAGATAAAAAATGTTCCTGTACCAAATGTCTTTGTTGAAAAGTCCAGCTCTTGTGAGTTTTCCCACCTCAGAATCATTATCTCCCCCCCTTAGCATCTTGTAACTGTTATTAAAATCTGTTGCATTAAGCTCAGCACTGACAGTGGAGTTGTATCTCACTGGGGTTGAGCAAGTGACTAACTCCTGGTGGGCAGCTTTAGACATGTGTCTCAGGCCCAAAATAGACTTGCTTATTTGTTGCCCTTTTTCACCTGTTAATCTTTTGCTTCCCTGGTAAACCAAACACAGCACAGGTTGTCCCCACAGCCCAGCTTAGCTAGTCCAGAGTCACAGCTTCATTTCTTGCTCAATGTTAAGGCTTCCACAACAGGAGCAGAAGTGTGGCTCCCACACACTTCTTCACCCACAAACACAGCAATATGTGTGGAAACATCCCGTAGTGCCTCTGCTTGTCTTCACCCTTGGTCCCACCTCCCTGAGGTGGGAGGTGAGATTGCAGCGAGATGTGGTGTGAGTTTGATGTCGTTCTTCCTCTGCGCTCCTTTTTGAGGTGGGTGCTCGGCAGTCCCGGGAGGAAATGTGTTTCATAGAATCATAGAACAGTTTGGGTTGGAAGAGACTTTTAAAGCTCATCTAGCCCAACCCCCCTGCAATGAGCAGGGACATCTTTAACTAGATCAGGTTGCTCAGAGCCCCATTCAGCCTGGCCTTGAGTGTCTCCAGGGATGGGGCATCTACCACCTCTCTGGGCAAACTGCCAGTGTTTCACCACCCTCATTGTAAAAATCTTCTTCCTCATGTCTAACCTAAATCTCCCTCTTCTAGTTTAAAACCACTACCCTTTGTCCTGTCATAACACGCCCTTCTAAAAAGTCTGTCCCCATCCTTCTCATAGACGCCTTTTAAGTACTGAAAGGCTGCAACAAGGTCTCCACGGAGCCTTCTCTTCTCCAGGCTGAACAACCCCAGTTCTCTCAGCCTGTCCTCATAGCAGCAGCGTTCCAGCCCTCTGATCATCTCGGTGGTCTCCTCTGGATCCTCTCCAACAGGTCCAACAGGTGTTTGTGTGAGTTAATTGCAAAGCAGATATTTTTAGAAAATGGGTCAAACTACTTTTTATCTAGAATGCCTCCGTATGGGGGGCTGCGCACCGAGACTCCAATCCTCTCCTGCCTTCAGGTGCCATGTTGCCACCTGCAGCAGCCCCCCCCACACAGAGAGGGCTGCTCTTGGGATTTTAATCCCTTCCCAGAATTCCCAGAAGAAATTTGCTGTGTGCTTCAGGGGTTTTGTTTTGGTTTGGGATTTTTTGGTTGTTGTTTTGTGGTTTTGTGGGGTTTTGGTTGGGTTTTGTTTTTTTGGTTGGTTGGTTTTGGTTTTGTGGGTTATTTTTTTTGGGGGGGGTGTTTTGGGGGGATGTTTGTTTTTTGTTTTTTATTATTATTTTTGTGGGTTTTTTTTGTTTGTTTTGGGGATTTTCGGGGGGTTTTTTGGGGGGGTGCTTTGTGGGTTTTTTTGGGGGGGTTGGGGGGTGTGCTTTTTGTTTTTTTGGGGTTTTTTTGTGTGTGTGTGTGTGTTGGTGGATTTTTTGTTTTTGCTTTTTTTGTTTTGTTTGTTTGGTTTTGGGGGGTTTTGTGTGGGTTTTTTGTGTGGGTTTTCGGTTGTTATTGCGGCGTTTCCCCTCGGCCGCGCCGCCGCCCAGCAGCGCATCTTCCCTCCTCCGCAGGCGCGCGCTGGGGCGCGGAGGCGCGCGGAGGGGCGCGGGGCGCGCGCTGTCCCGGCGGGGCCAGCAGGGGGAGCGCACGCGACGCGGTGCGGTTGCGGCCCCGGCCCCGCGGGAGTTGGGCGGGTTTGGGGAAAACGAAGCGATTCGCGAAACGGCCGCGCTTGGCCCTTTCCCCGCCGCGCTGTGCCCTGCGCCCTGTGACTTGTCCATCTCACTTCATTTTGCGACGTGGTTTGCGCGGTTCCTGCTGCGGGGCTGACAGGTCCCGCTGAGGCTGTGCTTTGTCCATCAGAGCATCTCCTTAACCGTGCTAAAAATCCACTGTTAGCCACTGTCCTTTTAAAGCATACGCTGTTTCTGGGAATGCCATCTCCAATACGCTGTTGACGCTTGAAATGTGGTGACCATCACCACTGTGGCTGCTGTTACTATCGGTTGCTGGTGCTATCACACTCTGATGGGGGACAAGGCCCAGAGAGTGCTGACGACTGTCCTCAGTCCCAAACTCTTGACGTATGATTAGCCTGAATACGTATTTTGCATTAAAATGATCCGAACGTAAAAAGGAAATCAGGTTATACAAAGAAAAGAGTCATGAAAATAATTATACCTCAAAAACCCTGATTTCTGCATCTACAACTCAGCTGCTTTATAGACAAAAACTACCCCAAAAAGCCTGTTGATCTGAGACTCCAGACTCACAAATCGATGCTTGGCGGGGAACTCCTTTGCCTGCTCAGAAACCCACTGACTTCAGGGGAGTCAGCACAAACCATTTTGAAGGAGTAGACCTGAAGTCAGTAGCACAGATAAGTAATGTGACATGAGTTTTTCCATTGTTCTTGATTATATTCTTTGCCCATCCTCATTCCCTAATCTTTATTTTTCTGTGTACAATGGGGAAAAATGGCCACTCCAGATGCTGCTAAGCTCCTCTCAAAAGCCATTATCTGGCAGGTCTCTCTGGAGGACTGTGCTAGCTGTGGGAGAGTTTGTCATGGATATATACTACCTATCCTCTATTTGGATGCATCTACCAGTAAAAGATCTGGAGTCGTCTAATACAGTTCAAGCAAATTATCAAGACAAGGAACAAAACGATGATGGGGAAGGAAAAAAATAAATGTTGGAAGGACATGGACATTTTTAAGAAGGATTAAGAGCAATGAAGCTTGGATTTGCAGAGCTTTTTTCTTTTTTCTCTTCTGAAAAAGTCAAAAATACTATGTCCTGTGGATGCTTCCTGCTCACTACTTCTGTGCCCTTGATCCAGGCTGTAAGTCTGTGGGTTGTTCTGTTCCGAAATGATCTCCACCTGCAGACTCCTTCTGAAGTTGGAGGGTGAAAGGAGGAGGCAATTGAAAGGAGGTAAAAAACTGTTTCTGGCCTGCAGGAGTCCGAGGTATTTTGTGAGGTGGAAATAGCTTCTGACACAGAGATTTCTTCTGCTGCTTCTCAAAAGAAGTTTGAGGGAAACTACATGGAGGAGGGAGGAAGGGAGGAACGGGACAAGGAAGGAAGGGGACAAGGAAGGAAGGAAGTAAGGGACTTGTATTGCTGTTTCCCCTCCTGTGCACTCCCAGAAACCTGGGACTATTTGGAGGCTGACACAAGGCAAATCTGAAATAGGGTCATCCTGGAGGAGCCTGTGATTGCCTTTACAGGTACTGCTGCTGTGACATCCTGGGTTATATTCTCCTGCAGCAGCTGAAACATTTAATATATCCAGCCAGGAGCTACTGGTGGGCCCATCTGCACCCCATGTTGTGGCTGGGGCCAGCAACACAAGAGTAACTGCCTTGACTGATGTGGTCAGGGCTGGGATACAGGAGTGGGCATCAAGGAGGAGCATCACCTTGCAGAGGAAGCGCTGCACGCTCCTGAGCTTTTCCCACATCCCATCAGGGAGCAGACTGTGTCAGCACATGTTTGCACTATCCATGGAGCAGCAAAACCCAGTCTTGACTCCAGTGACCAAGCTCTTCCACCTGGCTCTGCCTGTAGCCCATTGCTTAACCCAGGTGAAAGAGTGAAACACACGTAATTACATACTGAAATACACATGTACATACCTGCAGGTATAAATATATAACACCTATGCACCAAACATAAACAAAATAGTCTCCTCTTCTATATATCTGAGCACTTCTGCTTTGGTTATTATCCAGCCACACATCTTTGTTGGAAAACTTCTCAGCTGTTTTTTTTTCTTTTTACTACAGAAGCCACAGATTTACCTCTGCCTAAGTTAACAAACACTGCCTATGTCAGATTTAACTTACCCCCTCCTAAAGATCCACTATTTGATAAGATGTAGGAATTAATTATTCCATTTGTAATGTTTTTAAGACACCCAGCTTATTGTAGGCTATATTTCTGGCACCTTACCTAGGAGATGGGTCTATAACAGCTCAGGAAGTTTTTTTTTTCCTCATTGCTGGTGGGTTTTTTTTTAAATCCTATTAATATTTGACATAAATTATGCTAATGGCTGTAGCACTCTGATTCATGTTTGATACCAGGTTTTAAAGTGGTTGTTGCTAGTACATCAGTCATGAGGAGCTGAGCCATTGCTTTTGGTTAGGTGGCTCACTTGGCCAGGAGCACTGCTGTTTTGTTCAATAACCCTTAAAATGTCTCTTGTAATCACTGTATGCTTTTTTCCATTCCTTCAGAGTGCTTTCGCAATCTCAGGTCTTCATTTTCAGGCATCCTATTGTGTGCCCTTGCATTTTCAGGCATCCTATTGTGTGCCATTGCTATCGTACCTGCCCTCTCTCTCCCTCAAGAATGAAACTCAGCCTTAACAGCTAATAAAGTTGTTTGGGGGATTACAGAACATAAACACAAGGTAAACATGAGGTGAAGACAGGAAGTTAGCATGCCACCTGCATGACCAGGATCTATCCAGCTGTGGGGTGCTCTTATCTTACAGAAGGTAGCATCCAATCTGCTAAAATACACCTTAAGGGTACAGTGGGGATTAGTAACATGTTTGTACCCCAGTGCTGAACTGCACACCCGCCCCAGACATTGCAAAGAGAAATGGCTGCTGCTAACAGCTTCGAGTGCGGCACAGAAAGGACTTAAGAAAGAGGGGAAAAAAGCAGGAAAGAGCTTATGCTTGGATGTCTAGGGCCATCTGCCACCACAAAAGTACAATACTGGATTCTTGAAATGTAAAAATAGATCTCAAAAGAGACAAGTTTTAATGAACTGAACACAAAGAAACATGGTCGAAATAAACTGAAAACAGAAGCAAGGTTCAAGGATCTGTTTGTTAAATGAACACCCAAAGCCAGAATATGTTTTTAGTGCTGGAGAATGCTGGCTGTCTGGTTTCTGCTAAAGCCTCCGGTCTCTCTTTGGGATGCATGTGGGAGAAGGAGGGGGTGAATGGCAGCCCTTGTTTGTCCTCTCTTGAGGAATCTAATTATGTATCAATTGATTTCAAAGCCTGGAATAGTAACTCTCTAGAAAACACTCGCTCAGAGACATTGTTCCAATTTTCGCCTGTTCATAATTTATTCACCTCCGGTTTCAACGAGAAGAGTGCTCCCTCATAGAGATTCGCCCCCCCAAGTTGCACAGAAAATCGTGAGTTTGTGGACTTTTAAAAAACCAAAAGCAAACAAAACACATGCACACAGAGCAGCGCTGTGAGGAGAGGGGAAGGCGCTTGGGCAAGCGAGAAGGAACAAAACACGGCACCTCCATCGCAGGGGTCACACACACAGCCGTGGCAGGCAGCCCCCGCCATGCCCAGCTGGGAGCAGAGTTTCTTCCCTCACCCCTTGCAGCCAGTGCAGCCTAAAAATGACCGGGGTGGTGAGGAGAGCCGTGCACCCCAGAGGAGCATTGCTGCTCTATGGCACTGCAGTACCCTGAGCAACAGGGGTGCGAGGTGCCGACTGTTGCTGGTCTTCTGGTGCTCAGTGCCTGGAAAAACCCAAAAGGTTTTGGTAGCCCACCCTCCAGCCTTGGTGCTACCCTACCTGCTCAGGCTAGCCCGGCTTGTGGCCACCATGAGGAGCCACTCTACACTGTGGGACTATGAGCCCCCACCAGCCTCCAGCCACCTCACAGCCTCCACCATGGAGGACCCCATCCCTGGGTCACCCACACCACACGGTATGGGGGGCAACTGATCAGGCCCACAGCCCTTGCAACCCACAGGCTCCACGTCTGTATATATTTGGGGTAGGGGTCCCCTCAAAGCCCAAACCGTTTGCTCACAGGAGGAGGCGCATGGTGCCCGGTGCCCAGTACCACCACCTCACCCCAACCAGAGCAGGGTGACAGCCCGCAGCAGGGCAACCCCTCCCCCAGGGGCTGAGGCCCCCCCCCCAAAAAAAAACCAAAGTCACCGGGTTGGGCGGCTTGAATCCATCCCTCCCCCCTTCCTGAAAGCAGCCGAGCCACGAGCCTCCTGTCATTCAGCCTTCTGCCCGGCTGATCACTGTGAAAAGAGCCGCCCCGGTGACAGAAACACATGAATATTGACTGCAAACAAACCCCGGGGGAGCGGCACCTGGGGGGCTGCGACCGCCGGCACCCCCTCAGCCCGCGGGGCGGGGGCAGCGCGCTCCCCTGCGGCGGGGCGCGGGGGCGCGGACACACCTGCGGGCGCACACGCGTGCACACGCATGCACAAACATGCACGCACACATCCGTGCATGCACACGCACATCTCCACCCTGTCCCGAACAAGTGTCGCCACTCGGCTTTGCAAAGCGCAGCCCAGCCAAGAAGAGGCCCCGTACACCCCGGCCCTCCCCCATGTACCTGCCACAGGCCGAGGAGGCAGCAGTCTATATAGCTGGTGGGTTATAATGGGGCTGTCCCCCGGGTGGGGGGACACCATAAAAGAAACACGTTTTATTTACAAGTTTCCCCCAGCTGACCCCCGATTTTAGTCCCTATTCCCTTTCTGGAGAGGGAATGGGGGGGAGATAGAGTCCCCCCCCTCCTCACTCCTTTTCATGCATCTACCCCAGGCCAAAATCTCTGTTTCCACTTCAAAATCCTCTAGCTTTTCTAGTTTAAAGCCAAGAGTGATAGGGCGAGTAGGAGACAACAGCCCTAGCTCTCATGGTTTTCCATTTCTTTTTGGGCCATGGCATCCCTGATTCTCTCTTTCCTCTCTACCATCTCCAGGGAAAGGAAATGATTAATATTTGCTTTAGAAATATATTTTCAAACAACCCTTCTCCCCTCCCCCGGAATTAAATAAACAGCATCTGGAAGCTAATATATCACCAAATGCCCCCCTCCTTTTATTTTTTCCTTCCCTATTGTTTAGGGCTGGGGCTATAAATAACGTTTCGGTTGGGTTTTACGAAGGAGACACGGTTCTAAGGTGTCCCTCCCGTTACACTGTCAGAGCGGGGTGTAGAGCCGTGGGTGCAGCGGGGCTGCCCCCCATCCCTCCGCCAAGCCCCTATTAACCGCCTATTACAGGGGGATGGGGGCAGGGAAGGTGCAGATTTAAATGGCCTCCCCCCCCGCCCGCCCCTTCAAACGCAGACAATTTTGATGAGTGGGTTTTTGTCCGGATGGTTTGTAATGGTGCCTGTTTTGGGGTGTCCCGGGGGGTCCGGGAAGCTTTAATTCGCTCACAAAGGCTCATTTGCAGGTCAATGCCATGGCACACTCGCCTCTCCCCTTTGCCTAAATCTCCTTTTGTTCCCCATCGCCTGCTCCTCATGCCAGATGGCCGCGGAAAATGCTAATTTTCTCTCTCTCTCTCCCCCCCCCCCCCCTTTTTTTTTTTGCATTTAATTGCGGCCCTTTGCAGATGGGGGCTGCGAAGTGTGTGCTTCATTCAAATGAGGTTTGCTTTTTGGTTTCCAGGCACGTTTCTAAAAGTCCGATCTGAGTCAGGCAGGGATTAGTTTGACAGGGAAGTGATCAGATTAAAATCTGAGCATGAGCTCGGCCTCCTCGCTCCCTCCCTTTAAAGCTCTCCTCCTTCCCCGCCTTGCCTGCCACTCTCCTCCGAGGAAAAAGGCAAATCCTTCTCTTTCCTGAGCTGGCGAGAGTGATTTGGGGTGGGAGGCAGGGTGGATTTTGCCTGAATCCAAGCAGGATTCCAGAGAAAATTCATCTTTTGGGGGCAATGGGAAAATGAGCTTCCCTTAGCTAGCATCTTGCCATCAGTAGGGTTATAAAACTGGATTTGGTGTGAAAATGAGTGTTTTATCTCTTTTTAAAACATCTTTTTGAAAAGGCAAGTGTCGATGGGAAGAGAGGAGTGGGTGCCATCATAAGGCTGGACATTTGAGGGTGGCAATGGGGACCAGGGCATACAGAGAGGCAGCTGTGGGCAGCTGCTGGCACCACAGCATGCAAAACCCTCCATATGGGTGACACAGAATGGGAAGCCACCAAGACAAGTCAGGAAGAGATGTTGAGAGAGGTGTGCTCTCCTCAGGGGTTTCCAGGGTCTCACTCAGTTTTATTACAATGAGCTTGTCCCCAAATGCGGTCTGTGGCCTTTGAAATGCCTTAATAGTGGTTGCACCTAAATGTTTGCTCTGAATAAGCAAAAAGTGCAAGAAGAGCAAAAGTGGTTTGTTCTGGCTTCCCCCGCCCCCATCCCCACTTTTTAAAGACAGTTAGACAGTGCTTGCAGCAATTGCACAGGATAAAACCCAGACCACCTTCCCACCTTCTTTTTGTCGGGGCACAAGTTAATGCATCTTGCTGCATGTTGGCAATCGGCTGCTGCAGCTCAGCTGCACAGGGGTAACTCAGGGCAGAGCTGTGGGCTCAGGCTGCCCCTTCTTGTGAGTATTTAAGCTGCCCACTTAAGACTGTAAATTGGGGAAGGAGAGAGGGCTGAGCTCTTTTTCACCTAGCAGTATGATGGTTTTGCCTGTGGGGTTGGGAGGTGTGGGCTCAGGCTCCTGGGTTTTCAGCTAGAAGGAGGGTTATTTGAGTCAGGTCAGCCAGGTAAGCATCCCAATTGGTGTGCAAGCAAAGCCCCTGCTTCCTTTCCCCTCAGCCACTTCTGCATTCGGTGTAGTACTGGGTTTGGAGGTGTGCTCTACAGCAAATCCCTCTGTGGTAGGAAAGACCTGGGGATCTGCCCCAGTTCAGTTGCTGATGGGACTGGACATGGGCTAGGCACCACCAGGCTTTTCAGCTGGACCAAGGCTGGGGCCCTGGGGCACACACAGGCAGAGCTGCAGGATGGCTCATAGTGAAAACAGAGGTGACATTTTGACAGTGTAATAGTAGCTTGGCAGGGGAAAGTTGCAATCTGGGCTCACAGAGGTACACGGGCCTCTTAAAAATGCTAAAAAGCCTGTTCCCATAATGGAGGGGAAGTGGGAAAAATCTATTAATGTCAGAAAAGTCTTTAAAACTATTTAACAGTGCAGAGAGACAAACTTATCAGACAGCTTATCATTTTCTGTTCAGTCACAAATCTACATTTTTCCTCTATGGTTTGTTTTGTTAGAACAAGATGCTGACGTTTTCTTCCTAACTTTGGAGCATATTAGCCAACTGCTTTGCCTGAGTTCTCTTTAGTTTTCCGGCTTAATTGAAGCCAGCCTGCAAATGCTGACCCAGGTGTTACGCATGCTGGCAAATCGCTGGCACAGACACCGAAATCTCTGTCTGTGAGCTGGGGGAGCTCCTCTGGAGCAACGCTTGGCTGTCAGGTAGTAGAAAATGTTTCTATATATGTTTACATGCACACATTTTAAATCTTTCAGTTTTGAATGATCTGTCTATTGTGATTTTTGGAGCTTAAGAAAAAATACCCATTTAAAAAATCATCCTCCATTGTAATCTCGTTGTGACATAAGAGAGAAACTGTAGGCTCTGGGACTTGTGGGTGCAAAGGAATTAAGTGATGCTTTTGCCTACCAGGTAGGGCTCTGAACTGGTGCAGGGCAGGCAGTCTGCTTTTTTGCCTCTCTTACTGCTGGGGAATCACAGCTCTGAATTGAATTAATCTGTTAAAAATGAACCACTGCATTGCACTGGATATTAGGGCTTAATAACTCATTGTGAATAGGGTCTAATGTGAAAACAGTCATGCCCTTTGTGATAACTAGCAAAAATAGAAGTGAAATTACAGTAAACAAAGATTTAACACTAGCATCGCTTAAATCTTTAGTAATTATTTCCTTTTTTGTTTTAAAAATTTGAGTTGTGGAGAGGCAAATCCCATATATTCTGGATTTTTGTTTAAGTTAGGTTTGTTTCTCTAAGAATTCAAGAACATTTATTTACTTAAAGGCTTGCCAGTAAAAAGGCCCCAGGTCTAATCCCCTTTCTGCTACACACCAATGAAACTTAGGAAACTCTTCGACTGTTGACTTTTTCACGTGGAAACCGATCTGCTGAAAGTGAAAAGAAACCATTTCTTGGAGGGGGGAAGAAAAACCTCTGTGCAACTCTGTTCTGAAGAAGTCGTTGTCCTTGGCCTGTGGAGTAACAGCAGAAGCAAAGGCTTTTTGATCCTCAGATTTGTAAACTTGTAGACATAATAATGCCATTTCTGTAGTGTTAGCAGGTGTCCTGTCTGGAAGTTGCTGCCTCAGCCTCCAGCAGAGCTGGGAATTAGAAAATTGTCTGTCTTTCCTGAACCGTGAAGTGCTGCTCTTAAATAAAGGCCAGGTCAGATGTTAAAGGGACATTCTTGTCTCCTGAAGCCGAAATAATCTACAGTCACATCAAGAAATGAAGGCATCCTCCTCCCAAAATGGTCAATCTCTTTATCTCCCATTATACTCTGCAGGGTTAAGAAAAAAGCCCCTTCCGTGCTGATGTTTTGCAATATTTCTCCTCCACTTGTAATCATTCTGGTTCTTTATAGACAAATTTCAGATAAATATGGTAATTGGGAAAGCTGTTATTCTTTTTCTTATTTTTTTTTTCTTCTCCCCACCCTGTTGTCCTTCCTCTGACAGAACAATTTGGCAAACACAGATCAAGCTTCAAATATAGATTCTGCATTTTCTCTTTCCTTGTTGATAGCTCTCAAATGAAATTAAGATTTGTTTGTTTGTTTGTTTGTTTGTTTTAATTTAATCTGGTTAAAGACAATTTTTGCAGCAAATCCTTTAAATCCTGAAAATGGGCACAAACCCAAAACCAGCAAGCACATCTTTTAATTTGCAGCTAATTCTGTCTGATAAGGTGTCTTTGTGCGCTGTGTTTTATGGGTGTTTGGTAATGGTGATTACCATTGAAATTATCCCAAAATCTCCTACTCTATTACCCTGCAGAAGTGGCTGCTGCTGCTTCTTAGAACTGTGCTGCCCTGTGCCGTGCACCCGATAGCAAATGTGAACTGCTGCTTTTGTTTAGTTTGCGCTGCAGGAAGGCTATGCCTGGCGATTTCTCGAGGAGGGTCCCAGCTCAGCTCTTGTGCTGATGGGGAGAAGGGGGTCCTGCTAACAGCTGTGGGATGTTCTACCTCAGGCTGCCCCACTCGTGACCCTGGATGCTGGAGGGGGAATGCAAAATTTTGCAGGGTGGTGGACTTTGTGTCAGGGAGGTGCCTTTTGCCATCGCAGTGCAAATTGAACGCATGTGTTCCCCATCACTGCCAAAGCCCCATGACGCCCAGTAACCTTCTGCGCTCCCTGGTGTGGCGTGGGACAGCAATCCTGCCTAGAGGCCAGGTGAGAGTTTGGGAGAATGGAGGCAGGTTTCAGGTGCCACCACACTCTCCAGCAGCTCTGGCAGAAAAACTTGGTTGTAGCAGCTCCAAAAGGTTTGGTCTTGGCGTGAAAGGTGGGCTTGGCGTGAAAGGGATGTGCAACTAGACTGCCTTGTTTAGTGGGACGAAGAAACAGGTTTGGCCTAATCACATGCAGAAGAAAATGGAGAACCAGGTTCTGGTATTCCCAGTCCTGTTTACTCAGGTGAGAGTAAAACTGGAGAAAAAAAATATATATTCCGCAGCTTTTGAGACCACCAGACAGTGGCTGGGATGTTGTAAAGCCCCAGCAAAAGTGAAGCTATGTTAACTAGATTCACGCTTGAAAACTTCTTCAATAAAGGTCCCATGAAAACCAGGCTTTGCTAAACCAGTTGCTCTTGGATGTGCCCACTTAGTTTGTGCCCACTGTTTTCTGGAGTAAATTGCTGTAGACCTCAGGTCCCAGTATGTCTCAAGCTGCTTAATGTGACCCAAACAGGGACTTTTCCTCAGTGTTTTTTTGTAAAAACAGAAGCAACGGTGATAGTGTATTCTTGGACAAGGATGATCTGGGGTTGGTTTGTTTGTTTGTTTTTAAGGTGGCTGGTTTGCATGCATATTGCCACAAGCCCTCGCAGAGTGCAGCATGCAAGAGGGGCTGCATGCTGGTGTCCCTCTAATCCAGTATCGCTCAAAACCAGCCCTGATCAAAGCATCTTCCAGCTCAGAAAAAAAACCTCTTCTCCTTCCATCCACCTTGTAGTCAGGCACAGCAGTGATTTCGTCAGCTTGCTGTGATGGCAAGGGTGGTGGAGACCACAGTCTGAGGTCAAGGTGCTTGCAGCTGCAGGAATGCCAGAGACCCTCCTGTCTCCCTCCTCCTGGAGAGTCCACAGGGTGAGGTTGGGACTGATGGGTGACAGACAGGGGAAAAAAGATGTGGCGACGTGAAAAGACTTGTCAGTCTCACATAGTGATCTTTGTTAGTATGGCAGCTTGAAAAAAAAAAAAAAACAACCTGAATGTTTTTTAGGTTCCTTTTCTAGTTTACCTCCAAGAAATACTCTGATGGGTTTGATGCAGAGCAGGCAAGGATGAGGGAAACGAGGCCTTGGCTCTGCCCCCTTGTGTCTGTGCATGATGATAAAATCTTTTAATTAAATGATCGTATTGAGTGCACAGAGTGAACGGTTCTTGCTTAATGAGCAGTTGCTCAATTTTGTTTTTCTCACCGTTCAATGGACAGTGCTATGTCTTATTAACTCTGCATTATTCAAACCCTGCTCAAAGACATTATTAATTTCCTCTCTGGATTTATACTGTGCTGCTCACAGTAGTATCTGAGCGCTCTCTGAACATTAATGGATTAAAATAAAAATGGTGTTATTATCCCTGTTTGATGATGGGAAGCCAACATAAAAAGAGATGGAAGATAATAATTAATTTGGAGTGCTGGTCCAAGGTACCCCATAGCTGTCCTCTTCCAAGCCCTGTGCTTCATCTGTCCAAAAACATGTGTGGAGCTCAGTGACTTCGGCCGCAGCTGTGGATGCTCAGTGTCTTTGCAAGTGAGACCCAAGCATGTCCTATCAGACACCCAACAAAGGTGAGCACAATTCGTGGCTCTTCATGAAAACTTCAAGTGCCTTGTCCAGGGCAGCACAAAGCCTGTGTTGCAGGAACAGGTCAGGAGGAGCCAACTGTCCTCTGAAGAATAAAAACCTGCATCCACCTTTTGGCACTGGATTAAGCATTAAAGCACCCTGCAGACCCTTGCTTTACTTTCTCAGCTTCTCTGGCAGGAGTTTATCCAGCAATTTCCCCTTTGCTGCACAACCCAGGTTCATCCTGCAAGGGAAAGCGCTGCATGAAGCGGATAGCGTCTATCCTGGGGGAAGAAATGGTGTGCATGCGTGTGGAAATGCACCATGAGCAAAGGATCTGGGCTGAAATCAGACAGACAGCTCAGGCACTGCCAAAACTTGAGTGTTTCCTTCTCAATCTTTGTTCTGCATATAATGCAAGCATAGCACATGTGTGAAACTGAGCACTGACTATGCTAAAGCAAATCTGATGGGGAGATTGAGTAATCCTGGGGTGATGTGAAGCCTAGTGACCCCTCAGCAGAGCTGGGGCATTCTGGATCCCAGACTGACCTGGGCCACAGGGGTAAAAAATAGCAGATTATTTTTAGCAACTATCTGTAGATGAGTTGAGGGGAGGGATGGGACATTACTAGCTGAGTTTCATGGGTATTTGCTGGCAGCAGAAGTGTGCTGGGACCAGGCAACCTCTGAAGAAATCCACAGAATCTAAATATAAATGAATATATAATGTAGAATACAAACATCATGGCCTGTTCCCTTCTCTCCTTCCCCTCACACACACCAGCAGAGTTGGGTGCTCTCTGCCCAGCCTCTTCCAGTGTGCCCCAGCCTCAGCCACGCTTCTGCTCCACCTGTACCCCATCCTAGATGTTTTCTGGTGCTGCTCTCTCCCTGCACCCCTGTTCCCAGGGGGAGACTGGGACCCTGTGACATTGCAGGTGCAGACGTGAGGCTGCACAGTCACCACTGGCCACAAGCTTTCCTGGAGCATGCAGTTTGGGGAAATTTGCTCCAAAATTTAGTTCGTCCTGTGTTTAAGAGAGTTTGAGCTATTTTTTAATCTCATAGTTTGCTTCAGAGATTTTATGTTCTATACAGCTCATCTAACTATTTAGCATCTTTCTTTCTCCCTTTTTTCCCCCCAAATCTGTCCCCAAAAAAGTTTGTTGGAAATATATGGCTAAAAATCCCCCTTGGTTTAAAAAGCAAACAAACAAACACACACACCCCATTAATTTAGTTGGGAATTTTACCACTGCCACCAAAAAAGATTGTGTGGTCTTTAGTACTAGATTCTGTGTGACAGGAGAGGAGATACTTGATTATCTTTCTTTCTTTCTATGTGTGTCAGAATAACAGATATAGCGACATCCTTTCACTTTACAAAAAGACTTTTGGTTTGTTTTTTTGCCTTCTTCTTTCCAAAAATGCTTGTCAAGAAGAACATTTCTGAGAGGTTACAGGCTAGTGTGGGGGAAGGCATTGGAAAACCATTATGAATTTATTCTGCAGCGATAGGTGAAAAGGTGGCTAAAAAAAACCAATCCAGCTCCCCAATTAATTATTTTATACTCTCTAATTAATTATTTAATGTATATATATATGTATGTTTGTATATACACGTGCACTTTTTCTCTTCATATCTGTTTCTCTGCTTAAAAATTGTCAATTCAATTTCCATCTCCCCATGTGCATCCTTTGCACAGATCTCCTGGTGTAGCTATCCTACCAAGCAATCACAACTTGTTGCAAGTGAATTGGGAATTTAGTGAATTTGTTTTATTTCCATATCCAAATGTAGGAAATTATTCTTTTAAAATGATGGGTTTTTCCCCATTCTGTTACCTACACATCCTGCTCATTAGTGACAAATATTTGCTCAAGAAGTGTAAAGCAGCTTTTTGTTTATTTTAAGCGATAATAGAACAAGTTTTGGCCCAGAAAGAAAAGTTGCAGCTAGGAAGGAGAATGATTACCAGTGTCAACCATATGTTGCATTCATCTGACTGAAGTGGCTTAATTACTGGTAGATGTTGCTGTGCTCATAAAGATAATGCTAACCTTTTTGCCAAGATTGTTTGCCGATAATTGCATTTCCTACAAAGAAAAAAAATCTGACAGACTTTCTCCTGCTGAGCTTCCCTTCCAGCCTTCCTGCAGTGCCCTTTCCCTTTAGGTACCCACTGCTAGATTCGCATCAAGAGATGTTTGTATGAAATAAATATGTGGAGGTCCAGCAAGGTTAACACTCCCATCTTGGTCTCTCTTAGGGCAGGGAAGGAATTGCAGTGGCCGTAGCCCAAATGTCCAGCTCTGCTCCTTGGGAGAGGGAGCAGTGGTGATTTGGGGCAGATTATTCCTCTAATTGCATAGCTGGCTTCAGCCTAGGATTAAGGCGGCTCAAATAATGACCTGACTTTTTGTAGCTGTAATGAGTGGCAAGCTTGGTCCTTCACGACCCCTGATATTTTGAATCCTTTCCAAAAATATTCCTGTCCTCAAATCCGAAGTGGAATTTGAGATTTACCGTGGGTTGGTGGTAACAACCAGCAGCTTCCCTCTGCTTTTGCCTATGCATTCTCACGATAAAGGGCACTTTAAAGCCCCTCTGACAATGAATGAGTCCTAGTTAAATATTTCAAGAACTTCTTTACATGGTTTCCTCTGATGCATGTGCTGTTGAGACATCTGTCTTCCGTGCTAATAAAGTAGTCTAGATTTAAAATGAACTTCATTGGATTGCTTTGAAACTATAGGCACATATGGTTCATAATTAGCTGGATATCTCTTATAGTTAAATGATTTTTTTCTCTCTCTCTCTCCCTGTCGCCCATTCGCATCAATAATAGAAGCAAACAAAGTTCCAATTGTTCCCTGTTGCGGGACATTATGTGCCTGAATAAATGGATGTTGGCTGTGTCTACATGGATTTGCCATATGGCTACAAAGGCCGAAAGAATAGGGGCAGTGTGCTTTGTGCCGGGGCGAGGAGGGCCGGCCGGGCTGGGTGGGGCAGGGCGCGGGGGTGGCCGCACACCTTCCCGTACTCCCGGGCCCTTGAGAGGAGAGCCCAGGGGGCTGCGGGACCCAGCCCTCCCCATGATGGGCTGGAAACCCACTGGCTCCACTCGGGCGGCACCCAAGAGCTGGAATTATTTGCTTTAATAAAGAGCCCCATGCCTAAACTCTCCCCAGGGTGAGAGCTTTCCTCCCGGGATGGGCTGGGCACACCTCGGGGCAGCCGGCGGCTCCTCTGGCAGAGGTATTTGGGAGCTCAGAGCAGGGATCTTTCATTGCAGAAAGTCCTATTATTAGTTGGGGTCTGGGACAATGGAGGTCCCAAAGGCACCTGCTTTCATGAAAGCGAGAGAAAAGCCCATAAATCCTGGAGGATCCAGCTGCCTCACTCCGGGTATTGTTGGCTTTCATAAGGAAAGGGAAAAGCTATTTTTCTTTTCAAAGGGGGGGAAAATCGTATTGAGTCAGCGGCCACTGATGCAGGCGTGTAAAATAATCCCGTTCTGATTAAGCGATCACGGAGCTGGAGGTAATCAATGTTACTTTTACAGCCAGGAGCATTTGGCGGCCGTGACGGGGGGCCAGAGAGGAGCACTGCAGGGGCCAGGGGAAGATGATGCGGATAAGCCCTGAACTTTATTCACCCGGAGCCTTGTTCTCTCAGCTCCCTCCCCTCCCCATGAAAGAGCATCATTGCAGAGCTCATAGAGCTGGAGAGTGATGCCCTTACCCCTGCTGCACCTGCTGGGTCCACTACGGGTGTGTAGCACTCCGCAGAGGTGATAAAGTGGGGAATAGGGTCTGAAAGGGACAAATCTGGCCAGCAAGTCCCTGGGCCTCTAGGACCCCCCCATTCTCCTCCCATGCCCCTGTTCCCCAACCATACTCTCCAGCACCCCAGTCCTTGTACCATGTGCAGCTGGGACCAGACCTGGTCTGTCCCCCCTCCCTGCTCAGCGCAGGGTTTGGGACTCTGAGCAGGACACATGCCCTGACCCCATCAGGCTGTGTGCAGATCCCATGGCTTTCACCTGCTCCTAGGCCAAGGGGACAGAGTGCCCTCTGCAAACTGCCTTGGTTGTGTGGTTGTGATAGCATTGCCATGAAAGCATTAATGTCAAAATGCTGGGTACTTTGTTGGGAAGGTTTATTTTGTCTGTTTGTTGTTTTTCTTTTTTCCACCTCTTTTATGGCGAAATGGAACTGCTGCCTTTCCCAGCACTGTTGTGTGTTTGTCCTGTAAATCATTGCTGGGCTTGGGCAAGAGGTACCAGGAAGTGTTTCCCTGAAGTGGCTTTGAGCCCCAGGTCAGAGTTGGAGGGGGGAACTTTACATGCTCACCCAAGGTGGGAGGGTCCTCCCTGAGCTGAGTCAGCCAAGGGCACTGTGGGGCTGTGGTCTGCATGCACCAGTCACCCACTCAGGCTGTCCCTAAGTTAGGGAGGCAGCAGCCCCAGTCCCAATTCTGGGGGCGGGGGGGAAATGGTTAAAAAAATAAATAATCATAAAATATGCTGAAAGGTTGAAGTCAGGGTATGATGAAGGGTGTGTGCTCTCCTCACGCTTGGTTAACTCCAACAGTATTCAGGAACACTTGTTTTTAAGAGAAAACTCCTTTCCCCTCTGAATTGCACACACGTTTTGCACCACAGGGTATGGAGGTGGCGGTGCCAGCCCCGCAGCAGGGTCATGATCCCAGGGGAGCTGGAGCCCTGATCAAGGTAGGTCCCCCCAAAAAAGCACAGACCAGGGCTCGGCTCCACCACCCAAACCTCCAGCCCCCCTCCCCCACCAGGCTCCTACCCTCACCCCAAAGGCATCTGCACAGCACTCACCAACCAGACTTGCAGGGGTTTCCTGGCTTTTATTATTATTAATTGAAGTTGTGGCATTATTTGCAATGGCAGTGGTACAGACCGGCTCAGAAACCATTGAAACAGATTTGTCTTCAAGTAAAATCTAAAAAATATTTTGATTCATAGCTACATCTTGTGAATGCAAGAAAAAAAAAATCCCACTATAAAAATAAATTTACATTTGTAAATAACAAAAGCAAATATAGTGCCCTTTGGCTTAACCAAAAAAAACCAAAACCAAACACTATTGGATGTCAAAGTTATCCACATTTCTGACATAAATAG
Organism: Columba livia; assembly: GCF_036013475.1. Taxonomy (NCBI): domain Eukaryota; kingdom Metazoa; phylum Chordata; class Aves; order Columbiformes; family Columbidae; genus Columba; species Columba livia. The sequence continues at coordinate 53,061,896 of NC_088606.1, forward strand.
AAAATATAAGTTAGTATAACTCTTAAAAAAAGTTTTGTACAAATATACACTTGCTTTTTTCATTTTTCGTTTTTACCTTTTCCTTTTTTTTATGCACTGAGAGATCAGCAGAGATTAAACATTTTACATAAATGACTTTTAAAGCTTTACACTTCTGGCCAGTGTACTCACATTAGGCATAATACATTTTTATATAAAACGTAATACATTGCACAGTTGTACGTTAACACTGCTCCGTTCGCGGCCGCGGCTGGCGGGCAGGCGCTCCAGCTCCTCTCCGGCTCCTGGTCCCGGTCCGGGAGGGCGCGGGGGGTCCCGGCTCGCCGCGCCACCCGCCCTGAACCCTGCGACTCCGCGCCTCCGAGGGCGACGCGCCTTTCGAGTGGGTGCCGTAGTGCAAAAGTCTGGGGAAGAATTAAAATAGAAAATAAAATTAAAAGAAAAACAAAACAGAAAAAAAAAAAAAAAGTGGAAAAATTAAGAGCGACGCCGAAAGCGCCCAGACACCTCCGCCCGCCCCGGGGCGCGTCTCACCTGGCTCACCGGAGCCGCTTGCGGGGGGTCTGCTCAGCCGGCACGGCGGTGGGGGAAGGTGGGCAGCCGGCAGGGAGCTCCGCTGCCACCTTGGGCTCCGCCGGCCTTTTCCTCCTCGCGAAGAAATCTGGACGGGGGACGGAGAAGAGGGGGAGGGGGCGGTCAGCCGCTGCGGCGGGACGCCCACCGCGTCCCGCGACCCCCCCAGCACCCCCACGCACCTGTGATGCGGGCCGTCGGGACCCTCCGGCGGAGCCGCATGCCGCGGCGGCGGGGCGCGGCGCGGTTCTCCCGGCTCAGGCGCCCCCCGGGCCCCTTGGCGGCGGCAGCAGGGGGGGGCGGCGGCGGGGAGGGGGGCGCCCGGCGAAGGGGGATGCGGCACCGCCCCACCTGCAGCGTCTCCCGGTAGAAAGCGGGCACGGCGCCGCCCTCCACCTCCTCCCAGCGCAGGCGGCCGGGGCCAGGCAGCGGCGTGTCGGTGTGGAAGTTGTAGTCCCAACGGCGCTGGTCGTCCTCCCCCATCTCCCGCAGGCGGTTCCGCAGCTCCCGGCCCAGCTCCTCGTGGTCCACCGGCCCGAAAAGGCTCCTGCAGACGGGGCTGCGGCCGTGCCCGGCCAGGGCTCGCCGGGCTGAAAGGCGTTCCAGGGCGGCGGCGCCAGAAAGGTGCACGTTAGACATTGCCGCCGGGGAGGACGCAGGGTGTATGAGATGGGGTGCGGTGGCTTGGGGTGGGTACCCCCCCCCGCCGCTCCTTGCGTCCCACCAGTGCTGCAACCAACCCGGCCTCCCGCTTCTGAGCCCCTGCCCCCGGACTCCTGGCTTTTAAACCCCGCGAGTGCGAGCAAAACAATCATTAGCATAATAGTATTTCCCTGCCATCGGCCCGCCGCGATTGGCGGGGATTGTCCCACCGCCCCGGCCCCCGGCGGCAGCCCTCCTGCCCGCGCCCTCCATTGGCTGCGGCGGGCAACGCCGTGCCGCCGCCGGCCGTATTGGCCCGGCTCGGCCCCGCCGAGGACTCGGGGGGGTGGCCCCGGCGCTGGCCCGGCCCCGGGGGGCGGCCGTCGGCGGTCCCCGCCCGCCACCGGTCCCTCTCCCTTTGTCTGCCTATGGCCCGGGCTCCGTTGCTGCTTCCTTCCCGGCGACTCTGATAATTGTTTTTTTCCCCCCTCCTTGTTGCCTTTTCAGCATGTAGGAGTGCGTACGTGCGCGTTATTATTATTTTTATTATGATTTTTCCCGAGTGGTGTCGCCGGGAGGTTTTTCAGAATCTGTAGGGCGTGCAGGTTTGAGGCGGGGGAGGTTATGGCGTGTGGAAGAAAACGGGATCGGTTTTGGCTCGTTTTTTTTTTTTTTTTTTTTTTTTATTACGCTGCTGCAAGACAAAGCGAGATGCTTGTAGATTTCAAAACAAGCTGAAGGCTATTTTTAAAAATAGAGCTTCTCAAGCTGCATGGAAGTAATAAGTTGCAGCCTTGCTGAATAGGAGTACATGAAAACCACAGCATTTTCCTCTTCTAACTTTTAAATGCACAATGCATGTTTGTTCACTGCAGATGAACTAATCTTGCTATTGTGTTGCCAGGGATCAGCTGGCTTATGCTTTACATTTTCTGCAGGTCACTGCAATCATTGCCTTTTGTTGTTTTGGGATGGAGGAGTATGAAAGGAAAGGGAGTGGGAACATAATTGACACAGTGCTAAAATTGAGCCCAGAACATGATGGTAGTTTTGATGCACACCTCGGAGGCTTGTTGCCCCAGCGGGCTTTTCCTCTGCAAACAACAAGGGAAAATATGGACCTTTATCGCTCTTTGTACATTTGGGGACACACTGGTTCTCTGTATACCGGTGGCTCTTGCCTCTGGGAAGATCAAACCCTTGAGCAAGGGCGACATGGATTTTATTCCTCAGAGGGAATAAAATTAATTTTAAATCCTAGGGTAGTGCTGGCCATGCAGAGGTTGCTCAGGTGCTGGCTTGCTGCGGGGCTGGAGAGGTCACAGCTTTAGGACCCTTAGGGCAGTAGTGACCACAGGCAGGTGTCGGCTTCAAGAAGAGGAACGATAGTTTTTTCACCCGTGGAAAGCTCTTCCTGTCCCCCAGCTGGGCCAGAATAAGTCATCTCCCTCCATGCTGTTTCCACAGTCAGCTCACATCTGTGATGGAGCAGCCTTCCAACACCACTGAGGATACTCGCTCCTGGGCTTCCTGTGTCGATGAGGCACCTGGGCCAGACAGGACAGCTCCCGCGTGCTGCCAGGTACTGCACTTTCAGCAGTGCTCCCAAAGGCTGGCCATGTCAGGAGTGACCAGCAATGCCATGGTTTTGGACCCATGGATCTGGGGCTCGCCATGGCTGGTGCAGAGGTGTAGAGGTGCAGAGGGGATGTTAGAGCCCAGCTTAGAGCACAGGAAGGGTCATTCCATGCTTGGGCTGAAGAGCAGCAAGACACTGCAGCAGGTTTCAACTCCTGAAATAATGTTCTGATGTCTGTAGGGGCAGATGGCCTGGTCAGTGGGAAAGGTCTGTAGCTTCTTGGTCAAGAGAAGAAGCTACAGGAAATGTTTTCATGGTGCAGATCCCTGCTTGCTTCCTGGGCAGGCATAAAGTCACTCCTGGCAGAAGGTTTTGCTGACTGATGGTACAGATAGACCACTCTCATTTCAAAAGTAGTGGTAGAAAAGGTATTTGAGGATATGTGAAGGCATTTTTTTAAGATACCTGTTTAGATGTTGTGTTCTCAACAGATGTTTCCTGTGTGAGCTGGACCACAATGTGGCAATTTTAGGTAAATACTACCACACTGTTCTTCCCGAAACAGCCGTTGAAGGTGGCCATGCAGAGGTCTTTTGGCCAAAAGGATGTCATTCAGGGAGCAGGTAATGAGAAGGCTCTCCTCGTTCCCTGTCACTAAAAGCACATCGTCTTAAAAAGCAAGTGAGCATCAGTTAGCAAGGGTTTGGCCAGGGAGAGAAGGGGTGGGTCCTGGTCCAAGCTGAAACAGTTGGGGAACATGTTGAACATGGCATAGTGTTCAGCTGGGACATCTCTCAGCAGCCGTCAGACACACCTCTCAGGATGTAGGATGGGGGGGTTTTAGAAATAAATGAGCTATGTGGAGAAAATGCCTCAACTTCCACAAGAAACCTCCTGAAAAAGTGCCCTCTATTCAAGACGCGAGCCAAATGGCAGTGGCCGGGTCCCTGCAGACAGGGGCTCTTTGTGAGGCATCCTTGAAAACCTGCTGCCGTCCTCCCCCAGTACCGGGAGAGGCCAGCGGCTGCCTTTCCTGTTTTCTGCCTCCTCGGTTTTATACATTCCTGCAATGCAAGCCGAGCGAGCAAACTTCCCTACTATTTGCAAGATGTGGGCGTGCCCTCTGCAGAATCCACATCGTGGTCCTTCCAAACTGTTTTCAGAGGTTAGCCAATATTTACACAGTGCTTGAGGGATGCTAGGAACTACAGTTTGAATGGGGAAGTATTTTCAGGGGTTGCTCACCTGGGAGGTAAAGTGGCTCAAGTTTGAGGTTACCAGCTCTTCTTTTTTTTAGCTCATCTTCCTCACTGCTAGTGCTCCCCATCTCTTTGACCTGTTTTGTTGTGGGTTTTTTTGTCTGTTTGCTTGTTTAGGGTTTGGTTGGGTTTTTTTGTCCCTTTATACACTTATGTTTTAAGCTGGTGCTGATAGTACTGGGGACTTTCCACTCACAGTTGCCAGTTCCAGCAGTGTCTGTGCTTCTCTTCTGTGTGGAGATAGAGAGCATCCAGCTCTTTTGAGGGAGAAATACTGCCTGCACGGAGAGATGTTTTTAATTCAGTGGATTCGTGAACTCTAAGGCCAGAGGGGTATGTTATGATCCTCTAAACCAGCAGTATGCCTAACATGAGCCAAAAAATCTTAACCAAGAGCTCCCACCACCAAGCCCATTAGCTTCTTTAGAAATTCCTACTTCAGAATACTGAGTGGAGTAATTACCGCTATGGTTAGAACAATGCCCCATAAGAATGAAATATTTTTGCTCAAAATATCCAAGTCATATCTGCTTATGTCAGAAAAAACTGTTACTTTAACTGGCCTGATGGCTGCTCTGTTTTGAAAGGGTGAGGGGAGGGAAAGCAAACTCCTTTATGGCTTGTGCATCTTACAAAGGGATTGCAAATGCAGGTTTATTGCATTTGACTGTTCCTGTTTGGAAAGAGTCCAGGTTGACCGTCAGAGCCAGAGCTGAGTCTGATGGCTTGGCAGATAGGGGAAGATAGGACCTTGCACTGGAAACCAAACAGGGAGCACCTGAGGACATTTGATAAGAAGGCATGAAGGTAACAAAAGAGAGAGGCTCAGCGCTGTCATTCTGACAGGGCTAGTTGTTGTGGACTCCCAGGTTAACTTCTACAGCACAGAGGGCTTGGTGAGATGTTTGTGTATGGAGGTGAATGGGTCCCCATGACACGGTGCCAGGGAGGAGCACTCCATCTTTTGGACAGTCTCTGGGTGAACATCTCCTGCAGAATTGTCCTCAGCCAGCTGCCAGACAAGCAACCTATTGTTGGGTTCCTGAGGCTTGAAGGTTTATGCTTTGCTCCCTTCTCAGTTCCTTTAGTACACCACTATTCCATACAGCCAACAATATTTAACTCAGGATTCTTCAGATGCTGTATGATCCGCGTGTGATTGCTTCATTTCATAGCATGTTATATTCCATAATTGCTTTAGCAGAGACACCAATAAACATTGGTACTTTATCTCCCATGCACTTCTCTTCTACTGTGCTTGTGATCACAAGCAGTTTGCAGTTTTGCATTTATACCAGTGGCAATTTCGTGTGGTACTTTCGAATCCTGCTTAGATAAACTGATTGCAATTAAAGTTCAAGTTAGCACAGACTGTCCAAACTTTTCATTGAGGCTTTTTCACCTGCAAAGTGACACTTGGAATTGTTAAAGCCAGTGTAACATTCAGAATTTTCCATTTTTGACATAGTAATAAAAAGTCAAATTATTAGATTTGATAGCTAGGCAAAAGCATGCTAGTTCAGGGGTTAAAATGGGGAAAGATAGTCTGAACAGAACCCTGAAAAGATTCTGCTACTTTTAATTCAATTTGAATTGCTTTTCTCAAAATATGCAAAAGCTAGCACCTCAGGAAAATGCTTTATTTCATTTAAATTCCTCTTTAAAATTACTGTTATTCTTTCTGTTCTTGGTTGTTAAGAGCTAGTCTTGCTGTCCAGCTGCTGCACATCATTAGGGTAGCACAAAGGTAGCAGTGAATTTAGCCTAATCTATTGATGGACCTGCCAGTGCACCCGGGGCCGTCGCATTCTCCCTTCACACTCTTCTTTTGCTCTTTCCATCATGTTGTTTCACTAGATGAAGTCCACTCGCCATCTGGCCCTTCATGACTGATTGGAAGCCTGACTCATTTGTCGCATGCTCTCCATGAGCTGCAGTGTGGAGAGCCTTACTGACACCATGCTGTTAACTTGGAAAGCAGGCTGGGAATGGCGGGTACCAAAGAGCATTGTGAGCTTGCAATATGTACCCGTGGAGAGTGGCTCTTTTTGGCTGATTGTATAGCCATATTTGAGTAGCAGTTCAGTACTCCATTTGTTTTATACTCCCTGCTTTTCTGTTGGTATTGTTTCTGTGAAAGTCATGCTCTATGCTCATAGGTAGTGTTCGTTGCCAGTCTTTGTACTAAATGAGATGTTTGCATTTTCCTTGTTTTGACATTCCCCTCACCTTTCATCTTTACCCACGGTAGTATTATTTTTGGAGTAGCTTTTCATAGGTTATTTCTACTTTCTGGAGGGGATGGGGGGTGGTGGTGAAGGGGCCATTTACACAGGTTTTATTTTTGGTTTCATGTTTCTTAAGTAAACAGGATTTTTTCTTGCACAGGTCCTGATGGAGATGGTTCATGGCCTGGACTGTTGCAGAGAAGAGGTATCTGGTCCAAAAACAAGCTGAAGAGCAGAGGTAAGTGCATCAGGAGTATCTTCAGATAGATGCTAGTGCACACCCAGAGGAAACAAAATTTATGAGTATGAAAAATAAAAAAACAAACCATCACACTAGAAGATGCTTATGTCCTCCTCCCTGCCCCTGACCACCTATTCCTGCCCGCTCTCGTGCAGCCCCAGCGCTGGCAGCCGAGCTGGCCGAAAATTGAGCCAGCAGACAAATGTTTGTGCTCTGGCCTTGCCCTCCCTCTTCATTTCTGCACGTTTCTGCCCCTCTTCTCTCCACCGCTCAGCGGGTCGGTCCGGCCGCCGGCGCTGCCCTCGGGTCTGCCGCGGGGCCGGGCTGGGAAGCTGGGGGGCTGCGGGAGCCGCGCTGCATCCTCACCCTTTGCCAACCTCTGCCTGCCCAGCCTGGCTGCAAAATAATGGAGAAGGACGGCATGCCCCCGGGTTCCCGTGCCCGGCCGCTAGCCCCAGGCCGGCGGGCGGGTTTGTGGCAGCGCGGTGGCGACGGAGCTGCCCGCGGGATGTCCCCGATGTGCGGGGCAATGGTGCCCTCTAATGTCGGCTGGGCCCGGCAGAGGCGGGCGCTCTCCCGGCTCGACCCGGGAGAACGAGGCTTTGCCCCGCGGCAGGGCAGGGTTTCCAGCACCATCCCTTCCCTCTCCCCCGTGTATCCGCAGCCGGTTGTCTCCCCGCGCCCCGGAGTCCCCTGGCTTCTTGGCGTGTCCTCCCGTGATCCAGCTCCTGGAGATGTTTGCGTTTCACTCTGGGACTGCAGATGCCGTTCGGTGCATCACAGGAGCTCTTGGCTGGGCTGGATGTAATATAACATACTCCCTACTTTCTCGTGGCTCTCCCAGAGAGCTCTGGGTAAGGTTTGCTGGGGAGACAGCTCTCCACACCACCAGCTTGCACAGCCCCTTGCAGCCGAGGTGAGAGAAGGATATAGAAACTTGCAGATTTTAAGTCTGCATGGTGTGCAGAGTACTTCTAGAGTAAGAAAATATGTTGTAGCTATGTGTATAAGATCCTCTAGATTTTTCAGGTTCTGAGTCCATATGATTCCTTGACAAAATTTATAGATAGAAGAATACATTCACTTTATTCTGTGAAAATTAGGGTTCAAGTGTCGCTTAGCCATCATAGAATCATAGAATGGTTTGGGTTGAAACAGGCCTTAAAGATCATCTAATTCCAAACCCCTTGCCATGGGCTAGGACACCTTCTACTAGTCCAGGTTGCTCAAAGCCCCATCCAGCCTGAGTTCGAACACTTGCAGAGATGGGGCATCCACAACTTCTCTGTGCAGCCTGTTCCAGTGTCTCACCATCCTCACAGTAAAGAATTTCTTCTTAATATCTAATCTAAATCTACCTTCTTTCAGTTTAAAACCATTACCGTCATCCTATCACTAGAGTCTCTGATGAAGAGTCCCTCCGCTTCTTTCCTGTAGGTGCTCTTTAAGTACTGGAATGCTGCTATAAGGTCTCCCCCGATCCTTCTCTTTTCCAGGCTGAACATTCCCAACTCTCCACAGCGGAGGTGTTTCAGACCTCTGATCATTTTTCTGGCCTCCTCTGGACCCTCTCCAACAGGTCCATGTCTTTCTTATGCCAGGGGCCCCAGAGCTGGATTCAGTACACCAGGTGGGGCCTCACAAGAGTGGAGTTGGCTTTCTGGGCTGCAAGTGCACATTGTCAGGTCATACTCAGTTTTTCATCCACTGATACCCTCAAGGCCTTATCCTTAGGGCTGCTCTCAACCCACTCATGTCCCAGCCCCTATCAGTGTTTGGGATTGCCCTGACACAGGTGCAGGACTTTGCACTTGGCCTTGTTGAACTTCATGTGGTTTGCATGGGCCCATCTCTCCAGCCCATCAAGGTCCCTCTGGATGGCATCCCTTCTGTCTAGAGTATCAACCGTACCACGCAGCTTGGTGTCATCCACAAACTTGCTGAGGGTGCACTCAATCCCACTGTACATGCCCCTGATAAAGATCTTAAATAATACTGGTCCCAATATGGATGCTTGAAGGATACCACTCTTCACTGGTCTCCATCTGGACATTAAACCGTTGACCTCAACTCTCTGAGTGCAACCATCCAGCCAATTCCTTATTCACCAAGTGGTCCACCCGTCAAATCAATGTCTCTCCATTTTAGAGTCAAGGATGTTATGTGGGACAGGATCAAATGCTTTGCACAAGTCCAGGTAGATTACGTCAGTCACTCTTCTCTTATCCATCAATGCAGTAATGCTGTTGTAGAAGGCCACCCAGTTTGTCAGACATTATTTGCCCTTAGTGAAGCCATCTGGCTGTCACAAATCACCTCTCTGTTTTCCATGTGTCTTTGCATAGTTTCCAGAGGATCTGCTCCATGGTCTTGGTGACCATCCTGTAGTTCCCTGAGTCTTATTTTTTTCCCTTTTAAAAAAATGGGGGTTATATTTCCCCTTTTCCAGTCACTGGAAACTTCGCCAGTCTGTCACAACTTTTCAAATATGAAGGACAGTGGCTTAGCTCAATGGTAGCCCAGACCATGGAAGTCCAAGAGAAGGAGATGCAGTTGTAGAGAATGCAGACCTTGTGACACATACCTGGTTTCATGCAGGGCTATCATGCCTTGGGGAGCCCTGAGAGCATTGTCTCCATGTCTTGGTTTCAGCTGGGATAGAGTTAATTTTCTTCCCAGTAGCTGGTATAGTGCTGTGTTTTGGATTTAGTATAAGAATGTTGATAATAAACTGAGGTTTTAGTTGTTTCTAAGTAGTACTTAAACCGAGTCAAAGACTTTTCAGGTTCTCACATCCTGCCGGTGAGAAAGCTGGAGATGCACAAGAAGCTGGGAGGGGGCACAGCGAGGACAGCTGACTCAAACTGGCCAAAGGGATATTCCATACCATATGATGTCATGCTCAGTACAAACTGGGGAAAAGTTAGCTGGGAGGCTGCTGCTCAGGCACTGGCTGGGCATCAGTCAGCAAGTGTGAGAAATTGCATTGTGCATCAATTATTTTCTATATTCTTTTTTATTTAATTTCAATTATTAAACTGTTCTTCTCTCAACCCACAAGTTTTCTCACTTTACTCTTCTGATTCTGTCCCCCATCCCAGTGCAGGGAGAGAATGAGTGAGCAGCTATGTGGTGCTTACTTGCTGGCTGGAGTTAAACCATGACACTCCTCTACATCTTTCTATGGCTGGTTCCCTCCCTACAAGCGGGTGGCAAAGTAATACGGTGCTGTGGGATCTGGCTGTTCCTTCTCTCACTCCCCCGGTTGGATTCCTTCTTCGTATTTGCCTTTCCCTCAGGGCTTGCTCCCCCTTTTCCCTGTGATGGGTTGTTGAGATACCATGTGATGACGCAGCATGATGACATTATTTCTGCCCCCTCCCCACCCCTTGGCTTCTTGGCACATTGTTTAATTAATTTATCTTCTTGCCTGCAGCCTTAAATTTGCTTTTAGTGTAGTAACTTGGTGAAGACATAGCACTAATGTTTTATTTGCTCTTAATCTTGAAAAGCAATCATTTTGTAATCTCCCTGCTAGATTCATAGCATTAATTTTGCTGCAAGCTTTGAATGTGGACCAAACATAACCCAGCCAGTGGTGAACCTGGAAAGGGAGTGGTTTGATGAGCACCTTTGGGGGAGTCCATCATGTTCATTTTATAGCAGTTTAACTATAATGAGGCTGCCCTGCCCGCAATATGGTATGTATTCCTACAGAGCAGGGAGTTAATTGTACCTGGATCCAGCAGTGCCCTATAAACACGTTTATGTCATGTGGAACAATTAGTGCTGTGACTCATTGCTGGGAGCTCAGCCCGTGTTATAATATATATGGGGCAGCATTTATGCATTCGTATGTGCCATCCACTACAGCAGTCAGCACAAATCCCACTAGTATTCATCATCATGAAGACCCAAGGAAAAACCAAGTGCCATATTCCCTAAGAGAGCAGAGCACGTGGAAGACCTTGTCTAAAACTGGCCTATAGGTTTTTTAATGGTTTGTATTACATCGACCAACATAGCTATTTCTTAATGAGTCAGTTCTTGAGTTTTGGACAGAAGCTGGCAGAACCTGCTACCTTGGGCTATGGTCAGGAATGTTGCTAAATACTCTGATTACACGCACTTACAATGTCCTTTCATAAAGGTGCAATTAAAGACACACCCTGGTGCTGTGCAGGATAGCAGGTATCTCACTGTCCCCCAGTGCACATGCAGTCACGTGTAGAAGGCATTTCAGAATGACATGGTACAAACTCTTCTAGTGTGAACCATGAGCCACATTCTCAAACATTGTAATGACTGAACTAGTCTGAAGCAGATGTTTTCCTAACAGTAAAAGGAGCTGGATGAAAGACCTGAATATTAAATCCTGGCAGCATGGAAATCAGAGGCAAAATTCCCAATGAATTGGGGTCAGGGTTTCAGCCTAGAGCCAACTAGCCTGGATCTTTCAGCTCTTCTCAAAGTAAAAATGAGTCAGCTGGTCATTGTTGGTATTCAAAGGGGAAATATAAACCAAGTGAAATCATTTAAGCTGACAGTGGCCAAGTGGTAGCAAGTTTGCTCTGGAAGGAAAAAAATTTATATCTGGAGGTGTTATGTTTATGGAGTCTCATTGCTTTCCAGATAAAATGCACTTGCTTTGCAAATGGGACAATAGCTTTTTTTTTTTTTTTTGACTGCTAGCCTGCAAATTTAATCTAGAGCCTTTCCGTTTCATGCATCACAACTGTTAAGCAAGGTTTTCCACTGACCTGCTGCTGCATTCCCAATGAGGTCCTTGACCCCTCTGCAGTCCTGTGGTTTCTGAAGGTGCCTCTGGTGGGATTTGAGGTGTTTGTAGTTTCACCTGTGTGGAGCTGGCTGAATTTGGCAAATGATTTAATTGCTGAGGCTCAGGAGGAATATAACCCCTCACTCTCCTGGCTGTGCTGAGCAATATACAAAAGGAATAAATCCATATTATTTTGTCTTGAAGGTAAGGAGAAGAGAGCCTGGACAGAACTGCTAAGTAGATTGGTGTTGGTTTTAGTAGGAGTCTCCAGGACCCAGCCAACATAGGAAGCCAGGGCATTTTCTTCCTAGCATTTTTACAGAGGTAATCCCATTGCTGTCTGGTAGGGCACTAGGAAAATGAGCTGGAATAGACCTGTTTTTCTAGCAGCACTTTTTCTGTTGTTTTTTGGTTTTGTTTTTGTTTGGTTGTTTGAGGTTTTTGTGTGTGTGTGTGGTTTTTGTTGTATTTGTTTGTTTGTTTCAAATAATAGAATCAAATAAAGGTTTGGGTTAGAAATGACCTTAAAGAACATGTGGTTCCACCCCCCCCGCCATGGGCAGGCACACCTTCCACTAGACCAGATTGCTCAAAGCCCCATCCAGCCTGGCCTTGAAAGCTTCCAGGGATGGGGCATCTACCACTTTTCTGGGCAACCTGTTCCAGAGCCTCACCACCTTCATAGTGAAGAATTTCTTCCTTATATCTAATCTAAATACCCTAACTATATGCAAAGTGCTTTGGTACAATTGCTGCTTTGGCAGGACTGGCTCTCAACCAGTTTGGATTGAAAATTTGCAAGACTTGCTTGATTTCTGGAAAAGCCAGATAACAGATCCTGGTTTTAGTACAGGAAGACTTTGATGTAGGGAGTTTTGTGTTCCGGAAATGGAACATGTGATCCAGGGAACAGTGCTCCAAGTGAGCTCTCCTTGGGTTATTTCTACCCTCTATAGAGTGTGAAGAGATTGATGAATGCCAAATGGTACTGACAACTTCAGCCCAAGACTATGTAGGCATTGCTGTTTTATGCCAGCCTTGCCTTTGGCCTTAGGAATAGCTTAGAATTGGTCAGCAATATCAAAACAATAAGTCTCAAAACCAAATATTGCAACAGAAAATGTTTAGCGCATCCTGATCACAGCCATCATCCAGCCTTCCCATGAGCAGCAGCCAGCTCCAGTTTGGGCTGGCAAACTCTTATCCTTTGGCATGTTTGGAAGCACTAAATCCCTCTTTGTGCTCTTTTCAGAGCATAAATGCTTTTGCTCTTCCTTGCAGAAGGGTCTGGGTCTCTCTCATTCTCTGGTGGGAAGTCCATGGCAAGTGGTAATACCTTTGCTCGATGTCAAAGAATCAGGGGGGTTGTGAGCCTGCAATCATCTTGGGGACAAGATTAAGAATTATTTTAAAAAATTTTTTAAAAATAAATAGCTCTTTGGGATTTTTTCTTAGGAAAACTTGTGTGCCACTCATGTCCTACTTTAAATGGCTTTTGACACCAGAGTTGGATCCTAACAGTGCGCAAAGTTTGACCTGATTCTTTACAGAGAGGCAAATTTTGTTCATAGCTCCTGATGTTGCTCCAAAATAATTCCAAAGAATTATTGTGAAGAATGAGCTTTTGAGAGAGTGCTTAGAAGACAAAATTTAGTAGGTTTGTAGTTTTGTGTGTGTGTCAGTTGTACCTGCAACATGTTAGGAATGCACCTTCATCCTTTACTCTGAAGAAATGCCATGTCTGTAGAGACTGAAATGTAAAGATGACTAGTGAATGGTACTGTGCTGGAGGTGGCTGGAGGTGGCTAACCTCAACAGCAAAGTTTCAGATGCATTTGAACTGGGACTTACTGGTATGACAGAGTAGACTGGCTGTCAGGATACATCTTCTAAACTTCTCCGCTTGCCATCTATCTGTCCATTCTAGAGTTGTATTCAGTTTTCAGCATTGGTTTAACTTGAAAAATTTCCCCAAACCCCTGCAAAGATTCCTGATACCTCACTCAAGAGCCATTAGTGGGTCATCCCTACAACCTCAGCCCTAAGGAATCTCTGACAAAATTACACCTTTGCCAAAGGAGGTTTGATTTCTTTTTGTCTTAGGTGTATTCAAGTGAAGAGTGGAATGGGAAGGCCTGGAGGAAGCAGTGAAGGGTCTCCAAAGCCTACTAGTGGTTTGAACAGAAAAACAGCAGTCTTGGGACTGCCATCCCTCTTGTATTCCTAAGTAAACTCAAAATTGTAATTGTTCTGCCCAGGCAGATGTGGCTACAGCCTCTATCACCATTGCAGGGGATACAGAGCTGACTGGCAGAGTGAATATTTCTAAGAGCTGGAATCTTCTAGAGCTTTGAAAACAGCATTTTTCCTGGAGTTGTATGACAGGCAAGAGTACACACTCTGCTTCAACTTGCAACAGTGTGAACTTGGGCATTTGCTCTGACCGTACAAATCCAATTCAAGATGTAAATTGAAAAAAATCAAAACCTTGGATGAGGCTTTGAAAGGCATTTGGAGTCAAGATAGATCAAGAGGTATCCAGACACATTTGCGGTTTCACCACTTCTGAGCTGCTGATAAATCCAACCCTGTATAACTATGGATACCTTAATCCCACCTCCTCCATCCATAGGCAGTCAATATCTGCAACATAGGGTTGTCCTCCACCCACATAATGGATGGAGCCAGGTGGACATGAGGTCAGCTGTCCCTTTTTCTCCACATCCCACATTGGCTTCACACAGGTCGTAAATCCACATGGAGATACCAGCCAGCCAAATGGAGCAAAACTGAGAGGGGACACGCATCTTCTCTGGCCCTGAGCAGATAAGGATTTGTCTCAGGATGTAACACAGTTATATCTGTTTTCTCTGTGTGGGAAAGCTGTGACCAGGATGTGCAGGATTTTACAGATGCGTGCTTTGCCCTTCTCCAATTGCTTTATGCAGAAACATACATGAGCAGAAACACTGAATACACATCCGTATTTTGTTTGTGCTCTGTATGGCTGCTTTGGAAGGCTAACCAACAGAGAGATTTTTGTTACATTGTGTTGCTGGTGGTCTCCTGAATGCTTAAGACTTATAAATCAGGCAATTGTTTGATTCTGACACAGGAAAATGTTTTGGTAAATGCAGGAGGCTTGAGACAAGCTGAAAATGTCTGGGGCTCCCATTGTGTGCAGAATGTGATGTGTGCAGAGGAAATCTGCAGCATTCCTACAGCAAACCACAACAACAAGCTCCATACAGCCCAAATCAGTTACAATTCTCATATAAATTATAATGGCTTAAATGTTATTGAAATGATAAACAGCTTTTGCGTTCCAGACATTGCTGTGATTCCAGAAGGTGGCTGTATAATACCAGCTGAATGAAATATTGCATATAGCCTGCAATATTGCAGGCTAAGTATGGGGCTTTATTTGTGTGTATCTGTTTTTGTTACATCTAACATATTCTTTGGCTATAAAACTTGGACTTCCAATGTACTCTGTGTATCTTGGAGCCCAGGGCTTCATCAATTATCCAGCAACAAGTTGTCTGAAAGTCAGTCACGCCAACATGCCAGTAAGCTGAACACGCAACCACAGAGGCGGCAAAAGTATCCATCACTTCTGGGCTGTCACCATCACTTATTAGTGTGTGTGGGTTTGCCTGGACCCTGCTCAGCAGCAGATGGTATAACCAATCCTTTAATCACAGTTTCCTTAATGGATGGCCATGTCATGCTTGCTTAAAACAAGTGTAGCTTGAGCATTAGGAAGAATGGCAAGTCTGGAGAAGATCATCCCTTGCCCAGGTGAGACCTTACCCAGCAGATCTGGGCTTTCACTAAGGGAAGAGTAATTTTTTTCTTGCCCATTCTTCAGTGCCCTAGCATAGCAGACCGCTAGAGGCTGATGGCATTTTCTGTCTTTTGATGTCTTTGCTTGAAGGAAAAGGTCGGAGCTACTCTCTCAGCAGCCCAGCAGCCCTTCTCCACTGCAGCTCATTGAAACTTGAGGGGTTTCTGCTTGCCCAGGAGAGATTTTGGGGTAGAGGTGGGTATGGCCATAGCAGCACCTGGGAGATGACTCTGGAGGGGAGTCCTCTGGCTGAGCCGAAATGTATCCTAATCAAGGTGCCACTCAGTATGAACAGGCACAAGAGGCTTCTGCCCTGGTGAGGTCCTGCTGGAGCCGATGAGACTGGAGGGGTACAAAGAACTGAGCTTTTTCTTCCTATTAGGTCATGTTATTCTTAGTGTAATTCTCCTGAATTCAGACCACAGAATTTTTCCAAAACTCTTTTTACAATTGACACAGTCTCTGCCCCATCTGCATATTTTGTTGTCAAATTCCAGCATTCAGAAATGTTCTCTTTTGGTTTAATTTTTCCAGAATATTAGAGAGGAGAAACTGCCCTGTGGTTAAACGACGGGACTGGCTTCCAAAGGATGATGGAGACTGACTCCAAGCTCTTCTACACACTTCCTGTGATTTCAGGCAAGTCATTAAACACTTCTGTCTGTTAAGGTCCCATCTCCAAGACAAGGAGGATCAAATTATTTTCCCTTGTCTGATTCTCCACCTTTTTTTTGTGCTTGCAGGGCACCAAGCAGGGCCTCACTATTAGATGGAGCTTTGGGGCTTTACCATTAAAAAGTTAATAATAACCAGTCATATTTCAGCTAAAATTTGATTTGCAGTTTAATATGCTAAGTAACAAAGACTTTACCAAAAGAATGAACAATAGCCTTTTCCATTTCACAAAATAATTTGCCAGGCAGGATAAGTGCAGCAACATTTTTATAAAAACAAATTATAAATAATTGCTTTTTGCAATTTAATACACACATAGAAAGAGCCAAAAGAGTTCAGCAGCCACCGGGATTCTGATTTCATTGCCGATTTGGACTGTCTCTGTAGTTTTTATGAAAATCCCTGAAGACTATGCTATTTTGTAAATGAAACTCTTTTTTTTTTTTTTTCATTTTGCTGGCCATGTGGAGTCTTTTTCCATTCATTAGTGAGATGCTTTTTTCATGAACACAATTAGACAAAGGAATAAATCAGTCAACAAATATGTGACTTAATTTTGGCAATACCAGGCCATCTATGCTCTTATTTGCTTAAATGTGTAAATCTTTCACCAGACTACAAATTAAACCAGTTCCCTCAGTGTCGGGGTCAGGGGAAGAGAGGGATCGGGCCAGATCCTGCGCATTTGACGGCTCCCGCTGACCATGGCTGCTGTCGAGCGGTTTCCCTCATTACAGCGATTCAGCATTCCCGCTGTTGGGGAATCGCTTCGGGATATTTCTTCTCTTTCCTCTCTTGTATTACAGAGCTTAAGAAACATCACCAGGATGATGGCTCCCTGAGGGCTGTGTCTCCATAAAGGGTTTTTGTGTCTCTCCTTGCCCAAATATCTGCATGCCTCGCTGGTTTCAGTGTGGTGGCCTCATGATGCTGTCACAAGGTGGGGAAGGTGTGCTCATAACTATTCATCTCATAACTGATGTCCCCTTGGGTCAGGTCCTCCTGGCACCCCTCAGCACACAGCCCATAGAAATGCAGTTTCTCTTTGCAAGGAGAAAATAAACTTTGCTGGAATCCAAGAGGCAGCAATCCCCTACCATGCCATTCCCAGCCAGCTCTTGTGCTCACCACAGGTATGGGTGCGTAGCCCCAAAGGCAGGGATGTGTGTGTGATCTGTGCTGGAGCAGGATTTGGTTCATCCCACTGGTTTTTCTGTGTAGCTGGAGAGACCAGCCAGCTTGCACTTATATCGGATTTGAGACCTGAGAAATCCCCTTTCTCACTGGGCAGCACGTCTGCACTTCTGTCCTTCCTCAAGGCTCTTTTGAGGCTGTGAAGCTTGTTTTGACCTTCTGAAGACAGGTGAATCCCACTCAGAGTACCTCATGTTGCTTTGTATCATATCAAGCTTCCTTTGTGAAAAAATGCAGATTGAGAAAAGGATTTGGGTTTTACTTCCCCACAATTTATCCTTTTTTAACCAAAATTTTCAACTGCTGGTATTGCTGTGGGTGGATTTCCCTCCGAAGGCACATGCAGTTTGAGCTGCCCTTCGTTCCCATTTCCAGTGATTTAACAAAAGATTTCTGCCCAAGTAACATAAACAGTAAGTCTTTATACATTTTTTTTTAAAAGATGTTCTCAGGTTTCCCACTCTGTTTTTCCAGAGATCACCAGATAAATAGGCCTCAGGAAAGATATACCAGGGAAGGCAACTATAAATACTCGAAAAATGTCGAGAATAAGTGTCAAGGCTTAATGCATAGCTAATGGCCTAATCTGCAGTTTCATCACAAGACATTTGTCTCCTTGCTTGCTTTCACTGAAGTCTCCCTGTCCATTTAAAGTTTATTTAAATCTGTCCATTTAAAGTTTATTTATCCTACCCAAGAAAATTCATTTCCTATTGATAACCTATTCCTCCCCAGTTTGGAGAATACAGCTCATCCCTGCATCCTTGGGGCCAGAGCAACATGGACCTGGCTTTGCTCATGGCTTGTAAAGGTGGCTTAAGACTGCCACCCTCTTCCCTTAGTCCCATCAGTGCCAAAGAAAAGGGATGGGGAGATAAATAATCCTGCCCAAAGAGACTAGTGCTAAAACAGGATCGCTGAGTTTGGCCAATGCATTTGCTTACTTGCTGTCTCATCTGGGGTGCTCATCAAGAGGTACCCACTTATGCATGACACTGGTGATCTTAGTTCATTCCCAGAGGTTGCTATCACACCAGGCACCGAGTTTAGGTCACCAGTTCTCAGAACTGTATCTTTTGCCCCAGAGACTGAAAATTAAACTTTTTTTAAACAAACAAACAAACAAACAAACAAACAAAACAAACAACCACAAAACCCTCTATTTCCCTTGTCAATGCCAGTAAAAAGAATGTAAGTCTGAGTGAGAGCATGTGGCTGGTTAGCTGTCTGCGTTGTATGCCCTGGGCAGGACGAGGCTCATATTTGGTGCATGTCATTGCTTCTGTCAGTCGCCTTGCTGGAATCTGTTTTCAGTTGCTGCTGAGACAAACTCACCAGTCAAAATATTGACGCTTTTCAAGTCCAAGTCAGCAAAGTTTCCCGTAAGCAGTGTTTTACATTGCATTTGCATGAGTTGCTTTTTTGGTTGTCTCAAAACCTCCATAAACAGAGTTCAGTCATTAATTTTACTCTTCTATTCAATGCTGGTAATTTGTACATTGTGCCTATCCAGCGCAAACCAGGGAGTACAATGTTGGTGCTATGCTGCAGGACATCCAAAATGTAGGCAAATCCATTGTTTTGTGCTGAGATGAACCTAATGTTGAGCACTGATATTTTGCTAAATTAGGATACATGCTGGGTAATCTTCCTTCTTCGGTAACAAATACAACTTCTATGGTGTTGTGAGTTGGGTCTGTTTGAGTGCTTGTATCTCTATAGGAAAGTCATTCTTTAAAGGTGCTTTTTTTACTCATGCTCCAGCTGAGTTTGCGAAAGGTTGTTTCTGTCCAGCATCCAGTGACACTGTACCTGCCCCTGGTAAAACACTAAACCTTTGGTCTTCCCCCTTCTTCACCAAGAGATAGAGCCTGGCAGCCCTCACCAAATCTTGGGGCTCTCTGGTGACATGTGCTGAATAAAAAGGTATGTCTGGAGATCTTACAGTTCCCTCTCCCTGGGCTTGGTTGGAAATGTGGAAGCCCTGACAGCCACTTGGGATCCAAGTCAGCAAATGTCTGTGTGTGTCCCTGTAATTGTATTGCTTGTGTCGGCCTTCACAGTGAGTCAAGCCTCCACTTCTGAACAGAGGTGTTACTAAATTAGAGGGACTGGCTGACATGGTCAATGACAGAGCCTCAAGCTGGAGGGACTGCATGAAATATGAGAGCTGGATCAACCAAAACCTCAAGGTTTTCAACAAGTTGAAAGGGGTGACAATTTTCCTCAAGCCTGCGGCAGAATATCCACCTGCATCAATGCCAGCTGAGGACCAGCTGGACACGTAGCAACCCTTCCATGAAGACCATGGGTGATGGTGATGCTGTGTGAGCCAATGGTGCATGATCATCAGGAGTAGGGCAAACCATATCATGGGCCATTTGACAAGGAACATGTCCAGGATGTCCAGGGAAGTTTTTATTCCTTCTTGCTTGGTGGTAATGAGGCTGACCCAGCATTGGGCCCCCCAGTTCAAGAGAGTTGTGGACAAACTGGATTGGACCTAGTGGAGGGCTACCAAGAAGGTCAGGGGTCTAGAGTACCTAATCTTTGAAAGAGGTAGAAGGCATTCTGTTGGAGTGAATAAAGGACTCCGCACTCTGATTCAATGTGAATCACACTAGAGCCATTTATTACAGAAACAAGCCTCCTTATATATGCAACTATTCTCTGATCACACGTCCACGCTCCAAGCATGCATTTGCTAATTGGATATCATCTATGGTCACGAGCTGTCCACGCGCTGAAGTCTCACTGCTGATAGGTCCATTGATTTGCACCACGTTGAGGCCTTGTTATTGCGGAGTTGCTTCTCTCTCACAGAAGGTCCCGTTTACTGCTCTGAGTTGGCCTTGAAATTCCTGGCTGGTTCAGTAACAAGTCTCCATCTAACAGCAACCCCTCCACAGTATTAGGCTTGTTCAGCCTGGCAAAATGGAGGCTGGGGTGATCTAACAGAAGCCTGCATCTACTTGAAGGGCAACTGCAGAGATGCTGCAGATTCTTCTTGATAGTGGCAGCTGACACCATGAGGGACAACAGCCACAAGCCACAGCTTGAGAAATTCAAACTGGACATTAGGAAAAACTTATTTCTCAGCTATTTAAGGAGGGGGGAAAATCTCTTTTCTTAAGAGATTTTCAGAGTTCGTCTAGAAAAAGCCACAACCGAGCTGATGTGTTCAAGCAGAAGGGTGGATGAGACCTCCTGAGGTTCCATCCTACTCAAAGTCCTGTGATTCTACAAAATCAGGGCATTAACATCTTTTATTTATTTTTCTCTTTATTTTAAAGACAATGCTCAACCAGACTTCCATGATTCAACAAGTAAGAAAACAAAGAAATAAACCCCCAAGCAAACAAGCAAGCAGGCAAACAAATAAAATCCTAAGTAAACAAGCAAGCAAACAAACTAGCAAAACCCCCAAAGGACAAATGAGTCTTGTTTATTTAATTCCCCAGTCTGTAATCAGTCTCATGATTTATATGGATTTAATACTACTTTTTTTTTTCTTCTTCTTTTTTTTTTTTTTTTTAAATGTTTTTTGCATTGGCTGGTAATTTGTAGCCTTGAGTGGAGTCACATGTGAACATTTGCTAGCTTGGCCTCTATAAATTTGCAGCACCTGGTAAGTGAAGGAAAAGGGTTTAGCTAGAAGTGTAGATGAGAACAGTTCTAACTGTGTGTAAGGCCTGTGCTTGATTCAGGATCTGTATACATCTACTTGAAGCATGAGGACTTGGAAATAGCTGTTCTGTTATAAACTTCACTTGCAACCTCCAAAAACAAAATCAATGTGTCTTTCATGAAGAATTAAAACAATCATGTTTTTCCAAGCCACTAGGGGCAATAAAAGTGAAAGAAATGAAACAGTTAAAAGAGTTGAAGAGTTTGTCACGTGCTCTTGTTTGGGGCAATGTCCACTTCCGCTCATGCTGGGATTCTCAAGCCCGTCTTTGCTGTGATGATCCTTGAAGCAATGAGCCCACTTGAGATGAGGCTGAAGAATGAGATCCATGGCTTGATGCATAGTTACCTTTGATCCTGCCTGGCAAGTAAGCAAAGGGGAGGAGAAAAAACAGAAGAAAAGAAAAAGGAAAACACTGACACACTGACTCAGCACCTTTCACACTGTAAGGTTTGAACTGTTTGCACAGCTTCTGCACCTTGCCTGTGCTCCGTGTTCCCAGCTACAAAGCACATTTGTGTCGCCTTCCAGCCTGTCGTCCTGCAGTAAGTCACTCCATGAGCACTATGGATGCAAAAGCCATCTCTGGAGGTGAGGAAGAAGCCTCAGGAATGAGGAGCAAGACTCTGGATGAGAGCGGCCGCTTGGGAGAGATCAACAGGAAACAAGCTATCCATATTGCCTACCTGATTGCAACTCTGGATCTGACCTTCCTCTTCATGCAGTTTGGAGTCATGCCTGTGAGTATGGGTTGTCCTGTTTCACAGCATGTCTTGCATTCGATGCCAATCTATGTTGCTTTCCAGCAAAGTCAAAAGAGAGTTTCTAGCAGGAGAGGGGAAAGTGTACTCCTGCCTAGCAGGCAAGCTATGACTGTGTTCAGGGTGTTCCCAGGCAGTAAAAGCTGGTTTGTTATTTGTACTGCAGTAGCACCTAGAGCCCTTTCTTGGCCTGATGGCCTGGGGTGAAGAAGTTGTAGTTTGTGTCTTCTTGCTGGTGGTGGGAGAGCAATCCAACAAGCAGGCAGCAGAAATGAGGGATTTCAGATCAGAGCTGGGTTTAATAAGGACATAAGAAACCAGCTGTGCATGGGAATTGTTGCTTCTCACTTACTGGACCCTTGTCTGGTGTCACGGAACCATTTAGGTTGGAAACAACCTTTATGATCATAGAGTCCAATCATTAACTTGACGGTGCCAAGCCCACCACTAAACCATGTCTCTAAGTACCATGTCTACATGTCTTTTTAATACCTCCAGGGATGGTGACTCAGCCACTCCCCCTGGCAGACTGTTCCAATGCTTTATAACGCTTTCAGTGAATAAATTTTTTCTAATATCCAATCTAAACTTCCTCTGGTGAAATTTGAGGTCATTTGCTTTCCTCCTATCACTTGTTACATGGGAAAAGAGACCAACACACACCTTATTAGAACCTTCTTTCAGGTAGTTGTAGAGAGCAATAAGGTCTCCCCTCAGCCTCCTTTTCTCCAGATTCAACAGCCCCAGTTCCCTTAGCTGCTGCTCACAAGACTTGTGCTCCAGACCCCTCACCAGCTTTGTTGCCCTTCTCTGAACTCTCTCCAGCACCGCAATGTCTTTCTTGTAGTGAGGGGCCCAAAACTTAACACAGCTGGGGTCTTGCCAGTGCCAAGTACAGGGGGATGATCACTGCCTTAGTCCTGCTGGTCACGCTATTTTTGACACAAGCCAGGATGCTGTTGGCCTTCTTGGCCACCTGGGCACACTGCTGGCTCATGTTCAGCTGACTGTTGACCAACACTTCCAGGTTATTTTTTGCCAGGCAGCTTTTCTGCTCTTGTGAGCTCATGGATCTGTGATACACATTCACCCCTCTCTCTGATAAGCCGCTGCCTTCTGGGAGTTGTATCTACTGGTTTTCTGCCTCCAGAGGCAAACTGCTCCTTACCCTGGGGGCTAAATCACTCCATGGTGCCCTCAGCCTGTAGGCTGAAAGTTTGTTTTTGGGAGATTGGTGTATTTGATCACCAATTGATTACAGAGGATCTGGGGACCTGGGTGCAGATCATGTACTAGGGAAGCAGGCAAGATTAGGGCACCTCCACACCTCCTGAGAGCTGAATTTGGCTGAGAGTTTTAAACAACTCTTAGCAGACAGCACAAAACAAAAATGTGAATCAGAAATAGCTGTCCCTTGAGTGTACAATTTTTAAATAAAAAAACCTCAGAGGACTGTGGATCTTCAGGGTGTGCAATGGTGGTTTTTTACAAGCTCCAGTTGTGGCTGTATAATCCAGATTATACATAAAGGCTGATATGGTGCTTGCATTGATTCCAGCTTGCTCAATTAAACAACAGCTCCAAGACCTTACCACAGTCACCTTCTGGGTGGTGCTCAGGCTGCCCCAGGTATCTCATTCCCCTAGCAGTAGCAGGATATTGCATTGGACTGCAAAGGTAAAGGGCGGTTCAGATTTGTCACCTTGTACAAAATTGATTTCTTCCATTTATCTTCCTTAGTGGATGGTGTGGGATGGAGGGGTTTAGTCTTTATTAAGCACCCAGTGTCTGACCCAGTGTCTCTAGGTATGGGGAATTGAAGGAAGTGCTTTTTTGAGCTGTAGTCTCCTCCACACAGACATTAAGCTCTTTATTCGAAAATACAGCATACTTCATTTCCTATGACCTGTTTTGTTTTGTTTTGGTTTATTTCTTTTTTAGTACTTGGCAAAGAGCCTAGGTTTGGATTCAGTGGGGTTTGGCTACCTTCAGACAACCTTTGGTGTCTTCCAGCTTGTGGGAGGTCCGATTTTCGGAAGGTGAGAACAGTTCTCATGACCCTTTTCATAGCTGAAAAAGGCCAGGCATTTTTATACTTTAGTAAAAATATCAAATAGTTCTGGTTTGTGGTTCTGTTGAAATGTTGAAGTTTTCATAAATGTGCAAAGGGAAAATAAATACTATACACAGAAATACCACAACACAGAAGCAGCCTTTATAGTAACTTAGCTATGTTTTAATGACACACATTTAAGTGTAACAATGTACTGGGAATGGGCTTGCACCATCAGGGTCTTTGGAGCCCAAGGTCCTAACAGCTTAACCCTGCAAATTTTTTACAGCCATGTGTAACCTTATAAATGTCTTGTGACTGGGAAACCAAAAAAATAGGGTATTTATTGATGTTAAGTAGAGCTGTCAAAGAAAATAATCAAGGGTCGTGTTATTTCTACAGCTGAATCTCACTGTATCTGTATGTGTTTAGTACAAAGCTAGACTTGCATGAATGTTTAAGAAATTATGCATCTATAAGCTCATCTATCAAAATAAGAAAAGAGTGGAAAAGACTCAGGCTTTCTGTACCTCATGGAACACACACTTTTGTTCCTAATGAAATGTAAACAGCCCTCCCCCCAAAAAAATGGCAGGGCTATGTAATCCAGTGATAAGAAACTAAAATGAAGCTGAGAAAGGCTAGCCTTTCTTCTTAGTCTTGGTACTGATCAACAAAGAAATAAATACATATGGAGCTGCTGTGTGCCTC
The DNA here is from genome assembly GCF_036013475.1 of Columba livia. Taxonomy (NCBI): domain Eukaryota; kingdom Metazoa; phylum Chordata; class Aves; order Columbiformes; family Columbidae; genus Columba; species Columba livia. The sequence goes on from NC_088606.1 coordinate 53,086,127, forward strand.
AGTTTCCCTGGATGGCATTTACCATTCTGTTTGATTTAGATTGTGAGCTTTACAAGATCCCCTGGTACATGGGGTATAGCTCTTCAAGGATCTGATCTCTAAAACCACTTGGACTCTACCATAACACAGGTTTTAAAATTAGTAACAGTAACAATAAATTCTCCAGTGAGGCTTGGAAGTAAATGCATTCCTAAGAATGGAAATGGTGCAGAAGGCCCAAATTGAATGCTCTTTCTATTAATATACAAAACTAGAGTAATGTATCTGTTCTGGACCTGGTGCCATCTGAAATCTGGTTTTCTTCTATGCATGTAATTCACTAATGTCCAGAAGTGATGCCGAAGGGAAGGAAAATAGCAAACAAGGAATCCATCTGGGCCTGGACTCCCATTGGTGTAGACAGGACTGAAGGTGCATATTGCCAGATTGAAGCCAAAATTTGCAATGTAGGTTTGAAATAAAAAGGATTTTTCTAGGTGTGAGGCTGCCTTGATCTCACCTTGAAGGGAGATAAAAAGAAAATGGGAAGGAGTGTGATAAGAGAGAGAAAAATGTGTAGCCTAGGTCAGTTTTCCTTGTTCTTCTTGCCTGATGTTGCTAAACAGCTGTGAGAATATGAAGCACTGAACTTACTCTTAAGGAACAAAACCAAAACCGCCTTGGACTATCTAGTGAATCATGGTCTTTAGGTTACAAACAGTTAATATAAACTTTCCTGATGTTCATGTAAACAGAAAAGCTTTGATCTATACCTCTTCCTCAACACTAACCCTTTTTATTACTTATGCTTAGGTTTGTAGACCAGTCTTTGCTTTTTTTTTTTTTTTTTGGTTGTTTCTTTTAGTGTAAGCACAACTAATTGCTATGCAAGGTAACAGTCATCTGCTAACTGTAATATGCAACTTCAGTAAAAAGAAGGAAAGAGAAATTAGAGTGAAAAACTTCATCTGAGGCCTAGTTTATGGTCATCTTAAACCAAATTACTTAGAACCCTTTTTGTGGTGCTGACTTTGTGTAACTTAAGTTTTTAAAGTATCTTGGAATTGAATAAAACCTGAATCAAAACCTCATCTGACTGTTTTGAATTTTTTACCTCAAATAGACGCAAATTTGAGTCACTATTGTGAAGTGTTTATTGAACCTAAATAGAAAGCTATCTACTTATTTTCTTTTAAGTGGTGCTGAATGACAAACATTGCTTTTGACATCTTCTGGAAAAACATTGGAATAATTTCAATTGCCAGTGAACCTAGACTAAAAAGTTAGCCAGCCTGATTCCCTAGTCTGAACCAACTCTGAGTCACAAAGTAAAGTTTGAGGGTGTTATGTGCTCTGAAGTGATAATATTGAATGGGTTACTGAGCTGAGCTGCTGTAAATGCCTCTGCCTGGTCTTTAGCAGCTCTGAGATAAAACACTTTTCTGGCACTGAAATGCCAGTGAAGGAAACTGAAACAAGCATGTGTTATTTTGTGCTTACGAGGGTCCTGGAAATGGGCTGAGCAGTAGCAGCTGTTGGTGCATTCCCATGTAACACTGAAGTGTCTGTGCCTGTGTTCCTGGTTGGGCAGCTGGTGCTTCAGCACTGGTCCTTGCCCTCCTCCTCCAGGCAAAGCTTCCAGTTCTGGGGGCCTTGTTTCGACTTTTTTTTTTTTTTTTTTTTTTTTTTAAAAAGGCAAAGTTTTGTATTTCTGGTAGTTAGCAATGGAAAGAGGTTGTCCAGTGCTCAGACCCAGGGAGCTGAGGTCCTCTGGATGTCTAGTCCTCTTGTGAGAACTGAGCAATTCCGAGAATCTGATCAGTGCTTCCCATGCTGGATAAAGGAGAGTGAGATGGCTGTGCAGCTCTGTCCATCTGGGTGCATCGTGCTTGGAATGACATGCACAGTCCCACTTCTGACAACCTTGTACCATTTCTGTCCCAGGTTTGCAGACCAATTCGGCGCCCGAGCAGCCTTAATTCTCTCCTGTGCATCTGGAAGTGCCTTCTTTTTGCTCATGTCCATCTCCACCAGCATCCCCCTCCTTTTCCTCTCCAGGCTGCCATCAGTGTTCATGCATGGGCTACCAGGTAAGGTTGGTCAGAGCTGAGTGGCTTTCCAAATTGCTTTTATTGTCTGATTCCTCTCTTCTTGCTCACATTGCTGCAAGTCAACAGGTTCAACAGTATGAAGAAAGGCAGGAGGAACATTTGATGGTCATCAAGGATGAAAGATTGAGAACATGTAACTGCAGGTGTGTTGGTTATGGAAAGGAGCAGGAAAACAGGACTAGTAGCCTGTAGTCCCAGGTCCATCCTCCTGTATGATCTTGAGCAAATTGCTTGTACTTTGCCATCTAGACACAGATGGCGATCACTTGTTGGCAACAGTGCTATTCCAATCTTCTCATCTGCCTTCTTGCAAACAGGTTATTTTGTAGGAGAGCTTTTCCCTTTCACCTGGCAAAATAGGCATATTGGTCAAAATGAAATGCAATTACAAAAATACCTTCCATTGCCCACCAAGCTGTTCTGCTTTATTTGCCCTTTCCTAGATGTTTCTAGTAAAAACCATAAACAACCTTTAGCTACTAGAAGTCCATGTAACTCGTGCAAGAGGAATCAAGTTGGCTGGGTCTTAAGCTTTTTCTTGCCACTCGTGGAGTGGGTTGTTTGAGTGGTTCTGTCTCCTACAACTGACAAGCTGAACCAATTACATTCAGCAGTGTGCACAAGTGTTTGTCCTGGGGTTGCAAGGACGGTTTTGTGGCAGGCACTGTTTCTGTGGCCTAAAAATTTGTATACCCACTGCTCAGATGCTGTGGCGAGCTTTTTTGAAAGGATTTTTATTTTCACTGCAGGTGCTCAGAAGGTTATTACTGACCTGACTACACCTTCCCAACGTGCTGATGCTTTGGGGAAGCTGGGTCTTTGCTTTGGAATAGGCATCATCATTGGCTCTGCTCTGGGAGGTGTTCTTTCCACCAAATTTGGGTGAGTGGTCCACTTGTTCGGTGTTGGCCTTGTTGCAACCCTTGAGGGAGCTGCTAAGGGGTATTTTGCCTCCTCTTTAGCTTTTGGTGATATCTTACTGCTGGTGGCAGTAGAGGATCATACCAGAACTCAATGTTTTGCTTTCCGTACTGCTACAAAGAATGATTCTCACTGTTTTTAAGGAGACTTTATTGAAAATCTCATCTTCTGTCTACTTGGATGGATTTAAAAACAAGCTGAAGTGAGAAATGGAGTCTGTCTCCTGGTTGTCTTCTTTTTGGAGCTGAGTGTGCTGAAAAGCAGTGGACACTGCATACCCTGCCTTTAAGAAACAGTGTTACACAACTGAGAAATGGAGATCGGGAGTAGTGTGAAACTCGTGGGAAAACTGGTGTGCTTGGGGGATGCTCGATATAGGACAAGACCTTGGGAAAGGAGAAAGTAAGTCTAGAATAGTGGAGAAAAAGAATGAGGAGGTCTAGCCCTGTCACAGCAAGATGAAGCATGTGCCTGCCAGTTCCCACTTTGCTTTCCACAGCCTAGCACACTGTAGCAGGCTGCCACCTACTCTTATATGCTGCAACAGGAAAGAAATGCCTGATTTTACTGAATTTACCTGTCTCTGTTCATTATTACTAAAGAAAGCTCGAAGAGCATGGTGTGTCAGAGAATTTTGCAGGCCAGGAAGTGCACGTGGCTGTCATCTTCCTGGCAGATTCCCCAGCACTTCTCTGGTGGGGGAGAAAAAATGCCTTGTGAAACTTTGAACGTTTATTTTGCTCTACTTCTTTTATTATGGACACTTGCTTCTGCAGTTCAGGTTAGCATGGAAATAATTTTTTTCAACTTTTGTGAGTGTTGTAGCTGCTCCACAGTGTAGGATACAGGTTAAAGATCATTAGGGGAAGCTCTGGTTTTCAGGAATTGGGCTTGTCCGGGAAGGTGTCAGCATCCACTGGGTGTCACCATCGGTTGGCCAGTGCTGCCTGCAGCTGCCTCTCACCGTCACGGCCACCCCGGGCCACCTTACCAGCCTGTGCCCCACCTCCCTTCGTTCGTAGGGCAACACTATGTCATTAAGACTCAGTTTTCATGAACTACAGACGGCTAAGTCAAATGTAACTGATTTTTTTTCATTACCTTTTTCCTAGTGCCATAAGCACTGTGGACTACATATGGTGCTGTCCCAGGGCATTTTGCATAGGACACACTCAGTTACTTTGTTGGGCAGCATACACTGCATTCCAAATCCTGTTGTGCATTCAGGTGTTGCGGTGATGCTACTTTGTGTCTCAAGTCTCTGCAAGGGTTAATTAAGTAGAAGACTTCAACCTTGCTGTCTTAGGGAGTACTCCCTGAAAACTCTGCTACTGTACCTTGGCAGCAGTGTTGGGCCAAATTAATTGCTGCAGACAGTCTAGGCAATTTTCTTCCTCTCACTTGAATCCTCAAAAGGTTTTCTTTAATTCTCTTCTGATTGGTGCCACTTCTGTGTTGGCTTATTTGATCTGAGGCTGGCTGGAAGGATTGGTTTTGTAGTTGTTATATGGTTACATAAAATGACAATTTGGGATGTACATAAGATTAACTAATGCAGGATTTCAAAGTATTTATACATGTTGCTACTTGAATGATTTTTTTAAATTAGTGTTATTTTTCATCAAATATGGCGTGTGTTAATTGTCTAAAAGTAAATGTTATCTAGTTTCTCAGCTTAATCTTTGGTTATATGTCCATATTTGAATACCAACATACAAGCAGCATTGTTATCTAGCAAAAATCTTTAAGGTTTCACTTTCCAGTGTGTGCATCGGTTGCTAGTTTGTAGACAAATCAGCAATGGAAGGCAGTCCCCTGTTTCAGTTAATTAGTTAGAGACACTCAAATGCAGTCTGGCTTTTGGATGTTGGTGCTTGGTGCTGTCAGACAACAGGATGCTTCCAGACTCCCCAGCTTCTGGTTCTTACATTTTGTGCCTGCAACATTGCACTGAGGAGAAAAGTGGATGCTGTCCATAATTACGGGAAAGGGACCTGCATCTGAAAAATTTTTGACTTTTCTACATCGGGGGTTGTTTCCAATGCATCCGGTGGAGGGCAGCTTTGACTCGCAGTTTGTGCCTGGCTGCTGGTGCATCCCATCACAGAGGTTGTGAGGATGCTCTTCCCTCCCATAGTCGGACTGGGGAAAGCAGCCTGTCTGCTGGCAGCATTTGAGTTTTCACGAGAATCTGCGCATCCCACCGGCAGGGTGGTAGGAATTCCCATTAACAAGGGACAAACCCCAGCGTGCTGGCAGGACCATTCTGACCACCCTGACATGCAGATGGTTGATTTGGTTTTATAAACAGCTATTCCAGGCTCAAGGACTGCACAAGGACTGCTCTGGGTGTTTGGTAGCCACCTGTGCTGCAGCCATATCCCACCTTTGCTCTGACGCTGTGCTAAGCTCCTCTGCCAGATTTCCGTGCAAAGATTGGGGGAGCAATCCACCCATTTTCAGTGTTTTGGCTGAGACTGATGGTGAGTGGTAATTCAGCCCTGTGAGCAAAGACAACTCTGAGCCATGCAACAGCCTGTGTAGCATCCCTAGTACCTCTGGCTGTGCCTGTGGCACTGACCTGGAGTATTGTGTTCAGTTCTGGGCCCCTCAGTTCAGGAAAGACATTGAAGTGCTGGAGCGGGTCCAGAGAAGAGCAACACGACTGGTGAAGGGACTTGAACATAAGACCTATGAGGAGAGGCTGAGGGAGCTGGGGTTGTTTAGTCTAGAGAAGAGGAGGCTTAGAGGTGACCTCATCACTCTCTATAACTACCTGAAGGGAAGTTATAGCCAGGTGGGGATTGGTCTCTTCTCCCAGGCAGTTAGCAATAGGACAAGGGGGCATGGGCTTAAACTCTACCAGGGGAAATTTAGGCTGGATATTAGAAAGAAATTCTTTACAGAGAGAGTGATCAGGCATTGGAATGGCCTGCCCAGGGAGGTAGTGGACTCGCCGTCCCTAGAGGTTTTTAAACTGAGATTGGACATGGCACTTAGTGCCATGATCTAGTAAACGGACTAGAGTTGGACCAAGGGTTGGACTCGATGATCTCTGAGGTCTTTTCCAACCCAGTCGATTCTGTGATTCTGTGATTCTGTGAAAGAAGTGGGTGTTGCATTATGGACATACTGGAGGCTCTCTGGCCCTGTTGCTGTATCCCACAGACTGGCTGTTGATCATCCCTCCCTGTTTCCCACATTTGTACAGAAAGGCTCCAGCTGTACTTGAAGCTATGTGATCGCTTCCTTTTTTTTTCACAGAAAAATGGCCCAGTCTTCTTCCTTTAAAAATAAGCATTTCTGCCATGTCATGGAAGAGCAAAGCTGCAGATTTCTGTCCACTCTGCATTCTTTACTCTCCCTGACCACAAAGCTGGCCAGCGTTCCCCATCTGTTGTTGACAGCATTATTCATATGTTAGCAGTGGTTTGTATACAAGAAAGGGGGTAGAAATCAGTCTCAGTTCCTCAGCTGATGTCATTTTGGTATTATTCCACTGTGTTGCATTTGCCATTGATGTACTTGACCTAAAGAGCTGGTCTGTGTGTTTTCCATTGTTGGAATAATATTTGTCAACTCTTATTCATTAAGGGAACCCCAGGGAAATTGAATGGCTTGTTCTAATTCGCATAGGATTTTTTCGGCTGCTGGATCCTGACCTCTACTCCTAAGCTGCAGCCACCAGTTCCAGCTCTTCCTGTTTCTGAAGTACTACACTTTCCCCCCATGTTTTTGAAAACTTTGAATGAAGCTGTAGAAAAGGAATTGTGACTTCTAGTCAGATCTGGTTATGTTTTATCTGTGGCTTTGCCTTTTGCAAATCAAAGAGCTTTTCAACTGGCTTCACCCTACCAAATTCAGTTGCTGGATATCTTGCTCTGTCCACTCACCTCTGTATAAGCGTTGTGTACAGCTGTGACAAGCATGCTTTCTATGGGCAGGGTGATGGTCAGGCCATCCAATGAGGATCAGGTATAAGCCAATGTCTTAACAGAAGCAGTTGTAATCTTAACCCTTTGGGAAGTGTTTTCATGTTTGTATTCTTCTTTGTTTGTTTGTTTTTTAATTGGTGGTTTCTGGTCATTGATCAGTAGGGTCAGGACTGTGGATATAAAATACCTAGCTTGAAAATAACTCCTGTAGTTCAATTGAGTTCTCCAGGTTCTCAGTGAGTCTGCAAACTCCATCAGAGCTCATCCACAAAATGTGACTAAGAGAAGGAGCTCTGTTCGCTCATTGCACATGTTCCCCCCCTCCCTGTACACTTACTGCTAGGGGACCACAGGCTGCAGGTGAGTGTGTACCCCTGGAGAGAAGTTCTATGGTATTTGTAGTAGGTTTTTGTGGCAGCTCGGTGAGTGAAGGGTGAAAGAAGAAAGCTGGATTAGTCTTCAAAAGTAGAAAGATGAGCCTAGGTAGCTAATTACAGAGATTTCATCCTTTCTTCTAGGAGTATGATTAATTGCACTTGGCTTCTTTCTTCTTTCTTTCTAACAAGGACACACAGAAGTTTTGTTGCATGACCCAAGATTTGTTTGCTTTCTATGGACAAGGAGAGGTTTCTTCATTTTAGTGATTCAGCTGTAGGCTTAAATCTCTTGGAGCAATTATTCTTTTGAACTTGGGATTTTCCTGTTAAAACTCCTATAGTCTCTTATTTAATATTATTACAGCAGGCTTTGGGGATGCTTGGTTTGTTGTTTCTTCTTTTTTTTTTTTCTCTGGCCATGCTATTATCCTTCTTCCTCAAGGGGAAAAGGAACTTGTTTGCCTGGAGCAGGGAATTGCATTTCTTTTCAATAAACCATTTGAGCAATGTCCTCTGGCAGGGAATTTCTTATCGCTTTGCAGCAGAGTGGAAAAACTGTGGGCGTTGAAAGGGCTGAAGGCAGGGATCTGGGAAGGCGGGAGGGAGGGTTGTGCTTCATTTGGGGACAAAGCGGGGCATTCTGCTGTCAGGAGCTGTTCCCGCTCCCTTCCAGTAGAAACCGTGGTATTTCTCTGTCTTGGGATGATGTTGATCAGCCGAGTGGCATGGATTTTTGACACTGCTACAGGCATTCTTTGTCCTTTGTATCAAGGGACTTTGGGGAGAGGGAGGTGGTGTCTGCTTACCAGTGAGTCATCCACGAGCTGCAATGTGGTCTGTCACCATTGGTCAAGCTCTGTGGTGCTATGGGAGAGACGAGGAGGAGATAGTCAACAATCTTTTTTTCCAGGAGCTAATGGATTAGGGAAGGTGCAGAGGGCCTCAGTTATGGCCTTCTGTGAAAAATAAACCAAAACAGGATCCAGAGATTCTTTTTTGCATTTACTCTGCATGACAACAATCTTAGTTTTGGAAGACATGGTCCCAAAGCCTATGTCTGTAAGGTCTATGTTAACTGGGTCTGGTTAGAGGATCGTGTACCTCTTTAACCTATTCTTGAACTTGAGAAATGCCTCAGTGCACTTTGGGTGGAGTTGACCTAATCCGAGACAGCTACACCTGAATATGCTGTTCAGACTCTGTGTGGCTGATGGAGAGACACTGGCACTTCTATAGCACCATTTACCTCCTCATGAAGCAGACCTGAAACAGCTCAGGAAACAGTCTGCCTTGCAAGCTTTCTGCTTGCTTAACATCAAAGTCCCGAAGCACCAGCTCTGGCCATCAACACACTGTACCTGTGGTCACAGCCCTGGAGTTTGATGCTGGATCATGAACATACCAGGTGTCATGAGGATGCAGGTTGTGAGCAGTTTCTCTTGTCTGTGCTGCCTTTGTGGAACAGACAGATCTGCACTAAGCTGTTCCCCAGTCCTTCCTTCCCATAAACATTTACCTGATACCACCTACCACTCCTAGGCCACCAATTTTTGGTTTGGGTCCACTGGCATTCTACTGTTTATGCATTGGAAGATGACACTAGAAGTGCAAATGTGCCCTTGTTCCCCCTTTGCACATCTTCAGTAAACCTGGCTATTCCATCCTCTCCTTCCAAGCCCTGGTCTGAACTTCAGCAGAGTTGAGGCATGATAATGGGGCAAAGAGCTCCTCTTTGGTCCTTGACCCATAGGTGGGGCCCTTTCCCAAGGGAGGAAGAGTGGGGTTCAGGGCAGGACCCAGCAGCTCACGGGAGGGAGAGCTGCCCTCCAGTGTATGGGATATGGCTGAGGAGGGCTGGGGTTGGGCTGAGCTAATGGGGTGATGGTTGGCAGGCCCTTCCTCAGCCTTGTCAGGACCTTCCCATTTTCCTTCAAAGCCCTCATTCCTGCTTAGCTTTCTGCAGGGATTTGGTGGGAGGGCTGTGAGTGGGGCTGTGCTGGCTCTCAGGGGATGCTCACCTGCCCCTTCTCCCCCCAGCATCCTCCTTCCTCCCTGCCATCTCTGCCCTTTTGAGTTGGCTGCTTCCTCTTCCCAGGGAAACCATGATGAAAAGGAATTTAAAAAAAAAAAGAAAAAAAAAGAAAAAGTGAAAGTATCCAGAACTTGCTTGTGTGGCTGGTTTGTGCTGCTTGGACGGAGAGTTGAGGTTTGGGGGCTGCAGACTGTTGCCTTGCACCAGAGCCACAGGAAGAGGGACCCCTGGTCTGGTGCCCTCCATGGGTTGATAGTGGTTACCTCAGCAGACAAACAGACAGTTAGGAATTAAATGAGGGAAAAAATATCTATGAGGGAGTTAAGGAAGTTTCCCCTCTGCCTTCTCCAGCTTTCATCAGGGCTGTGCGCCTGGGGGAGGCTGCCCTGCCTTACCGCTCCATGCCTGGAGCCAGAAAGTGAGGGGGCGGCGGGTGAACGAAACCCTGTTTTGTGTGCGTGGTGTCTAGATTGCAATCAAAAGCGTGTGTGTTTGCGAAGTTACCTCTTCTAAACAATTCTCAGCCAATGCTTTGAAAGCACTGGGTTTCTGTGCGGCGCAGTGCCCTGCCTGGTTGGTTGTTAGCTGTGTTCCTGCAAGATTGCATCAAAGTGGTGGCTCATTTCTCTTGTTAAGCCTGGCTTAACAGCCCCAAATAATAAGTGTAAAAAATGAAAGAAAAATACAAACCCCCAAAACTGGAATCTTATGAAAAGGCACAAGGTATTTTGGGTTGCCTTAATTAGCAGAGGCAGCATTGGAGGGCTGAACATGACCCTTGCCATGCAGGTTGCACAATAAGGCAGTGTCTGCTCATGACTCACTGGAGCTTCATCTGCTCTTCCCACTCCTGGAATATTTCATGACTGGGCAACAAATCCAACAGCATCACTGGGAATCAAAATCTGGGGAAATACTGTTTTCTTTGTTAACAGAAAATAGAAAACACAGAATAGGCTGTGGTTAAATCCCTGTATTGGGATTTGGGACTTGGCTCTGCCACGTTTTTCCTGTGATGCAAGTCATCCCATCCCCCTGCACTGGTGTTCCTCATGCATGATATGGGGTAATAAGATGGTTTTTCCTTCCCTCTCCCAATAGATTTACAACATTGCCTTTTAGATTATGTAGCCTTTGGGATGCAGATTGTCTATCACAAGGTGTGCTCATGCAAATATCTACTACCTTGGGGGAATACATCCAGTTTTTCCTGGATGTAGCCTCTTCTTCATCCTCTGGTGTTCTGGGCAGGCAGAGCCATTGTGAGCACAGCTATCATCCCTCTTTTTTTTTTTTTTTTTTTTTTTAATTTATTAAAAAAAAAAATATTAAAAGCAAGTGCCAGCCTTTTGCTGTTTCAGAAGAGCAGCAGAAAAAAAGAAGCTCAGCCAGCCATAGAACTCAGCAGTGGTGGGGCCACTAGAGGATGGGGACTGAAGTGCTGAGCTGAGCCCAGCAAGAGCTAGCGGAGAGCAAGGTGGGGTGGCACAGCCTTCCCCTAGTTGTTCACACACACAGTGTTATCAACATCTCTCTCTTTTACATCTCCTAATCCTTTAGAATCAAATGCTCATGCTTATATTTTATTCCGATCTGCTTCAGTGAATGAACCCAGCCTTATGGTGAGCTGAGGGCAGGAAGGATGTGGTGCTTGAGTGGGAAGGACTGTGTCAGACAAGGGAGGAAGGTGAGGTTGGGATGAATGGAAATGTGCTGATTTGGCATGTGAAGGATGGACTGGAAAGAATTAGGACTTGGGAAACTGGGTGGTGGAGCTCTGCAGGAGAAAGTCTTAGTGCTTTTAGATATATTGGGGCACCTGGAGCAGCAAAATTGGGGCAGCAAGGGACTTGGGCTGGAAGGAAGTAGCATTTCCAATGGACATTCATTTATGGTGGAGAAAAAAGGAACAGCATATCCTCTACTGCTGCTCTCCCCTATTTTCCTTCTGCCTAAAATATGGCTGCTGTAGAGGATGGGTGGAAAAGCAGCTCTTTTGGAGGAGTTTGGTTTGGAGTATTAAACCCTTTCTGGTGCTCCTCTTGGCTGTTGCTGCTGGATGGATGGGTGAGCAGGAGGCTGCTGGGTGGATGGGGAGAGGCAACACCCCATTGTTTTAGGATGCTGGTTCACCACAGCCCTGGGTGAAGGCTAGGTGGCTCAGATGGGATGCTCAGAAGGAAAAAAAAAAAGGGGTGTGACCTTCCCATGAACTATACCAGCTTCTGTGGCCCCACCCAGGGTTTTCATTTCATTGCAGTCTCTTTATGAAACTCTGCTCATAGCCACTATGCCAGCCTGTGAGAGCCAAAGGTATGTGAAGCATCCAGGCAGTGAACACAGCCAGAGGGCAAAGGAGTTTCTGAATGGCCATCTCCAGGCTAACCCCAGTGCCTGCTGAGGCTTGTCTCTTTAACCTGACAAATCATGGGTTATTGCAACCCAGGGAGAAGGTATTTCCAGCATCAGAAACGTTGTCTGCAGTGTTCAAATTGCAAGCTCCCTGCACTGTGCCAAGTGGTGCAGCAAATGCCCTTAAACACCACTGGCAAGCAGAGATGCTGATCCAAGAGGAGAGTAGTGCTAGTGATGTGATCCAAGGAAGGATGGTGACGGTCTGTCAGTACACGGGACATAGCACCTGTGCATTGAGCCAGCAAGTGGGTCTGTGCCATACCACATGCAGAAGTACTCCGTGTTTGCCCAGCCAGCGTTTGCAGGAGGCAGGGCAACATGCCCTATGGGGTTGTGTCCCATTTAGGGGAACATGGAGCAGCAGCTTTGGAGGAGTAGCATGGCTCGTAATTAACTATTGCTTGGGAAGTGGCTTCAATAGCTTGGAAAAGACACAGATTCTAAATGTTCGTTAGAATAATTTGCGTTCCTTTACAAATGCATAAGGGGCTCTGCTCTCCAACTGTCCTCTAAAGCAGCAGCACAGCAATCAGGTGTTCCAGAAATGACTGGGGTTTTCTTTCAGTCTCTGACTTGGGGATATCTAATGTGGATTTTCAGAGGATAGGCGTTTAGCATTTTGGTGAATCTGGTCCATTTAGGGTAGTTCAGAATCTGAAATCTTTGAATATTTTTGAGCATCTGAGGTTATCTTGTTTGCTTGTTATTACAGCAATTGTTGCTTCAATTTTATTTTTCTTGGTGGGGAGGGGATTATACATCTAATCCTTTGTGGTCTGTATGCAGTGTTAAGTTTCTTAGTATTGCTAAACGTTCCATTATTCCCTGATATTCTAGGCTGAAACTTTTGGACTAATTACTTCTTTACAAAACTTCTCTGTGAATCCTTTTGAAATCTGCCCCATCTCTGTTTTTATGGGATTTGATTCATTTCTCTTTTACCCCAGGGTATGTGATCTGAGACATACTGAAGTCATTGAAAGGGTTTCCTTTGAGTTTGGTTTTAAATTGAGCTCTGGGTGAAGAAACTTGTAGAGGAAGGAAGGAAACCTCCAGAAAGCTAAAAGATTTCTGCAGGATATTTCTTTTAAAAACACAGATAATTAGAAATCCTCTTGGAAAAGCCATCTGTGGAGCATCTGAGCAATGCTGATAAGAGGCCAAAGTCTAAGATGCTGCTCAGGCTTTAAAAAAAGGGGGGATGAAAGAAAGTAATGGTTATTAAAGCTGAGCATGCTCATGCATCAGATGTTTAAGTGTGCTTCCTACAGAAGCTCTTTCCTGATATAAAGCTTTATAACAGATTATCTGTATTGTGTGAGATGGTTTTCTTCCTCTCCCCCTTCTGACTGTACAGATACAGTTGGATGCGAGACAGATGATGGGTCGATTCTGCTGGCTGATGTTTTCTAGTGTAGTCCTGGATGTTTCCCAGTCTTCCAGGAATCACTGTTCGTGATAGAAAGAGACCTACTTCTAGGTGTTTAGAACATAAATTTTGAAACCATTTGTTGAACAACTCCTTTAGGGTAACCAGAGGAGCCTGTGGCTGGTGACACCAGGTTCACACCTCGCACTACACCCACGCATGTTCTCATTGCATGCGATTACACGGTCTGGGATGTCTAATTGCCCAGTTGTAATCTGTCCACCCTACCGAAAGTTGCATCATTTTGATTTTGTCAGGGTGCTGTGTGGCAAGCACTTTTCAGACAGTCTCTTGGCCCTATAAGGATTCATAAATTTTTTCCTGTGCTTTCATATAAAGCCTGATTATTATTTTTTCAATTGTTTTATTTCTTGGGGATGGAGGTTCAGCCATGGCAGGGAAGAGTCTGTAATAGCTAGAAAAGTGCATTCATGGTGCAAAGCTGTTCTGAATAGTCATTGAGCTGAATTATTAGAAAAGTTTCCAAAACATAAACACTGCCTTGACTGTTACAGCATCCAGTGTGAGCAAATACCATTTGCCCTTTGCCATCTGTGCCAATTCATCCCGTTTTGTGATGGTGAGATGCCAGGTGCCCACCAGGAGAGGGAAAGCAATCAAGAGCCATGTTCATTAGTCACCTACCTCAGCTTAACAGAGGCCAAGGTCAGATGATGCAAACATGACTGCCAAATACCTACCAAGAATAATCCAGCTAGGAGATAAGTCCTTGCCTATCTGCAGGTCTGCCCTGCGATGGGGAACGTGGCAGTGAACTCAGTGCCAGGCAGTGGTGGCACCCGGTGAGGGGCAAAGCACAGGAATGCAAATGGCATGCTGTAACGGGGCAATGAAGCCATCTGATGGCACACCCAGCCACTCTTTTATTGGAGATGAGGATCTATTTCTGGACTTTGGAAATGAACCATCCAAAGTAAATGTTTAGTCAGCCTTGCAAGCTGTCTGAAATGCATGACATGCCTGTGACAGGGCAGTTTTATGGGGATGGGGCTGAGCTTTCTTTGCAAAAAGTAATTCTGCTATAAAGAAAATCAACATTCAAAAGAGTTAGTAAGGTGTGGGTGAAATTTAGTTTTCTGTCCTAGTGAACAGAACTGTAAGGGAGAAAAGGGACTTTACCACTTCTGTAAAGACTCATAAAAAGTGTGGGTGGCTTTCCCACCCTGGAGGTTGTGTCCTTAAAAACAAGCCCTGACTCTGCAGCTTTGGCACAAAACTGATGGTTGCTGTCAATATTTGGCTTGCAGGCATGATTGAAGCCACTTTGTGCTTCTTGCTTTGGCCAGGAGCTGCAGCTGTAGCCTGCGAGGGCAGGGAGAAGGCAGTGCTTGGTCACAGTGCTGGGGATGCCATGGCTGCTGGGGCAAATAGGGGCATGCTGTGAGACACCACACGGACATCTCCACCTTGAGTCAGTGATCCAGGGCTGAGCAGCAACATCTAGCTCTGGAGTGGGGTGGAGTGGGCCCCCCGTGGGGCACTGGCTATGTGAGGCGAGCGAGACAGAGGGCACCAGCAGCCAAGCACAATGGCTTGGCCAAAACTCAAGTGAGAGTAGAAAGCCAGACCTGCAGGCTTTGGGTGTTGGAGACCTGCAGCTCAGACTGTGTGATGGTTGGGTCTGGGGCTGGGTTTTAGTTCATTTGGGAGAAGAGTGAGTTACAAAATGTGGATCTGGTTTCAGGTTACAATTCTGATCCCCAGGGCTATTCCAGGTGTTCAAATACAAACTTCTGGCTCAGGCCCATCTATAATTAGGCATATTCTTTAAAAGTATTTTCCTTCCTCGGCTCCTGTGCTCTTGGCTTGTCTCCACTAGCCCTCTTTGCTGTGCTAGAGCACAGTTTGCTGGGTATATTAATTGAACTGTTTACACACCTGGTTTCCTGCAAGAATAGACACCTAGCTCCTTCTTTTGAAAAGTTTAGCCCAGAGGCTGTAAACAGGAATTGTGCTGTGTCTGGAAAAGCTGAACTGCTGCTTATCTGCGCTCCCTCAGGCTGTGGGAGCAGCAGCAGCTGCAGACATGGGTCAGTTGAGCACGGAAACCAGTCTGCACACTCTTCCCATCAGTCCTGTCCTCCTGCCCAGCTCATGTCCTCCAGCAACTAAGAAGGCCCCTTTTCAAAAGGGTTATTCACTTTTATTGTGATGGTGATAGAAATGGGCCCCACCTGACATCTGGGTCAGCTTAGATGCAAGTTTTGCCTTGTGTATGAAAACTGTGGGTGTCATCCTGGAGTTATGTCCTGTGCAGAACTGCTGATGGGGCCTTTCCTCTCTTTTCATGGCTTTACCTTCCAAGATTAGTTTCTGTCCAAACTCCCTAAAAACAGTGGTAGGTTCATCACCCCTTATACTCTTCTAATCATGGCTGAAGGGTGTCTTTCATAACCTGTTCTGTGGCTCAAAGAATGGTTTTGGAAAGAAAAGGTTGGTAAATCTTGTGTGGTGCAGATCAGATTAAATGGTCCCTTGTGGAGTACTTGGGCTTAAAACATATAAGCATAAATAAGTGCCATTGCACAACTTTGATTTCAAGGTATAGGAGGAGGAGCAAGGCAGCACAAAATCACTTGGCTGATACTGTCAAGGATTTCTTCTTCTGAGCCAGGTAGTACTGGAAAACCACACAGAGCTTTCTCAAACAATAAAACAGATCTTCAGACTTTGCTGGGGAGCCCATCTTCACGTTAATGTGCACCCTGTACTGCCTTAAAGTACACTGATTTTTGTGGTCGTGCTATCAGCTTCTGAATCCCACTTTGCAGCTGTTGTTTTACTGAGCAACATTGAGTTTTACTTTGCTGCTTCATTTCTTTGCTGAACATTACTTGAACTGCATTTGGAAGATAGCAGCTAAACTTTGTGTAAAGCCACGGGTTGGGAGGGTTGGTGTACTGTGCTTTTGGTGGTCCACAGGCTGTGGAGTGTGATGCTGCTGTGCTGGGCCTTGGCATCTCTAACTTTTTGTACTTCTTGAGGTTTCCGAAGCACTGTTGGTAAAGGCCTCTGGGAAGGGGCATGCAGATGCCTGGGCTGGGAATAGGGAACAGGAAATCAGATGCACCTTAGGGCAAAATTTGCTATCCAAATTCCAATCCAGCTAGGAACAGAAAGTGCTGCAGTTCCCAAAGCGCTGGACTGGAATGGGGTTACTCCAACAAGCCCCCAAAGAGGACACAAAGGCATCCAGTGGGGAATGAAAGCAAGCATAATATTAGCTTGCTGTTGCTTGTGCCACGGGGGAACTTCAGCAGCTCTGTCCAGGACTGCCACAGCTCCCAGTCACCCAACATGCAGTGACTTCGTTGTTGAACTTCATGTTGGCTCTGATTCCTGCTTGGCTGCTGAGTGTTGGTTGTATGCCATAAGTGTTACGAGCTGTAAGGGCTGGGAAATCTCAGCTCTGGAAAGAGGCCCGAAAGGATGAAGGTGGCAGGTGCTTGCGTCAAAACTCTTTGCGGAGGACGAGGAGAGGGCTTACACCATCACCCACTTACCTTTTCTTCCTACGTAATTGTTCCTCTCTGCCAAAAAAAGAAATCTGGGCTTTTGCTAGAAACCAGTGGCTAGCTGGATCCAGTGTGAAGCAGCATGATGGTTTGTGCTGCACTCTGTGCTCCTGCTAATGGTATCAAATCAAGCAGGAAATTATTTTTGGAGCAGCGAAGCATGTTGAAACCCAGCAGAAGGCAGCTGTTTGCGTAACCAGAGTTGTGGGAGAGCTGCCTCCCTTGTTGCCAAGCGCTTGACTTCCTGTGCTGGTGAGAAACAGTTTCCTCGCTCCCAGCAGCGTGAGCAAATCCCCTTAGGCCTGGGAGGCTGGGCTTGGTCCAGCATCCATCATTCCTGTAGTGCCTGCTTCACAGCTCTGAAAGTCCCCAGACACTTTTCTGCAGGTGTCTGAACTACCTGATTCTGACTCGCTAGATCACTGCTCAGCTCTCTCCTTGGAAACAAATGACCTGCAAAATAAAAGGTTTTGTCCAGAGTTTCAAATGCATTTCAGTTAACTCTCAGCAGAGGTCCACATCTGGCAAACTGCCCATGCTGGAAGTGAAACATTAGTTCTGCCTCAATCTGAACATCCACATCATGTTTTTACACCCTGGCTGGGTTTCCAGCACCAGTTCGGTGCCACAGTGCTTGGGCTGCCTTCACAAGGATGTGTCCTGGCACACAGCTCCTCTGGCTGTGCTTCAGCAGTTCCTTTTCCATTTGGCTCTTTCAGCAGCTCCTAAGTGTCTAACAGGGGCTTGATTTTTTTTTTTTTTTTTTTTTTTTTTTTTGTGGGGGGTGGGTCTTGGCATGCTGCTGCTTTCTTATTCTCTAGCAATACTGTTTGTAACTCTTCTTTCTGCTCTGCTGCTGTATGCTGGTGTTCAAGCACTGGCCTTGCTTCTTGGAGGTGCCTCCAGCGGTACATTGATGGACCTCCTATGCAAAATGGTTTGTCTCCTTGGGCTCTGCTTGGCTCTTAGTCCTTCATCCCAGGGCAGAAATAAATCCCTTCAGTACTGCAGCAAAACATCCTGGCCCGTAAAACAGCATCATTAACATGGGTCATGGGATTGCGTTTGCCAGAAACAATGAGATAAACCTGTGGCTAGAGACGGCAATTGGCCTGGTGCACATGGGACTTAAATTCCTGCCCCCAGAATGTGATGCTTCTGCATGGAATGCAAGGACCAAGTGAGCATGGAGAGGTCTTGAAAGCTGCCATGGGGTATAAAGCCTCTTCTGTTTGCAGACTTATTATGTCATCCCTCAGTCATGCAAATGTCACCCCAGAAGACAGACTTTTTCACATTACTGCCTTGTTCTGGAAAAGTCCCTCCTTGATTATTCATGACCACTGACGCCTTCAGCCATGTGCCCCTTTCTGAAGGGCTGTAGGGTGGAAAGAAATTCCCTGACGCAGTGAAAGTCAGGAAAAAATCCAGCACACCCGAACTGAGTCAGTCTGAAGTATTTATGGCTTTCCAGTTTGGTAATTAATTTCTCATGCAACTTGGTTATGGGTAGAAAAGGTGCCTGTCCTGTGCCAGGCTGACGTTTGCTACCGTTATGCAAATGTATGTCAGCAATGAGACCCCAGAGCTGGGGTGATGAGCAGGGCAATTTCCATACTCTATAAAGATAATGGTGAAGTAGATTAAAAATTAATTTAAAAAAAACCCTGTTGTTTAACTTTATAGTAACCTTTTAACGTAAGTGCTTGATGATTTCTGGGCAGTTTGGTAATAGAGGATGGGGCCTTTTATTTCTGCCTGTCCGATCCATGTCTAGCATTGCAGCTGTCACTTATTTCATTGTCTAGGGCTGTTTAAAGTCTCATGATTTTAGTTGCAAATCAAATTATTTTCCCCTTGCCACTTAATTTTGCCTTGTGGTATCATTATGCCCCGCACCTTAGTTTTTGCTTGATTTTCTTTAGGAGTGAGACAGGATGGGGTGGATGCACCCTCAGAAACTTCCCAGGTCCATCCTGCGCCATGCTTCATGCCCTGCCTTTCAGCTCAGTTTCTTTTCTTTGTCGTGCTAAGCAGACCCTCTGTTACCCTATGTCTTTTGGGCCCAAATGAGAAGGTTACAGAAAAGTGGTTGAAACCCCATTTGGTGGCTGTTCTAACTGGTCCCTCATGCTTTGTCCACTCCAAACCCGTTCTTTGGGCTACACTGCTTCAGGCCAAATTTATTGGGACCTACACTGAAAATTTATTAACTTGTGCCCCAAAAGAGAATCACGTTTCCTGACAGTAAACTACTATATATCCCAAAAAAATGTAGTTAGCATGACCCGTAGAGGCTCATATTCCTGCAACGCAAAGGAAGGAAGCAGCTGCAGACTTTGAGAAGCAGTGTACTATATTCATCTCAGTTTGAAACCACTAAAGTAAGTCCTGTTTCCTCAGATGAATGCCATAGTTGTATCTGAAGCGGTACCTCTATTTCTCTGCTGATATTTACCAAAGGGTACCTATAAGGAAGGGTTTAATTTCTTTTGTTGTCTTATCTCTGGGAACCACTTCAGTTCCGTTTCAGTGACAGTTCCTGCAAAGCTAAGACTAAAAAGGGGTTTATTGTCTCTTTTAACTGCCTTTTGCTCTGAGGAATGAGGATATAATTGTAACATAGGAAGGACAAACTGAACATGTTCAGGCTTGTCCTGCCCAGTCTTTCCCTCTTTCGTTGTGTGTTTTTTTTTGTGGTGTGTTTTTTTGGTTGTGTTTTATTTTTTTTTCCCTCCCTTGCAGCTAGCATTCATGATTGGGATTTTCCAACCAATAAAGTCTTGGCTAGCCTAGGGGCTAATATGCTCTTAGCTAAACCATCTATGGATGGCTGGATGTGCGGTTTCTTTTGATGCCAGCGAAGACCAGGGTTCGCCACTTTATTTGTGTTTGTCACCAGAACATCAGTCTCTCACTGTTCATGCCTATGGAGTAAGTGCAGAGGGAGTCTCAGGCAAGATGGCTTTCATGTTCCCTCTGGGATAATTTTTTCCACATGTTTAGTGATCTTTCAGTACTCTTTTCTCCTTTTTTGTCATGTTTGGTTTTTACAAGAAGTAAGTCTGTGGAAGAAATTAAAGGCAAATATTAACCAGACTTAAAGCAACCCAAAAAGAACAGCCCTAGAGTCTTCAAGTACCTTGGTGTTTTGCTTTTGGGAAATCTCGTTATAAGTGTAGTTGAAGTACAGAGTTTGTTTGCTATATCGGTAAATACAATAAGTTGTGTTTGGTTTGTGTCATTTAGCAAAAAATTGCCTTTGTCTGAGGCTAGTTTAACTACTAGCCTTGGTCTGAAGCAGGGATTAAAGATACCGGTGTTGGTACTGAACCCATACCATCTTTTTTTCTCGACTGCTACTACCTGATGACTTACTAAGAAATAAATTTCAAGTCCTTTCCTGCTGCTAATCCATATCACTATTCTATGGCTGGCATCTTTGTACTGGGTGCCACCATATTGATCGGTTTTGGCAGCCATTGTATCTACACTGCTGATGTTGGGCCTGATCCTGTAAACCCTTTTTAGCTCTTACTGTCTTTGCATCTTTCCCTGATCACCCCAGTTGATCTTTTCCAACCCTGTTTCCATGATGCCTGCAGTGCAGCTGGGTTTCCAAGAATTTCTCACTAATTCCTCAGGATCCACTTTGACCCTGTGGTTTTTACTCAGTCCTTCCTCAGACAAGTTTCCACTGACTCAAATTTGTGCTTTAATTGAGTCAGGGCTCCAGGATGTGTCCCCAGGGCAAAGCCTGTTTCTGGGGTGGCTGGTTCCCATGGAGCTGGCCCAGCCGACACCAGTGTGTGATGGCAAAGCTCCTCAGAAGTAATTATTGAAACAGTAATAGGGATGTCACACACTTCCAAAATCTACATATGTCCGCTTCTCCCATCAGTGGTGTTGTAATATGCAGTGCCAGTGTTGTATCGTCAGGGTGCTGCAAGCAGCAGCGAGTTGTGGGTTCCTGTTGCATCAGTGTTGTGGCAAGGACAGCAGAAAAGGCTTTGGGGGGATCCAGGAAAAAGAAAAGAGGAAAAGAAAAGTGTGGTCCACTGGTCTGAGCACTAAATTGGCATGATTTAAACATGATTTTTAAGGCTTTTTTTTGCCAGCATCATCTTTATGGGACCTGACCTGGGGTACTGAGGTTTTCTGTGCTTCATTTCCCTGTGAGTACATACAGGGGTGTTTGCACCACCCTCACCCATATGGGGATGTTATGAAGATAAGATGTGAGATTTAAAGTGTGAGTTTTTCAGCTGCTGCTATCTAGTCTGTCTGTGTATATAAGAAAGGAAAAGTTTATGTAAGCACTGTTACGAGGAATGATGTAAATCCAGGTCTGGAGATCCTTGAACCTTGGACACCTCAGCATTTGCCTGGTGCTATACAGACATACGTCCAACAGGCTTTGTAGTGCTTTGTAGTCCATGTTTCATATTTTTCCCCTGTTGAAAATAAAGTTGAAGTGTAACGGAAACACACAGTTCTTTTTCATTGTGCACTGAAAAGAAAAACTCCAGCCCACTAGTCACTTTAAAGGGTAATTAATTTCCTCATCAACCAGTTTGTCTGTTTATACAGATGCGTTTGTTGCACTGAAAGCAGCCAGCTTCTGCAAAGCTCTGAGATATCACAAGCACCAGTCTAAAATCATTGTTGCTGCCGGCCACTAAAGAACGTGGCCCATTGCTGCCCTGAATTACCTGGTTGTAGCATCTATCCTTATTCCCTATCTACCTTTGTACAATACATGTGTTCCCTAAGATGCAAGATGGCCTCTGGCTCTTGCAACACCAGATGTCTTGAAATATAAGTCTTCTAGGTACAGCAAACCCCAGGTGCACAGCAGGCCAGTACTTTGCACATTGGAGCTACAGAAATGGACAATCGGAGGTTTCCAAACTCCTCTACAAACAGCTGGCTGCTCACACACTGCTCACCCCTTCTTGTTTCCAACTGCTAATTTGCAATTAAACCCAACTAAAAATACAGTAAACACTCGGCTCACAGTTTTCTGTGTGAGACTGTCAGGTAGCTTGCAGTTGCTGTCATCTGATGGTGAATGGAGCAGGATTCTGCTGTAACTGTGTGGCTGGGTGGATCGGCTGCCCGTGGGGCTGCCTAAGATGTGGTTCCCACCAAGCGCTTCTGTAAATACCAGTTCAGCGTAATGCAGCTGATACTAACTGGCAGCCCTGTAGGTGGTCTCAGTAGCGGGGCCAAGATGAAACGTGGTGTGGAGAATGAATGAAGCGCCTCCAACTGAGAGCAAAGGTGTGTTAGGCAGAGCTCAAAGTGCAACCACTGCGCTAGGTCTGCAGGTAAAGGATATTCTTGTTCAGGGCTTTGGCAATGCTGGAATCCACAGAAATATGCAAGATGCATAGAAGGCAGTTATATTTGACTGGTATGAAGTACATTAGATCTGTTTTCAACTCATTGCTCCAGAAAGTGCAAGCAGCTTCAGTTAGTACTGAATGTCCTTTTTAACCCAAATAAATGATTCTACTATGCTGAACAACATAGTTAAAAATGCATCATTCATTGTGAAGTTTTTTTGCTGTTCCTTGGCTAGCATTTGTCCTACAACTGGTGTAGGGGAGAAAACTACTACAATTTGCAGATATGAAACACAGAGAAACCTCCTTTCTGAATATATTTTACATGAAGAAACCATTGTCATTATGGGGTGAGGGAAACAAAAGACTTAATTGTGGGAGTTCAGTAAATATAGTAACAGTGAGACCACTACTGGTTTGAGCACACAAAGCCTGTCCAAGCAAGCAAACTGTGCACCTTTAATTAATTCTTTTGCCCACTATTGAAATAGAGTGACTCACTCTTCTCATGCAGATGCCTCCTTTTTGGGACAAACTTTTCATGAAATCAAATCAGCTGTACCACAGCCCTCAGGCTCTGTCTTTGCTGGAGAAAGGGTTGTTTTGAAGGGCCCTGTTGTGCAACCAAAGAGGTTGGAGTGGGATGCTGGGAAGTCTTCTACCTGGTGTGTGAAGTGTTTTAGTTGTGACTTTTGGGTGCTAGTGTTCCAATATTGCTTTACATACAAAATTAGCCCTAATGTGTCCTATTTTATTAGAAGGTCTTATTAGACAAAAGGCACTGGAGCCTTTGATGTAGCACGGCAAGATTTTTCACACCTCCAGGTAGGAGGTGTTGGCTGCCACTACTTGTTCCAAGGCAAGATCAGCCTGTGCCGTACCTCTGGTAGCATGCTGCATTTACAGTTACTTACCTCAAGGTGAAGAAGTAACTTGTTTGGCCAGGGATTACGTAGCTTAAAAATGTCATTCATGTGGATACGGTCCTGGTAAGAGCTGAAATTTAAGTTTCAGACTTGGCCAGTCAATGACTTTGCTATTTACCTCCTTAGCCTTTGAGTGTGGGATATAGAGGGAGCCTTTCCTTTTGCATGACACAAAGACTTTCTCTGGGATCATTGCAGTAGCCTCACCAGTGCCCTGATTGCAAAAAGGGACTGGCAGAGGAAGAAGCTCAAGTCCTTTGGTGTGCTGATGCTGGGACATCTCCAAGCACTGGCAAAATAGGTAGTGCCCGCAGTCCTGTTTTCTACTTGCCCATGCCAGGGTGGTGAGGAGGCATGCTTATTGAAAAAACCAGAGCATCTGGTGTCAGTGTCTGGTTTTGAAAGGAGGGAGAGGTCCTCTTGGAAGCAGCAGTCATCACATGTCTCCTTAGTGCCAGCAAAAGCAGTGGTCCTGGCTTGCCAGAGCTCTCTTTGTGCTTTCTTTCCCAGCCAAATCCTTCCCCTTGCAGGAACTAACCGGACCCCACCCCTCATCCTTGGGCAGCAAAATTCAACTCTGCCCACGTGTTGCTTTGAGCCACCTCTGAGTAAATGGGTGCATCACAATCGGTAAGAGGTAACAGCTCCAGCTGATGCCAGACTTGTCGATGCCCTAAAGCCACTGCTGTGAGCTGAGACCTGATGTGCCAGGAGTGCAGCCCAGGTTCCTATAGCAAATCATCAACAGTTTCCTGCCCAGCTGAGTCTTTTGGAGTCTGAAGCGTTGTAATCTCATAAAAGCTGGAAAAAGCTTGAACTCATTCAAAGATTATTTCACACCACCTACAGTACTCTATGAAGTCAGACATGCTGTAACATATGATTAATGCTGTGTTTGGTGATGAGTCACCGGGTAGTCTAGCAAGCACTGCTCACCTTCTAACCAGTCTGTGCGTGGGGGTCCTTACCCAGCGACACACCCAAACTGAGCATTTTAATAATTTACCACATTTTGAGCTTGGAAGGTCAGATAAACCTCCACCATGAAGAAGGAGAAGGTGGGAGGGATCCAAAAATACTATTATTACTTTGTACGGTTGGAGTATCCAAGAAAAAACCTGGGGAAAATCCATGATTAAGAGTTGGGGGGGTTGCATCTTTTTGTTATATTAAACAGTCGCTCGGTGAGATACATAAATATTACTGGGATGGAAATATAGTATTACACTTTCCCAACTAAGTGTCCCAAGTGCGAAGTGGTTATTCTTATTTGTTATCTGCAATGTTTAAGGACTGTAGGAAAAAAAAGCACAGCATTTTCCAGGGAATGAACAAAAATGAGCTTTTGGGAGATGGCGATGGGAGACACTGTTTTGTTTCCTGCTGCAGAGGCGGAAGTTGCACTTGTGTCTCAATGTATATCTGGTATCCTTTCTCCAATAAAAATCATAGTAAGAAGCCTAGGAAAAAGAAAGACTGAGACAAACTTGCATAATAATTCACTGATTACTTTTCCAGCCCCCAACTATTTTCAGCTCAGGGGATTTCCTGACATGAATAAATGTGGTTCATGATTCTTTAGTAACCTTCAGTGGATCACTCTTCCAAGTGCTTATACGGTCTCCTTGTACCTGTCTAAACCTTTTGCTTCCACAACACCAGTAAAAACAAACTCCGCCAACCTTCTACATGTTCTACTGAGAATTAGGTCTTTCTCTTTGTTTTGAACTGGCCTGCGACAGCTTTGTTTGGTGCTTCCCAGTTATTGTGGTAGAAATGACCATGTAAGCCACTTCCTAAACCCCTGCTCCAAATCCCTCACAAACCTGTGGACCTTTATTAGATGTCAATTGGGCATCTTCTTCCTGGGGTAAAGACTCTCAGCCTCCTCAGGCATAAAGCTGGTCAGCATTAATTGTCCTTGTTGCCATCCTCTGAGTCTGTCCCACTCCTTAGATACCTTCTTGAGAGGAGGGAACCAGGACCGCATGCACTGTTCAAAGTGCTGGTGAACCGGGAGCCTCAACAGTGGTCTAATGAGGTTCTCTGTTCACTTGCTATTTCTTTCATGGTAATCCCTAATGTTTGATTAGCTGAGCACTGAGCCGATGGTTTTGTTGAATAGTTTATGACAGTCCAAAGGTCTCACTCCTGAGTGAAAAGAAGCAGTTCAGAAGCCATAATTTCATTATGAATTTAAGACTTGTTTTCCCTGCGTGCATCACTTCAAATTTAATCTGTATTGATTTTCATCTGCCATGTTATTGAGCAACCCCTCAGCCCTGTAAGGGCTGTATGAAATTCCCCACTGACTGCTCTTTTCCCCAGTACTCTTTTAATTGTGTATCCTCAGCAAACTTTCTTACCTCAGTGCTGCTCCAGATCATTCACAGATAGATCAAGCACCATATGTCCCAGCCTCACCCATGGGATGCCTCTGTTGCGAGAACTGACCTCTTACACCTACTTTCTGATGCCTATCTTGGCCTGCCCAGCTCATCCAGTATTAGTGCCGCTGGGATCAAAGCCAGATGTTGCAAGCCCCCATTCAGGGCGTGCAGCTCAGACCTGATCCTTGTCTAGACTCCTCCATTTCTAGACGTACAGAGTGATACCGCAAAGCGTGAGGCAAGCCATGCCTTAGCCAGCCAGCTGGCTAAAATCTTTTGGGGAGTGCAGCTTATTCTCCTATTTGTTATAAATGCATGTAAATGTGCAGGTGTTTGGTGCCCCGAGATGCCAGTGGGATTGTCTATGCCATGCAATAGGGAAAAGCAATAATCACATATACAAGCACAAGCTTTGATTTAACAAAGTGCAGTATTTTGAAATAGGGTGTTTAACCAGAAAAGAGCACACAAAAATAAATGACACTCAAAATTAGTAGTGGATTATGGGCAAAGCATGCAAATCCACCCACGTCTTATTGAAGCGTAACTGATATGCCTCTTCCGGCAATTAGCTGGGTTCCTCCGAATAGTGTTGTGTTGGATTAGGCAGCAGGACGGACTGGCGCAGGCAGGCTGCTCCAGCTGCCTGGGAATTAGCATCCCCTTCACGCCCCGGCAGTAGGATCTGCTGTGCTTAAGCTGGGACTGTGGCAGGGGCCAGTTAGTTCAAGATGCCTTTCATTGCTGGGATTTTCTCTGCAGCAGGCGCTCATGGAGACAGATGGCTTTGTTGCTGCAGAGGCTCTGATGGACAGCCAGCCTTATCCATTCACACAGAGCACCGCTTACATAGGGAACTCTGCCAAAGGAGGATTTTCCATGTGGAAGAGGCCCAAGTTTTTTTATTTAATGCCCCACACTGACCTACAGTGTTTTTTTTTTCTGCAAGGTCGAGTGTCAGGTTCCACCAGCAACCCTCCTTGTGCTGGGCTAGTGACATACACAGAAGCACATGTCCTTTAAGAGAAGTTAAGCCACAGGTGACTCTGATGGCTTTGGGGATGGCTGTGAACTCCTGGCTCTGTCCCCAGCCTGGTGTCCCCAGCACACAGTAGCTCTGACGTGCTTCTGCTGTTGCTGCTCCTGGCTCTTTGCCCTGTTTATGCACCAGTGCCAATCTTCAGCATCCCTCCTTCACTCAGTTTTGATGAAAATGGGTGATGCAGGATGACCATATCCCCCTTCATCTTTTTTTCCTTTCCCACCACCCGAATTTTCCAGATGTGGCTGCCACTAGAAATAGGCAGTTGAATGAGCACTTGTCTGTGAGTGACTGATTCTCGCCCTGTGAGGGGCTATACAGAGGGTGAGGTTGCAAAGTCTCACCAGCTTCTTGGACAGCCTGCAATGATGTCAGGTTCACTAGAATGAAAAAGAGCCTCCTGCTCTCTCCAAAGCAGCATCAGCCCACTTCTGCTACTCTTCATCTAAAACATATGTGGCAAAAAGGACACCCTGGTCATGGTTTCCAGATGCATTAGGCCAGTGAATGCCTTCTTTTTCCTGCTTATGCATGGGTGGAGGTGGGTATCTGCTCAGGTTTTACATTCTGTCTCTAGAGAAATCCCAGGATCCCAGTGAAACAATGGGGAAAGTGCAACCAAGGAGTCCCACTGAGGGGCTACAGTGAAATATGGGTGATTTGTCCCAGGTGATTTGTCCTACCTTTTGTGAAGTACTTTCTACCTGACCACAAGTAAGCAAGTGCAAAAAGGCATGTTTCTCTGAAATATGTCCCTTGGAGGCCGCATTTGTTCCCTCTTGGGATTTCATGCTTCTTCAGCTAGCATTACCCTGTGCTGTTTGCTTTACACACCATTTGCTTTTGTGGCTTTGCTTCTTTAAGAAGCTTTGGTGAAATCTTGTGCTTGCTTTTTTTTTGGTCTTTAGGGGGAATCTCAACAACATAGACCAGACCATGATGGGTTAAAGATGAGATACATTCAGCAAGCATTGTCAAGGCAGTTAAACAAAGTTCCTTGAATGAAACCATCACTAATTTTCTATAAGTTATGCACAGAGTTTATGTATCACTCAGTCATCAGGAGCACAGTGGCCACTGCTCACTTTCTTACGCACCCAAAGCTGTTTACTGGAGAGCATGGTTTCGTATCATGGTTTCACCTGAACTTTTTTTCTTTTAATGTCAGTTTTTTGCTTTTATTTTCTCATTAACTCACCTGCTGTTTTTCATCCATAGCTGCCCCTCTAAGGGTGTGAGTGGATGAGTGGATAGTGTGGCCGGACTGCAATCAAAGAAATATTTTGAGAGTCCTTTCAGACCTCTTTAAGGAATCTGGGCCGGCTCTGAATGCTAGCTTTATGCGGTGCTGTTTTGAAGTAGGAGTGAGTCATTAAAAAACAATTTATGCTCTCTCCGTGTTCAACTTTGACTTTATTAAGAAGAAGAGAAAGAAAACAAACACAATCCCATTCACTGCCGAAATACACATTGATCCTTTAATCCTCAGGGAATCGTTGGGAAGTGCTTCCTTCTTGAAAGAATCGCTGTATTGACGCAACATTTAATTGTGCAATTACACACATGCGTTTTTCTCCTGGGCTTTGCAGAGCAGGGCTCTGTGGCTGGAATGCTAATCAGAAAGTGATTGATACGATCTTGCAGCACACACAGCCTGAATGCAGCCTCCTGGCTGGCAGCAGCCCCTAGATACCTTCATGGGTCCGTCCCAGCCTTTTCAGGCAGGAAACCAAAGATGGGAATCGCAGCCCAGCAAGGTCAGAGCAAGGACTGGAATTTGGGATGGAGCCCAAAACTATATCCCATATCGGTTTGTTGTGGCCTTCCTTGGTGGAAGCAGGAGGCTCTGGCACCCATCCCTCCTCAGTACTGCCTGGGGGCTGTAGCTGGCAGGTACCAGCAGGGATTCTGTTCAGATGTCCTCATCTGTGAGCTGAAAATATTACCTGCCTGCAAGCGCCTGCTCAGTGGCTTCTCCTGCTCATGTGCACACCTTTGTGGGATCGAATTTTTCATTGAAGTTTTGCTGAAAGCATTGATTCAAAGCTACTGGGAAATGCTGTGCTTGTCTTTGTACATATATATGCATATACACCCAACCATACTTTTTTGGCCAGGCCCTGCTTTCTAAAAGCTGCATTAGCTGTAAACTTTGCCAGATTTTTCTGATACTTCATGTGTGCCACCTCTGACAGCAGGTAGGTGTGACACATAAAGCAGAGCCGTGAAAGATCACTTCCAGGATTTGGAGACCGTCTTGGAGCCCTTGCTGTCACCTGTGTTATTGCAGCACATCTTGATTCAGAAGCTGAACCCGGGTTGGGCTCAGTTCCTCATACTAACAGACCCTGATGGGAGATGGTTGTGAAGTAACATAGAGCTCATCCTCGCTTTGCCTCATCTGGGAAGCATGTTGCACTTTGGGATTTACAGTTTCCTGCAAGTAAAACCAAAGGCTGGTTAAGCATTAAATGGGAAGAAATGCAACCCTTCTCCAACTGGCTTTGAATGCTAATATTTTCTTTAGGTTTAATCTGTTTACCATGACATCACTATTAATGGTTTCATCATCAATTCAGCTTTCCCACCAGCATTAAGGATGGAGTTTCCAGATGGGCAATCAAAGCTGTCAGCCGTGTGTCCCTTATTCATGGCCACAGGCTACCAAGTGAGCCTTGTTCCTGGCCATACCATCAGTCCCGTGGCAAGTATGCCCTCGGCTCACCATCCTGATTTTTGAAACCCTTTTAAACTCTTTTAATGAATGTTTTTAATGCATCCACCACACTTGCCTAATGGCCTCAGGAAAATGAAAAGAAGAGGCTTTTGTTATGTTGTTAAGCAGCGTTTGGCTAATGTTACAGACTCCTGGCCTCCAGGTCCCTCTCTTCATGTTTTCTTCTTGTTTATCTGAAAGTCTTAAGTCAGGGCAAGATGAGGCTGCTCCTTTTGGCAAAAACTAGCAAAAACTAGTCCTCCTATTTCAGCTGTTTGCTCTCTGCAGACGATTGATCTGTGCCCTCCTGGCAGCAGCACCTTGGGGCACATCAGTCCCAATCAGGACAGGACTATGCATTTTGTTCCTCCCTTTCATGCAAGGCTGAAAACATACAAGGAAGAGTGGGCAGCTGTGGTCTTAGATGACAGCCTGAGAGGAGCTTTGCGAGCAGAAAAGCCCAGGAAATAGCAAGGAAGGCTGCTGGCAGAAGTCAGCAAGGGACTTTCTCTCCAGATGCAAGAGAAGCAAAGGAGTTATAAGTAACGTGCTGAACTACGCAGATAAAATTACCCAAGTTATTTTGACCATAAAGCCCAGGATAGTAAAGACTCTTAACCTCTATTAATCAGCAAGAAGCTGGAAGAGGCCACACAATGATCTCAGCTGCCAAAGCTGCTGCACCCTTTTACTCCCTTTAATTTAATTGAATTAGTCCTGTCTGTGTCCTTTGTTCTTCCACCCTGCTCAGGAAATCTGCTGCTGGTTTTGGCAGGGCTTGCTCTGGCTCCACATGGCTGGTTTGCATTCAGCCAGGAGGAATGAGATGAAGGGCAGGAAGAGGAAGAGGATGGGAAAAGGTCCCGCAGGAGCAACCTGCTTAATGTGCCTCATTTGTCTTAATAGTGCCACTATATCTACTTCCTGGCAAAACCTCCTTCTGATAAGCCAAACAGGCAAAATTAAATGCAGGAGTCCCACTGATATCAGGAAAGATGAGATTTCATGCTTAAATCTTAAAAAAAAAAAAAAAAAAAGAAAAAAAGAAGCACCTATGAGCCAAGATTTGTGCAGCAGGAGCTGCAAACCCAGTGATTGTTCTTACCCCCAGTCCTTGGTTCCACTGAGGGGTCCAGATGTCTCACCTTTAGCTTAGCTGTTCTGGTTTGTGCCACTTGCTTCTTGTCAGATCAGTAAGAAATAAAAGCAACAGCTTAGCCTTGGCTCCTCTACTTACTTAACATGCAGAAAAAAGATCCAGTGAGCACAGTAGAGGGATTCCCCGTGCTAACCTCTGGCTATTGTCTCTGCTAGTGGCAATAGCATCACTGTACCCCTTGCTAAAGCACTGTTCCTTGAGGCTGTTGTGGGGTACAGACCCTGCCCTGCCCTCCTGCTGCTTGCTGGACTCCTGCAAACCACCGCCACCTCCCTCTCCCCCATCTCTGCAGAGCTGCAGCTGCCCTCCCAGCACCATCCAAGGGCA
Source organism: Columba livia (assembly GCF_036013475.1). Lineage (NCBI taxonomy): Eukaryota > Metazoa > Chordata > Aves > Columbiformes > Columbidae > Columba > Columba livia. Next base: position 53,116,770 of record NC_088606.1, read on the forward strand.
GAGTTTCCCCCAGTGCCAGTGACATTCTAGCAGAGGACCTGGCAGCATCGTTGCAACTTCACCAGTTTCCCCAGCAAATGCATTAGCCTCAAGTCTCCCGTCAGCATTATTGAAATAATACTGTCAGTTCAGCCCACTGGTGTTTGTATTTCCAGCTGCCAGAAATAATGATTCAGCACTTGCACACTGGTCTTAGCACTCCTGTCCCTTTACATGACAGTAGTAAAGATTTGTGTGTCTTCATATAGCAGGAAAAGACAATGTGTGCAATCCATCACCTACCCAAGTCCCAGAGCAATCCTCACAGGGGACGTTCAGAGATGATGATGTGTTAGGAAACTGCTCTGTGCTGCTGCTTTGTAAAACAGTTGTCTTTCACTGTAGGAGTGAGAGGATGTGTGCCACTGATGCTGTACCAGAGGGGTGGCACTGGAGGCGTCAATATGCGTAATTCATGGGTTGTAACGGAAACATTAAAAAAAAAGGAAATGAAGATACATCAGAAAAAAAAAAATTACCTGTCTTGTCAATGTGGCATTTTTATGACCCTTTGCTTCACTTCATCCTTCTTAAATGAGTAAAGAAATAAATGCAAGAGGTGATTTCCTGGACACAGATACCTTATCTCCAATTCCAGAGTTCATCCCTAGCAAAGGATGAGATAGCGGGTCAGCTAACCCAAGGGTGTACCTTCATCACCTTTCCATCAGGAATGATAATGCTTAATATTTGGAAAAAGATGAAGCACTTACAGGAAGCTGTGGTTAAGAAAAGGGATTTTCCGATTATTTTGAATGCCTCAGGCTTGTCTGAGAAACATGATTTTGAGCTCCATATTTTCTTGGATTTCTCTGACTTCAGAGTCCAACCATATAAAACACCATTAATCCATTACAGCAAGGCCAGGTTTTCCCAAATACGTACAAGGTCAAGTTTCTCCTCTTCCTTTCACAGCAATGAATTATCAGTCGTATATTTGCAGTGAAGTAGTGTGTTCTTTGCTTACCAGTTTTATAGGGGGATCCTTACCTCCTTGTTTGCTGTAATTCTTCTTGGATCTGAAGAGTAAAACATATTTACATTGGCATGTGGAATTCTAGAAAACATCAGGAAAAAATTAAGACTGGAAAGGAAGCTTTTCCATCCAATGAAGTTTTTTTATGTGTTTTTTCCCGCATCAGAATAAAAGCTTAAAATATAGAAATCCCCTCCACCCCCCAAAAAATAAACAAAACCAGAACACAACATTAAGCCAGCTGCAGCTATTTATTTTGATTATCATATACTTTCTATTTTGTTAGTACTTTTACTTCATGTTGCAATGCAAAGTAGAGATTTCTAATTTCTTTGATAAAGATTTGGGTCCACATAGTTGATTTCAGTAGTTTGGGAACTGTTTGGCAGATGATTTTACATCAGAAAGTGGCAATCTGCAGCACTAAAAATAAAAAATAGCGATCTAGTAAATGACTAATTTTGTGATCCAGGGTAATTAGCAGAGCAGCTTGGCGGATGGAAGGCAGCACGTCTAAAGTACTGCACTAAGTCCATTTGCAGGAAGATATTATCTGACTTTCTTGTTATTAATGATAATGAGAATTAAAATATTCAGCTGGGATTTTTTCCTGTTTCTATTAGAAGGAATACATATGTGTGTATATACATTTGCTCTTTGATGCTTTTCTTGGTTGTTTGCATCTCAATCCTTGACCATCTTGCTCTGGGACTTTAATAGTACTGCAGAAATTATTCAGACCACACCTTTGTTTAGCACAGAGGAAACTTGAGGCTTTTACAATTAGTGCTGCTGGTTATTCCATGAAAAACCTATGCCATGATCCGACAAGGAAAGCAGCAGTAAAAAGCCAAGCAATAAACAGTGGTTTATCAGCAGACTCACAGGGAGCATCAGTTGGCAGCTTGCAGCTCAATTTCATGTCTTGTTTTGGCAGCACAGGTTGCCGGGGATGCAGGGATGGTGCAGTCGCCTCCCAGTCTGCACGGACCTGCACGGTTCCAATGCCTTCTCTGTGGAAATCCAGGCATCACTTCGCTGAAGTCCAAGGTGCCTAAGTTCCAATGCCCCCAAGACACCACGATGATCACTTACCCTGTGTCCCCTGTGATACCAGCCACTGGTGTTTCTGCCGAGCATTCCCACTGCAAACCTGCATCCTGTGGTGGTTTTAAGTGCGTGTTTTATGAAACCCTTCGACTAACATGGTTCCCATGACAAGGGAGACTTTTAATGAGCTGGTTTAGTGGATAATTGCTCTCACTGTTAAAAATAAAACATGCTTCTCCCTTTGTTTTCATCTTGACTCTCCTGAGTTTCAGTCTTCCAGCCCTGGACTTTGCTCCACCTGTGTTTGGCAGAGTTAAAGCCCTTCAGAGTCTGAAATCTTCCCACATACCCTTAAAGCCTAGGAGGAGTAATTTCCTAATCTTCTCTTTTAAGAGGACAGTGATAATTGAAGACTTATTATTGACTCTGTTGACTTTTCCGTGGTTTGTGTTTGGGTTTTTTAGATAAGTTCTAATTGTTCCTTTTTACCATTGTGCAACTATTGTTAATAATTGCTGTTCACTGTATCTGTATCTAAGGATGTTATCTTCTGTTGAAGATCCAACATTTGGGGCTCAGATGGCCAGTTGAAGCGTTGTTGATTTGGTTTTGGGCACCTTTGGAGAAACAGAGGTGCATCAATCAAAGTGCTATTTACTCACCTCCTCAGAAGGTTTTGTAATTCATGTTTATTATTTTTAGTGGCTCTTATTCAAATGGCACTGCATCACTGGTGGTTTCAGTTCCACTTGTAGGCTGGGCTGTATTCTACCACCCCTAATCATCTCAAATACTTTCATCGCTTCATCTGATTTTGCTGGGAAATTTCAAGGAGTGAGGTGATACTTAAATGAATGAAACTGGACATTAGATTGGGGATTAGATGGATCCTAACAAGCAGTTGCTGTGCTTTCCATGGCAAGATTTCTAAGCTTTATTAAACAAAGAGGGGGTCTTTTCCCTTTACACACATTTTAAAGCATTATGTTATACCCTGTTACTAATACAAATTATAAACTGTCTTGATGGCAATACCCATCATTTAGTGAAATTTCAAACTGTGACCATATCCAAAGTCCTCATGAAAGGATGTGAGCTCTTTTATAGCCTTTTGTACTGCAACTTCAAAGGGATTGTTCCCCATCCAAGTGCCCAAGCCTTTGCCGGATAAAGGTATAAATGTCTTATTTATAATATTTATCCACTTACCTGTTTTTTTTGCTGTTTGCAGCATTTTTGTTCCTGCATATGTTGGGCTGGTAGGAAATCTCATAAATACCATGATAGCAATGTTTTGGATCCCTTTGCCAGCTAAATCAAAGTCAGACCATCGTGCGACAGAGCATGGTAAGTATTTAGTGGGTTTGATAAATAGCACACGAATAGGGACAGTAGATTGGCACGCTGTAAGGACTGCTGAAGAACTTGGGGTTGCATTTAAGAGCAAAAAAGTGCCAACCTTCAAATGCTGGCACTTTAATACCTAAGCTGTGCTTGTGGAAGAGTATTATTCCCAACCTGTCAACAACTCTGCCGTGCAGAATCACAGGCTCCCAGCTCAGTGCCTGCTTTGCATCTCAGAAAAGGTGAATGTGGGCCCTTTGCTGGGGATAGCTGGCCCAGAATGGGAAGTGATCCTGCAGTCTCACAGGGGTCTTCTTCATGCAAAGCCAGCACTAGCTCCCAACCTTCTGCCATCAGCAGAAAGCTGGTGCTCCAGAGACTTGCCTTTTTGCAAAGGTGGTGGTGAACCTGATCAGGCAGTCCCAGAGTTCCTCGCATCCTGCTTCTAACCTGTATAAATTGAGTATTAATCTATATGTTGTCTTCTGTAGGCACATCGCAGTCTGGCAGTGTGTTTAGCATCAGACAAATCCTACATTTGATGAAGTTTCCAGGAGTCATGGAAGTTTTCATAATCAAGGTCTTTGCTGGACTTCCCATTGGTAAATCTCACCCATTAACCATGATTGCTGATGTATTTAAAATAAGATGACATACACTGTGGATCAGGCTTGTCTCAAGTTACTGAAAGTACGTTGCATTTGATGACAGAGCAGTGAGGATTCAGCTCCTAAGTCAGCGCTGGGTGCTTTCAAATGCTCTCAGCTACACAGGGTCAAAACCCTGGGATTTAATGTAAAATAGGCCTCGTCACAGGCTGCTTCTGTGACTTTTGGCAAGTCACTTAATCTTTCTACTCCATCCCCCTGGCTGTAAATGTTTTCCCCTCTTGTCTGTCGTTTCTGTTTAGGCTTTAACCTCTTCAGAGCAGGGGAAAATAATTTGCACTCTGCCAGAAACACTGAGGTCCTTCCTGATCTGCTTAATGATTTTAAGGGGTATGTGTACCTTAACCTTTTTCCCAACAACTGAAGACTGTTGCTGGCTGAGAGGCCATGGCTGCTCTGTCAGCTGCACACAGGGGAGGAGCAGCATGTTTCTTGTCTTGTAGGTTGATGCTTGTGCTTATATATTTTCTGCTAATTTTTTTTTTTTTTTTTGTATTGTGGTAGGAACCTGCTGCTATCTGAAACCCATCCCAAACCTGCCTGTTTCCCTGCTCCCTTTGAGTCAATTTATGTCCTGGCATAGTCCATGTCTCCCAATTTGTCTGGTTGTACGTGTCCTCAGTCACAATTTAATAATCTTTAGTTTTGCCTGCCCTCTGGTTTCTTTCCCCCCAGCTCGCCTAGAGACAGGCCAGCATGTCAGCCTTGTTAGTGATGGTGTAAGGAAAAGGTGATGTTCTCTGCTGTTCTGCATGGAGAGCCTACATGGCTGTTTTAACAGTCAAATGTAAAAGTGCAGTTTCTCTTGATTACAGTTTCAAGGACTGAATTTTGTACACATCAAAATATGTGCACATCATGCATCTGAACAAACTAAGGTAATTCTCTTCTGAACAAGGATTCTAAGAGATGATTTAAGGTACCTTAGCTTTTATACTTTGCATCTTTTTCTAATCCATCTGTGTCTGGAGGAGCCCTTGAAGTTTAAATAATGTGAAACATAGTCTACAAATTAAATTCTAATTTGTAAACTGTAAATTCAACTTACAAATGAAGGTAGATCTGGCTGTGGAGAGTGGCTGAATCGGAAGGCAATGGCATTTCTGGGCTTGGCCAGGTTCGTCTGTTATTCCTTGCTAAGGCTCTGGGGGAACAAGTCTGTCTGGAGCTGTAGAACAGCATGCAGGGAAGTAAAGGACCTCTGTTTGTTTTCTTTTTCTTTTTTTCTTTTTGTGTGTAGTTGGCATTGGCTGAGATCAGTAGCGCCAGTTGGTCCTACCTCTCCATTGGAGACAGGATATGGTCTCGATGGACTGGTGGATTGCTCTAATAATGCACTTTTTAGGTTCTTCCGGAAAAAAAAAAAAAACAAAACCTTTAAAATTGGATTTTTGAAAGTGCTTATAAAATTACAGCGTTTCACAGAATGAGATAGTCAAGTGATGTTTTGAGATGGTTCTCTTTGCTGATTCTGGCTTATTTCTCAGCTTAAAGTTTAAAAATGCCATCCCCAGACCGCATCCATGCAATCTGCACAGTGATTTCCTGTGCACTCTCCTTTTTCCAAAGGCTCGGTGAGATGCACTTTGTTTTAGTATTTTCCTGTGGAAATGCAAATTCCTCCCTGTTGCAGCAGACATTCTTCTTTTACCATTGCGCAGCAAAAAATGCACCCAACCAAAATAAACATCTCCTGCCCAAAACTGCAAGGGAAACTGCAAAGAGGATGGAGACGGCAAAACTGAGAGTTCAGGGAGGCCATGGGCTAACAGTCTGTCACTGAAATGGCTGGAAGTACTTCAGTGAGAGTAGGAAAGGGTTTGTCTGAGGAACTCCTGCTACAAGTATAGCGATTGTGAGGAGTGATCACAATCCTGGTCACTTCTCTCTGCAGGTCTCTCTTCAGGTTACTGACCATACAATAGCAGCTGAAAGGGGATTTGGCCATCATCTACTTCTCTGCAGCTCACAGCTGGAGGCTGAGCTCCTCGTGAGCTCATTTACCTTTCATCTCCTGGCTGCAACTGTATAATTAATTAGATCACCCAAATTACAGACCATTCTCTATTTACTTTGTAAACAGGTTTGTGATATACACAGAAGAAAATCTTATGTTCCTTGAGGAACTCATTGTTTTCTAAAATTAGCTTGTTTAAGACTGAAAGAGTGTCCCCAGGAGGGCTGCGGGGCCGGGAACCTCCTCCCTGTGTTGCATAAAAGCAGGGACATGGGCTCCGTGCCTCTTGCAGGAGGGTAGCTGCCAAGGGATGGATGGGCAGCAGACTGCTCCAGCATGGCCAAATTACATCCTCAAGTGGCCTGGGAAATTGAGTCTCATCACATTGCGGTAGATGAGAGGAAAAAAAACATGAGGATAAAAATGTCAAACATACTTCTTGCAGAACAGAAATCACCGGGGCCTTGAAAATACTGATAAGTAGCTGCTTGTATGAATCTTTGGCTGCCTAATCCCTTTGGAAAACCTGATTTTAATCGCTTTAGCACCTACATCCCATTTTTAAAGGGACTTTCACACAGAGCAGGATTTTGCAGTGGGCCCTGGGGCTCTGCATCCCATTGCATCTGCAATCCAGCGTAGGAGGGCTGAGACAGAGGCTCCCAGAGGCTGTACTTGCATTTTCACAGCGGCTCATGGTACAGATTGCTAAGTCGGCCCTCCCAAAGCCACAGGCTGATTTTATAAATGTCATGTCTTTTTTTTTTTTTTGAAAATACAGTTTGTACTCCCGCGTCTCCTTCATGCTTTTCTTTGTCTTTATCGAATCTCACAAACCATTTACCTGCCTTCTGCTATATAAACCTAGTAACTCACTTCTCTGGTACCATGTTTTCTAAGGAGTTCAGCCCTTATTGAGACCACCTGTCAAAAAGACGAGTTTTTGAGGATTTTTTTTGCTACTTTCCATTCTTTTTCCTGTTGAAAACATGAGGCTCATAGTGTGGATTGAAGCTTATTCCAGCAGCTTCTGTGTGGGGTTTTGGTGTTCCCAGAAGAGACCTTCCCTGGGGTACATTATACGCACATGGCTGCCCACAGCTGACCTGCAGCCTAGCCAGATTGGACCTGCTGAGATTTTTGTAAGAAATGCTTATGCATGTTCAGATGAGCAGAAAATCTTTTGAGTTCAATTTAGGACTTAATGTGTGGGTTTCACCAAGAAATGTGTTGCCAGTGAGAGAGACACCCTTAGTTGCTGGAAGCAGAGGGAGTAGCGGGGTCTCCCTTGTCCAAGTAGCTTTAAGTGACCATGCAGGCAGGGAGAGATGATACTCTTCTTTAGAAGAGGAGGCTTCCATCTCAATGGAAGCTGTGCAATATGTAACACCGATTAAAGAGCACAGCCTATCCCCCTGCTACGAAAGAAATCAGCTCGTTTGGAGGAGAAAGATCCAAATATGGCTTAACATGGTGAGGGACTTCAAAGGGGAGAGGAGCTGTAGAAGTTGGCGTGAGGTACCAGGAAGAAGCGTCAGGTATGTAGGAAGGTCAGACCCCTCCTAGGTGGTACCTGCAGCCAGGTAGCAGGATGAAGGGCAAGCGCCCACTTGGATCTAATCTTCCTTCAAGTGAAACAAAGTGTGGTTTTTCTTTCATTTCTTCACGTGTGCGTTTTATAAACATGTGCAACTCTGTTGCTGGTTTGGATGTTGTGAGTAAATACTGTTATTTGCATGTTACCTTAAGCTGGCTTGAGCTAAGAGCGATTTCAAAGTAACTGGATAAGGATGGGGTGCTCCCCGCAGAAGGGTGTGGCAAAGCCATAAATCTTCATAAGCCCCAGCTCCCTAGCACCTTCTCCAAATATCCAGAAAGTAGCAGAGCAGGGTACCCTTCTTGCCCCCCGCCCCTCACCCCCTACACCATGTGGCCAACTGGGGTGAAGCTATCCCCATTAACGGGGAAGAGGTGTCTCTGGTGGGGTTCAGGAAGGTTTTGTGGCTGGTCCTGGGGTGGGAGGGTGGTGGTCCCTCAAGGCAAAGGGTAGGGGTGCTTGGAGACAGGTCCTCATTGCTGCAGGTGCTCCACTGCTAACAGCGCTGTCGGGCTGCTGGCTGCGGTGGAGTTGTGCTCATTTGTTAGGGTGCGAGTCCTCCACAGCATTTCAGTCAGCAATTGGGGATGGCTCTCCTCATGCTTCCGGGAAATGCCACCAAATCCTTCCCATGCCATGGGGTTAGTGACTCTGCCAGGCCACAAGTCGTCACACATTGCCTCCCGGGCTCTGTTTTCTTCAGGAAAGAGAGGACCACAGCTCCCTGTTTACTCAGTCTTTGTACCTCAGAGGATCCTACGAGGAAGGACAGGACCCCTAAAGGTCATCGGCTCGCTTCTCCTCTCCCCAGCAGGATCCATGATCTCCAACAGGCACATTGTGGGGACGTTCATGTGCAGAGAGTCCCCATTTCCTACTGTCTTGGAACATCTTAGGTGCACAGGACATGAGGGGAGGCAGCAGCCTCCTACCCCATACCAGCTATTTGAGAGCAATGTTTTGCCATAGTATTTTTAATTTGACAGCTCTTTGTGTACAATTGGAGCATGTGTATGCATGTCTGTATTTGTGTATGTTTGGCTTGGGGGAAACACACACTATTGTACTTTTATGTGAGATTAAGTGAGTGGGCATTTTCCGTTATGCTTTCCAGAAATTTCCTTAATTGAAAAGCAGACCCGGCCTGTGCTCTTTCTGTCCGTACTTTTCCAGCTGCATGTGTCACCGCTATCTGTCCAGGAGAGCCAGAGATTTCATGTGCCACCAACACCACTGCTGAGGTGTGCAGTGAAACTGCTGTATTTAGTCTGATGTCACCAGGTTGTTTCCCAGGCAGCGTTCCCCATGGTGAAAATCTGAAGTCAGGCAAAAGGGGCAAGGAATCCAATCAGATTATTTTTCTGGTTACAGTCTTGTCTGAACAAATGTTTTCTTGCTGCCTTAATGGTTAGTCTGGCTTCAGTGATACAAATATTTACCAGTTTATAATAAACAGCTGAATCTACAGCCTACATAGTCACATTATTTTAAAGATGAAAGCAAGAGGGATAAAAAGTCACATTTAAAGATTAAATTATTATACTGACTTTGAATAGGATTCTGCTTGTGTTTATATCCAGTCCTGGTAACCCCAGGGAGAGCTACTGACTCATACTGGGGGTGACTGGGAGCAGGGTCTGGGTGTCTATATGCAGTGCAAGTATATTGATGTATGCTTTTCATTAACCTTCCCTCTAGGTTTGTTCCTGATTATGTTTTCCATCATCTCTATGGATTTCTTTGGCTTGGAAGCAGTGGAGTCTGGATATCTAATGTCATATTTTGGTGTCCTTCAAATGGTAAGTGAAGTGGAAGTCCCCCTCTTGCCACATCATTATCTAATTTGCTACGTTTTTGACATCTACCCTCCCAAATCCAGGCATAATATTGACAGGCAAATCCTAGTTCTGCCATGAGACACTTGACTTCAAAAAATAGAAGTGACTCCAAGTTTATTCTGTTCCTTGGAACAGGAAGAAACCATAACTAGGAATTCCCTGAAAGCTGCCTCCCCATTGTCCCTCCTTGCAGATCTTTAAACTGCTAAAAGGAGCTAAAATTTGTTTGGACTGATATGTCACCCTGTTTTTTGTAATGAGACTTAAACTGTAGCTGAAGTACCTTGACTAAAGTTTTCACTGCTGCAGGTTAGCTGATTTACGTTTACTTAGTAGCACCCTGTAAATTTATGTAAGTAGACCATCTTACTGTGATTTTCACAGATGCCTTCAGTGTCAAGGAAGGACTCATTTCTGCTGTGTGGAAACAAGCACAGCAAGCTTGTACTTTCAAAAAAACCCGAAATGTGGGCAATGGCATGTGTGAAATGGGTAAAAGGGAAAAATCAGCTGAATTAGACAGTAACAGGGCCAAAAAAAAAAAAAAAAAAAAAAAAAGATGCTGTATTGTAGCAGAATTTTTCTTTTGGAGGAAGAGGTTAATAATTTTGCAGAAAGAGCAACAGATGGTTATAAGCAAGCCTCAAGGTAGGAATGTAAGTTAAGCAATATCCTGAAGGAGGGTGGTCATGTTATTAAATCTGCCTTCATTTCCTGGGCATTGCCACAGAGTTCCTGTGGGATCTGGAGAAGCTTCTCATCTGGGAAACTGTAGCTTTAATTCCTTCCCTTGTGATTTGGATGTGGCACAGTGTTACCAGTTGCTTGGGCTCAGCTCCGGTCTCACCAAATCCAGGCAGGTAGAGCAGCTGTTGAGCATGGCTGTACATCAGCAAGTGGAGTCTGCAGACTAAACCAGCTGGAGTTGAGAGGCTGGTGCCTGTGCCATGTCCATTCTGGGAGGGTGGCTTCAGACCAGCTGTTGCTTGGTCCCCTGGGCTCGATGTCTCTCACCAGCTGGATGCACCTTCCCTTCCAGTCTTGTCAGAAAGAAAACTAGTTTGCTGCTCCACAGCATGGAAACAGTGTGACGAGTGGGGTGATCAGCTGCTTTCCAAAATATGCTTCTGATCCAAACTCCATTTTTAACAGAGGCTTTCCCTATGTTAGTCTCTGTGTGACCCCTCTTAGACCTGGATCTGCAAGAATCACTCAGGTTTTAGAGGGGCCGAGTCTCCTTCTGGTATCTTCTTCCCCCTTTGAATGCAGAGGGACTCCTCAAAAGCTGTGCTCTTAACTTAGACATATCAGTTTAAATCCCTGTTATATATGTACACACTGAAATCAAATTTGTGTTGCAGCATGGCTGTGGTGTGCTTGCTTTGAGCTGGGTAACATGGGCAGCAACAGCTGGAGCAGGAGTGGCTTCATACTGCTAGATGGACACTGCTGTTATGTGTGGGATGTGTCTGCCTTCACTGCTATAGTTTTCGAGGTTAGTTTGGTTGAAACTACTGTAGATAAGGTTACCTTGAACTGCTGTGCTGGTGATCCCCACAGATAGGAACAGCCCTGGAAGATACGAGAATTATAGCGTTCACTCTGCTTCCTAATGAATAATTAGACGGCAGTGCTAACTAGGGACCTGATCCTTCCCATAGTCACAGGGTTTCATCCCTTGGAGGCCAATCATACCTATTACGCCCTTACCCAGCGGTGGCCTACAGGCTCAGGTCTACTTTGCTGGGGTGTCTTTGCCTCAGGACACTGAGCACAGAAACTAGCTTTTGTCAGCCAGGCAGTTTTCTTTCATCCATCCATGCAGTCCTGTCTGTGTTGCTACACATATTCTACAGCACATGACTCTAGACATCGGAAATATAGGAGTGAAGTGGTCTTATGGTACAAACCTTTTCTTCGTGATGGTGCATTGGTGTTTGCTGTCAGAATACCTAAAGAGGAAAGGGAAAAAGGTTTCATCTTTTTTTCAAAGCCCAGGACACCTGATTCCTGGTAGCAGCAAAGCCATCTCACCAAAAGCTTGCAAAACACTGCTTTCTGCTTTGTCACTTGTTCTTTCCACTTTATGACTGGCATTCCAAGCTCTGCTCTGTTTCCTGCAGGACCAGATCCTCAACTGGTCCAAATGATACTCTCACCATCTGACTTTTAAATTATTCTCAAACATTAGAATTTATGTCTTTACAGGTGTCTGGCTAGAACCACCAAGATACCTCTTGCAGATAGTGACTGGGTTAATATTTTACAACTGCTTTCTATTGGGGTTCCTCCAATGGAAGATGTATACAGGGAATGCAACGTGTGCCAGCTCTGCTCTGCTGAGCCCCAGAGCTGCTTGTGTGCCTTCATCTTGCCTAAGCTGCCATTTCAGATGCATTTGTTTCTGCTGTACAGTGAATTGATACTGCTGGAGATAAAAATGCAGATTAAGGTGCAAGCAAATTCCACCAGTCTGGATGGCAGAATGGTGATTAATATCTGCTGACTGGCTTCCCCCCTTCACTAAGTAAATTATGGCTTTGTTAATAAGAAATATAATGTCCTTTTCAATGAATTTCAGCAACCAGATCCTCAGCTTTGTTTTCTCATTCCTTAGTTTGCCTTTCTGTGAAACATTGTGAGGGTTTTCCCATTGTCCTGGAGTTGCTCTGAGCCCACCTGTTAGAGAAAACATGTCCTCCCCATTTGCGTCTCTCCCTGGATCTGAAAGTGGGTCATGTTTAAGGACTTCTAAGATGGGAGCGGACACCACAGAAATGAAGGGGAAAATAAGAATCGAACCATGCCCTGTTTACTTTAAACCTCCCTGCAGACGTTGAACACAGTGCCTGGGCGGTTGCACAGCATGTCTGGCTGGTATGCCCAGTGCCATGTCCCAGGGTCGCCCCTGCTCCCAGCATGCACTGCTTGTACTAGGGTGCACAGGGAGCAGCACAGTGAACAAGGCTTAGCTGAGCCCTTTCCTCAGCTCTTCCTCAAAAGCCGTAAGCTGACAAAAGCATTGCCTGGTCTGCCAATTCCTGGCAATTTGTAGTAACAGTATTCCTTTGGGTCACGTAGTTTCTATTTTTTAACAAAATTTTCTCAAAACAAACATCTTCCTCTTGCACAGAAGATGATGTTGCAGCCACCTTTTCCAGCCTGATCACCAGTCCCAGGATGACTCAAGTAGTGATGGTCTCTTTCCACTTTCGTCTCCCACCATGGGGATATTATGCTCCAGTTGCTTAATCTAATTTTTCAGCTTCTTAGCCTCATTTAACCTACTGTGGTGAAGAGTGGTCAATGCACTGTAAATATATGTGTTTATCACCATTCCTCCCATCCAAGCCAGCTGCAGAGCACCCAGAGAGGAGATTTTGAATGGCTTTGGGTCAGTTCACCTAATTTTAAGTAGGCAACTCAAGTACTTCGTCATCTGTGTCTCAAACAGCTGTTTGCATGGGGAGATCAGCACAGAAACATTGACCCCACGGGGGTTGTTTGCCACCTCTGCAGATGGAGGATGTTAGTTAGCCACCCCGCTAATTCAGAAAGCCCTCTTCAGGGTTCCCATCCAGAGGTCCTCAGCCTCACCTCATCATGCTTCTTACTATCTCATCAGCTTATGACCCTGCATGACCCCCAACATTTGCAGAGGTGCCCCATGCCAAGCCTGAGAGAATCCCTGCAGGTTTGGAAGGTAGATTTGGGGCTGGTTTTTGGAGCCTAGGAACTTCATGGGCTTTGGCTGGCCACTCCGCAGAGCACCTCCCTTGGTTGCTCCCTTACTGAGCATCAGCTCTGTCCACATGGGAATGGTTCATGGCACTTGCCAGCAGTGAAGTGCATCAGCTGGTGCTGGTGGTGGGTTTTGTCTTTGCAATGCTGTGCAGGTAGCACCAATGGCCACCACTCATGGCATGAGGCATCCTTGGCACTCTCTTCTCTTTGCCGAGTTGGCTGCCCACAGCGTGGTCAGCTTTCACCCCAGCGCTTATGGTCCATGTCCTTGCTGCCACTTGTACCTCTGCGTGGAGGGATGTAGGTTGCCTTAACTGCTGTTCCCAGCCTTTCTCATGGAGACCTGAGTGGCCCAAAGTAATAGGTCTGCTGATGCATTTTTGTAAAAGTTGCCATGAGAGTACCTGTGTATGGTGAACGTGGGCTTCCCAACTCTCTGTATAAAGCACTGGCCCAGGAGCTGGTGCCGATTTTCTGTTTGTGGTTAGGCAAAGAGCATCATCTAATAGCAGAGAATATTGGAAAGTCAGGGTGGGAAGGTGGGATGGGGCCTCACTTCTGGGTTGGAACAGAGCCAAACGAGGTCAGAGAAGGGTGTGTGAGAAGGCTGTGTCATAGCTGTCTGATGAGGAAACAAAGTCGTTGCTTAGAAAATGGAATATAACCAAGCCTTGAGTGGGCTGATGGGGAAGTGAAAATATCAAGTGAGGGATAATTCAAGCAATCCAGGGCTCTACAGTGATACTTGAAAAACCCTGATAGCATGGGGCTGTCTGAGGAGCTAAGACTGTGACAGCCTAAGTCTAGGAGGAGAAGTCGGGTGAGAGATAAAGAAATGAGGAGGAGAAGGCTGGACGGGTGCCTCTGCACTGAGATTCCCTTGCTCATGATGCGTTTGAAGCATATTTATCTGATTGCCAGTGTGCCTCCAGGCGAGAGGTGTGAGAGCCTGTCAGGGACGCAATCCCTCTGTCCTCCGGGGCTGGGCTTCCAGAGTCCTCTCATCTCAGAAGCCATGTGAATTAAATGCCTGGGAGTGTGAGATGCCATTCAATCTCCCTCCAGAGAATAGTTGATTTCATGATAATTTGAAATAATATAACTTTGCATAATGGGCAGAAGTGGTCCTAGAGTCTGGCTGTTTTTTGGAGTTGCAAGCTAAATAGCATGAAGTTGTTCCAGGCATAGTATCTGGCTTGGAAAATGCCGCTAGAGGATTAAGCGAGTGATATACCTGGAGTCCCTGGTTGATATCTAAAGTCACATCTGATGCTTAGATTTCAAACCACAGGAGGGAGTGGGGAAAGCTTTACTTTAAGAACTTTTTCTAAAAAAAAGAAAACAAAACAAAACAAAAACAAAACAAACCAACCAAGCAAAAAACCAAACAAAAAGCCAAAGCAAATAAACCCCAAAAACAAACAAACAAACAAACAAACAAAAAAAAAACAAACAAAAACAAACAAAACAAAACTAAAAACAAAAACAAACAAACAAACCAAAAAAAAAAAAAACAAAGCAAAACGCACCAAACAAAAACTCTGGGTGGGACAAAGGGGTAGATATTTATTATCCTGAGGATGAAGAAATCATAAGACATCTGTTCTATTTATTTACTGTGTTTAAATTTGTATTGTTGTACAAACTCCACTTCTAGCTGTGCAGCTTCTGGAGGGACAAGTTGGTACGAAGTGAACCTGAAAAGATGAGAGAAATTCCTGGAGGAGAGATTTACATTGCCTATCATCTTATCACCAGTCTGTCCCTCTCACTTTTTTTTTTTCCCTGCACAGCAAAAGAGATGATTAAAGAGCCAGGGATTTAATTACAGCCAGGTATGCCTAGGGGGAAAACCCACTCGGTGAAAGGACCTCGCAACAACAAACAGAAAGTACTCCAGTTTCCTAGCTTTGAAGGATTTAAATCTGTGGAGGGGGGCAGGTTGGAGGGGGAAAGAAAGCGATTAGACTGAAGTTTGCAAAACACACGTTCCTCTTCCCCCTCGGCAAAGTGCTGCCTTCAGCACTTTGGTCCTCACCGTCAGCTCTCCTTCCAGTCCCACCGCTCTGCTCCTCCTCTGCAAGATCTGAACTAGTCCTCAAGCACTTTCTGGCATTGCCATGTCAGTAAAACAACTCCTTTTTGCCCTGCCCAAGCTTTGGCAGCACCTTCAGCTGGTGCAGAAAAGCCCTGTGATTTTTGTTGCCCGCTGTGGTCTGCCCCAGCTGGTGCCCACCCGCGTGTCACCCAGCCGGCACCGTGCTCGCCCTGGGAACCACCATCCGGGCACAATTTCAAAGGCGAGAGATATGGGTCTGATGCGTGGGAGGCTCTCTCTGATGTGAATCATGCTATCTGTGCTAGGGATGGGGCCCTGCATCTTCTCTGCTAGGCTGTACCAGCTTATCTGGCCTGATGCGCCTGCCTCTCCAACCTTCTCCTGTCTTTTCATTTCCAGGCTATTGGGTAAAAGGGAACTTATTTTGCTGCTGGGCTCTGCTGGAAAAATCTGTAGAAGCAGTCCGGTGTCCACTGAGCACAGAGGACCAGCCGAGCATTTGCATAACTTCTCTAGCCCCCACTGATTCAGTTAGCTACTTGCAGATGCCAGTCCTGCTCAGCAGCAGCTCCATGCAACAAGGCTAGTCCTTCTCTGTTTGAGTCTTCCCAAAACCAGCACTTTAAACCTTCAAACAGCAACAGTCTTTTCCATCCTGAAATTTGTTAGTGAGGGTAACAATAAAATGGGCAATTGGCTCTTCTGAGCAAATGGGAGCTGCTGTCTTCCCAGAAATCAAATACAGTAAGAAAGTTAGGGAATATGTTTCTATGTGATCAACTGAACTAATGTAACAAATCCCCAGCTTGACAAATCCAGTATAAAGACAAGGAGAGATTTGGCTGTTCTTATGCATTTATTGGGAGACTTATTTGCCTTTAAAGGAGGGGGGAATGAAAAAGAAGATGAGTTGGTTTATCCTGTGACATGTGTACACAGCCACAGGCAGTGCTTGTTATTTCACTTGCAAACAATTTCCTCTCTCTTTTGTTTATTGATGACAGAAGGAATTCCAGCCAGGTACACTGGCTCTTCCCCGACTTCAAAGGAGGTCAGGTTACAAAGACAAGCACCATCAAGACAAAATGAAATGCAGGAGGGGAAGGCCTAGTGCAGTCAATCTCAAGGAAAGGTTGCATGCAAGAGAAAAGTCCAGAATGTACCAGCAGGAATAAAAATAGCAATAAATCCCACTGCTGCCTCTTCAGTGCCACCTGGGCTGGTCCATGGGAGCAGTGATGGCCAAGTCATCCAGGATGCTTCCGCTGTCCCTGGCAATAGCAGCACATGTCCAAAACCTTACATAGCAGAGTGCACACGAAGCACCTTTTGCTTTCTCCTTCCCAAATGTGCCTTTGCAGGCAGCTGCCGCTCATGTAAACCCAGGGACTATGCACCTAGGGTGCATATGTGTACACATGTAGGCTGGAGGTAATGGGTTTTCAGGTCTAAATTCAGACTGTTTGATAGCGTCCAAAATCAAGATCTTGGCTTCCTGGGACTTATGGCTGGATCGGCAATGACCATGCTGGGGAGGGAGTCTGGCAGCCCAGATCACCAGTGGGGAGGCTGCAGACCATATAGCCTAAGGATGGCTGCTCAGCCCCAAAGGGAAAGTGGGTGACTTGGGCTAATGCTTGCTCCTGGAAAAAATTCCATTGCCAAGTTGGTTTGCTCAGCCCAAGTGATGGGGAAGCACGTGTTGAACGCCGGCTTGCATTCCCATGCAGCTGGGCACAAGGAGTGTCCCTCTGCTGCACTCACTCTGGGGACAGCCCTGGTGGCCTCTGGTTTGCCTGTCTGCAGGTCCTACCTGCTCAAAGCCTGGTTTTGCTGCAGCGGCACTTGGTCCCTGTACTTGGGTGCTCACATGTAGTGACAGAGGTGTTTTGGGTAAGGTGCTCACATGGCCATCAGATTGGGCTGCTCTGGGACACTGCTGATGATCTACCTCAGTGACTCAAGGAAGGGCAGGGACCAAGCTGTGCCTGCACAGTGCCTCCCGATTAGATACACCATTCAAGTCCAGGCAAATTGAGAAATGTTTCCTCTGGTGGCTCAGCAGAGCCAAACTGGGGTTTGGGTGATGCCACCACTGAGTCAAACCATGCCCTGTGACGGAGCTCAGCCCCCGTCCCGCGTGACTCAGCACAGCCCCAGCTGGGGTGAGCCAGTGGGAGGGACTGGGAAGTTGCAAAAAGTTAATGACGATTCTTCGTTTTAGGAGTGCTCAGCTTAATAAAGCATTACTCAGCGGCTCCTCCACCCACCCCCCAAGTAGGAGCCACCAGGGCTGGTATCAGCCTCCTCCTGTGTCCACAGCAGGGCTTTCAGCCGGGATGAAACAGGTCACCCCATGTATCGTCTCAGCATTGCACTGCGGCAGGTCCGTTAGTGTCCCCAAGGCTGCTCAGCCTGTGCCACTGTCACATGGCAGCTGGGAACATATGAGCTGAGCTCTCAAGCCCTGCCTGGGGGTGGGGACGGGCACAAAAAGGAGGCAGGAATAGCATTTACTGGGAACCAAAATGTCTGCTTGGTGAGATGTGTCCTTGTGTCAAAAATCACTTGTGCTCTGAAGCAAAGCGAAGGGTCAAATTTCACAGTTTTCCATTAAGTTGTAGCTTGTGGGAAATATATACCATTTGTAGCTATTGTTCTTTACATCAGCTTTGTTTTCACTCTATTACTATTTACTTTTTGATTTTTTAATTTCATTTTAATAATTAAATTGCTTTTTCTGGCCTGCTTGTCCTAGATTAACATTTCCTTTCTTTTTAATAATTTTCTTATGCATTTTGCACTTGTTTCCTTTCAGTTGAGTTTGGTTTTCACCCTTAGGACTAACACAACAAGGTTAAGCTTGGTGTAGCATCATTCCAGCTCCAAGCAGAGCACAAAGTTTTTCCCCAGGCTGGGCTGCCATTGAAACGTTTTGAAGTAAAGTTTTCTTTCAAGTCAGAGAGGTTTTCGCTTCGATCAAACAAATCCTTTCAAGGCAGGGAAAACTCTGTAGATTCCTATCTGTCCCTTCCCTGAAACTCAGTGGGTTGGGGTTAGTTTTCAAACTTATGTCTTCCAGCCTCTCTCCCTTAGTGTCCACTTGGGCTAGTGTCACTTGAAGTATGGGAGATGATGAGCAGAGAAATAAGAGGGAATCTTTGCTCTGCGAAGTGCTGGAAAAGCCAAATGCTTCCTGGGATTTAAATTGTTTTGCTCCCCCTTCTCTCTCCCTCTTCCCATTTTTTATTTAAAAATCTGTAAAACCAGTTCCCTATCCCTTAGATCTGTGCATACTCTTGGGGCTGGATATTAGCATCTCTGTCATACTTGTTTCCTGTCTAAAAAAGATGAACCACCCAATTTGTATGTTTATAGTTTAAAATAATGGAAAGAGAAGGTACAGGAAAGGAGGCATTTTCCTCCTCTGCATACAAATGTACAAGGACTTGCCAAGAATGGAGAAATTAGTTATTAATTGTATTTCACAAAAAACTCACCAGTTACTCAGAAAAATTCATTTGTATCTGCAAGCATCTTTAGAAGTTTCCATCACTGCTGGTGAGTAGGCAGTGATGGTAAACTCAGGTGTGCACCATGGGTAAGGACTTTCAGCTGACAGGATGGCTCTATCCTGGGGATGCAAAATGCTTACAATAATGGATTGTGTTCTCCAGCCACTTACCATGACAGTGAGGTCCCATGAAGCACCGTGACAGTTCTCTTTTGAACTTGTTTAAATTGTTATACATCAGGCTTAATGTCGCTCGTCTGCTTCTTCTCCAGGTTGTCCAGGGTCTTCTTGTTGGAAAACTCACTAACTACTGCACAGAGAGGACTCTGCTCAGGCTCAGTGTCTTCATCTTTGCTGGCGTGGGCCTGGGCATGGTAAGGCTTGGCATCAAATCATCCACAGTGTCTTTTAATAACACAGCAGCACGAGGTCTGTGAGACCTGACTGCAAATTCTGCTCCTTGAAGTGCCACCACCAGCTTTGCTGGGTGGTCCTCAGTGGGGACTGCTGTCCTTGGCCTCTGTGCAAACGGAGCCATGCTCAGTGTAAACACAGCACCAAATAATGATAAGGAGCCATATGAGTAATAGTTACGGGGATTAAAAAGAAATTAATCTCACGCTGAAACTCGGTAAGTCCCTCGTGAGTCACTGGATTTACACAGAAATCCTGTCCTCAGTCTTGTCAGCGACTGTATTTCCTGAACTACCCAGAAAGTAAATGAAGATTGTGGGGGCGAAATCATTGTGGTTGTACACTGCTGCCAGACAGTGGAATTTGCGTGCTCTTCTTCTAGGGCTTTATCCTTGCCTGATTTCCCCAAGAGGATAGTATTTGTGGAAGGAGACAGCAAGGCGATCATTTTGTTCCTCCATTTTGGGATGAGTGATGTTACCTGTTGCCGACTATGTCTGCCTGGGTGACAGTCAGTGCCAATCTCAAACAGTAACTGGAAGACTGAGTTGATGCAGGCAACTCTACCAGTAATTGTGTTTGCTCAGATAAGCTGCACTCAGGGAACCAATAGCTCTGCCCAGGCAATGGGGACGGAGGAAGGGTGCGCACTGGTCCCCATCAGCAAGATGGGCCCGAAGGACTGTTGAGCTTTGTCAGCCTTTCTACATACCCTGTGGGATCTGGCCTCGAGCCTTGCTGCTGGGGTGCTGGTGCTCCGGTTGGCATGGGTAGGCTGGGTGCTGTTCCTACAGCCATGCTGCAGCCACGAGGAGGTCAGGGCCAAATCCTGGAGGGTATTGAGGCTCGTGGTTCCCAGCTACAGGGATGAGATGAGGCACCTACGCTCCTTTGCTAACCTGATGCTAAATTGTGTGTCCGAGTTGAGGATGGGAAGGAAGGATGGATGCTGATGAAGGGTTGGTTCTGCAGATGGAGCACAGTCACCTTTTCTGGGATTTCAGGGCTTGTAGACGTGCTGCCAGAGAAGGAGCCCTCCCAGCTGGTATCACATGTTTTTGACTGGTATCAGTCATGTGCTACCTTAGCATGGGACATCTGCACAGGGGTTGGTGCTGCCCATGAATATCTTTGAAGGTATCACCATTGGTTTTTGGTCATGGGAGGGAGCAATGAGGTGGGACCAAGGTGGACCTCACTCATCGGGAGCACTCCCAAGCAGGCGCAGGTCAGGGTGTCACTGGGACTAGCTCCCTGTTCTAAAGCCTGGTCCCATGGGAATCAGGCAGAGGGACAACATGGATTAAATGTCTTTTGTGCACTGAGATCTCACTGAAAGGCAAGGCTGGATGTAGGAGAGGAAGAGCCTTGATGGCAGCAGAGGGTCACACAGGGCAGCACAGCTTTAGTGGCTAATGCCTCAGTGTGGGCAGGCTCACATCGGCTGTGCAGGGAGAGAAGCCAGCAAGGAAAATTGTTTTAGAATTGGCATGTACGCCAAGCCCGGAGGGCTGTGGACATCCTGACAGCATGGGCCTGGGGACAAGGGTCAGCAATGACCCTTCCCGTGATAATTATTCATAGGCAAATGCAGCTGCGATCCTCTTCGCTGGGGATGCCTTACTAAAAAGCACTCTGTTCGAGCAGCTGCCGAGAAAACATCCGTTTCTGGAATAGCTATCTGTCTTGGTGGCGATGAGTGCCATCACAGCAGCAGACCCCAAATGCAGAGATTAATGTGTGAAGCTTTTAATATTGCACAGCCACTGGTGGAGAAGCCTCCTCCCCTCTGTGCCCTTGCTGCATCTGGCCTCCAAACAAAGCAGATCCTCTCCCCAAAGCGTGGGAGTGAGTAGAAAAGATATCTGTTAATAAAAGACACTCTGAAACCCATCTTCATCTCTCTGGGAGGTGGGCTGAAGTGGTTTTAGAAGGTAGGCACCAATGGCAGCAGACAGACAGACAGATGACGGTGCAACTAGAAGAGGTGGTGGGATGTTCCCAGCAATTGGCAGCTGGAGAAAGGGAGGGGTGGGCTCAGACCTCGACAGGAACACCTGGAGAAGGAAAGGAGGAGAGAACTCCTGTTTGATCTGCAGATACAAGCTGGGAGCGCGTGGGCAGGGGTGTAGGAGGGCTTGGTGGTTGCAAGGGGGAAGTTTTTGTCTGAAGGCTCGGCTGTGCCTCATCCTGCCTTGCTGCCTGCATTTCCCAGGCATTTGCTTTTTGAGTCTGTCTGCTGAAACTCCTGGTTCTGCCTCTCTCACCTGAAAAACGTCTTCAAATCTGCTCAGGTCAAAAAGATTGCTACCTACCCAGCTGAGGGGTAGTGGAGACCAGGCTCTACTTGGCTTGGTCCTTTTGAAGTCCCAGGGGAGTGAGGAGCCATCTCCCCTGGTTTTACAGCAGGCACAGATGTGGTTCACTTCCTTCAGCCCATGAGGGGATTCATACAAGGCAGGGGAGGTTAAAGTTGTTTTCTTCCTATGAGCTCTGCAATGCTGTCCTGCAATAACATTTGCCCTAGCAAGGAATTGTTCTCCCTCCGTCTGGATGTTTATGTAGCAACTACCTGTTCCTCTGTCTTTGTTCTCCAGTTCCTTAGTCAGAAGTGTCTAGATCTTAACCAAAATGTAGACAAAGAGCCTCTCTGAGGAGAGAAACCTGGCTGTGTGTGAGTCTAGAGGGAAACTAGGAATAAACCTCAATATTTCCAAGTCATTAGTGAGCAATGTTTCTGGGCTTCTCCATCTTCTGTAGCCGAGAGGCAGGGACGAGATATTAGGAGACAGAACTCCAGAGAATGAAACTTCTGGCTAAACCAGTGACAGGGATGTTTTGTGGCCACAATAACACACCTTGAGACATGAGTGAGGGCAGAAGATTTGCAAGAAGGGGAGAATTTCCTTTTCATGCCCCAGAGAAATCCATTCATTTGACCAGCAGGGCTTGTGAATGAGCTGAGAGCCGCTCTAGCCCCATGACTTAGGGAGCCTCACCACTTTTGTTTGAGTATTAAACAGCTGAAGGGATGTCTCCACTAAGAATATGTGCAATAAGAAAATCATTACTCTCCGTAATTATGCTCGCTAGTGTGCACTTATGGCCAAAAGACCTATTCCGGATTACTGAATTCGGTGAATTTATTAGCAAGGAAGCAGCAGAACAGGATAAGAAATCCTAAAGGTACGACATTACATAATGCACCATGATAATTTATTTTGACAAGCTCGGTTTAGTTTTAATTATTTATTATAATGAACTGAAATGCGTTCTCTAGGCTGTTTTGTATAAGTAATAGAGGCTTCCTGAAGTACACCACATGCATCTGCCGTTCAACATTTCCTCAGGAGCTGGACAAGAGACAGAAGATGGGGGGAAGGGTGCAGGGACGTCACTAATTCCCAGACACTAAAAATACCCACAGCAGTGCCGGAGAAACGTGCTGCCAGATAGTGGGGTATCATTTGCTACTTGCTCTGCATGCTTGGAATAATTCACTGCAGACAAATGGTGGGCTATGAAAGACCCTGCAGTGGCCAAAACCACACCATCATGTATCAGCTGTGGCTCCCACAATTTACCTAAGTCATGAGTTTAACTTGTGATGTTTTTCTAGGTTGTTTCTTGCCACAAAGTCACCACTTGTGCTCTGTAATGGTCTGTGCTTCATTGTGTCCTGTTCCTTAGGCTCTGATGAGGACTGTGTGGCACTACTGCATCATTGCGGTGCCGCTGGTATTTGCCTTCAGCATGCTGGCCACCATCACCGACAGCATCCTCACCAAGTCTGTCCCTGCCTCCGACACTGGTAAGACATATCAAAAAAGATCAGACTGTTTTTTTCTCGTTTTTGAGTCCATCGGGTGCTTCCCAGCTCACACAACCACTATCATGTGCTGGGGCACATTCATGGCAAAAGCCCAGATCTGCAGATCTGGCTTGGCAGTTGCCTGCAATGGGTGTCAGCAGAGCAGATGAACAGAGGCCGGTGATGCTAATACGGGATGAGCTTGAACAACACCAAGCAATCATCCTGCAACCCAGTGCTCCCAGTCCTGTGCTGACATCCATAGTGGTGGGTGCAGTAAGGGAAGGCTCTCCCAAACTCTACTTTCTGTGGAAAGCCAAGCCATGTTAAAAAAAAAAATAAAAAAATCTGCTTTTCCACTGTGATGGTGACTGAAAGGGCTGTTTGTTCATACCTTTTAACTTAGAGCTTCTCAGGAGGGTATTCGGGATCACCCTTTGGAAATATGCTTTGCCTGATGCAGTAATTGTGCCCCTCTCTACGTTTTAGGCATGTTTCAGTCAAAGAGTTACTGTATTTTTCTGTGCAAGGCAGCTGAAATGCAGTGGTGGACACACAAATCTTTATACCTGGGTTTTTGGTTCTGTCAATGAGGAAATATGCCTATGTTATTGTCATGGGAGCCTTCCTGAGTTTGTTGCAAGATGAAACTGGGTTAACTCAGTTTGGTGTCTTTTGCTCAAACTCTGTCGGGGTTTTCTCTCAGAGCTGCATTCACTGAGTACCCAAAAGTGTCTCTGCTTTAGCTGAACCTTTCTGGGATGCCAGCCTACACCCTTCATCTTCCCTAGCAGCCATCTGAGCCAATACTCTGCACAGACCATACTGAGAATGGGGGTTACAGTTTGCACAGCCCATTAGTGAAGTTTATAAAGCACTTTTGAAATGCTTCTGGATTAAGAGTTTTTCTAAATGTCACTTCAGTAGTTTATTTGTAGAGCTGACCACCACATCTCCTACAAATGCTGGGAGCTTGCGATTTCTGAGTGTGATACTTGTACCTGGGAGGACCGCTTAGTTTCTGGGGAGATGAGGACTGGGAATGTCTCAGCCCCTCTGCTTGGCCAGGAAGAAAATCTGCTGTTTCATGAGTTGGAGCAACGTTCAAGCACAAAGGGAGAGCTAGGGGGAAGGGCACCAAGCAACTTTAGGATGTACAGCCAAACTGGAAATCATCCAGGCTCTTCTCAAAGGGGCTTTGTGAGGAAAACCAGAGCATTGCTTGGCGTTTAAAAGCCCAGAGGCAAACTTTGGTCAGAGAGGAAAATGGGTTTAGTTGCCTCACCCTGCTCCCTGCTCGCGTATGTTGTTAGGTCAGCCTGCGTCTCGGTGGGACAGGCGGTCTCTGCATGGCAGGACAGGACAGCATGGCAGGATGGAGGCAGCCCATAGAGTGGTGCAGAAGGTCAGGAGGGGGCTGCAGGACACTGGGGGAGCCATGGGCTATCTGGGGCTTTCCCTGCATGTCCATCCTGGGCTGATGCCATGCCAAGCACTACTACAAATTGCAGAGTTATGGCTAGCTTGAAACTGGGCATACTGAGGAGGGATGCTGCTGGCATGGAGGACAGCAGCACTGGGGCAAACCCTTATCTCTGACACTCCTCCCTGGCCCTTGCCTTTCAAACCATGCTTTCTCCTTCCAATGCTTCCGAGAGAAGGGGCATCTGAGGGTTTTGTGCTTGTTTTGGATGCACCCAGGCAGGGGCCTGGGCGAAGGCAGGAATGGCTGACACAGCAGAGCCAGTGAGCTGCCTCTCCACAGCAGCTGCAGCAGTGATGGCGTGGGTGTCTCACAGAGAAATGCCGCTATTAAAATGCCTACCATCCATCTCTGGCCGTGGGTGGCACCCCGCAACGGCTGCTCCACCCGTACAGCAGCTAAAAGTTCACTCCTTCCTGTGTGAGCCTGAGACCAGCTCTGCAAAGCAAGGATTTTGGTGGCACATTAGAAATCCCCTCTTTTCCAAGAGCATGTAAATCTGGCTTTATGAAAAAGCCTCGCTGTTGCTGCATCAAAATTCCGAGCGCTAGCTTGCAAAAACTTGTAGTTAATGCAAGGAAATCACACACTGAGAATTTGCCCTTGGAAACATCACTTTTGGGCCTTGCTGCTGTGTATTCCTGATGTTTTTGCCAGCCTGGGGGTGGTAGAGCCCATGGAAGTTTTTCTTTGAGCCAGGGAGAAGCTTTCTAAGGAGCTGGAGTTTGGGCTAAGCTCAGGTGCCCGTCTCATCATGGGGCTGGAACAGATGGGGAATTGCAGGAGAATAACCTGTCCACCCTTGTTGGACACTGAGTCACCCATACTTGCCTTTTAAATAGGTGTCTCGGAAAGGGAACAGAGGGATGTAGGATGGCACCATCCCTTGCACCAGTCATCCTGCTTTCAGGACCGATCCAAGGTCACTTCCTGCTGAGCCTGATGAGCTACCAAGCACTTGCCCTTTGCTTATGGCTAGGGCTTTGCACTGAAGAGAAGATAGCGGAAATGATTTCGTTTGTTTCCCTTTGATTTTTTTTTCCCTCTCCTCATCTTCAAAGGCAGGAAGGGAAAATTCTGCCCCACATACACAAGCTGTTCATCTGGGCATGCGAGCTGGTGGGAGGGCAGCCCCAAGCTGAGGGGGACTTGCATCTGCACAAACACTCCTTGTCAACCCCAGTCACTCCCCAAGAATGGAGGTCTTGTTTCTGCACAGAGCCCCCCGCCCTCAGGGAAGGAAGGAAGCCCAGCAAAGCCTCCCTGTATAACAGGCCTGCATTTCGTTATTGTATTTGCACATCAGATGCAAAACCTTAGGAACAGAGCTTGCAGCCAGGCAGGGCTCAGTGCATTGAACCCCTCAGCTTTTCTTGGGCTTTGCTGGTTTGAAAGCGGCTGCTGGGAGTGATGACCTAATCATTAAATTAGGCCCCATGATTGCCCCGCGGGCACGCGGCTGATCTGGGCCAGCACCATCATCCGAGTGCAGCAACAGGATGTGAGCTGGAAAGGAGGGCGAGCCGGGGTGCCTTAACACAGCAGAGGGTGGGAGGAGGGACGGAGCCGCCCGGCTTGGGGAGCGCCAGCACCCAACCCTGAAACCTGCGGGAGGAGAGGCAGGCTGGGGCGGGAGGGAGGATGGGCACCCAGCGAGGACAGGTCATGCTAGGTATGGGAAAAGGGGGAAAAAAGCTGGGGAGGGAGGCAAAAAGGGCAAGGAATATTCAGAAAGTGGGATAACCGTGATGAAGAAGGTGAGCATGTGGGCTGACAGAGCTGCATGAAGCGATGCAGGAATTTTTCTGCTGATGTGGTGACTTGTCCCAGTTAAAAGTCTCTTCTTAAATGAGATCCATCACATGTGCAGCTTTACAACAGAGCTAAGGTCATGCTGCTGAGCTGAGATTTACCATGTCCCAAAGCTCGAGGGCGTCTGACACGAGGAATCTAATTTAAGACTATTAAATAGAAATTATCTTTCTCAGCAACATGTTGAAGAACTGCAGAGGGAGAACCCAGCCTTTTAAGAGGATGGATTTCTGTTCTGAAAGAAAAAAAAAAAAAAAGGAAAGGAAAAATAGTGCCTCCTAAATCATAAGAGCCAGTTTGGCAGTTGTTCGTAGTAATTAGTTTAATTCAAATACCTAGAGGGGAAAAATTAATTGCAAAACTTGCTCAGAAAGTTTGGTGGTTGTGGGATGGTTCCCATTGGCAAAGGGTCAAGGCGAGGTCCCACCCATCGCCTTTGTGTTCCCATGCGCAGGAGGAGCACTCGGCAGCGCTTCCTGGGAGATTTCCCTCTCCGCATGGCTACGCCCTCGGCTCAGGCTCATTGCACAAGTATTTTAAGCATGCTGATAAAAGCCCAGCAGTCTCTGGCTGGCATTATGCGAACACCTGGCTGCCTCTTCTCTCCCGGAGTCAAGAATCGTTTCCCCATGGCTGCCCACGTTAAACATTGCGCTCAACTCCACATCTTCTTGCATGCAGGACAGCATCCTTCTCTTCCCAGATGCTGCTGGCCCTGTGCAGAAACAATGCCTCAACGTGTGTCTTGGTGGAAAATTGATGCCAATAGCCCAAATAATCATACCAGTAGTCAGATAAATAACTGCAAACATTGGTTCAGAGTGTCGCACGATTTTCTTGCATGCACTGCCAGCTTGTCCTTCCTCCCGATGTCGGGGGAATAATAGTTTTTTGGCCACCTGGGTATTTTCTGCTCCCCTGAGTGTGTTAGATGTCCTGTACAAAGGCCACAGAGCAAAGATCACGGTGGGTGTATGCAGGACATCTTTGCATCCCGTGGGACGTCCTGACCGTCCGTCTGCACAGGGGGGAAAAAATATCTGCCTTTGCCAAACTGGAGGTGTTTCCCCATCTGCCAGGTTCCTGTTAACAATGCAAATGGCAGAGCTGCTGGAGGGTGAACTGGCCCAGCCGGGTGAAGGGCTCACATTTCCATCCAAATTGAAATATCTGTTCTCTTGGCAAAGGGGGTGGGGGAATATCTCAAGGGAGTTCAGTCTTTATCTGTGGTTTTATTTATTTATTCTTGAAGACCTAGTTAGACCTAAGCCTCTCGCACCTGCTAAGCCCTCGAGAGGTGTTCCTCTGTCCCACACTAGAGCATAAATGGCAATAACAGCTCAGGTGGAATGGGGCCCTCTTAGGTAATTATGATACTGGAAGAACCTGTGATTTGCTTGGAAGTCTCAAACACAACACTAGAAATTACCTCTCCATCCATAACCCCACGCAGTAGTTACCAGCCCAGTTGAGTGCAATGTTCAGAAGCATCTTCTGGGACCAAAGTCATCCCTGGATCCTGCTGAAGGCAGTGGTGAGCACTGACTTGCCTTTTGGGCAGCATTACGGTCGTCCAGACCGCTCAGTAAAGAGCTTAGTTTCTTCATGGTGGAAACTAGTCCTGATGCCTCCAGGAGTCCTTAGCCTTAACAAACCATAATTGGCCCTCTATAAATTAATGCAAGAGGTTATTTGAAGTGATTTGCTACTATTGCAAGAGAATGCCATCAGGGACAAAGGGGCTTCTGCATTTTCTTCTCTGCTTTCCCATCCCAAGACTTGCCCTCACACTGACGTCTGCATCTCTGCCATCTCTCCTAGGTACCATGCTTGGGATTTGTGCCTCAGTGCAGCCTTTGACCCGGACGGTGGGCCCCACCATTGGCGGAGTTTTGTACAAACAATTTGGAGTCTCTTCCTTTGGCTATTTACAGCTAATTGTCAATATAGGTTTGTTTGTTTACCTCATAAAGAGTAAAATCCCACTGACAGAGATGAAAAGCCAATAATTCAGCTGCAAGAAAGTAACCCACTTTTCCCATAGAAATAAAGATGTTGTTGAGTTTTATTTTTGATTCCATAAACCTGGAATAAAACCATCTGAACGATACCTTGCCTTTCACCAACATTTGCATCTAGAGTAAGGGACAGAGCAGTTTGCAAAGCCTTGGAGCAGTGCTGAAGCAGCTGGCAGCCACGGGACCCCAGGAGCTATCAGGTTCCTGCCTGCAGCAGTGACTGTCATTGCAGGCAATAGCTCCAGATCCTCAGCTGTTGTCACCAAAACTAAGGGGATTAGAAGCCAGTGCTTCTGCTCTGGTTTGGCCTTTTATTTCATCCACTACTATGGTTCCAAGGAAAATCAGTGTAAAACATCTGCTTTTGAGTGTCATCTTGCTGAATTAAATGCACCTCTGGCATTTTTGTGTTTGAGGGGAACTGAGGCCAAAGGCTTTCAAACACTGTGACCAAACATTTGTTACATCCACAACTCAATCATGTGCCGCTCTGCATCTGCACAAGCCTGGAGGGCAGCAGCATGGCTGCCAGCAGCATGCAAGGAGGATGCAAAGGCCCAGTGGAGCACGCTGCAGTGCCAGTTTCCCTGCTGCTTCCAGAAATCAAGACCAATCCTCCTTCTAGGTTTTTTTTTCCCCCCGGTTCTGAGCGTCTTTTGCATTTACTACAGGCTGCTTATAATTACATACTTTGCAACTTCCTCTAGCACAAAGTCCCCTGCAAGAATTGCACTGATTTTGGGAGGGGGAAATTACCTGATTGAAATTGCCAAATTTGGAGCGTTAGTAGCGCATACTTTGCCTGCTAAGCTCATAGTCCTGACTGCCGGAGCCGAGTCATGTGCTACACCATTGCTCTTGGAGAAGCCCAGGCTAGTTAGTGATAATTCAGACTCACACAATAAAACTTCAGTAAGTTTTATCCCCAAAAAATAGCTGCTTTTTCCTCCAAGCTTCTAGGTCTGGTTCTGACCATCTCTGTTCTTCCGAGTTTTCCTATAGAAATTTAACTCAATCTAGCGAATGCTGAAGTGGAGGAAAATAAAAGGAGTGAGGAGTTCAGCTTGCTTTGTTGCAAAGCTGAGGCATCCCATGGAGCATTGGCACTGCTATTCCAAAATTAAGAAACCAGCTATGGGGGCCAGGGGAAAGATGCGGGGTATTAACAGGCAGCAGAGTTTTAGCAGAGTTTTATTGTAACAGGGAGCTTTTTCACCTTCTGTAGCCACCATTACCCAATTGCATGGGAAAGTGCTTCAAAAGGAGCACTCATCCAAGCTGTGTTAGGCTTTTCTATTTCCACCAGTGACCAGAACTGGACCTCAACACACTTTCTTTCCCTGGTCAGGAGACAAGGTCAAACACAAACATGTTATAAGGGCTTTTTCCACTTCACACTGCCCAGTCCAAGGCACCAAAAATCTGAGCTTACCTACTCTTGTTAAGCTACTACACCACTACCCACTCCACAAACATGCATCAACAAAAGTTACTGCAGCCCAGAGTATAAAAAGTGAACATTTCAAGTAATTTATTTGGAATGGACATATTAATGCAAAAGCAATATTAAGACAAGTAACTGCTGAAAGACATCAAAATAAATACAAATATAGATACTACAAATAATTTAAATTGTGTTTAACACCACCAGTAAGTGTTGAATCTTCCTTGCGTCTCATAAATAGAAGATAATAGTTCGCAAAGCTGTGCCACTCAAAACACGTGGACGCCTCACTAGAAGTCCTTTATGAAAGTCTTTGGTTTTTCTTTAAATGCATCTCAGGCAAAGCTCAGGGCTCTTTGCTCAGCAGCCTCAATGGCCTTGGAGAAAACCAAGCTGTTTCCAGCTCTCTTCTTCGCTTTCCTTCATTGGTACCCTGTCCCATTTCAGTCCAAGACACTTGATCTGGTTTACCATCCAGTGGTATGCTCTAAAAGCAGCAAGAGAATGCAGGTTAGTTAAATGAACAGGATAGTGGGGCAGGAAAAAAAAAAAGAAAATGACAAAAAAAAGGTGACTTTAAAAGAGACAGTAAGCGTTCAGCACATATATTAGCAGATACTGTAGTTTTAGCGATTTCTGTAAGGAAAGCACTGCCAGGTGCCACTTCTTATTTCCCCGCCTAATAGCCGCAATTCCCAGCGCCCCGCATGAGCCCGGCTCCCACCAGAATTCCCAGCGCCACAGCAGCAAAGACGAAGCGAGCCCCGAAACTCGTGGGCTGAAGCGGCCAGGCAGCGGGCCCCGGTCCCGGGCTGCGGCCGGGCACCCCAGCGGACCGGGAGGCCGGGAGTCCCTCCGGTGAAAAACAGGGGGTGAGCGGTGCAGGGGGTGGGTTGCCACCCGTCACCCTCTGATTTCCCAAAGCAGGCGTGGGGGACAAATAATAAAAATATTGTAAAAATAAAAAGTTCAAGCAGGAGCGGGTTAGGGGCCGTGGAGGGGCTCACCTGGGGCCGTGCCGGCCGGGGCGAACGGCGGTGGCTCAGGGCGCCCGGGCCAGCCGCCGCTCCTGGGTGCCCGCCGCCTGCTCCATTTCCTGGCGGCTCTTGAAGTCCTGGATGGCCCGCTTGTTCTGGAAGTCGATGAGGGCCATGGTGATGGAGGCGTTCCAGCAGCTCTGGTCCGGGCACCGAAAGTCAATCTCCTTGCGGTCCTTGGTGACGATGGTGAAGTAGATGTACTTGCCCGTGCGCTCCACGCAGTCCACCTTGAGGATGGAGCCGAAGCCCAGCTCCTTGCCCTTGGCCCGCTTGTGCCCGTCGGGGAAGAGGCTGAGGCTGTCCTTGGTCAGCACCACCAGCTTTTTCTTCCACAGCTGGAACAGGCTGTCGCTCCGCTTCTCCAGCTCGCCCTCGCGAATCACCTCGGCTTGCATCTTCATCCTCCCTGCTTGGCGGCTACGGCGGCGGCTCCGCAGTCGATCCGGCTGCAGCCCCGGCTTCGGCGGCAATGACTGAGCCTCACCGCGTCGGGAACAATTTATTGCAATGAATCAGCGCCGGGCGCCTTCCGGTGCCTCCCCCGGGGAGCCCGGCCCGCCGCCCCCTCCCCGCCCCGCCTCCCGCCCGCCTCCTCTGGCCGCGCTCCCCGCCCGTCGGCGCTGGGCTGTGGGGAGCGGGGGTCAGCGTGGGGTTGGTCCTTCGGAAGCAAACGGGAGGGTGCTGGATGCTGTCCCGTGTCGGCGGGCGGGCTGGGTGTGGGGAGGTGGATGCCTCCCCGAGGGCCCCCCTCTCAGCTGCTGCCATGGGCAAGGGGAGAGCAGACACCCCGTGAGGGGTCCCCAGTTCTGGTCCCTCCACTTGTGTTTCCTCTGCCTAGCAGAGATAGCCACCCTCAGTGAGGATGGGGCTGCCGTGCCCCTCTGAGCAATCTCTGCCACACCTCAGGTCTGCTCTGGGTTAAAGAATGTTCCCAAAACCACATCACTGAGGTCCTAGGCCTTGGCATCTCTGCCACATTGGGTCTGTCCTGGCATCACCTCCACCTGGCACAGAAGGTCCTGAGCCCCACCTGTGGCAGGCCACTGGCCTCTTCCACAGGCACCTCATGATGTTTGGTTTGGGCCTTAGCCCCTGGTTTCCCCAAGAGGCTTAGGAAGGACCTGGCTAATCCCACCAGCCCCATTTGAGGCCCCCATATCCAGTCGGCTCTGCACCGTCACCATCAGCCTGCAT